>NC_080756.1:42813033-43438747 GCF_020826845.1 Diceros bicornis minor
TAGAAGGAAAACTAGGTGAGTTGATGCCAAGCTTTCCAAGAGAAGAGAGTATTTCAGGAAGAGAGAGATAAATGGTAAATCCCTTAAAAATACTCCTAAGAGACCTTCTAAGTTTAAGGATCTTCATTGCCTTTTGCCTGTGAAGATTTCAGACAGTGGTGAAACCATCTTCTAACATCAGGGAGAGAGATTCTGAGGGTGGAGCTGGGCTAGAAGGCAGGCAGTCTTGGGAGCTTGCGCCACCAGTTGATGGGAAAGCAAGCAAAGAAAATGTGTCTCAAGGATCTGGCTTATCTAGTGCCTCTTCACCCCTCCCCACCCCAAAATATCCTTGTATTATAATCTCAACAACTCTTATGCTAACATATTACTTGAAAAATTGCTGTGAAGGCAACACCACGGGAGAATTTCTCAGAGTAATTTCTCCTCCTATTTCTGTCCAGCTATGATGCTCTAGACCAGGTTGAGAACAACAGGAATAGTTAATACAAGTAGTTTTGGGGAAAAGAAAGTTCATTTTTAACACCAGTTTTCCAACTGATTATCTATATTATGTGAGTCAGTTAGATGGGCACTCAGGTCTTTGACCAAGAGGAACTGAACATTAGTTGAAAATTGAATATCGCCTTCTGTTGAGTCCTTCCCTCTGCCAGCTTAGCATACTTATGAAGATGAGGTTATAAAGTATTTTGACAGTTTTTTGCATGTAGTTTTTCAGATCAGGATTATGATCTAAGTGTTTTGTAGTTCTGCAAATATGAGAGAAAATATTAGGTTGAATCATATGAAATTGTCATTTGGTAAAAAATGGCCAAATATGGGCAATTTCATATGGTTTAACTTAATACTTGATATGTGACTAGCAGTTCATTCCAGAAATGGCTCTTTGTTGTTGTTTTTCAAATAGTCTCTCTTAGTTACTGTGAACTATGCTAAGTGAACTTGCACTAAATTTAATTTTACTTTGCAGTACTGGACGTAATATTTCGAATTTTTATGTCCTTACGTACGTACTTTGTTAAATGGTTTCAGACAGCTCTAAGGAAGGAACTTAATCTAGAATATAATAATAAGTTTTCAAGTTTTACTTATTCTTTTCTAGTCCTTTCCTCATACCTAGGATGTAAAGGGACAGGATTTCGTAGAATCTCATCCTGTGCCTCAGAGCTATTTTCCAGCATATTCTTGAGGAGTGAAAGAAACAGCTCAGAAAGACTCCCTTGGCTGTCTCGAAGGATAGAAACTATCCTTTTATTACTCTTCTCAGGGTAGATGATCTTTAGCTATTTTATGAAGAATTTCATAAGAGAGCAAACTTCCAGTGCTTAATGGTGGTCTACTATATAAGGTCTTTCATTCTTGGCCAGAATCAGCTCTCATACAGTTAATTTATCTTTAAACTTAACTGAAGCTGGAATTGTTTTTTGGTTTCCAGGTTAGTAATTTTTAAAAATTGTGAGTGGATTTAATATTTCTTATGATTAGATATTGATTTTATGTGTGTATGTATACACACACACAAAAAAGAATTTAGAGTTTTTTTTTTTTTTTTTGGTGAGGAAGATTGGCCCTGAGCTGACATCTGTGTGCCAATCTTCCTCTACCTTGTGTGTGGGATGTCGTCACAGCATGGTGTGTTGTGCACTCATCACAGATGAGCGGTGTGTAGGTGCGCGCCTGGGATCTGAACCTGCAAACCCTGGGCCACGGAAGCGGAGCATGTGAACTTAACCACTATGCCACCAGGCTGGCCCCCTGAAGTTTTGTTATTGCTGTAAATAAGCAAATGGTATTCTAATTCACAAAGTTTGAGTTATTTTTACTTGTGTGTACATTTTAAATTTGAAAAGCTATTATTGAGAAATAAATTGAAATTGAAGTTAGCAAGGACCTATTAGTTCCTTGCTCCTAATATAGATAGACAAAACATTTGAAGAAACATAGATTTAGAGTCCACAATCTGTGGATTCTAAAATGATATACACAATTGTATTTTCTTGAGATTGCACATGTAGTATCTTTCAGAAGATTAGGAAAATAGAGAAAAGAATAAAGGAAATCAAAACCCCCTATAATTTTGCCACCAAGTAATAAACCCTATTAATAATGTGGTGTGTTTTTTTCCACACATACAACAGAATGTAACCATTTAATGTACTTACTTATTTATTTTTTCTTAGCTTTGCTGCAAATGAAAGACAGTATGCAAATATTTCTTCCTATCTTCTGAAAGGGGTTGAAGGTGAAACTTTATATTCAAGAAAAGGGAAGCTATTTTTTTCATTGTTAAAGATATGGATTGTGGGGTTAATGGGGCTCTGGATCTATTATAAAAGCTAAGAGGTGTGTAAGTTTTGAAGAGGAATGGATTGCCCCTGAAGGAAGAGAACAGGTGTGCTGGGGAAACGTGTGGCATGGGGTGGTGGGGGAGAAGTGAGAAAGGGTAACAGAGATGTACCTATTAAGATGGGAAATTTTGTCCAAGAAAGGAGAGGGCTCAATTTCTGGGAAGTGCCAGATGAGTGGGCCTGACAAAGGGATGCTGTAAGGGGCGTTATTCAATTTACCAGGATGCACATTGGACCAGAGTCTCTGCCCATTGTTAACTCAGTCTCCCCTAGCCTCCCAGAGCCAAAGCAAGGGCTGGAGTCTTTTGCTCTTTCCAGCCAGAGAAGGGTTTGTATCCTGTTTGTATCTAGCATATCACTGACTGGCTGCCCAGCAGAAGTGATCTTGTCCATGACACAAGACTTTCCTTGGTCCTATTTGAATGTTCCATGTGGACGTCCCTCCAACAATGGCCTGGGAGTCTTTTTTAGTCTGGTTCCTCCTAGAAGTAGATTCTGAGATGAAGATTAGATTATAAGAAGTTTATTTGAGGATGACTTGAGGAAATCCTGGTAAGATGGTGGGAAGGTGAAAAAAGGGAGAGATGACAGCCAATAAAGGGATTGCAGTAAAGCAAGTTACCCCTGTGGATAACTGGAACTCACCAAGGAACTCAAGGAAGCTGTGCTGAACATGGGCCTCGGCGTTATCTCCCCTAAGGGGAGAAGGAACTGTAGCACTTTCGCCCCAATTCTCTTCGATCATTGGTTGAACACTGCTCCTGGGGGGTGTTAATTCTCTATCACTTCTGACCTGCCATGTGTAGGCACAGAGAGGTAAAGTTAGAGGGTATATGGGTGGGGGCCTGACAACATTTGCTACAGTTGACCCCTTTCACAACTCAGATCCACTCATGCCACCCGATAAGTTCATTCCATCCTTCATTGATTCTTCAGTCACAAATTCTAAAAAAAGGAAAAAAAATTCAACAGGTGCCCTATAAATCCCCTGAGTTCCAAACATACTTTCCCCTGTCTCTCTTATGTAGAAGAAATTTTAGCTCCTCACGAGAGTCAATTACTCTTACCAGTATAATAACTCATTTTCCCTGTTGGTCTATTAGCACGAACAGTATAAATGACTGGGAGGCAGTCATCACTTTAGGTTTAGTGGACTCTTACTTTGTCCTTTACTATATTTCCACTTACCCAGGAAGCAGGATCTCTAGTCCAGCTGACCTTAAAGTTGCAGGAGCAGTAAATACAAACTCCTTAAATAATGTACTGTGATTAATAATGAGAAGGACCACTCCTACTCATTCCTTAGTGCCCAGACCCACTTCAGTTCTGGCTATTGAGACAGAGCAGCAGATAACGGCCATTGGTTCAAATTAGGTTCCGCATCTCAATCTTGTAGGGTATCATCCCTTAGCTGGAACCTCAGCTGTGCTTTTAAGATGCTTTTCAAACATCCAAACAGGCCAACAACTTTTAGCATGCAGGATATGGTAGGACCAGTGGATCTCATGGTCATGTACTCTGTGTCACAAATAAGTGCCTAGGCAGTGTTATAGATAATCTTGTTATGGTAAATCAGAGACTTTGTAAGCTCCTGGATGGTGGTAGGAAGGGAAGGCAAATCCCTGGGATATGTGTAATCTCAGTAAGGACAAACTTCTGGCCCCCCCAAAACAGAAGAAGTCCAATGTAATCAACTGTCATCAAGCAATTGGTTGGTCTCCTCAAAAGTTGATATTCTATAGAAATTTCAGCTGTGGACAGGTGGAACATTCAGCAGTGGCAGTAGCTAGATAAGCTTCTGAGAGATGGAGCCCATGGTGTTGGCTCCATGTAGCATCTCCATCCCTTACACATGGCTACTCCATTCGTGGGCCCATTGTGTAAGCACTGAGGTGACTGATGACAGACTTTGACTGATCTCCACTGGATAAGTCATTATATTCACTTAGGTGTTTAGAGCTGTTTTTATGGTGAGTGCTTTCTCATGGGCATTTTTTTGCATACCAGATTTGCACACTTTTGTTCCATTCCCATAGGTCTATCCTTATCCTCCTTCCCCAGGTCTCAAAAGTCTCCATTCTTTCAATCTTGTGACAAATCAGCCAAGCTATTTGCCAATGCCCTGAGAATCCAAATGTGTCCTACTCCAGGTCACTCTCTCTCCACACCTAGCTAATAACTAGGTATATTGTTTGAACCTTTGCCACTGGGAAGATTCTTTCACCCCGCTATCTTTTAGGATTGCTCCTGAGTACGGCTATAGTGTGGCAGGTGCTCTTTTTCTGCTTTAACCAACATTGCAAGCTGGTCTATTCATGAACTAGGCCCAGAATTATTTTTCCTTCGTCAGTTGATCGTAGGGAACCCTCCATGGGCCACAGGTGCAATAAAGATTGGTGGCGGGGGTCTGAGCTACCTCTTCATATAACTTAATTGTGACTTCTGGATCTGTAATTCACTCTTGAATATGTTGTTTCCTTCAGATGAATGGACTGTGACTATGCCTACTTGAACTTATGATTTGGAGGTTAGACAATACCAAGCTCAAGATAGGCAGCTTGGATTGCATATTCACTTGATACATCACGGCTAAAAATCCAGTGTCTATGAGGGCCAGATGCATGGTAGAAGCTACTTTTTGAAGAGTGAATAGTTCTCTATGTGAAGTTCTTCTGTCTTAATTCAGAATCCAAGAGTTTGGCATTGTGAATTTTGATAGGGCTTCCAGAAACTCTACCATGGAACATAGCCCTATGGGATCTGCCAGGTAATATGTCCCAAGTGACAGGGTTGTTAGTTCTAGAGCACGAACCTTTTGCAAAGGCTTCTCTTGATAATGGCAGTTTCCAAGTTATCTGATAAATGGATTGGAGCAGTATTCCCAAGTATGGTATACGTTGTCTCCAAAATCCAAAGAAGCTTATCATGCGTTGTGCCTTTTCTTTAGTGATAGAAGTGAAAGTACTGTTTCTTGTCCTTGACCTTGGAGGGAATATCCCAGCATGCCCCAGAACTCTGGACCCCTAAAAATATTTCCAATGTGCCAAGCCCCTGAATCTGCCTCCTGGTGCACCTGTCCTATCAAGGCATACAGAGGACTAGCCACTTCCTGCTCCCCAGGTACAATTAACATAATGTCAACAATATAGTGGATTTGTGTGATGTTCTGTAAAATGTCCAGAGGATTAAAGTCCTGTTGGACTGTATCATTACAGGGAGCAGAAGAGTTAACATAGTCCTGGGGTAAGACCGTGAATATGTGCTGCTAGCCAATCCAGGTAAATGCAAACTACTTCTGATACTCTTTCCTCTAGGGAATTGAAAACAACCCCTTCTCCAAATCCATAGCTGCATTCCAAAGCCTGTGTTAATTTCTTCTAGTAAAGATACCACACCCGGCACTGCTGCAGTGACTAAGGCTACCATTTAGTTATATTTACTGCAGTCCACCATCATTTTCTATTACTCATGTGGGTTTTGTAGGGACTAGACTGGTAAATTAAAGGGGGATTTGTTAGGGTCACCATCTTGTATCTTTTGAGACTTAGAGGGTGACATAATCTGCCATTCCTTCCAGGATGTACTATTACTTTGATTTACAGTCTTGGATGGAGGAAGGGGCAGATTTAAAGACTTATGGGTTGCCTTTTCTACCACTATGGCTCTTATTCCATAGGTTAGAGAACTGAGGTAAGTATTAGGCCAGCTGCTAAATGTGTCTACCATAATTATGCACTCAAGGACTAGGAAAATGACCACAAGAGGGTTCATGGTCTGTAAGAAGGGCTTGGTCCAGATCTCCATTTACTTTGCCTCTGTAGGCTCCCCTTCTAACAGTGAGACTATGATGATGTTTTGAGTTTCCTAATATTCCAATAGTGTCAGCTCAGACACTGTAGCCAACTGTCCTCAAATAATCTGGGCATTGTCTTTATTCTAATAAATAGCCATAGGTCCTTTTGGAGGAGAATGGGGGAATTTGTTACTATTTATACTTGCTATAGTGTCACAGTGTCCTTCCTCAAGAAGTCATAGACTCTTCTTCAATCAGTGGACTTGGGTCTCAGAATTAGCTCAGGACTGGAAACTATCTCACTTCAAGGAACACCATGATCTATTAGCCATTGCCACAGATCATTGTGGGTCACAGTTCTCTGATGCCATTTTAGCCTTGTTACTGTTATGGTTATTACACCTACCTTGCCTCCAATGGCTAAGTGTTGCTACCAGGCCTCTACAATTCCGGAATCCAATCATCCCCATTGATACCAGGGAGCCCAGTTACATAGAATTATCCCTACCATCAATCTTGGCTTACAGAGAACAACCAGCACTGAAATTTTCAATAATGTCATGTACTCCTCAGTAGCACATTCTTATTTCTTGAGTAAAAAGACTGTTCTCTGGCCTCCTGGGGAACATAAATAGCTAGTGCGTTCTCTGATGTTATATATAATACATACATTCTGTCATGTCCAACTTCGTGAACCTTGGACTCCTTCCTCAATATTCTGCCAAAGAAGTTCTGATATTCTTTCTCATTTACTTTAGACCGTCATTTTTTTTCCTAGCTTCAAGTATCAATTCCAGACAGGTATTAGAACCAGTTATAGGTGTCTTTTCCAGATGTTCAATCCTGAGTCATGGGAGAGTACCTCCACATTAAAAAAAAATTCCTTTTCCGACTATTATATTCCACCCCCTCTGGTTCAGTACCACCAGGATCCATTCCCAGGCATGTTCTTCTATTTCTGCCAATACATAGTAGCCAAGTCCTGCAGTTCTTCTGATAGATATTCTCTTTCCTCCAATGGCAGGGACCCCAGTCTGATCATGTTGAGATTTGACCCTAGTTATTGGCCTGGAAGCAATCAGGGGAGGTGGAGGCAAATCTTGAGGAGGCAAGCATTATCTTGTGAGATATCTGCCATAGGTGAGGATTTTGCAGGATCTATAGACAAAAGAAGGCTGCTATCTTAGCAGGGCGATTGGACAATTTCTGCCAGCCCAGAAGGTTTAGGGGAATCTAGAGGTTCAAGTTTCTCAAGTGCATCTATCCAGATTTCCCTGTCCCAGTTTTCTGAAATCTGCTTCTTCTATATCCAGGGCCTTCTCTAGAGTTCCTGGGATTCTGAATTCAGTCTTTCATTGCAATGGCTAATCTCACGTTCCAGTTCTTCGCTTGATATTCCGCAGTGGACCTTTCAGCTGCAAGAGTTAAGTGTCCCTAAAGAGGTAAGTGTCCCTAAAGACTATGACAGAGGCTTTCTTTTCATTTTCAATGTGCTCTGATTGGCTGGTCTATTTTTTCTTTAGTGCATCAAAGACATTTAACAACAACCAACTAATAACAAACCTCACAATCTTATAATATCTCTCAAATTCTGTGGATATTGCATAAGCCAGTACATCCTCTTTCACCTTACTCTCATCCCAATTCGCCATATTGAGAGTCTTCATAATTATGGTGCCATAGCTAACCACAAGTTATCACTCCCCACAATTTACCACTATCCAATTCCAGCATCCATTATAAGGATCTGCTTCCTAGATCCTTTTCTGTTACCAATTGTCTTGGTATGAGTTTCCACAGAAGCATATTCTGAGGTGAAGATTTGTTACAATCTTTGGGAGTGATCTCAGGAAACTCCCATAAGGGTTGAGTTATCAAGTCAGCTAGCTTTGTGGGTAGCTGGAGTTTAATCCTGCTGAGAGAACACAAGGAGTCAGTACAGGACATGTGTCTCAGAGTTATCTCCCTGGAGCAGTGAGGGAGCAGAATTATTCATACAACTACTTTAGGCAGTCATTGGTTGAAGACTGGTAGGGATGGAAGATGTTAACTCTTGGGCACTTGCAGCCTGTTTTAAGGGCAGGCAGAGCAGACTCTGTATACCAGAGAAGCCCCAATGCAGTTGGAAGTCAAGCAATGTACTCTGCAATGATAAGACCTGAGGAAGTATAGTGGGGCACTGACTGTGTCTGCTCCAGGACCTAGTAACTCAGAAGAAGACCCTGGGTGCCTAGTGGGCTTGTGGGTCACATATGTCCTCTGGGAGTGTCTTAGCTCAACATGTTTGAGATCCCGAAGCTGAGACATAGGTAGATGTATTACATGTACGTGCTGCATGTACAATTTTGTATCCTTTTTTCCCTTTTAACATCATATAGTGAGTATGGTCATATTACATAAAATATTATTAAAAACATGTTTTGTACATGCCATCAGGAGTTTCATCTTGAAATTAAAAGGCAAGTTATACTCCTTTATTGACACTTTTTGGAAATTAAAAAGCATTACAAAATGTTAACAGACATATTTTAATGGCTATATATAGATATAGTTTTGAATCTGTAAGCTTATAGTGTGGCCCATATTTTAAAAAGTGCAAAATGCAACCTAGATTTAATATGCATGTAACTTTATTATGAGGAGTGTTCACTTCAGCACCCTGCTACTGCTCCTTGCTGCTGTCTTGCTGCTGCAGAAGCACCATCTGTGTGAGAGAGCTCCTGACAGACAAATTGCTTCCTATCCTGGGCCTCCATCGCTTGTATGGAGTAGTGCTTAAGAAATAATTGCTTTGGGGAATCTCAAAGTACTCAGACTTAATGAATTCTTCTGGCATCTTCTGAAGTAGTCACAGGACTTGCAACAGAGTCACCAAAAGATTGATTTAAGATGTAGGAAGTAAAAATGTGTTACTGCATTCCTTTGCAGAAATGCAAAAGGAATTTTGTGAGGCCCAACACAACATACCAGATTGTATACTCATTGGGTGTGCACAACTGGGAGCTCCTAGTTTCTTGTATGTGGAGGTGGGGTGGGGTAGGGTTGCTAGATAGCTGTGGAGGTGAGGGAGAACTGTAGGGTAAACAGTGCACGGCGTACGTGACATGGCACCTTTAGAGACTTAATTCCCCAAATGTAGGCCAAGGAAGAGGGCATTCCACAACATACATGAGGCAGCCTTGTGCATAAACTACACACTGAGTGAGCTCAGAGGGACTCAAAAGCCTCAAATGACTTTGATTTGTTTGATACAGGCTCTGTGACTCTTTCCTATCCCTGGTTCCTGCATGATGTTTCAAGCAGGTTTCATAGTTTTTAAGTTATTTTCAGAAAAATCGATAATCCCCTTGTTCTAGCACTAAAAGCCTGGTTTAGTCTAATAATCACATGATTCTAAAAACCACATGAGTCTAGTCTACTGTTGTATAAAATAAAAAATAAACCCAATTTATTTTAAATTCATTTACCCAGCTCAAGCCTGCTTCAGCTTGTAAGCTTGCAGTGGGAGAGGCGGCTGGAGTTAGCTTCTTGTTCTTGTTGATGTATTTCTTTCACCCTGTAAGGCAGCTACCTTTGACGCCTCCAGAGCTGGCCCGGCCAGAAAGCAGATCTGGAGGTAAGGGGCTGTTTTATGTGGCTTGTGCAGTTGCAATCTGGGGATGCGTCCCTCTGGACTTTGTCCATGTGTGATTGCTGGTTCTTTCTCTCATCTAGCTGTGGCTCTCTTCCCTGTGGCTCCCAGGATGTGGGCATACCTCTCTTCCAAAAGGAAGTAATGAATCCGCCCTCCCCTGGGGCTTTTGGTGTACTGCACTGCACAGACCCTACTTGTTGAGGCCTTTGTCCTTCCAAGTAGTCTAGGGTCAGCTTTCTTTAAAAATTACCACAGATCCACTTCCTACAGCAGAGTCCACATCTAGTCTCCAGAAAATCCTACCTTTTTCCTGCATTGGTAGCAGAGCAACTCACTCCCAATACGGACTCCTCTCTTAAAACTGCCATGTTTTTCCTTTAGTTCTACCTGACAGGAATGGGTTTTTATTTTTCAAAGTTGAAGGGACACATGTCCAACTTTTCTAGTGTCTTTGTGAAGTTCTTCTCATTTGGCTTGAGGTAATGGAGACTCACCCCCCTCCTCTCTCCAAGGAAAGGAGAGAAGAGATGCCATGGTAGCCCAACAATTCTCTCTAAAGGAAATATTTTCTCTAGTGTCTTCACTCTTTAAACCCTTGAGGTGTGAGCTAGGATAACGCTGACAGACTGGTTTTACACTTTCTTAGCATGCCCTACATTTGTTGGGGCTCCAGAATCTCAGTTGAGGATTTGGGCAGTACTTGGCACTTATATCATTCTTGGTCTTTGGGAATTCAGCTGCAGCTGAGGTAGGTCTAATTTTCCCACCCCATTTCTTGTGCTTTGGAGTCAGATGGGCATAGGTTTGAATGCAGACTCTCCTGCTTGTAACTGAGCAAGCTTGGGCAAATAACTTAATCTCTTTCAACTTCAGTTCTTACTTTGTAAAAAGAGGAAATAATACTTCTCAGATATGTGTTTGTTGTGAGGAAGGCACAGTACATGAGCACAATATGCAAGGGCTCATAGACGATGAAAATGATGATGGTGGCTAGGTTCCCTTAGGTTCCTGAGTATCTTCCTACCTCCACCTACTAACAAGAGAAAGTTAAAGCCATCAATTAGATTTCCTGCCTGCAGTAACTTCCCCAGCTATCCACTTTCAGAGTATTGGAAATGCCTGGACAATGGCAGAGTGGCACTTCTAAGCATCTTCATCTCGCAATAGAATCTTGGGAGGAGATGAAAAGAAGTAGGAGATGGTCATAGTCGACTTCTTTTCTCTAGTATACGCCTGTTGGGACTGAAGTGTTGAAGGAGCTGGCTCTACCGTCTCCTCTGCTTGACATCCATTCTCTCTCCAGCCTCCCTTACCAATCAGGAAAGGAGTTCAAGGAAACCGTGGCTGGTGGCAGGGTGCTAGGCAGTCTCCACTTGTAGGGAAATTTGGTGTGGCAGCTATAACTTATTGTCCTTGTAGTTACCCTGCATATGCCAGAAAAAAAAACTTTGTAAATAAGTGCGAGGAGCTGATAGCAAAAATGTGAGACTGCACTGCAGTGCTTCCAATACCATTACAGGGCACTGATTTAGTTTGGCTTCCAGAAATGCAGGCTATCTTGAGTACTGAATTACCATGTCCCCAGGGCATTCTTTGGCATTCTACCCAGGCTGCTAACCAAGTCCTCCATGCTTCATTTATGGGATCTGACACTATCACAGACTCCAGCAGTATAGCTGCAGGCTCTAGTAAACTCCTAAATTAAAAGTCAACCCAATCAAGGATATTGTGATGTCCGGGGATTTGTATGCAGCTTCCATTAGGATTTGTGCTCAAGTAACTTCTGACTTATTGAAATAAATGCAGATCCTTCTATCTTAGCTCTATGTTTTTGCACAGGAATTTTTTAAAGCTGAGATGAGATTTTCATGTAGGTCAATCACTCTAAGAATGCTTCATTTTTGAGCAGGATGGCATATTACATATGTAAAGCACTAGTCTGCAGAAAGCATAAAAATACTATACTAAAAATAAACTATTCTCTTTGGTTTTGTGCTTTAGAGTCTCCATTCTAACCGAGTCTACCTAACACAGAGCCATTGAGGAAAAGGGAGAGGGAAAATCTGTTAATGAAGCAGTCAGGAATTGAAATGAGGTTGCTAGAGAGGGGCTTTTTTCAGCTTCCTAGTTCATGGATCTAGGTGGTTCATAGATTAGGTGGTTGATCAAGGAAACCACCAAACATTTAATTGCAGTAGTATTTTGGTGGCACAAATTGGTATCATGCCAACCTGTTGGCAAGATTTTTTAAAATAGTGTACTTTTCAGAGCAATGCAACCAACTAAAGCTTTTATTGGTTCATTTTTTCACCCTCGTCCATGGCATGCAATTTAGAGTGGAGTATTGTCCCAGTTACTCAGTGGTGATGTGCAATCAGTGCTCAGCAGCCACTCAGTCATGTGTGAGAAAACTGCATTTAGGGTCTTTGATCTTACAACGTTTGGTGAGCCAGCAATTTACAGAAATAGTAAAAAGAAAAAAAAGCAAAAACAAAAATAGAAACAGACCTTCTGAAGCTTTTGTTTTTCGTTGGTACACTCCCTATGCCAGATTCTTCGCTTATACTATGTTGCACTTAGAAAAGGTAAATGGTTTAGACAACATGACTTAGCAGAAGTTCTATTGTTTAAATTTTGATCCAAAGGGGGAGCAAGTCATTTCTTTTCGGTTTTCTCCCCTATTGCAAATTATGGCATATGATTAAAAAAATTCCAGTTGTTTGTAAGATAAAATCACAAAGCAAGCATTTTTGTGAGAAATGGGCACACTGCTAATTAAGTTGCCCAACATGAGATTTGACGTTGAACTTGACAACCTTAGAACTGGAAGGTATCTTAGAGAATATCTGTGTAAAACTTCTCCTTATCTCTGTCCCCATTCTGTCAAGGAGAAAACTGAGGCCCTAAAAGTTGTGGTGGCTGTTCCAGTTCAGAGGCAAGGTGATAGACCGTTGTCTGATTCTTATGGCTGTCTGATTCATTTTATCTAATGGTAGAATTTTAGGACTGCGATAAGACAAACCAGTATGGAAATATTTGGGGAGTCAAGGTAGGATGAAGAGAGGCACACTACTTCTAAAGTACTTATTCAGCACTAAATAAAATAGCTAAGAACACCCTCTAAAAAACAAGTAATGGGTGGGGGGAGGTTGGGGAAGATGGGGAAGAATTAACACTGGTAGATGTGAAAATATACTGAAAGTTTTACTAATTAAAACATGTGGTACTGGTTCATAGACATATAAACCAGTGGAACATACTAGGTCCAAATATATAGAGAAATTTAGTATATCACAAAGGAATTTCAAATAAGTAGGGAAAAAGTAGCCTATTTAGTAAATCATCTTAGGACCTGTCACATGGGTCAGTCATTTGAAAAATAATAAAGAGTTGAATGTAAAAAAAGAAACTTGCTACAAGAAAAAAAATAGTGAATGCCTTTAGGACCTTTGTGCGGAGAAGGCTTTTCTAAGTATGACATAAAATCTGGAGGCCATAAAAGAAAAGATCAATAAATCAAAATACATAAAAATAAAGAAATTCTTTATGGAGGGACCATCAAGAGGGCCAAAAGACAAAACAAAAATTGGTGGAAATGTTAGCATCCCACATCACATATAGAAGAGTAATCTCTGTAATATATAAGAACTCCTGGATGATATAAAAAGACCAGAAAAATGGTCAAAAATTATGAACAGAGATTATACAGCAAAGGAAATAAAAATGACTCAAACATATTAAAAGATATTCTATGTCACTCATATTAAGTGAAATGTAAATTATACATCCACGGAAATGTACTTTTGCAATTTACTGAATTGGCAAGAATTCCAAAGTTCAATGACACACTTGTGTTGGTGAGGCTGTGGGAAAATAAGCAATTTACAAACAAATACTTTCTTCATTTGATAGTGGGAAATGTAGGACAATTTAAGA
Source organism: Diceros bicornis minor (assembly GCF_020826845.1). NCBI lineage: Eukaryota > Metazoa > Chordata > Mammalia > Perissodactyla > Rhinocerotidae > Diceros > Diceros bicornis. The sequence goes on from NC_080756.1 coordinate 42,826,745, forward strand.
ACATCTCTCAAAATTGCAAATGCATATATTTTCTGCCCTTTTGAGTGATTCTACTTGTGTATTCTTCTATACATATCCTTGCTCAAAGTACAGAGATTATATATATATGTCATTATATATAGCTACATCTATTTATTTTTATATTTAAATGTTTTTTAAAGGGTATTCCCTAGTGAATAATAGTAAAAGTGTTGAAGTAAGTTGAATGTCCACCAGTAGGTGACTGATTAAATAAATCATGGTATAGGTGTGAAATAGATATTATACAGCTATAAAAAAAAGTATGAAGAAGTTCTTTGTGTATTAAGATGGAAAAACATTTAAGAAATATTGTTAAGGGAAAAAAAGTGGAGTGCAGAAGATTGTGTACAGTAGGATACTCTTTTTTCTTTTTTGTGAATTGGCAGAGGGTGGGATGGGATATAGATCTGTTTTTATTTGCTTGTTCATAAAAAACTTCAGAATTACGAGGAAGTAATTATGGTGGCTACATGTGACAGGTGATGGTAGATTAGGAACTGGGAGGATAGGGAAGAAATCTTTTCACTGTGTTCTTTTATATAAATCTAAGGAACAGGGGAATGTGTTACCTTTTCAAATAATTAAATGTCAAAAAGAGAAAAAATAGAAGAAAAAAAATACCACTGACCCTCTGTAACAGTCGGGGTTCCAACAGAGAAACAGAACCATAGGATACATATACAAAAATTTTTTTTTTTTTTGTGAGGAAGATCAGTCCTGAGCTAACATCCATGCCAATCTTCCTCTTTTTGCTGACGAAGACCAGCTCTGAGCTAACATCCTCCTCCTTTTTTCCCCCAAATCCCCAATAGATAGTTGTACGTCGTAGTTGCACATCCTTCTAGTTACTGTATGTGGGACGCGGCCTCAGCATGGCTGGAGAAGCGGTGTGTCGGTGCGCGCCTGGGATCCAAATCCGGGCCGCCAGCAGCAGAGCGCCTGCACTTAACTGCTAAGCCACGGGGCCGGCCCCTCTATATACAAAATTTTTATTGCAAGAACTTGGTTTGACTGTGGAAGACGGTAGGTAAGTCTGAAATCTATACATCAGGCTGTTAGGAAGGGCTGGCTGAAAACTCTCGGGCAGGGGCTGGTGCTGCAGAATTTCTTCTTCCTCAGGAAAACCTAAGTTCTACTATCAAAACCTTTCAACTGATTGGATCAGTCCAACACATTGTGAAGGATAATCTCCTTTATTTAAAGTCAACTGATTGTAGATGTTAACCATATCTGCAAAATACCTTCACAGCAATACCTAGGTTAGTGTTTGATTGAATAACTGACGACTAGAGCCTAGCCACGTTGACACATAAAACTGATCATCACAACCTCCCTCTGAAAACCAGTTTAGGGTTAAAGAAACAGCAAGGTTTGAATGTATACATTGAAAGTGATAGAAAAACAGACTGCTTTTTCTCCATTTCCTGGGATCTCTGGAGTCAAATATATTTTATCGAACCTAAGATGCTATTGATTGTAAAACACATATTTTTTGTGCCACTAACAAAGAAAAAAAATTGCCACCAGTTAAACGGACAGGTTATTGATTGATTGCCCAACGCATCCTCATTTCAGTGATGTTAAAATAATAAAACTCTGCATGTGTTAGAATTGATGAAAATACTCTATTCAGTGCTCTTGTTGGACCCTGTACAGCTAGAACAATGTGTCACACCGGGATGTTTCAATTTTGATTCAGAAAATATGATCACATTACATATAATGCATGTTTTTGGATTGTCTGCCCCACTGTCTGGCTCAAGAACGGAAAATTAGCCCTGTCTAGAGTCTACGGAAGTATCTCCAAAGGCGGGGTGAGATTGGAAGGCTTTTTGGATGGAGAGTGGAGGTTGAGAGGATTCGCAAGGCTCCTTCCTGACCTCTTCCCTCCACCGCCACCCGGCAGGTAGGATGAAACAGCAGTGTGTGGCATTGCTTGTCTCTCATGCTGAGAATAATTCTAGCTGATAACTGGCATATTGGCTTTTCCTGCTTCCTGTTCTTCCTCTTTGATACTCAGAGAGAACAAGGAGAGGCCAACCCAAGATGTTTCACTTGCTGAGCCTAAATATTAAGAGATTGCTTTATATCATGATAACTACAGGAATGTTCAATTTTCATTCAAAGGTTTTTGAAGTGTACTAGCTCCTAATTTAGTTTAACTTTAGGACATAAGGGTGACAAAGCCTGCCTGCAGTCCAATATAGAGTTACAGAAGGTGCTGTGATTCTAGCCAGTGAGAGAAGAGATGACATCTGTAACCCAGCTGAGTCATCATAATCTGTTACGGTGACCTACAAGCCCCGAGAGAGCGGGTGCCTAGCCCCTCTATTTGCCAGGGCCAAATTTTCAATTGCTGTTATGAATTGGAGTTCTTACATGGAGCAAATGTTTGAACATCATCTCATTGAGTGCAGCCTACTGTTTGTAGAAAACTGGCTCTGATTCCTAACTTCAAAAGGGCCAAAAAGGCGTATCAGAATCGTGCTTTGTTCAGTGTAATTCGCTAATCTTGCTGTACCCTGTTTTACTGTATTTTATAGAGTCCACAAAAGAATCTTGTTTTTGACACAATGGGCTCAACAAGTAAGCCATAGTACAGACTGCCTTTAATACTTGATTAGTGTGAATATAGAGCTCAAAAAAGATCAGCCCACTTTAATTCAAACTGATGGTAAAAATATAAAAAAAGCTAAAAACAACAGAATAACTTACAGACTCTTATTTCTGAAGATCTAGGTAATGATTTAGGATGTGCTTGTGCTGTTTAAAAAGATGGCGTCATAAGGTCTTTGTGCTTTAAAATTTGCTTCTTTCTTTATTGGTTTTCTTTTTCTGAAAAACAAACTATAAACAATTTTAATGCTAAATTTTCTCCATCATTTGTCAACCACTGGAGGTATTATTGGGGCTACAATGTCAAAGAAGAAAACAAAATCCTATAAAGGAGCAGGAACAAGCACACCTCAAAAATTTAGTGCTTCTGAGAACAGCTGTTAATATCTATGTTGAAAATGTACTCAAATGTCCAGGTATATACAACAGCCTCATAGCAGCTCAACCAGCCCTTTTGTGTCTAACATACAAGTTATCTGAATGCATAAAGAACAGCATTGTGCCTCAAAAATATATTTTATATTAAAGGTATTTGGGAAAAAAAGAAAATATAATAGCTAAAGGCCCAAGTTTCTCCCATGTAAAAGAGAAAAGAGTCATCTAGCAGACAACCTAGGAGTTGATGAACTTCGACACATTTTCATTATTTTTGACAAAATCCTCCCATGATGCCTCTGATTCTACTGTGAAACTTTATTTTCACCCCTACCTTCAAAAATATGGTTCCAGATATCTCGAGTCAGGATGGCGGCGTAAACAGGCTCGGAACTCACCTCCTCCCGTGGACACAGCCAATTTACAACTACTCGTGGAAAAATTACCCCTGAGACAGAACTGAAAACTGGATAAGAGGAACCCCTGCAACAACGGACAATCCTAACTGAGGTAGAAGAGGCAGAAACTCCCTTGTGGAGAGGAAAAACGCCACCTTCACAAGCCGCCAGCTTCACGGCTGCCGGGAGCAGCTCACAGGTCCGCAGCCTCCCTGGAGGCGCGGGGCCCTGAGCCGGGGAGCGGCCCCGCTGCGGGCATTTTGTGGACCCAGCACAATCGAGACGAGTGGCATAATATCTGACTTCGCCTGCTACTAAGACACAGGGGAGTACCCCCAGAAAACCCGGTTCACAAAGAAACTAAAACCGGCTCTTAAAGGGCCCATGTGCAAACTCACCCGTTTCAGAAAGCATCCTAAAATCAGCAGAAAGAAAGGTACACAGTGCTTTGGTGAAAAGAGACTCACCTAATAGGCCTTGAGTGCATCTCGGTGAGGGGTGAGACCTCTCCAGGGACTGGGACATTGGTGGTGGCCATTGTTGTGGCCCGGTGTGGGTGTGCTGACACAGACGCCATTGGAGTTCTCCCTGAGGCCTGCTAGCCCAGGGTCTGCCCCACCCGCTAGAGCACTGATCTAATCCAGCTCAGCCAGGGCAGGCAGCCCACCCTAAGACTGGCCCACCCAACAACAAGCCAGCAGGCAACTTGTGGGCCTGCATAGATTGGTGACTGGATTCTCTGCAGCCTGGCAACTGAGCCGACTTTAGCAGGCAGGGTGTGCACAAGGAGCAGGTGGAGAGTGTGGGGCGGTGGCAGAGCGTGTGGGGCTCCCGCCATGGAGAGACTGGGTCCACTTGGGGAGGTCGGGGTGCGAACATGGGGCAGGACTGTGTTGACTGTGTGTGTGGACCTGTGGGCGGCAGGGCTGGTCAGCTGCAGAAGACTTGTGCTTCTCAAAGACCCACATAGGGGGTTAGCCCCACCCTCCAAAGCCTGAAACAATTGGGTGCTCCTGTGCCTGAGGCCAGCCCCACCCAGCTGCAATCCTCAGAGAGCTGACAAGAGACATAATAGGCTAGGGGCTTACAGCAATTGTAAGGCCCTGAGCCTAACAACCTGCCACGCTGGGGGCCTACTCACTTAAAAGAAATACTGCAACACAAATGTGGTATTAGAACTTGCAGCCAACTGTGCTGGGGCTCCCCACAACTGATAAAGAGACTGAAGGGCCGACAACAACTACAAGCAGCTGAGCATTACAACAGCTGGCCAGGAGCATAACTCAGCCTCCCTGGGCGCCTACAGGGAGAGCAAACAGGCCACAACAGAAGGACACACGTAGCCCACATAGGGGTCACCCTTGGAACATTGAGAACTGAGGGAAGCACACTGGAAGCCTCCTAAGGCATCACTTACATAAGGTCACCTATCCAAGAGCAGGAGACGTAGCTGACCTACCTAATACGTAGACACAAGCACAGGGAAAGAGGCAAAATGAGGAGGCAAAGGAATACATTCCAAGTAAGGGAACAGGACAAAACCCCGGAAAAGGAACTAAGTGAAACAGAAATGAGCAACCTACCTGACAGAGAGTTCAAACTAAGAGTGTTAAGGATGCTCACTGATCTGGGGAGAAGAATAGATGAACTCAGTGAGAATGTCAACAAAGAAATGGAAGATATAAAAAAGAACCAATCAGAAATGAAGAATACAATACTGGAAATGAAAAATTCACTAGAGGGACTCAAAAGTAGAGTAGAGGATACAGAAGAACGGATCTGCGAGCTGGACGAAAGACTAGAGGAAATTACCCAGTCTGAACAGGTAAAAGAGAAAAGAATTAAAAAGAGTGAGGACAGTCTAAGGGACCTCTGGGACAACATCAAGTGCACTAACATCCGTGTTATAGGTATCCCGGAAGGAGTAGAGCGAGACAAGGGGGCAGAGAATCTATTTCAAGAAATAATAGATGAAAACTTCCCTAACCTAAGGAAGGAAACAGACATCCAGGTACAGGAAGCACAGAGAGCCCCAAACAAGACAAACCCAAAGAGGCCCACACCAAGACACATCATAATCAAAATGTCCAGAATTAAAGATAAAGAGAGAATCCTAAAAGCCGCAAGAGAAAGTCAAGTTACATACAAAGGAAACCCCATAAGGCTATCAGCTGACTTCTCAGCAGAAACCTTACAGGCTAGAAGAGAATGGCACGATATATTTAAAGTGCTAAAAGTAAAAAACTTACAGCCAAGAATACTCTACCCAGAAAGGTTATCGTTCAAAATGGAAGGAGAGATCAAAAATTTCCCAGACAAGCAAAAATTAAAGGAGTTTGTCACCAAGAAACCAGTGCTACAAGAAATGTCAAAGGGACTGATTTAAAGGGAAAAGAGAAGACCGCAAATAGGAAAAAGTATCTATTTCCATGATAAGAACGTAATGGATACAAATGCACAAAAAAGAGGTTAGATATGATATCAAAAACATAAAAGGAGGGAGGAGGGGAGTTAAAGAGTACAGCTTTCAGACTGAGGTCAAACTAAAGTGACCATCAATTCTGTATAGAAGAAGAAAGGAACAGAGAAGGACTACTAAAACACTGAGGAAAAAAAGTTAAAAAATGGCAGTAAGTACATACTTATCAATAGCTACTTTAAACGTCAATGGACTAAATGCTCCAATTAAAAGGCATAGGGTGGCTGACTGGATGAAAAAACAAGACCCACATATATGCTGCATACAAGAGACACACTTCAGACCTAAAGACACTCACAAACTGAAAGTGAAGGGATGGGAAAAGATACTCCACGCAAATGGCAATGAAAAGAAAGCTGGGGTAGCAGTACTCATATCAGACAAAATAGACTTTCAAACAAAAACTGTAAAAAGAGACAAAGAAGGGCATTACATAACGATCAAGGTAACAATTCAACAAGAGAATATAACACTTGTAAATACCTACGCACCCAATGTAGGTGCACCTGAATATATAAAGCAAGTATTAACAGACATAAAAACAGAAATAGACAGTAACACAATAATAGTAGGGGACTTTAACACTCCACTTACACCAACGGATAGAGCATCCAAACAGAAGATCAATAAGGAAACATTGGCCTTAAATGACACACTAGAACAGATGGACCTAGTAGATGTATACAGAGCATTCCGTTCAAAAACCGAAGACTACACGTTCTTTTCAAATGCACATGGAACATTCTCCAGGATTAATCACATATTAGGCCACAGAACAAGTCTCCATAAATTTAAGAAGATTGAAATAATACCAACCATCTTTTCGGACCACAACGGTATGACACTAGAAATGAACTATAGGAAGAAAATGAGAAAAGCCACAAATACGTGGAGATTAAACAAAATGCTACTGAACAACAATTGGGTCAAGGAAGAAATCAAAGAAGAAATCAAAAAATACCTGGAGACAAATGAAAATGAAAATACGACATGCCAGAATTTATGGGATACAGCAAAAGCGGTTCTAAGAGGGAAATTTATAGCGATACAGGCCTATCTCAACAAACAAGAAAAATCTCAAAGAAACAATCTAACAATGCACCTAAAGGAACTGGAAAAAGAAGAACAAACAAGCCCAAAATCGGTAGAAGAAGGGAAATAATAAAAATCAGAGCAGAAATAAATGAAATAGAGACCAAAAAAACAATAGAAAAAATTAATAAAACCAAGAGCTGGTTCTTTGAAAAGATCAACAAAATTGACAAACCTTTAGCTAGACTCACCAAGAAAAAAAGAGAGAAGGCACAAATAAGTAAAATCTGAAATCAAAGAGGCAAGGTTACAACAAGCACCTCAGAAATACAAAAGATTATAAGAGAATGCTATGAAAAGCTATATGCCAACCAATTCGACAATCTGGAAGAAATGGATAAATCCTTAGAATCATACAACCTTCCAAAACTGGATCAAGAAGAAGTAGACAATTTGAATAGACCAATCACCAGTAAGGAGATCGAAACAGTAATCACAAACCTCCCCAAAAATAAAAGTCCAGGACCAGTCGGCTTCCCTGGTGAATTCTACCAAACATTCAAAGAAGACCTATCCTTCTCAAACTGTTCCAAAAAATTGAGGAGGGGGGGAAGCTCCCTAACTCATTCTACAAAGCTGACATTACCCTGATACCAAAACCAGACAAGGACAACACACAAAAAAAGAAAATTACAGGCCAATATCACTGATGAACATCGATGCAAAAATCCTCAACACAATACTAGCAAATCGCATACAACAGTACGTTAAAAAGATTATACACCATGATCAAGTGGGATTTATTCCAGGTATGCAGGGATGGTTTAACATTCCCAAATCAATCAACGTAATACACCACGTTAATAAAATGAAGAGTAAAAATCACGTGATCATCTCAATAGGTGCAGAGAAAGCATTTGACAAGATACAGCATCCATTTATGATAAAAATTCTGAATAAAATGGGTATAGAAGGAAAGTACCTCAACATAATAAAGACCATATATGACAAACCCACAGCTAATGTCATCCTCAATGGTGAAAAACGGAAAGCTATCCCTCTAAGAACAGGAACCAGACAAGGATGCCCACTGTCACCACTCCTATTTAACATAGTACTGGAAGTCCTAGCCAGAGCAATCAGGCAAGAGAAAGAAATAAAAGGCATCCAAATTGGAAACGAAGAAGTGAAACTGTCACTATTTGCAGATGACATGATTTTATATATAGAAAACCCTAAAGAATCCACCAGAAAACATTTAGAAGTAATAAACGAATATGGTAAAGTTGCAGGATACAAAATCAACATACAAAAATCAGTTGCATTTCTGTACACTAACAATGAAGTAGCAGAAAGAGAAATTAAGAATACCATCCCATTTACAATTGCAACAAAAAGAATAAAATGCCTAGGAATAAACTTAACCAAATAGGTGAAAGATCTGTACACTGAAAACTATAAAACGTTTCTGAAAGAAATTGAAGAAGACACAAAGAAATGGAAAGATATTCCGTGCTCTTGGATTGGAAGAATTAACATAGTTAAGATGTCCATGCTTCCTAAAGCCATCTATAGATTCAATGCAATCCCTATCAAAGTTCCAAAAACATTTTTCACAGAAATAGAACAAAGAATCCTAAAATTTACATGGAACAACAAAAGACCCCGAATAGCTAAAGGAATCCTGAGAAAAAAGAACAAAGCTGGAGGTATCACACTCCCTGATTTCAAAATATACTACAAAGCTATAGTAACCAAAACAGCATGGTACTGGCACAAAAACAGACACACAGATCAATGGAATAGAATCGAAAGCCCAGAAATAAACCCACACATCTATGGACAGCTAATCTTTGACAAAGGAGCCAAGAATATACAATGGGGAAAACAAAGTCTCTTCAACAAATGGTGTTGGGAAAACTGGATAGCCACATGCAAAAAAAATGAAAGTAGACCCTTACCTTACACCATACACAAAAATTAACTCCAAATGGATTAAAGACTTGAATGTAAGACCTGAAACTGTGAAACTTCTAGAAGAAAACATAGGCAGTACGCTCTTTGACATCGGTCTTAGCAACATATTTTCAAGCACCATGTCTGACTGGGCAAGAGAAACAATAGAAAAAATAAACAAATGGGACTACATCAAACTAAAAAGCTTCTGCACAGCAAAGGAAACCATCAACAAAACGAAAAGACAACCTAACAATTGGGAGAAGATATTTGCAAACCATACTTCTGATAAGGGCTTAATCTCCAAAATATATAAAGAACTCATGAATCTCAACAACAAAAAAACTAACAGCCCAATTAAATAATGGGCAAAAGACCTGAACAGACATTTCTCCAAAGAAGATATACAGATGGCCAATAGACACATGAAAAGATGTACAAAATCACTAACTATCAGGGAAATGCAAATCAACACTACAATGAGATATCACCTCACGCCCATCAGAATGGCTATAATTAACAAGACAGGAAACAACATGTGTTGGAGAAGATGTGGAGAGAAGGGAACTCTCATACACTGCTGGTGGGAGTGCAAACTGGTGCAGCCACTATGGAAAACAGTATGGAGATTCCTCAAAAAATCAAGGATAGAACTACCATATGATCCAGCTATTGCACTGGGGGGTATTTATCCAAAGAACTTGAAAACACCAATTTGTAAAGGTACATGCACCCCTGTGTTCATTGCAGCGTTATTCACAATAGCCAAGACTTGGAAGCAACCTAAGTGCCCATCAAGGGATGAATGGATAAAGAAGCTATGGTATATATACACAATGGAATACTACTCAGCCATAAGAAATGATGAAATCCAGCCATTTGTGACAACATGGATGGACAGTGAGGGTATAATGCAAAGTGAAATAAGTCAGAGGGAGAAGGTCATATACCGTATGATTTCCTTCATTAAGTAGTAAATAATAACAACAATAAACAAACACGTAGGGACAGAGATTGGATTGGTGGTTACCAGAGGGGAAGGGGGGAGGGAGGAGGGTGAAAGGGATAATTCGGTACATGTGTGTAGTGATGGGCTGTAATTAGTATTTTGGTGGTGAACATGATGTAATCTTTGCAGAAATAGAAGTATAATGATGTACACCTGAAATTTTTACAATGCTATAAACCAATGTTACTGCAATAAACAAAAAATTAAAAAAAAAAGGAGAAATCTTTAAGATTGTGAGCTATACACATGATAAAATATGATACAATGTAATATAATATACATTAGTCCCCCCATATCCTCAGTTTCACTTTCCACAGTTTCAGTTACCCGCAGTCAACCACAGTGCGAAAATACTAAATGGAAAATTCAAGAAATAAAATTCATAAGTTTTAAATTGTGGGGAAAAAAAAAATATGGTTCCAAAATGTGCACAACATAGGATTTAAAATTATAAGTGAGGTCTTTAAAGTGAATCTGTTACTTGAAAAGGCAGGGTGCTTATTCAATGAAAACCTTGATTGAGTAACTTCTGTGTATAAGATATTGGCTCTGGTCTGTGGAAGATGCCGAAATGAGTAGGATCAGCTTCCCCACTAAGAGGCATGGCCTTGGGCAAACCACTGAACCTCACTGGGCCTCTATTCCACTATTTGTTAAATGAAGATTTCTCTTAGATGATCTCTTCCAGTCCTAAAGTTCTTGATGAAATATTTAAGATGAAAATAATTAAGAACCAATTTAATGTATTTCGTCTAAATCTAAGTTGTGAATTTGTAACAGTCAAGAGTGAATTTGAGGAAGTTTTATTTACAAAGGAACTATTTACAATGATGCAGTGTTAATATTATAAAAACAGTGAAGCAGTTAGCATCCCTAGGCCGAAGGTGGGGCAGGGTGGGGGATACAGAAACAGTCTTGTGGAGGCCTTTTTGAGAGGAACTGTGACCTTGGGTCAAGGGCACAGTCAGCCTTAGGAGATCTCACAGGGTGGGTGGGTGGGGGGCATAAGTCACCCCATCTCACTCTTTTCCTTCTGAACACCTGCTGGGAATTCCAATTGTTATTCTAAAACCAACTGGAAGCCTTAGAACTTAAGGATGTAGCCCCTACCAGTTAGGTCTTGGGGCAGGGAGCAGGGTAGCAGGGTAGAGAGCAAATATGGAGGGGAAATGGAAGGTATATGGCGTGGTTCTAGATTTAGATTGCAGTCTTAAGTGAGACCCTGTTTTGTAACAACAGAAGAGCCCCAAGATGCTGCCGTTACAACCAGCATCGTAGCTGGTTCCATAGAACACGTAGATGGGGAGGTTCAAGTCTTCACAAGGCAAAGGTCCTTGATGTGTATCAATATCTCACCTGTGTCCACTCTGAACATGTTCTGTCTATGCTAGTTTAGCACTAGTATGAGCCCTGAAACGTTCAGTTTGTCAGAGAGCTCTGAAACACGTAATCATTAGTCTGATGCATGAGCCAACGATATATAAGATGTTTCTAGATGGTATAAGAGGGATACAGAGCCTGCTAGGCTGCATTGAGAGTTCCACTTGAATTGTGCTAGAAACTAAAGAGGGCAGATATTTTGCCTCCAGCAAAGCAAGTTTTATTCTGATGCTCTGTATCCTCAGGGCACTTTTGATTTCCTTCAGGGAAAATAAATAATTACCAATAATTGAGGGCTGTCTATGTGCCAGGCATGGTACAAACTTTACACCAGAAGTGAGATAAAAATTATGCCTGTTTCTTCTAAATTCTAGGAATGGGGCCAGTAAGACTTCTTGGGCAGATTTTTCTTATTAAGTGAAACATTTGGAAATATAAGAAGACCTGTTTGCTGTCCCTCACTCTGGGAGAGCGGGAAAGAGGAAAATTTACATAAAGACCTCAATGGGCTTTCTTAAAGGAAGGAGTTTGAGAACTCTTCTTTCAGAGATTTGAAATTAGGTTGAAATGGGTCTCCAAGCTTTGTTACCAAGAAAAGGCCCTGTAGTGGGTTGAATAGTATTCCCCAAAATTCATGTCCACAGGAACCTCAGAATGTGACCTTATTTGGAATAGAGTCTTTGCAGATGTAATTAGTTAAGATGAGGTCTTATTTGTCTCATGGGTGGGCCCTAAATCCAATGACTGGTGTCCTTATAAGAAGAAGAGAGAACTCACAGGGATACACAGAATGAGGAAAACATGTGAAGACGCAGGTAGAGATGGAGTGATGCAGCCACGAGCCAAGGAATGCCAAAGATTGCTGGGAGCCACCAAAATCTGGGAGGCATGAGACAGTTTCTCCCTCACAGCCTCCAGAAGGAACCAACCCTGCCGACACATTGATTTTACACTTCTGGGCTCCTGAACCATGAGAGAATAAATTTCTGTTGTTTTAAGCCATCCAGTTTGTAGTAATTTGTTCTGGCACCCTAGGAAACTAATATAAGCCCCAAGGCCTTGAAAAGGTGATCCTGGGGGGGACACAGTGGCTGAGTTAGTGCCCAGGACCAGTGCAAGAGTCTAAGGAAAGATTAGTTGCAATAGAGTAACCTGGGAGCCCAAGAGTGAGACATCATTTGTCCTGAGCATAAATTGGAGCCCGCAAGGCCATTACTGAGACAGTGTCCAAGCATCCACCAGAGAGCACAGGAGTAGACTTTGTGCCACACTCTGTAGCAGAAACAGGGTCTGTAGACTGACTGGCAGCTCCAGTTCTCTCTCCGACTAACCTAGATTTGACCTCTTTGGATTGAATAAATCCTCAGAATTCTTCAACTATTTGGCATCGGAGATGGGATGTGCTTGACGAGGGTGGTATTGAACATCCTGTTAATAAAAGCATCTGGATGCATGAGTTATTAATTATAAATGAAAAGAATCTTGGTCATGTGTTTATCCGGAGTTGGTGAAGCTAGCTGTGCTGCTTTTACTTTTATAGCTTATGGGGAAGGTTAGATGTATTTATCATCTTTAAATAGTTTTGGAAACTAAACCTGGAAAGATTAGGTAACTTGCTTGCTGTCACACAATCTAGATTGAAATTCAAATCTGAATTTAAAGCCTGTGCTTTTAATGGCTGTACTTTCCCTCCTCCTAGATCCACTGGGAAGCCATTGGATCTCCATCATCCCACGTAGAAAATGTGCAGCACACCAATGTTGGAACTGGCTAGGAGGGAGTAGTGGGTACCCTGAGCCAGAAGCAGGGGTCTGAATGTGGCCATAAGTAGGGTAGAAACTAGGAAGGGTTGAATGGAGCAGGAAACCAGGTATGGGTAGGCCAGAGGAAACTGGGCTGCAGAGACTGTGACAAGTTGAAACGCCAGGGCAGGGTTCCATGGGTGAATCCAGATGTAGCAGCCAGACAGCAAGCATGGCTCAAACAGGACTGGGTTGTCATGGAAACAGAGATAGATCCAAAGGCCAGAACCTGCAATCCAAACCAGGTCATAGTGAGATGGTGTCTGAAGCCACAGTTGGAGCAGAGAGGTGTTCACCCGGCCCGAGCACACAGATTTCCCCTGAATGCCTGCTGCTCCGGCTGTCTTTTGTTCCCGCTCACTGCACCTGAGAGCTCTTTGGCCCTAGAGTGCCTTAAAGGCACTCTCATTCATCTGACAAGTAAAAAACCCTTCCATAATCTCTCTTTAACTAGTTTACTAGCCTCTGCTTGAATGCGTTCAGTGACAAGCTTCCAAGGAAACGGTTCTATGTTAAAACAGTTTAACTGTGATATAGTTTCTTCTTATACGGTACTAAAATCTGGTCCCAAATCAACAAAGAGTGTTTTCTCTTTCTCTTGGGTGTCAGCCCTTAAATGTTTAGTCACAGAGACAGGTTGGAGGGACCTTCAAATTCCCAAGGCTTAAATAGCAGAAATTCTGATTCCCTAAGTGAGACAGGGCCAGAGAATCGGCATTTAGAAAAACTCCCAAGGCACTTCCAAAGGACAGCTAGAGTTGGAAAGCACTCATTGAGCATCCTTTGTTAAAATCCTGTTGATGCTACCCGCTGAATATTTCCACAAACAGCTGGGGATGGTTGTCCTCCTCACCATGCTTGCTGTCTTAGTGTAAGCCTTCATCATGGTTCACCCGTCTTATTACAAAGGCTTCTCACTGGTCTTCCCGTCTCCAGTCTTTCACCCTTTCAATCCATCGTCCTCACGGTTGCCAAAGCGATGTTTTAAAACTGCGCATATGAGCATGGCCTGCCTCACTTCAAATCCTCTGCTCACTCTCCACTGCAATAATAAATGAAATAATAATAAAATAAATAGACAACCAATGGTGTACCAGGTCTTTGGCAGATAGGCCTCTGCCTGCCTTCCTTCATTCCTTGTGCTCTGCCCATGCCACATCACTTGAGGTTCTCTGGTGCTTCCTACTTCCTCAGCATCGTGCCTTTTCATTCGCTTTTCCTTCAGCCAAGAATGCTCCTTTCCTTGTCTGATTAACTTCCTATTTGTCCTTCTACATTCAGCCCTGGCATGGCCTTCGCAAATAAGCTAGCCAAGACTCTCCTGCACCACATAATTTGTTATGTGATATTTTGACTTGGCTATTTTGGTAATTTTTACCCTGAGGACATTTTGGTTCCAGGAACATTTTTATATGCCATCATTTGATTTGAGTTCACTTTGATGGAGCCTAAAAAAAGTGAACCGTTAAATTTTCAACTTGAAAATATCTCAAGGAATTACTAAAACGTTTATTCTTACTCCATTTCTGACCTTTACAGCATTGCTGACTCTCCCCTCTGGGGGTGGGGAGAGAAAGGGGATGGATATGGTTTAGGGCTGGGATAAAGACGAGGGGAAGGGCTGGAGCAAAGTCAGGGATGGAGGAAGGGTCCACAATGGAGTGAGGATTAGGGTCAGGGTGGAGGGTCAGAGGCTTCTGCTAATTTGGGAGTGTAACTTATGTCACAACTGCTGCTTCGATATTTACAAAAAGAAAAAAAGTCATTTTGATATACTCATTTCAAGTCAGCCAGCCATATGTTACAGGTTGAACTGTGTCCGTGTCTATCCCAGCAAAAGGTGTTGAAGTCCTAACTCCCAGTACCTGTGAATGTGACCTTGTTTGGAAATAGGGTCTTTGCAGATGATCAAGTTAAGATGAGGTCATTAGGGTGGTCCCTAATCCAATATGACTGTGTCCTTATAAGAAAAGGAAATTTGGCCACAGAGACAGACACACACAGAGAAAAGACTACGTGAAGTGACACAGGGAGAACGCCATGTGAAGATGAAGACAGAGATCAGGGTGATGTATCTACAAGCCAAGGAACACCAAAGATGGCCAGCAAACCACCAGAAGGTAGGAGAGAGGCACGGAACTGATTTTCCCTTACAGTCCTCAGAAGGAACCAACCCTATAGACACCTTGATCTTGGACTTCTAGCTTCCAGAACTGAGAGACAATCAATTTCTGTTGTTTAAGCTGCCCAGTTTGTGGTACTTCATTATAGCAGCCCTAGTAAATTTTTTTTTAATAATATTATTTATTTTTTCCCCCAAAGCCCCAGTAGATAGTTGTATGTCATAGCTGCACATCGTTCTAGTTGCTGTATGGGGGACGCGGCCTCAGCATGGCTGGAGAAGCAGTGCGTCGGTGCGCGCCCGGGATCCGAACCTGGGCCACCAGCAGCGGAGCACGCGCACTCAACCGCTAAGCCACGGGGCAGGCCCTTTTTATTTTTTTTTTCAACCCTAGTAAATTAATAAACCACGTAAAGCAATTGCTTAAGAAGGCCTTGTCAGAATGTCTTATTTCAAGGTAAGTTGCCTGTCCTCTGAACTCTCAGAATGTCATTACTCTGTATGTTAATGGTCTGAAGCTTGTCTATCTTGGGCACAAGACTTTCAGCTCTCTAAGTTCAAAAGCTTTGTTTTTTATTCTATGTTCTCAGCACCCAAGGTGTTGAGCCTAGATAATTTAGGAATAAACAAACCATATGGCCTGAGGATGCTGAGGGTTTGACAGGTTAAATGGTTGCCCTAGTTCTGTGTACTGCAGTTGGTAATGAACTCTGCTCTGGTCTCCAGGCCCAGTGTGCTTTCCATCACACTGTGAAGAGCTCTATCAAATTCACTTGTAGTGCTTTCCTCTTCAGCCTAAATTTCCTCTGTTCTTCTATCCATTCCTTACGTGTGCAGGTTTTCAAAGCTCTCATTATACTGGTCACTCTCCTCTGGATAGATTTGATCTTAAATAGTGGTGTCTAAACTGAACATAATCTTCCATCACCATCACCTGCCCCGATACAGACTCCAGGCTAGTATTAATGTCACTTAAGACCGTTGGCAAATTCTGGCTTATTATGTCCTGCAACCTACCTTCTGTGCAATGCTTTTTCACCCAGAAAGTTCATCCAAGTCTCCCTCACTCTCTATTCAATTACTGCAAGTTTTGAACTCAAATACATGACTTTATAATTATCCCTGTTAAATTTTACTCGGTTTTCCCTGTGTTCCGGTTTGTAGAGAAAATTTTATATCTCAATTTATTGTCTTAATTATATTAACTCTCTCATTCAATTTTGGGGCATTTGAAAATATGGTAAAAGTGTTGTTTACATTTTCAAATTGCTGCCAAAAATGTTGAACAGTTGGATGTTTACCCAGCACAGAATAGCTGGTAATCATCAACTCTCTGTTTTTGTTTTTTTTTCTATGTAGCTGTGGCCCAAGTCAGCACAGAGATGGAAAGCAGAACAATACAATACAATACTTTTCAATATGATGCCAGGCAAGCAGCTATTTGAGCACACTTGAGTAGCTGATGGTGAGACTTTCATGAGTTACAGGGTCTTCCTCACACAACTGTTCGTCCAGTCTTAGCTGAGTGTGGCTGGTTACAACAGTCTGGCATGAGCCCTCTCTTTTCCCAGCTGCTCTAATGGGACCTGGCAGAGGGATGGCTATCCATTCTCAAATTTTCCAGTTGCAGAAAAATTTCCCTAAATTTCCCATTTGCTTTCCTACCTTCATTTAAAATCCTATTGATGAAGATTTAAAATAGTACTTTGGCCAAACTCTGCTACCATCTCAGGCGCCAACTAATTGGTAGGGCATTTAGTTAATTTGGGATATAATGTAATACAGCAAAGAATGGGACCTATGGAGTTTGTCTTGGTTCCAATTTTAGCTCTGCTACTTGACTGGGTGGCCCTAGGTAAGTTATTCAACCAATCTGTGCTTCAGTGTTCTCTTCTGTGAAAAGAGGCTATTAATACCTGTTATTATTAATGAGTATTAAATTGAATTAATTTGTGGTAAGTGCTTATCACTGGGGCTGGCACGTAATAAACATTATCATCATCATTATTATTTAAGCATAAAGCATTTACGTCTTCTAAAAACACTAAGACTGAGGTGACTATGTGTGAAATACTTTAAAGGTACTTTCCACTGCTAACATAAGAGCTTAATGCCCCTATCAATCTTTGCATGAACAGGGGCTTTATTGAAATTATTTCACACATCTAAGGAACGCCTCCAAAGAAATTGAATGGTTCACCTAATTACCGAAGTCCTTTCACTCTAAGCAGAATTGATTCACTCTTCTAGTATGCCTCGGAGATCTATGAAGTCCAAAAGAGGAGGCAATAACAACAGAAAGCAGCCCAAACTTTCTAAAACTGAAGCTAAAATAACTCTACCAGGTCCTCAAAGAATGAAGACTAATTCTGATGAGGTCTATCACGCACTATTAACTAAATAGGAATGTTTCTTTAACATCTGTACATTTGACCAACACGCTCATTTAAGGATAGTAAGCAAATTGTTCTTCTGAGGAATTGACTTTTCTGGTCCAGTTTTTTGTTGTCTGATCCTGCTCACTTGCTTCTTTTATTTTCTTCTCCTGAAAAGCTGATTTTTTTTGTCAGATTAAGAAAGATTAGCAGTATAGGTTGGCAAACCCTTATTTGCCCTGTGACATGAGGATCGCTATAATAATGACTGAAGTCAATAGTCAAACTTCAGTTCTAGGCAGTAAGCATTTATTGTACATCTTTTTATATGCAGATGCCAGGCTAAGACCTCCAGGGGATTCAAGGTTGACCAAGTGCTGGTTTCGGTCCTCAAAGCAGTTAAAAGTGAAGAGGGACCATTCCAGGAGAAATTGCATGAGCAAAGGCATAGGGGAGCCAGCGAGGATTTGCCAGATGATCAGAGAATAGTGCTGGAGGAAATGATTTGTTTTTGGGAAGAAGGAAGTTAGAAAAGAAAGGCCAAGGCTTGACCGTAATTATTTTGCATGCTATTTTCTATTTGATAATTGATCTAATATACGAAGTGTCACTTTTCATTGAATAAAACACTGAAAGAGGGGCACTCAAATGAGATGAAGTCAGTGTTAAATATCTTTTGGTGTGTGTATCTGTTAATTTTCTCAGAATTAACTTGTCTGACATATCCTTATTTATTAATTAGTAATGAAAGCACTCTAAAACTTCTAATGAAAAGCTTCACAGAGGGACAGCTCCAAAGTCAGGCATCTTTTCGTCCCTAAGTTTCAAGCACATTTTCTCTCTGTACCAACTGATTCACATCTGCAAATCTTCAATAAACTCAAAGTAGTTGTATTATGTCACATTATTTCAGTTGGATGGGATCTAGAAGAAGTGATTGTGACCACAGAAAGCATATAAGGACAACATTGAGCCCTACTTTAAGGATTGATATTCGGCCTTTGGTAGTTGCTAAGAATTTTGGAGATGGCCAGCCCAGAGGCAAAATAAAAATTTTAACAAAAAGGCAACATAAATGTTAAACATGGTAGGTGACATACTCATTCCAAGGTCCAACCTGGGGCATCCTTTATTTTTCAAGTGTTTGTTTACTTTCCAGTCTTCCTTCTCCTAGAGATGGCAATCCTTGGTTCTCTGGGTTCTCTGGCACTTTAGAAATAGCCCCTGACAGTTTTTGGGGTAGACGGTCTTCAAACATCAGGTATTGCATTAGGCATTTATCCTAAGATCATAGTTAACACCATCATATCTGCTGGATCTCCCTAGTGACCTCCATTTTTTTTTTCCTTTTTTCAGGTTAGACAAAAACGTATGGCGAGAAGTAGAATGCAGTCTCCTTTTCTAATTGTCTTCATAAGTCTGGTCCAAGTCCATAAGCTTTCCTTTTACTGATGATCATAGGATTTTTAACTATAAACTCTAGTGTATAAGAATTGACACATTTTTCCCCCCTTAAATCCGCTTAAATCTGCCTTTGAGCTCTCATCCTGTTGGAGCTGGCAGCAAATTTAATCTTTAGCGTCATCTGCCCTCTACTCCATCAAACTGAACAAAACCCTGAGGCATTTTAGGCTGCACTAAAATATCAGGGAGGCTTATCCTATCTTCCAGATAACCTCTGTGATGCTTGTTGCCCATGTTCCTTCCAAGTCTAACAACTGTGCTGCTTTTGTTTCAAGTGTGGGCACATGGAAATCATTACTTTGATGAGGGCCCAGTGTCCCTGAGTGACTACATAGCAATAGCCTGCATTTAGCCACCCCCTCAGGTTACTGCTACAGAGCAGAACTATCCTTGGGACAGGTGCACTTCTGTTATCCATACACTTCCCTTTACTCTGTTGTCAAGTCATAAGTCTTTTTCTCCGTATCCTCCAAGACACCAGCATGATTTCTTCAATGGAGTCAGTCTTCTGTTGTCTGCACAGCAGAACACTTGAATCAGGAAATCCAAAGGATCTGACTACCTGCTTGGTAACATTGAAAGAAAATAGAAGGGAAGACTAATATGATTAAATATCTGTAACTTATCCTGCCTCATTCTCATTGAAGGAAGTGGGATTCTTAGTGAGACGTACTTTCTCTTCTAAGTGTTTTTCTCTGCTGAGTTCTCTTAACTTTAATATTTTTCACACATCTGAAGTGTTTTTAATATTTTAAATCTGCTTCAGACTTCTACTAAAAAGAAAGTCATTTCTCCCTTGAATATCTTTGACTGTATTGAGTAATAATAGTTGTGCTATAATTGTGTAACTCCTCTATTATGTGTGTGCACATGCGATGTATTACTGGAAAGAAAACAATTTTACATTAGTTGATCATAAACACATATGGAATCCAGGGGGTAGGGGTGGGCATGAGCGAACATTTTACTGCTTTCTTTTTCCTGTTGAGTTGCCACTTTGTACTTACAGAGTTAGTCTTATTTGGGTTTCAGTGAGTTCTCTCTCTCCCTGGACTCTTGCATCCTGCATGTCATAGCTCTGCTAGTGCACAGAGAAGTCAAGGTCATGATAACCTCTGCTCTGGATTGGAATAACTGCCATCAATTCTTATGGTACCTGCAGTAGTCATTAGGGTTGTTTCATCTCAATACTGGCATATGATAGGATTACACTTTCTTAACAACTTTATAGTTAGGCATGGCCATGTGACTTGCTTTGGCCCATGAAATGTGAGCTGAAGTGACGCGGGTCACTTCTAGGGAAACTTTACCAGGTAGTGCATGATTTTTGCTGCCCCTTTTCACGGTGTGATTCATTAAGGAAGCCTGTGTTAACACGGATCTTCTTTTGGCCTCAGTCCTTGAATGAGTACAATGAGTAGAATTCCAGCGTTGATTCACATTGGGAATGAGGAAGGGATAAGGAATAGATGTGTGCTGTGTTTAGCCATTGAGATTTTGGGGTTGATTTTTACTGAAAAACCTAGCCCATACAGACTGATACAATCCTCTTTAGGAGTAGATAAACTATTCCAGATTTTTTAGAGTGGAGTATCTAAACGATACAAAAAAAAAATCTTTGTCATACTAATATCCATCAACTCTTTTTTAAAAAAAAACATAACTTATGATGTCTCTGCCTCTCTCCTTGGTCTTCCAAAGATCCTGTTGTATCTGAACAAGTGTGGGTGGAGTGGAAAGAAGAGATTGAGTGGAGTAGACAATCCCTTTGTGCCACAATAGGTGTGGGTGTTGGCAGTCTCTGTTTTTTCACAACTTTGTATTTCTCAAATGATCCATATGTAATAAACCCCTATACTTTCTTTCTTTTTTTTCTAAGGTTTTTTTTGCTTTGATTGTTCCAAGATGGAAACCTCAGGAATTCCAATGATCCAAGAGCAAAAAGCAAGATAGTATTTTTCTATACTAATGTGGTTGCTCTGTCTGTGTTAAGCAAAGAAACTTCAGGTCTTGCACAGGCACATGCTTAGCATGCTTTTCATTCAGTCTTATAAAATGACAGTTAATGGCCTACTAAATACTGGGGACATTGCTAATTATAATCACTGATAAGTGCTGTGAATAAAAGTTGCAGGGAAATATAAAGGCATATATCAGGGAGAAGTGATCCATTTTGGGGGCATCAGGAAGGTGTTCTTGAGGAAGCAACATTTGAATTGAGAGCTGAAAGATGAGTTGCAGTTGGCCAGAAAAATGATAGGAAGGGTTTGGGAGCCAACAGTTTCTGCAGAGTAAGTAGCATTTGCAAGGAATCTGAGGCTGGAGGAAGCACGACATGTTGGAGAAATAAACAGAAGTCTTGTGTAAGTTGGAGCACAGAAATTAGCAGATGGTATACGATGAGACTGATCAAGTAGCCAGGGCCAGCCTTTATAGGGCCTTGTAGGCCAAGTTAAAGATTTGGTTATTTTTTTAAAAGTTATGGAAATCCATTGAAAGGTGGATGTTTTAGGCTGGCTATTGACACCATAAGATTTGGGTTCACGACTAGATTTCAGTTTGTTTATTCATTCATTCATTCAGGCTTCACATGGAGATTATATAACAGGATGTTGCATTAGCTGGGGTCACCTTTACAGAGGCTAGAGAAAAGGCAGAGAAATTACCTAAAACAATCCTAATTGTCTATAGCTTGCTTTGATGTGGCAGCCAAAGTGTAGGGCATGGGGTAGGGATAGGGTTGTCTGAAATTATTGGACCAAGGCTAGGATGGACAAGATGAGGCTTTGTCTTTTTAATATATTACACCAGGGCTAGGCTATATCCTAAAATGCAGATTCAATAAGCCAGAACAAGGCAGGAATTTATATATATACGTGCATATAAACATTCCAAGTTTTTATTAACCTAAAACTATATTTAGAAAATATAGGAGGAGGTCAAGATGGCGGCGTAGGCAGACTCTGAACTCACCTCCTCCCGCGGACACAGCCAATTTACAACTACTTGTGGAAAAATTACACCTGAGACAGAACTGAAAACTGGATAAGAGGAACTCCTGCAACAACAGACAATCCTAACTGAGGTGGAAGAGGCAGAAACTCCCTTCTGGAGAGGAAAAACGCTGCCTTCACAAGCCGTAGCGCCTCACGGCCGCCTGGGAGCAGCCCACAGGTATGCAGCCTCCCTGGAGGAGCAGGGACCGGAGCCGGGAGAACCCCCACTGGGGGCATTTTATGGACCCAGCACAATCGAGACGAGTGGCATAATATCTGACTTTGACTGCTACTAAAACACTGGGGAGTACCCCCAGAAAACCCGGTTCACAAAGAAACTAAAACCGGCTCTTAAAGGGCCCACATGCAAGCTCACCCGTTTCAGAAAGCAACCTGAGATTGCCAGAAGGAAAGGTGCACAGTGCTTTGGTGAAAAGAGACTCACCTAGTAGGCCCTGTGTGCATCTCGGTGAGAGGTGAGACCTCTCCAGGGACTGGGACATTGGCAGCGGCCATTGATGTGGCCTGGTGTGGGCATGCTGACACAGACGCCATTGGAGTTCTCCCTGAGGCCTGCTAGCCCAGGGTCTGCCCCACCCACTAGAGCACCGATATAATCCAGCTCAGCCAGGGCAGGCAGCCCACCCTAGAGACTAGCCACCCAACAGCAAGCCCTCAGGCAACTTGTGGGCCTGCATAGATTGGTGACTGGATTCTCTGCAGCCTGGCAACTGAGCCTACTTCAGTGGGGCAGGGCGTGCACAAGGAACGGATGGAGAGAGTGGGGCAGTGGTGGAGTGTGTGGGGCTCTTGCCGTGGAGAGACTGGGTCCGCTTCCAGAGGTCGGGGCGTGCACACGGGGCCGGATTGTGTTGACTGTGTGTGCGGACCTGTGGGTGGCAGGGCTTGTCAGCCGCAGAAGACTTGTGCTTCTCAAAGACCCACATAGGTGGTTTGCCCCACCACCCAAGCTTGACAAGTGGGTGCTCCCATGCCTGAGGCCAGCCCCACACAGCAGCAATCCTCAGAGGGCTGACAAGAGACCTAAAGGCTGGAGGCTTATAGCAATTGTAAGCCCCTGAGCCTAACAACCTGCTAAGCTGGGGGCCTGCTCACTTAAAAGAAATACTGCAACACAAATGTGGTATTAGAACTTGCAGCCAACTGTGCTGGGGCTCCCCACACCTGATAAAGAGACTGAAGGGCCCACAACAACTACAAGCAGCTGAGCATTACAACAGCTGGCCAGGAGCATAACTCGGCATCCCTGGGCGCCTAGAGGGAGAGCAAACAGGCCACAACAGAAGGACACACGTAGCTCACATAGGGGTCACCCATGGAACATTGAGAACTGAGGGAAGCACACGGCAGGCCTCCTAAGCCATCACTTATATAAGGTCACCTATCCAAGAGCAGGAGACGTAGCTGACCTACCTAATATGTAGTCACAAGCACAGGGAAAGAGGCAAAATGAGGAGGCAAAGGAATACATTCCAAGTAAGGGAACAGGACAAAACCCCGGAAAAGGAACTAAGTGAAACAGAAATGAGCAACCTACCTGACAGAGAGTTCAAACTAAGAGAGTTAAGGATGCTCACTGATGTGGGGAAAAGAATAGATGAACTCAGTGAGAATGTCAACAAAGAAATGGAAGATATAAAAAAGAACCAATCAGAAATGAAGAATACAATACTGGAAATGAAAAATTCACTAGAGGGACTCAAAAGCAGAGTAGAGGATACAGAAGAACGGATCTGTGAGCTGGATGAAAGACCAGAAGAAATTACCCAAGGTGAACAGGTAAAAGAGAAAGGAATTAAAAAGAGTGAGGACGGTCTAAGGGACCTCTGGGACAACATCAAGTGCACTAACATCCGTGTTATAGGTGTCCCGGAAGGAGAAGAGCGAGACAAGGGGGCAGAGAATCTATTTCAAGAAATAATAGATGAAAACTTCCCTAACCTAAGGAAGGAAACAGACATCCAGGTACAGGAAGCACAGAGAGCCCCAAACAAGACAAACCCAAAGAGGCCCACACCAAGACACATCATAATCAAAATGTCCAGAATTAAAGAGAGAATCCTAAAAGCCGCAAGAGAAAGTCAAGTTACATACAAAGGAAACCCCATAAGGCTATCAGCTGACTTCTCAGCAGAAACCTTACAGGCTAGAAGAGTGCTAAAAGTAAAAACTTACAGCCAAGAATACTCTACCCAGCAAGGTTATCATTCCAAATGGAAGGAGAGATCAAAAATTTCCCAGGCAAGCAAAAATTAAAGGAGTTTGTCACCAAGAAACCAGTGCTACAAGAAATGTTAGAGGGACTGATTTAAGGGGAAAAGAGAAGACCGCAAATAGGAAAAAGTATCTATTTCCATGATAAGAACGTAATGGATACAAATGTACAAAAAAGAGGTTAGATATGATATCAAAAACATAAAAGGAGGGAGGAGGGGAGTTAAAGAGTAGAGGTTTCAGACAAGGGTCAAACTAAAGAGGCTATCAATCCTGTATAGAAGAAGGAAGGAACAGGGAAAGACTACTAAAACACTGAGAAAAAAAAAAGTTTAAAAATGGCAGTAGGTACATGCTTATCAATAGCTACTTTAAACGTCAATGGACTAAATGCTCCAATTAAAAGATATAGGGTGGCTGACTGGATAAAAAAACAAGACCCATATATATGCTGCATACAAGAGACACACTTCAGACCTAAAGACACTCACAAACTGAAAGTGAAGGGATGGGAAAAGATACTCCACGCAAATGGCAATGAAAAGAAAGCTGGGGTAGCAGTACTCATATCAGACAAAATAGACTTTCAAACAAAAACTGTAAAAAGAGACAAAGAAGGGCATTACATAATGATCAAGGGAACAATCCAACAAGAGAATATAACACTTGTAAATATCTAGGCACCCAATGTAGGTGCACCTGAATATATAAAGCCATTATTAACAGACATAAAAACAGAAATAGACAGTAACACAATAATAGTAGGGGACTTTAACACTCCACTTACACCAACGGATAGATCATCCAAACAGAAGATTAATAAGGAAACATTGGCCTTAAATGACACACAAGAACAGATGGACCTAGTAGATATATACAGAGCATTCCATCCAAAAACCGAAGAATACACGTTCTTTTCAAATTTACATGGAACATTCTCCAGGATTGATCACATATTAGCCACAAAACAAGTCTCCATAAATTTAAGAAGATTGAAATTATACCATGCATCTTTTCTGACCACAACGATATGAAACTGAAAATCAACTATAGGAAGAAAATCAGAAAAGCCACAAATACATGGAGATTAAACAAAATGCTACAGAACAATGACTGGGTCAACAAAGAAATCAAAGAAGAAATCAAAAAATACCTAGAGACCAATGAAAATGAAAATACAACATGCCAGAATTTATGGAGTACAGCAAAAGCGGTTCTAAGAGGGAAGTTTATAGCGATACAGGCCTATCTCAACAAACAAGAAAAATCTCAAAGAAACAATCTAACAATGCACCTAAAGGAACTGGAAAAAGAAGAACAAACAAGCCCAAAATCAGTAGAAGAAGGGAAATAATAAAAATCAGAGCAGAAATAAATGAAATAGAGACCAAAAAAACAATAGAAAAAATTAATAAAACCAAGAGCTGGTTCTTTGAAAAGATCAACAAAATTGACAAACCTTTAGCTAGACTCACCAAGAAAAAAAGGGAGAAGGCAGAAAGAAGTAAAATCAGAAATGAAAGAGGGGAAATTACAACAGACACCTCAGAAATACAAAAGATTATAAGAGAATACTATGAAAAGCTGTATGCCAACCAATTCGACAATCTGGAAGAAATGGATAAATTCTTAGAATCATACAACCTTCCAAAACGGGATCAAGAAGAAGTAGACAATTTGAATAGACCAATCACCAGTAAGGAGATCAAAACAGTAATCATAGAACTCCCCAAAAATAAAAGTCCAGGACCAGATGGCTTCCCTGGTGAATTCTGCCAAACATTCAAAGAAGACTAAATACCTATCCTTCTGAAACTCTTCCAAAAAATTGAGGAGGGGGGGAAGCTACCTAACTCATTCTATGAAGCTGACATTACCCTGATACCAAAACATGACAAGAACAACACAAAAAAAGAAAACTACAGGCCAATATCACTGATGAACATCAATGCAAAGATCCTCAACAAAATACTAGCAAATCACATAGAACAATACTTTAAAAAGATTATACACCATGATCAAGTGGGATTTATTCCAGGTATGCAGGGATGGTTTAACATTCGCAAATCAATCAACGTGATACACCACATTAATAAAATGAAGAATAAAAATCACAAGATTATCTCAATAGATGCTGATAAAGCATTTGACAAGATACAGCATCCATTTACGATAAAAACTCTCAATAAAATGGGTATAGAAGGAAAGTACCTCAACATAATAAAGACTATATATGAGAAACCCACAGCTAATATCATCCTCCGTGGTGAAAAACCGAAAGCTATCCCTCTAAGAACAGGAACCAGACAAGGATGCCCACTGTCACCACTCCTATTTAACATAGTACTGGAAGTCCTAGCCAGAGCAATCAGGCAAGAGAAAGAAATAAAAGGGATTCAAATTGGAAAGGAAGAAGTGAAACTGTCACTATTTACAGATGACATGATTTTATATACAGAAAACCCTAAAGAATTCACCAGAAAACTTTTAGAAGTAATAAACGAATATGGTAAAGTTGCAGGATACAAAATCAACATACAAAAATCAGTTGCATTTCTGTACACTAACAATGAAGTAGCAGAAAGAGAAATTAAGAATACCATCCCATTTACAATTGCAACAAAAAGAATAAAATACCCAGGAATAAACTTAACCAAAGAGGTGAAAGAGCTGTACTCTTTTTATACAAAACTATAAAACATTGCTGAAAGAAATTGAAGAAGACACAAAGAAATGGAAAGATATTCTGTGCTCTTGGATTGGAAGAATTAACATAGTTAAGATGTCCATACTTCCTAAAGCCATCTATAGATTCAATGCAATCCCTATCAAAGTTCCAACAACATTTTTCACAGAAATAGAACAAAGAATCCTAAAATTTATTTGGAACAACAAAAGACCCCAAATAAGTAAAGGAATCCTGAGAAAAAAGAACAAAGCTGGAGGTATCACACTCCCTGATTTCAAAATATACTACAAAGCTATAGTAACCAAAACAGCGTGGTACTGGCACAAAAACAGACACACAGATCAATGGAATAGAATCGAAAGCTCAGAAATAAACCCACACATCTATGGACAGCTAATCTTTGACAAAGGAGCCAAGAACATACGATGGAAAAAAGAAAGTCTCTTCAACAAATGGTGTTGGGAAAACTGGATAGCCATATGCAAAAAAATGAAAGTAGACCCTTACCTTACACCATACACAAAAATTAACTCCAAATGGATTAAAGACTTGAATGTAAAACCTGAAACTGTGAAACTTTTAGAAGAAAACATAGGCAGTACGCTCTTCGACGTCGGTCTTAGCAATGTCTTTTCAAACACCATGTCTGACCGGGCAAGAGAAACAATAGAAAAAATAAACAAATGGGACTACATCAAACTAAAAAGCTTCTGCACAGCAAAAGAAACCATCAACAAAACGAAAAGACAACCTAACAATTGGGAGAAGATATTTGTAAACCATATATCTGATAAGGGCTTAATCTCCAAAATATACAAAGAACTGATGCAACTCAACAACAAAAAAACTACCAACCCAATTAAAAAATGGGCAAAAGACCTGAACAGACATTTCTCCAAAGAAGATATACAGATGGCCGACAGACACATGAAAAGATGTTCAAATTTGATGTTCAAAGAACATCAAAAGATGTTCAAATCACTAACTATCAGGGAAATGCAAATCAAAACTACAATGAGATATCACCTCACGCCCGTCTGAATGGCTATAATTAACAAGACAGGAAACAACATGTGTTGGAGAGGATGTGGGGAGAAGGGAACACTCATACACTGCTGGTGGGAGTACAAACTGGTGCAGCCACTATGGAAAACAGTATGGAGATTCCTCAAAAAATCAAGGATAGAACTACCATATGATCCAGCTATTCCACTGGGGGGTATTTATCCAAAGACTTGAAAACACCAATGCATAAAGATACATGCACCCTGTGTTCATTGCAGCGTTATTCACAATAGCCAAGACTTGGAAGCAACGAAAGTGCCCATCAAGGGATGAATGGATAAAGAAGATGTAGTATATATACACAACAGAAAACTACTCAGCCATAAGAAACGATGAAATCCAGCCATTTGTGACAACATGAATGGACAGTGAGGGTATAATGCAAAGTGAAATAAGTCAGAGGGAGAAGGTGACATACCGTATGATTTCCTTCATTAAGTAGTAGATAATAACAACAATAAACAAACACATAGGGACAGAGATTGGATTGGTGGTTACCAGAGGGGAAGGGGGGGAGGGAGGAGGGCAAAAGGGATAATTTGGCACATGTGTGTGGTGATGGGTTGTAATTAGTATTTGAGTGGTGAACATGATGTAATCTATGCAGAAATAGAAGTATAATGATGTACACCTGAAATTTATACAATGTTATAAACCAATGTTACTGCAATAAACAAAAAATTAAAAAATAAATAAAAAATAAAAGGTGTAAAAAAAAAAGAAAATATATATTGCAAGCAGAGTATATATTTAGATGTGGATAGGTAGTACAGTTTACAGATGAAGGCTACCAGTTTATTTATTTATTCCAGTTTTATTGAGATGTAATTGACATAGAATGTTGTATAACCTGAGGGTGTACAACATAATGATTTGCTATATGTATGTATTGCGAAATGATCACCACAATAAGTAGCTAACATCCATCACCTCACATAGTTACAAATTTTTTTTACTTGTGATGGGAACTTTTAAGCTTTACTCTCTTAGCAATTTTCAAATATACAATACAGTAGTGTTAACTATAGTCAGGCCACCAGTTTATATGGAATTATATCGTTCTGGACTCAGGCAAGCTCTCCATGACATTTGGTAGCAGCTAAATCATATTTTAAAATAGTCTGAATTCATGACTACAGTCAATAATATTGTATTGCATGTTTGAAAGTGCTAAGAGAGTAAATCTTAAAAACTCTCAATACAAGAAAAAAAATTTTTTGTAACTTTGTATGGTGACAGACAGTAACTGGACTTACTGTGGTGATCATTTTGCAGTGTCTACAAATATTAAGTCATTATGTTGTACATCTGAAACTAATATAATATTATATGTCAATTATACCTCAGTGAAAATGTAAAGTATTCCTGAATAATTTTTATATTGATTACAAGTTGAAATAGTATTTTAAGTATATTAGTTTAAATAAAATGTTATTAATATTAAAAAGAATAGTCTAAACTCAACTTCTGAGGTTTTATGGTGGGAAGCAATTGTGCACTGGGAGGAAGCTGAATTGAGTGCCCTATAGATCATTTCCACGTATGAGTTTCCGTTATACAAAACAAATCCATATTCATTCCAATGATTTCCCCTTCATTTTTTTCAAACTCTCAAGCAGAAAAGATTAGATTCAAGTTTCCTCTCATAAATCACACAGTTTTAACAGTAAATTTGCGTAAGTCCCAAACACCAAACTTTCTATAAACATTTGAAAAAAATATAGCATTTATGTATCGCATTATCTATGCATAGATTTTCAAATGATAAATTATCTAGCTTTTGTAGAATGTAATGATGAGAAAGGTCAGCTTCAATCCCCGCAGCAAAGATAGAGCCAGAGGAGTCGTGCTACTTAATGAGCCTGAGATCCATGAATTAGAGCCCAAGGAAGGATTGGGAGAGTTGAGGAATAAAATAGAATCCCAGAGGAGCCAAACTGAAAACAAGAAAACCCTTTGGAGGAGAGTCTTGACATGAAGACTTGTGTTAAATATGAGATCCAAGCCATAGCCCATGTTCACTCCACGCTAAGCCTGATGTTTGATATTCTGAATTGATGATACATTCCTCCAAGGGACTCCAGGGAGCCTTGCTTGGAGATGGGATGGACTCAGGGGTGTTTAGCTGCATGTGCCTGGCAGAGTGAAGATGTGTTTATAGTTCCCATTCTCTTACCTTCACTTCAGTGCACTTCATTCCATTGCTCCTACCCATCAAGTCTTGTTCCTCTTTTCCTTGTGCTGTTCATTTCTCCCATCAAATTTAAATTAATGGCCTTATTGTCTTATTCAGTCAATTTCCATCTTCTGAAATAATCTCTCCCTGTTTTCTAACCAGATCATACCTATCCTTCTTGGACCTTCTTGAATTTTCCCTCCTTCGGAAAGCCTCTTATGGCTGCTCAGTCTTTTTTTTTTTCTTCTTTTCCTTTTTCTCTGAATATCTATTGTTTTTACAATCAACACCACACAATTTTATGCCTAACTGGTCTCAATTTTTTTCAGAGGTTTGTTGCAGGTCTTCCATGAGCTATAAGTTTTCTTAAGACAGGGGCCATGTCTTATACTTTTTTGTTTGTTGAACAGACCGGGCAAAAGCAGGTACTAAAAACTTGTAGACTAATATATTGCTTTCTCTTTTCTTCTTGTCAAGATTGTGCTGTATCATTTGAGGTTTTTAGTTCAGCTGCATTTGGAATAATTTCACTATCACAGCATGTCTTGCCAAATACATTACAATAAAATACTATGCAGATATAAGTCTCCTAGTAATATGGACAGTGAATTCTAAATTTTATAAATCATCAGTTTCCTAAGTATTCATTGCACTTATGCAAAATCACACCATTTACTAAAATAATAATAATTATGTATATTTTTCATGGTACAGGTGATTTTCATGTCTATTTTAACAGTGCAGGTTAAGAGCACTTATATGATCTGCCATAAGTGGAGAAATATTTTAGATTTGCAAAAAATATTGCCTTACAAAAAGTCTGGAAGACAAAGATAAATAAGAAGATAAATCCTTAGTTCTGTAAGATATTTAGATTTTAACGTATATCCACAATGATTACTAAATTAGTAAATAATTTTTATTATCTGTTCCAACATTTACTTTAATTATTTTATTTCCAGCTTATATTGATAAATTCCATGAAATTATTGACTTATGTTAAGCAAAATATTGGTCTGTTGACTATTGCCAGGAAAATTAG
The DNA here is from genome assembly GCF_020826845.1 of Diceros bicornis minor. Taxonomy (NCBI): domain Eukaryota; kingdom Metazoa; phylum Chordata; class Mammalia; order Perissodactyla; family Rhinocerotidae; genus Diceros; species Diceros bicornis. The sequence goes on from NC_080756.1 coordinate 42,857,977, forward strand.
ATTTTCTTGAAATTCCTGATGGTATGGATTTGGGGATATGAAAAATATGAAATTAGTTTAATCTCTTTAAATAGGAAAACAGATGTTTGGTTACTTGGAATGCTCTAAGACATATTTTCCAAGTTATGTATGTTCATGTAGAAAATTTTAAAAGTGCAAAAAGTGTAAGGTGGAAAATAAAAATCATCAATGACCCTAATATCTGAGATGACTACTGTTAACACTTTAATATTCCTAGTTTCTTCAACTCAACATTTGACTGTAGACATAAAATATATTTGATATTTTTGTCCTTAGCTACATGAAAATAAAGGTAAATGCAAATATTTATAAAATTTTTTATAGTTGTGAAAATGTGAGTGCATTTTATTGACTTTAAATATAAATTTTTGCTCTGACAAGTTACAGCAAAACGTCTAGCTTCTAGCTTGAGTCAGTGAGTTTTAATTTTTACTATGATATCTAGATGCAAAGTTGCTCATCTGACCTTGAAGGCAATTGATTTTTTAAAAAATGTTTTTAATCCTTCTGGGTAAATTGTTTAGCACAGCCTAGAACATATGTTCTAGTTAGAATTAGAGACAGTAATTTTACCCTTCAAATTTTCAGCAAATTTTAAGTATTCGAGAAATATGCCAGCTTGACAGATGATGTTAACTCAGAAGACATCATGTAAACACTGATAAGTACAGAGAAAACCTATTTGCTTTGAGCACACTCAGAAATAACAGGCAAGAACTATAAAGCTCAAAACACAAATGGGGGAAGTATATCAGGAAAAGATATTCAGCAAACAACAGAGATTGAGAATAGGCAATTACATAAAAGTTATGCTATAGTGGACGATCAGTAACTGTATCCACATTGGCAGTAAACAACAGAGATTCTTCTCGCTTTCATAATTTTGGAATGAGTATGTGTGCAGTTTTGAGTAATTAACCCTTATTTTTGGAAACCTATATACGTCTGTTGGAGGTGGTTTAGAAACAGATGACAAATAACATCACCAGGTAAATTAGACATCAGGACCCAAGTACAAACTCATTTAGATTGATGTGTACACATCTACAGCATTTTGCCATGTAAGTGAACTGCATAAGTTAAAGTGACTCAAATCCAAACCATGTTGATGTTACAAAATGAGCCTCCAGAATCATATTTGTCGAATACCACCTTCAACTACATGGGACTAATATATTATAATAAGGCATTTTGCAGAAGTATGTTTCCAAGATTTTCTTGTTTCCTTGCAGCTGGTCCTCACTGGTAGACTGAACAGCCATGTTGGTTCCAGAGCTAAGGGGAGAGATTCACTCTCTTACTCACCACATATCTATGAAATAATTATTCAACAAATATGATTGAATGAATGAATAAGTGAGGAAAATAAACTCTTTAGATTACAGCAGAGCCATGCATATGAAGAGGAATGTTGTACAATCAGAAATAAAGGTTTGTTGTGAAGGCTATGAATCTTTTCAAGAATTATCCGAAAGTAGTACTTGAGAAAATTTTAAAGGCCCTTGGACAAGTTAGTAAGAAACACAATACAGAGAACAATTATGTATAAGGAAATGGGTGGGATAATTTGATAAGCTTTAATTATATCCCAGCCCAAGGAAAAAAGTCTTCTATAAAAGCAGATTACAAGAGGAGCAGAGGCAGAGAGTAGAAGCTTATTTTTGCAACTTTACTGTGATTCACCCTTCATTTGGAGCAAGATTGGCTTGGCCTCTGTGCATAGCCCAGCTGTGTCTCCGCCCACTGGGGAAAGAGGGGAATCAAGACAATCTTCCTTCTAATTTATCTAAAAAAGACAAAATTACAGAAGCACTTGTCTCATTTCCCCCTGAATTATCCAGGTAGGGGGCCCAGCATGATTAAGCTTCTGAGGGAATCTTTCCCTCCTCTTCGTTTTGCTTCTATATGTCTGACTCTTTCCCCGATCTCTGCAGCTGAAATTTGCCTACTGCTAAATACTTTGAATTCTGTACCTTTACAGTTTGGCCTTTAGGCCACTAGATATGGATCTGAGAAGTTCCATGTCTCAAACACATGCACACGCACGAGCACAAAATGGAGATTCATTCCCACAGTAATTTTGCGTTGATACACTCCATGTTTTAGAAGTGCCAAGTCAAGAGCTGAGGCTTCTATAAGGTGGACCAAGGGTCAGTGGAGGTTTAATTTAATCGTTTTTCTAAGCAGATTCTATGCCCGTTGATGGGAAGGACTGTGCGGTGTATTTCTCATTGTAACCTCCATAACACTTAACACGGGGCTAGTCACATAGCTGTTTTTTAATTAAGTACTTTTGAAATTGAAATCTCAGTTTAGTGCTTATTTAGTGTGGTATAAGTCTTTTTGGCAGAATTTTGTAGCATGTCTAACATGTGAAGCTGATGTAGCAATGGTGGAATGTTGTCTTAGTCCGTTCAAGCTGCTGTAACAAAATATCATAGACTGGGTGGCTTATAAACAAAAGAAATTTATTCTGCATGGTTCTGGAGGCTGGAAGTCCAAGAGCAGGGTGCCAGCACGGTTGGGTTCTGGTGACTGCTAACCTCTTTCAAGTTGTAGACTGCTAACTTTTCACTGCGTCCTCACGTGGTGGAAGGGGCTGGGGAGCTCTGTGGGGCCTCATTTATAAGAGCAGTAATCTCATTCATGGGGGCTCCACCCTCACGACCTAAGCACCTCCCAAAGGCCCCACCTCCTAGTATCATCACTTTGGGGATTAGGATTTCAACATATGAATTTTGAGAGGACACAAACATTTCATCTATAGCACATATTTTTTTAGGAAACTACTTAGCCTGTCAATATCTTCATGCTGTTCTGAGGACAGCAGAGGCAGGACCATGCTGAGAAATGGCGGCTCCTTGGATGGCTGTAATAATTTAGTGATTCTTCAAATTGCTCTTCTTTGAGTATTCTTTCAACATTTATTTTGAGAAGTACTGAATAAGATGTGAGAGAAAGATAAAGAAAGAGAATCAGTTGTGGCAGTTCTCAGCTTTTCTAGAATAATCACCAGACAGTCAGTTTTGGCCTGGAACTTGCATTTGCCTCTTAGCAAAAGAAAAAAACCCCTGTGGTCAATCAGATGTAGCTTCCTTAGCAGGAATGCAGTGCCAGCAGGCAGTTAAGATCATGTCTAACTTCCTCTCACCTCCCACCTTCTGAGTTTATTCCTTTCACCTATAACCAACTGTTCTCTGAGAAGAGTTCAAGTAAAAACAAATTTCTTCATCTCATTCCTGTCCAGTGACACATCGTGACTCTAGAAATGGTCACTGTGTACATTTGCCCAGCCAGCCACCCCGTGATCTGGCTCAGGGTAGGATTTGTGATGTGAAAAGTTTGGATAAACCGTTTTGCTTCAGGACATGGCCGACCCATGTGGTACAAGGCAATTGAAATATCCTGGGTTCCATCTAAAGTCTCCCCTAACCTTTGGAGATGACGTTTTAGAGGTGCCCAATACAGAGGTGAAAAATACGAACTACTTGGATTACAATTACTTTTTTCCTTCTTCCTCAGGGCTGCCTGGGAAAAGACTGACTTATTGAAGAGTTTGTATTCTAGTCCACGCTCCGAAATGAATGAGGCAGGGGGAAGCTGTGGCAGGTGTACAGTGTCCTAGGGCTTCTGGAGATTAAATTCTCAGCGACATGTTAATCAGAAGCCACCAACTGAAGGGCCACAGACAAAGTTGCACTTAGCTTTCCTTATAAAATTTTACATTGTTAATGCTTAATCATAATTCTGGTATTAAAATGTATTGGTCTGAATCTCCATTAGCATCCTTTGGGATTTAGAAGCAATTACGTTTAAAAATGGGATTGCAGTCCACACATAAACAGGAATGATCTTTAAAGCAAATTAAACAAGGGCTCTAATTACAAATCCATTTAATTTACAGACAGAGAGAATTAACCTTTGGTTCATTGGTAAATAAATATGCAGAGAAACAATAATCCACAGTTTAATAACAGGAACAAAATATTTCTTATAAGGTTCAGGGCTGATGTTTGATCATAGTTTTCATGTCACTTCACCTCTTGAATTTTAAAAGGTTTGAGAAGACATTAGTATGTGGAGAGAAGGGAATGAGTTCTAAGTTAGATTCTGGTTACTCTTCCTCATTTATTATGTCTGGAGATTATTATCTCACCGGAGGATTAATGGCATAAAAACTGAATTTAAAATAAGCTTCTTCCACACTGGTTTTAGTTCATTAAATGCCCTCATCATGTAGAGTACCCTGGAATTTACAACAGTTTGGAGCCTCCACTAATCTCCACCACTCTGTATAACTTGAAAAACTGCCCTGAAATTGTAAATCTCCAAGGTAAACTCACACCAGTCATTTTGTTGCACTCAATATGAGAGTTAAATAAAACTTCTCTCTTTTAAGAGCAATTTCTAGAAAACTAAGATTCACCAAATGAGGGTGTTGAGACTTGGGTACAGGAATTCAATGTACTATAAAATTTGGCTTTTGCATTTTACTAAAGTCATTCTTTTTATTCCTAAACTAAATATTATGCTATAGTTAGATTGAACTAAATAAACTAAAATTAACCAGCAAGTTATGACCCATTTCACTAGCTAATAACTCATTAAATATTGGGAATGTGTGTTGGATCAAATAGAATTGAAACAAAAAACTATTCCTCTTTCATATCATGAAATGGTAGTGAAAACAAAAGGAGCAGAGCAGATATCGACTCAAGCTACTTTCCTTTACTGAATGTTGTCACCATGTCCATATGGAATGAATGCACAAATATAACCCTGTGGATTGACAGATTTTGCTTAAAGCTGTCCACAAAAATGTCACTTGGCTTTGCTACATCTGTCAGTGGACAGAAATGCTATCAGTGATCTTTTCAATGAGCGTCAGAGGTTTCCTTAAACTTTGGAGATGATTTTTGGAGGAGTCCAATATTGTTTTGTTTATTTAGTGCTGTATAACAAAAAGGACAACCATTTTATTGTCTCTATACAGGTAGTGGGCTCAGCTGGGTGATTCTTCTGCTCTACATGGTCCTGACTGGGGCTGCAGTCTTCTGGGGACTTGATTGAGCTGGCGTGTCCAATATAGCTCACTGCCATGATGGGTATCATAGTGGTGATGGCTGGAAGGCTGCTGTTAGCTGGGAAGTTGGGACTACTAGGCAGCTCTTTCTCCAAGTTGTCTCAGAAACTTGCCTTCTCCCTGTGGCCTGTGTGGGCTTTCTATGTGGCTGCTCCAACAGAACAGCTGGACTTAAGTGGTGAGTCAGGGATCTAAAAGTACAAAAGTCGAAACAGCCTAGAACTTCTTAAGGGTTAAGCCTAGAACTGGCACAATATCATTATGCTGCATTTATTGGTTAAAATGAGCCACAGAACCAGCCCATTTTCAATGAGGGAGGGAATCACTCAAGGGTAGAAATACAAGGAAGTATGATTCATTGGAGCCAGTATTAGAGACTAGTTGCCACATCCACTCATCTGTATCCATATTTCTGTATGAATATATGTGAGTGTTTGTGTATGTGTATATATGCATACATACACAGAAATATATGATTATACACAGAAAAACCCTTTATGACCATAACGTGTTTCCCATAGGCCAACAATCCCAACTTGCCACGTTCATTCTATCTGGCTAGATTATGAAGTTATTCATGTGAAATAGGCTATGGGTGTGGCCAAAGATTTTAACAGTGTATCAATCAAGGTTTAGTCAGAAAACCAGGGTGAGTAAAAGTAGTGTTGTGGCTGAATTGTGTGCCCCTTAAATTCTTACGTTGAAGTCCTAAATCCCAGTACCTTGGAAAGTGACTATATTTGGAGCTGACGTCTTTAAAGAGGTGATTTAGTTAAAATGAGGCCATTATGATGGGCCCTAATCCAATCTGACTGGTGTCCTTATAAGAAGAGGAAATTTGGACACACAGGAGAGACACCAGGGATGCACATGCACAGAAAAAATTACCTGAAGGGCCAGCGAGAGGGTGGCTGTCTGCAAGCCAAGGAGAGAGGTCATAGAGGAAACCAGTCCTGCCAGCACCTTGATCTTGGACTTCTAGCCTGCAGAATTGTGAGAAAATAGATGTCTATTGTTTAAGCCACCCTGTCTGTGATATTTTGTTATGGCAGCCTTAAGAAACCAATAAAAATATTAAGGGAAGAAGACGTTTTTAGAACTTACACAAATGTGAAAGAGGCAGAGAAGTGAAGGGCTGAAAGAGAAGAGTCAAGGGATCAGAAAAAGTCAATATTCACAAGAGCCTGGAACAGGGGTTCTGAAAGTGATGTCTGGGGACACATCTGGATCCTTGAGACTTTTCCAGGGGTCCTTAAGACTCTTTCAGGAAGCCTATAAGGTCAAAAATATTTTAGTAACAATACTAAGATGTATTTTCCTTTTTCTCTTTCAGTCTCTCATGAGTGTACGGTGGGGAATTTCAGAGGCTACATGACTTGAGACTGTACATTGAGATGGAATGTGAGTGTATTTTGTGTTTTAAAAATTTCTGTATTAATTTATAATATTGATAGACATAACCCACATATACTAACGTTCTTCAGGGTCTTCCGTAGTTTTTTAGGGTATAGAGGGATTCTAAGACCAAATCATTTGGAACCTAAAACCTGAAGCTTTGGTGAAAATATGCAAGTTGAAGTTTGTAGGAGAATCCCCAAAGCTCGGTGTCTGGTCACTGGAATGGAATTGCAAAAGGGGAGCTCATGGAGAAGTCTGTGGAAGATGCTGCCTTCATAGAACTGCAGTCAAGCATTTGGTGATTGGCTTGGGGCCCCCATCAATGACCAGGTCAGGAGTTAGGAAGACCAGCAGGAACCAGCAGCTCTCTGGATATCTCTACATCTACCTGTCACTGTGTCTGACTGCCATGGCTTGTTGAAAGCAGTGGCCTCTGCTTCACTTCTGCCTACCAAACTTCTTACAGATTTCTCTCTTGGTCAGCTATAATCCAGAACATACTTAGTTCCAAGTCATAGACAGAAGAGGAATATACTAGTAGACAAAACAGTTTAGCACAATCTACCCCTTTTTCAATTTAGTATCCATATACATTTTTAAAACCATATTTAACTTCCAAATAAAGACAGTAGAAAAGTATAAAAATCATATTTCTGTATAACATGATGAAACTATCTCTAGTAGAAACAAAAACATGTTAACCCTGCCCTCAAAAGAGAAAACAAAAGTCCCATATACCGTTTTATCCATCTTTTGGGAGTGTCCATTCCTCTTCTAGCTGAGTGACCATTTGATAAACTGTAACTAAATCCTAACATATGGGACAAATCATTATCAGTACTTCAAGTTAGATAATAGGTAAACAGGAGAAGGGAAAATTGGTTCATATCTAATTGAATATATTCACAACCAAGCAAGGAGAAATATTCATAACTATCACAGTTCTAGTTTGTGCAACTGGTAACATGATTGAAGCTAGTATTTAAAATTTCCTCTTCCACTCCTCATTTCATATTCTCTTTGCCCTTAGCAAGCACCTGAGCTGACCGAGGTTGCCTATGATCCAATGCATTAATCCCAATGGTCTTGCCTGTATTAGGTTGTTGTAGTAGTCCATGAACTTTTACCACAGAATGTGAGATGCTAAATACCATAGAAAATTTTCTAGGTTCCATACATACTCCTTCCTGCCCACATAGCAGTAGAACCCAATCAATCACCCCAATGAGTACAGTAACCTGCTTCTTTGCCTGTTGTTTTTCAGTGGAGTAAAGAGCCCAATGTGTCCAGCTAGCAATCTCAGCTTCCGGTTCAATAGAATTATTATTGTGTCCTCTGGTGGAAGGATTCCTCCCTTGGGAACTAAGATTTCTAAACCAACATAGCCCAACACTGTGGAGCTGAGAAAGCAAAAATTTTGCTAATGGGTCATTAGGTATCATGGCAGGAGGAATTGCTCACATTTGCATTTCTTGATTCCCAAGCCATGAATCTTAGGGTGGAAAGAGTATCATATTTTCGTCACTGAATCAGAGCATATATTGGATCCTGAAATCAATACCCCAGCTCCAAAAAGTATTGTCTCATAGCTGGCACAATAATGGAGTCTTCAGACCATTCCACTATTCTGTCAAGCTAATTGCCTCAGAATGGTGGAGAAAATGGTAAGACCAGTGAATTCCTTGAGTATAAGCCTAAATGCTGCACTTCATCCACTTCTAAAGTGAGTCCTTTGCTCAGAAGTAATGCTGTTTGGAATACTATGAGGGTAAATAAAGCATTCCATAAGTCCATGAAAAGTGGTTTTGCCAGAAGTATGGAAGGTAGGGCAAATCCACATCAGAAGAAATGAAACAAATTGCTGCCTCTTCCATGATGGATATTATTCAATTAATCAACCTGCCTTCAGTTTCCCTTAGTTACCGTACTGAGGGTTCAGTGTTTGTTCCCGCTGTTGGCAGGTTATGGTCTCAGCAGTGACTGTAGCCAGCTAGACCTTGCTGATTGGACGCCCGTGTTACTGAACTCTTTCCAATCTTGGTCTCCAATGCTATTGCCATTTTCTGCAAGAGCCCATAGGGTAATGACAGAGGTGACTGGAGAAAGAGTGACTGACTGCCATAATTGGGTCATGTTTTCTACTTGATTATTAAGCGCCTCTTATGCTGAAATTACTTTGCAGTGAGCATTTACATGAAGCACAAATATCCTCACACTGTTTGCTAATTCTGAGAGGTCCATTCAAATAACTTTTCCCCTGATCTCATTGTCATCAATGTCACCATTTTCTTCTTCCAAGTGATCAACTAGAGAAATGGTTATCCACTCCTAATGAATGAGTGTAGATCCATACTTCTGGCAATCTTTCCTTCCAGGCAAAATGAATATCCAGTTCTCTGTTCAAAGTTCTGCCTCCTGGGAAGATTTCCCTTCACTGCCACTCCTGAGTGGGGCTGCAGAGCTCCAACCGGCTACTTGTAGTTTGTACTAGTATATTGTGTAAAACCGTCTGTAAAGCAGGCTCAAGTTTTTTATTTATCAGTTAACTGGTCACCTATTTCCACTAGCTTGGTGGTTTAGACAATACCCAGTTCATAATGGGTAGCTCAGTTGGAATAGTAAATTGGTGGTCCGTGTTCAAGCATTCAGTTTCTATTACAGTCCATGCACAAGCCAGAAGATGTTTCTCAAAAGGAAAATAGTTATGTGTAGAAGTTGGCATAACTTTGCCCCCAAATACTAAAGGCCTGTATTGTGATTCACCTATACTGGCCAGCCACAGGCTTCATATAGCATCCCCTTAAGCACTGTTGGATCTACTGGATCATATAGCCCAAACAGTAGAGCAGCTTGCGTGATAAGCTGGATCTGGTGTAGAGCCTTCTCTTCCTCTGACTCCCACTTAAAACTGATAGCTTTGGGGGGGCCAGCCCAGTGGCGTAGTGGTTAGGTTCACACACACAGCTTCTGCGGACCAGGGTTCACATGTTTAGATCTCGGGCGCAGACCCACACACTGCTTGTCAAGCCATGCTGTGGTAGGAGTCCCACATATAAAGTAGAGGAAGATGGGCATGGGTGTTAGCCCACGGCCAATCCTCCTCAGCAAAAAGAGGAGGACTGGCAACGGATGTTGGCTCAGGGCTAATCTTCCTCACACAAACCCACCCCCCACCAAAAAAAAAACAAAAAAAAAAACCTGATAGCTTTGTAGATTACTTGGGAAATGGGTCAGAGTAGCCTTCCCAAATGATGTATATATGTTGACTCCAAAATCTGAAGAGGCCCATTTGTTGTTCCTTTTTTAGTGGCAGGAGGTACAAGATTAGCAACATGTCTCTCTTGGAGAGGATGTTTCAACATGCCCCAAACCATTGAACCCACAGAAATTTCAGATGACTCCTGAATTTTTGTAACATTTATTTCCCGCCCTCTGGCATGCATGCATCTCACCAAAGTTTCTAGGGTTTTTGCTACTTTCAGATCCAATCAGCTTGATATCATCAACATAGTTCACCAGTATAATGTCCTATATAAGGCAAGATGATCAAGTTTCCTCTGGACTAGATTAAGACTGAAGATTGGAGAGTTGATATAACCTTGAGGTAGGACAAAAAGGTGTATTACTGATCTTTCAAGCCGAAAGGAAACTGTTTCTGGTGGTCTTTGGGTATAGAGAAAAAAGTGCTTTCCAGACGAATAGCTATAATATCAGGAATCCCGGGCTATGTTTATTTGCTCCAGTCAGAAAAGAAAATCACATCTAGAATAGCAGTTGAAACTAGAGTCAGTAACTGATAAAGTTTATAATAATTCATTGTTATTCCCTAAGACCCATCTATTTTCTTCACAGTCCGAATAGGTGAGTTAAATGGAGATTTGGCAGGAAAAATTACCCTTTCATCCTTTAAGTCCTTGATGGTGGCACTCAGCAACCCTTCCAGGAATATGGTTTCCTCTTTTTGTAGGTAGAGATAGTTACAGAAGTTTTCACTTGCTCTTTCCTTTAGTATCCCTCAGGGAACCAGTAAGATTATTGTATTAGGTTGCCAGGACTGCTGTAATGTTATACCACACACTGGGTGGCTTAAACAAAAGAAATTTATTTTCTTCCAGTTGTAGAGGCTGATGTCCAAGATCAAGGTGTTGGTTTTGGTTGGTTTCTCCTGAGGCCCCTCTTCTTGGCTTGCAGGAAGCCATCTTCATGCTGCGTCTTCACATAGCCTTTCTTCCATGTGCACATCATCCCTGGTATTTTTCTGTACATCCTATAGCCTCATTTTAACTTAATCAACTCTTCAAAGGCCCTATCTCCAAATACAGTCACATTCTGAGGTACAGGGGGTCAGGGCTTCAACATATGAATTTTGGGGGACACAAATCAGTCCATAACAGTTATTCTGTCTGAACATTCTGGAACTGAGGGAATAGCCATGGGAAATCGCTGGGTTCACCTTGGGAGGGATCCAAGCCAAAATTCTACTATCACTTGATTTCTGTAATTCTGCACTGTAACTGGGCCACATGAGAGTTTTGGGTGGCTAGGAATTCATGTTGGTTCAGAGCAATTGAACAGAAATCTGTGAAAAATTTGGGAAATTTCTTTACCCAACGCATGGTTACTCTGGGTAAATGGGCAAATGGCTGCCAGTCCCTTAGGAAAGTGTAAGAGGAAGACTTATAATATACATTTTTAAAGGGTAGCAAGGCTCTTCTTAAAGGGGACCTGGACTTATCTTCATTCAAGGGGCTCTGGGTCTGAGAACAAGCTAAAGTCTGGAAATTGGTTGAGGAGCCACAATTTTATGGAGGTGATTCAGGTCAGACTTCTGCTTACCAAAACATGACAAATCAAATTAAACTGCTCATCTATTTCAGTTCTAGTAACAGCATGATTAATTAGCCAACATCAAAGAACTCTGCAGGTGAAAACTTTCTGATACTTAGCTTTGCTGCCATTATCATAAAATTCATTTCCGTACATGTTCCCCAGGTTTCCATCACTATAAATTGGCAACATCTGGTAATGATTTTGGCATTCACGGAACCTCTTTCTGGGCCATGTTTTGTACCCAGCCTCCTGGGTCCTACTGGGACTTGAGGTTGGTTATATGTGTAGAAGCAATGAGAGGCAGTGGTGACGGGTCCTAAGGAGGATCATCATTCCCATGCAAGGTCACTACTTCAGGAAAGGTCATTGCAGGCTCTCCAGATAAGGAAAGGCTAATCTCTACAGAAGGGAGATGAAGAGTTCCTTCTGTTGGAAGAGGGGGTTCAGTAGAATTTGGATGTTCAAGGTTCTCAGTTTCTTTGAATCTGTCTGATCTTTAGGACTCCATTATTTTTCTAGTCAGTACCTTCACTTTGACTTAAAAGACCTCTTGAAACTATGAATTCAATTTGCATTGTAATTCAATCTCCGACAGATTCAGATTTTGGGTTTAGTTTTCAGAAACATTGACCCTGCAGCTACAGGAGATGGGGATTTCTTTCAGGGAAGTCATAAATGCTTTTTGGTTCCTCACATTTGTCATGATAAGGGAATGTTAAGGTTGGAGATGGTAATTTCCTTTCTCTAAGCTCCTTTAGTAGACAAAGAACTCCATAGTCTTTGTTCTCTTTATTTCCACTATAATATTTGAGGGATGCAGCAACTTGATCACCCAATGCCTTACCTTTTATAGGCAGTCAATTTCAGGTGTCTTCAGGTGATCATTCAAGTAACTTTTGCCACTGGATGTCATAGACTACTATTGTCTCATTTACTATTAGCAACAGGGTCACTAATGCCTTTATATCTAATCAGAACAGAGAAGAAATTTCAGATTCTCTTCCCCAAAATTCTGTTCTTCTGAAACCACTTTCAGTCCCAAAACTTGAACCAACAGAATTCACTCAAGAAAACAACCACTAAAATACTACGAGGTTTACTATAGAAATTAGAGCTTGGATACATACGGGAGGAGCCAGCATCATGAAGATCTGGATCAGAGGATCAGAAAAAGTCATTAACATCACATCCTGAAGCGTTAGTGTTGATGTGCAGGTCAAAACTTGTGGGAAAATCTCCCAAACAGAAAATTCCAGAAGTGTCTGTTTTAAGCAGAATTGCAAAGAAGAATTGCACTGAAGTGGCATGTAAAGAGTGAGCTTGTGGAGAGCTCTGTGGAAGCTGCCACCTCTACGGGAAATGCAGTTTAGTATTTGGTGGTCGATTTGGGTTACTCTTGGCTGGCACAGCCAGAAGTTGGCAAAATGAGCTTAAAGTTGGAGCCCTTTGGGCACGTTTATCCTTTCTGTCACTGTGTCTGATTGTCATGATTTTTTCAGAGTAATGGCTTCTGTTTCACTTCTGCTATCCAAATTTTACATAAGTACCTCTCTCGGCCAGCTTTAACCCAGGACATTATGGGAAGGTTATTCTGGAAGATGTTATTCCCAGCCTTGGATGGAGGGATAATGCCATGTTGACAAAACACGATCCGGCATACAGACAGACAGCGGAATGGGGATACTCTGTGACATAGTTTTACAAATTAAAAAGCAATTTAATATAATAGATACAGTGTCATATTTCTTTATTTTGTTGCTGTTTATCAAGGTTGTCAAGAAGGGCAATATCCATAATAATTTAGACTCCTCACTCCCTTATTTAGTACAAGAACCTAGAGATTTACTTAGTTCTGGAAAAAGAGATATCTATTGTGGTCAGCCCTATGGATTCTCTCAGTCCAGAGTTCAATTTTTTCAGAGACAGGTATCTCTCAGTGCAAACTCGGGCTTGGGGACATTTATACTTCATAGTGGCCATCTTTAGGCATCCACACGCTCTTTCCTATATGAATTTCTGTTCAACTTTGGGGCAATGTTTGCAGGAGATCTGCTGTCTCTACTTTAAGGAAACTATAACCTCTCTCTTCCTCCCCAAACTCATTCATGTCAAGAAGCTTCCTTCTCTAACCCTAGAATCCTGTAGCCTCCAAAATGTCTTCTTTTGGGGAAACTCAGCTTGATTCTTTTGAGAAACTTCACCATTTGAAACAAAGGTCAATGTGGAGTTATCTTTAGAGTCATCCTATTCCTACTGGCAACAGCTCCTTTGATTTCCCCAAAGTGGGAGGTTACCTTTCTTATCTTTCATTTTTTTGAAATAAGACATAAGGGAATTTCTCAATTATGCTGCCCTTTAATATATAGTAATAAATATCTTACCTGTTGACTAAACCAAGAAGGTTACTGTTTCAACTAGGTTTCTTAGAAATTTCGCTTTTGTTTATTCCATACTAACTTGGAAAAAATTTGACGGGCTTTAATAACATTTGGAACAGTTTAAAAGGCTACAGGAAAAAATTTTAAGTTTGATGTATGGTTTGTCTTAGAAGAAGAGTTTTCAAATGAGTTTATATTTTGTAACTTAAAATAAATTTCAAAGATATTCAATACGCAGGTAGACATTACGGAATTAAGCGGTTGTATAGTGAGGACTTTAGTATATAGAACCACTAGTTTGTGCCTTGAAATCTCATAGGCTCTATTTTGATATGAGAGATGCTATGTATTTAAGCACGTGTGTGTGTGTATTTAGCTTTGTGTTGATTCACAGTATAAGAGAAATTACCTGCTCTGGAACAGCACTAAATCTGCGCCTCACACTCTGGCTCACCACAGAGTAATCTTGAATTTTGTAATTATTACCAGGAAAGAGTCTCCAGATCTGACTTCACTGTTGGGGAGTTTTGTATCCCAAGGCTCTGAACAAAATAATACATAAAAGAAAAGAATGACAGATGGAGGACAGAATATTACCTTCAATATTGACAGTGGCTTAGAGGATGTGGCTTTAGGTCTGTTGGCAAAGTGACCTTACTAGTACTGAAGCCCAGAATTAGGCAGGCAGATACATGCAATGTTGGACCAGACATACCATCTCCACCCCTGCTGTTGGGTAGAGCTGATCATAAGAGGAATCTATGCTGTCTCTGGGCAAGCTGCTTCCTAAAAGGGAAGAAAGGCAGCTGGGTTAAGCATGCCCAATTTATTATCCCCCAATTCACCAATAAGATGAATCTTTCCAACTCCCTGGAGGGGACGTGATTAAAAGAGTGAAGACAGGCCAGGAGTTACACTAACTAAGCTGTCCTCTTAGAAAGGAAAACTAAGGAAACGGGAATAAATTTTATCTGCTAATACTATCAAAATAAGAGCATTATAAGGGTAGCCATGACTAAACAAACCAATTGCTTCAGTCTATACTTGGGTCTGATCACTCTAGTCTCCAAGACTTTATTCACTGCTAACCTGTGATAAAAATTCAGTAGGGGTTGGGGGTAGTAGGCATGTGTATTTTGAAAAGGGTTCCTAAATCTAAGATATCCCCTCTACTACTTACTATCCTCTGTTAGGAACCCCTAGCTTAGATTCCAAACGTGCCAACTTATGCTCCCCTATGGCATTCACGAATCTTTGATTTCTGTTGTTCATCTGGTTCTGACTCAATGCTTCCTAGACCCTGCAGGTTTGCATATGTTCTATTTTTCTGGTCCTGGAGTTTCATCCAGGCCCTAAGCATGCTGATGTCTATATGACAGCCAAGCCCAAAGAGAATGGAAATGAGGCAAGAACATGCTTATTAGAGAGTAACTGCCTTTGCGGCCAGCACTGCTCGTGAACAGAACAGTTGGCAGCTACAATACTCCAACTTTAGGTCAGCAGCTTGAAGCCCAGGGCTGCCACCAAACCAAAGAACTGATCTGGACAGTGTTGGAGAAAAGCAGGGAGGAAAAGGAAGAAATGTCACGAGGCATATGGGAAGGACATCTGTTTAGCAAGTGTTTGAGTGTGTAGCAAAGAGGTTCTTCAGTGTCTAGTTCAGGGCTCACAAACTGGCTGATGCATTTGAAAAAACATTGCACTGGTTGCCTTTCTGATACTCCCTCTCCAGTTCCCTGCTCCCCCTCTCCTCCATTTGCCCTTTCTTTTTACTCTAGGCTGCAGCCCACACTGATGTTATCTGTTTGGACCGAAAAGCATTTGAGTTTGTTGCCCCAGGTCTAGTTTGAACTTGAGAGATTTTTTTTTTTTTTAAACAATCCAAACTCTTGATCCTCAGTCTGCAACCTTCTCTGGCTTCCTTGGAGAATGATCCTAATTTCCTCTTTGTTCTGCTTAGTTCCTCCCTTCATCTCAGTACGATCCTAAAACACCCCAACAGTAAGAAGTCAAACAAATTACTGATTAGGATGGCTCTTTGCCTTCTAAATTCAAAGAATATAGTATGCTCTCATGTAATGGGCTGAATTTTCACACCCCCTTCCCCATTCGTATGTTGAAGTCCTAACTCCTAGTAACTCATAATGTGACTATATTTGGAGATAGGGCCTTTAAAGTGGTAATTCAGTTAAAATGAGGCTGTTAGGGTGGGCCCTAATCCAATCTTATCGATTTCCTTCTAAGAAGAGGAAAGTTGGACACAGGAGAGATGCAAGGGGTGTGCACACACAGAGGAAAGACCATCTGAGGACACAGTGAGAAGGCGGCCATCTGCAAGCCAAGGGGAGAGGCCTCAGAAGAAACTAACCCTGCCACATCTTCATCTTGAACTTTCAGCATCCAGAACTGTGAAAAAATAATTTTCTGTGGTTTAAGCCATCCAGTCTGTGGTGTTTTGTTATGGCAACTCTAGCAAACTAATACAAACCACCTTACAAAGGAAACTGCCACTGTGCACTTATACCGGGGGAAGGGAAAGAAGGAGATTCTACTATCTTTTATATTTTTGTCTGCAAAAACCCTTGTGTAACAATATCTCCATTTATGCCAAACATCTTGTCTTCTGTTTTTAGCACATGTCACTAAGCAGACCATATTCCAAGTCCCACTTCTTCAAAGCCTCTTTATTAAAAATTGACTTTTTATGATATACAACTGCTAATTAAAGACAGTCTAGTACCATTCGTTGGTCTGTTTGTCACTCAAACCAAATGGCCTAGATATAGTGAAGGCCTGAGGGATGCAAAAAGATAATCTAGGTAAAAAGTAATCTGGGTCACTCTGCCTCATGGTTTTATTTCTTTTTTCTCTATAGGCTCCTGTGCCCATATTGCGTCCAAAATGAAGTGGAGGGATATATATAGTCACATGGAAACTGCGGAAGCCGAGCTTGTATAAGGAGAAACACAGGGGAGGGCTGAGCACACACATAATAACTTTGATTGACACGATCAGTCATTGACGCACCTTTGGTAAAACACCCCATCTGCTATTTACTTCTCCACAGCAGATTTCTAGGTGAAAAGAATATAATTATTGATTAAAAAAAAAAAACCAAACTATCTATATTTCTTATTTCGGCATAGCATTTCAGTTCCTTCATCTTCAAACTGTCCTAGTCTCATGATTAATTTATTCATGTAGCAAACCCTTTTAAAGCCTACTATTCTTCTTGGCTTTGAAGATAGAGAAATATATGAGACATACAACCTGCCCTCAAGAAGTTATAGTCTAGAGGAGGGGACAGACATCTAAACACAGATTTGCAGTAAGGTGTGTAAGCAATCAGTTACACAGATGAATTCTGTATGCAACAGCCAAAGGAGAGCCACTTGGCATTCTTTGTAGGGAGTGTTGTTGATGCCCTCTATACGAAGGCCACTCTATGTGAAGACCTAGGAGAACCTGCTGAGGAACCACAGTGATCTTAGTCCCCTCTTTTTGCTTTGATTGAAAGGAATCCCAAAACAAAATATGTGACACAATTTTAGTAAATGGAGAGTGTGGTTGGTATCTGAGAACTCCCTTTGCACCACTCCCCAAACATAGACCCACACCCACATGGGGAAAAGGAATAGGAAGAAGAAACTTGGGCTAGGCTTTCTTCATCGCGGGAACTGTGTAAGAAGGCAAGGTGTGTGGGAGTGGGGTGGGAGAATGTAAGCTGGGAACCTTGCGTCGGGGAAGGGTTGACGAGGGAGAGTTAAGAAGCCAGACCTTGAAAGGCCTGGTTCCTCATGCAGGATGAGAGAACAATGTTGGGCCAAGGGTTTAATTTCTGACTCAGGGTTCTTCCTCCACCTCCCCTTCTCCCCCTCACCCCCCCAAACGCATTCTGTGAAGCTTCTGAGCCTTTGCCAGAACTCCTTTGATAAAGAATGGTTTAAACCATTGAGGCCAGTGTGTATTTCCTTCAGGGAGAAGAAAGAGTGGTGGCATTCGCTACCGAAGGAGAGGGAGTGTCCTGCCAGTTCAGTGGGGAGTGGCAGCCTACCGGGCAGTCAGGAGCATCTTCCCAGAGTCCACACACAGTTGAGGAAACGAGGTCTATCTACCCACAAAAATAGTTCACGGCGAACTTCATGGGACAGGAAAACCAAAAGAGCCTCTTTCACGCGCCAGGACCTTACGGCTTGACTGGAAACATAAGTCTCCTCCTGGTCTTAGCTTCTTAATTATGCGTTTCCCAGATCTGTCGCATGCGCACCAACTTCACATTTTACCATTTATATCGAACACTTGTACTACTATTTACTTACTCTTTATGTGAACAAACTTGTTTAGAAATTCTAAGTAAACTTAACGTTGTTTTAAATAACTAGTACTTGTGAAATCATAGGTTCTATGTGCTGTGTTTAAAAAAATACATAAAAACACAAGTCAAATTTCAAAAAAGTTAATTTGTGTACTGCTTAAAATCTTCTCACGTACCAGTTTAGGTAACACAATCGTAATGTATTTATTAACAGTTTTCTTTCGTTTATCAATTTTAAAAATGTGTTTTCTTACACTGCTGTAGTTCCTTTGTGGCGTGTGGTGGCAGGAGCACAAACAGGAAGGAAATATTGGTACCCATATGGTGCTGTTAGGGCAGAATTGGCGGTCTTACGTAGGTCTTGCTGGCTTTCCATCAGTAGAAGCCCTTCCTGGAGTTGGAGGTCCTCTCATGGGGGAGCACAGGATAACTCCTGTGCTCCTGACTCTTGAGGCCACTCCCGGGGTTATTCCTGTAACTGGGGGGTTCTGGCACAGCAGAACTTGCCCTAGGAGATCATCCTTGATTTGTCTTTTCTGACTCTAAGTGAAAAACTGCAGATTGGTCACATTATCTGGAAGAACACACAAATTGGCATTTCTAGATACCAGGGCTGCCAGATAACCGGTTTTACATTTTCTATATTTTTATGAAGTTTTGGCCTACTTTTGACTATATTATTTCAGGCCTGCCTAGCAGAAATCATGCATAAATAGACAGCAATGCTTGTTTTTGCCTGAATCACTATGGTGACTGCAAAACCTTTCCTTAGCTTTGGCTTGAGAGATGGAAGGTATAAGGGGAGATTTGGAGTCAGTCCTGAGTAAATCCGTGAACAACTTTCCATCCTTCAGACTACCTCTGGCATGAGCCTCAACTTCAGTTGTCTTTACCTGTGCCGGCCAACTTGCTTACAAAGTGGCAGAGCAGCTTCTAGGAGTGAATTTTTTTTTTAAAGCTTTTAGAAGCAAAAATAGCCCGTTTCTTTCCTATGTGGACCCAGATTAAGAGTTGATCTCTCTCTTTTTTCCCATTTGCCAAGTTCAACGGCACCTTTTTCAACAAATGTGATCTGAGCAAGCACAGCTTGTGGTGGCCTAGAATTGTCACATTATGGAAAATAAACTGGAAAGGAAGTTTGCTTGAGAAATGGAGAAGAAGCAGTGGGCAGTTGATTTTAGGACCATAATTGGCCAATGTTCCCTCCTGATGTGTGGCAGCAAGTTTTGCTGTTGAGCAGCAAGACCCACCGATATATTTCCCAGGCGATTTCATAGAAATATTCCATGACTGCCTTGCCAGCTATGATACACACTGAGAGTTAGTTGTTTAAGAAAGCCAAAGATTTTGTATAGTAAAATTAAGTAAAGAACTGTGACATTTTCTGTGAGCCAAACAATAGTAAACTTTCCTTTCAGAGAAAGCACATTTTAACGGCAGAAGAGAAAGAATAACCTTGTGGGTTTGTTTTTTCAACAGTAACCCTGAAAAGATTTAAATCAGCTAAGAAGTGTTTGCCTTCCATTTGCGTTTAGCTTTGCCTGTCCTGCTCTGTGAATGGGCCATACTCCCTGCATCACTTTCTTAAACTGATTTTATAGCCTGATGCTCTGGGAAAACATGCTTTCAGGGAAATTGAGCTTTAAATTCTGTGTGCAACAGTAGCCTAGCTCAGAAGGGAACGGAAGCTCTCGCTCCACACCTTGAGCTGCTGATCACTGCTGAAATGATTTTGAGTGCCTCTGTGGTCCTGTGTTAGAATTCTAGCCTCTGTTTTAGAGTACCCGCCATGTGACAGCACATTGCTCATTCTGTGGGTTCTGAATCATTACATCATTTAATATAATCCTTAGAACAATCTGAAAGAGTGAATGTTATTATCTTTGTTTTAACAAGGAAACCGAAGCACAGAGATGTTAAGCAACTTGCTCAAAGTATCACAGCTTGGAAATACCTGCCTCTGAAACCTATTTTCCTTCCACACTGCTGCAGGTGTTGGTGGATGTAGCTGGCAATTTCATACATGAGGTTAAAAGTACCACTGGCCTCCAAATACCTCTCTCGGCATGATAATTGACCAGAAACTCTCATTTAATCAGAAGAGAGGTTTTGTCTTTAGCTCGTTCCTAAATGCTGTGGGAGACTCTTGCCCCTCCCATTAACAGAGGTTAGATTTATGATGGTTCTCAAACTTGTTCTGGACACAAAATACAAAAACCTAAAAGTCACAGTGTTTTTTTTTGTGTCCAGAAACGTGGATTAATCTTCCACTTCTGAAATCTCATTTTTTGAGTATCAAAGAGAAATGATGGAAATACAAATCAAATATTAATTAACATTAATGGGGAAACAGGGATGAAAGTGAGACTTCTCTGAACCTGTTTTACGGTTTTGTCTTTGGAAACAATGTTTTCAGTATTGTTATGAAATTTTTTTAGTCTCTGTCTTTTAAAATGGTTATCACAATACACTCATCATAAGAAACTTACAAACTTTCACTAAAAAATAGTCTTGATCCGTAGGCAGCTCTCGGTACGTTTCCACTATCAAATTAAAATGCGTGTCAGTGTAACTTTGATCAGACTGTCATTATGCATTAAACGCCAGCAAATTTAAGGGTTTAAAAGACAAGGCTTAATACTCATTTTGCCCAGTTCTCAAGTCACACAGTCTTTATTGCAAAGGAGGATCTTTGTCCCTTATGATTTTTTTGAAAACAGCTTTATTGAGATGTAATTCATGCAGCATACAATTCACCCATTTAAAGGGTATAATTCAATGGTTTTTAATATATTCACAGAGCTGTGGAACAATCACCACAATCTGTGTTATTTAACTATGTAAATATTTATAAGATCATTTTCTCGTTCATAAAGTACATATTTTAAAATTTCCTTTAGTGACGGTCTATTGGTGGTAAACTCCCTTAGTTTTTGTTCAACTGAAAATATCTTGATTATACTCTCATTTTGAAATGATAGTTTTGCTGGATTTACAATTCTAGATTAACAGTTACCTTCTCTCAGGACTTGGAAGATAGTAACGCTCAGTCTTTTGGCTTCCATTGGTTTTTAGTATCATTATCATTCCTGGTAAGTGATCTGTCTTTTCTCTCCACCTGCTTCAAAGTTTCTTTTCTTGTCCTCGGCATTCTGTAGCCTTATAAAAAATGCCCAAATGTGGACCTCGCTTATTTATTCTGCTTGCTATATGTGGAACTTCCTATTTCTATATTTACATGTCTTTTGTCAATTCTGAAAAGATTTTCAGTGATTGTCTCTTCAAACCTATCCCTTCTGCATTTTTAAATGTTCTCTCCTTCTGAGATTTAACTGGATACATGCCAGAATCTCTCATTTTCTCTGTTCTTTCATACAGTCTTTGCTGTTTTCTCTCTCTGCTGCACTTTGGGTAATGTCTTCAGATCTATCTTCCAGTTTACTAACTTGCTCTGTCTGAGTCTCATTGAGACTCTATCTCCGCCCAATTTATGTTTTATTTCTAAGTGTTGATTCTTTTTTAATTCTTCATGGTGATTTCTGACTGTTACTTCCTCCTTGATCATTTTTTTTACCGTGTATTAAAAAAAAGTGTAACATTTTATACATGTTCTTTTATATGTTGTATCTAGTAATTCTAAAAGCTGAGTCTTTGGTGTCCTAAAACGTTGTCTATCTTTCCTGCTCACACACGTTGTCTGCATGGCTTGTTTTTGGTTATCTCTGATTATGAGGTCTTATTATTTTGAACTTAAATTGTGGGAATTTTAGATCTTAAATCCAGGATACATTTCTGTAATTTATTTATTTGTTTATATGTTTTACTGCCTGTATTCCTTGACAATAATATAAGCTGCTTGAGGTCAGGAATCATATCTTGTTCACAGTATATTTCCAGCACCTTGAACAGGGCCTGACATATAGAAATTAATCAATATATATGTGCTCTCATACTCTCTCTCCCCTACCCAACATACACACATGATCATACTTGTCATACAATTTCAGAGATTCTATTGATCCTAATTTAATAACTGCTGCACGAAATTCATTTCTTTGGTTATATACATATAGCACACTCAGCTTCTGAGAAGGGAAAAAACATGTGCCAAGTATTTTCAGGTCATATTTCCTTATATTTTTCTAATTTATGCCTCTGAGATTCACACTGTTAAACATACCTCACTATTGATTTTGGATCAATAAGGGCTCAAAACTGCAAGCCAAACACTTTTGTCACCTTAGTTAAAAAGGTAAATATAGTTGAGGATTCCCTACTTAATCCCGAAAATAATTTCATGTGTCTTCTTTTTTTTTTAATTTTTGTTTATTGCAGTGACATTGGTTGATAACTCATGTGTCTTCTGAAGAGACTTTTCTAAGTCACAACAAGTGGTTAAAATCCTCCGTATAAATGAGGTAAATGCACAAACATTGCCTTTATTGAAGTTGGTATTATTTAAAATATAAAAAATGAATTCTACATTCCCATAAAAAATAAAACATACATTATGATTAAGTAGAATACCTTGGCAACATAAAGAAAATATAGCCAAATTAATAACGTATTTGTAGAACTGATATTTACCTAGGACTTTTTGTATTTTACCTCTAACACCAAAGATTTTGTGTTTTGAAACCACAGTCTTATCAGGATCATGCTTAGCTTGGAATAAACAATTATAAACTATTTCTCATTCTCAAAGTCTGAGCTTTGCAGGCTAGATCTTTAGTCATTTATTAAATACTCATGTCAGGGTAGTAAGTAGAGCCTCAGAAATTAAACATTTCTTTCAATTTGGTTGCTAGCACACACGGGGCATTTTATAGTAACCTCCACACCGTAAGTAGGCTTGATGTTCATTAAGGTCATAAAAGATCACGATAATGAGAACCATGGAATCACTTACGAAAAATCTTTATACCCCTAGGGAAACGGTTTTAGGAACCGAATGCCATGTACATTATTGATGAACGGTATGGCTTACCGTCAAAGTATCACTCATGGACTTCTAGTCTGCTATCAAAAGCAACATTTACTTGTAACTGAAGTAGTTTCGTAAAAAATGGCGAAGATCCTATGAGGATCACAAAAGATTTAATGTTTCTACCCTTTTCTTCCCTGAGAAGTGTAAAGCCATCAGAAATTCTACTTTCTCACCAGCAACTGTGTGTTCCCTGCAGTTCATTGAGTGAGAATGATTTCCCAGGACCACTTTTAAGACAAGAATTTTCAAGCCTCCGGAGAGCTCCTGGATCCTGTGGGTGCTTAACAGGGAGGCAGGCGGTGACTGGATTATCTATGTCAGTGCTTCAGTTCTCTCTCATCCTCGTTGGAGAGCCCCAGTGTCTAAAACCCTTTTTGTCATTTCTTCCCTTGTGCTTTATTCATACTGACAGTCAGGGTATGGGTGATGGAGATATTGATTGAAAGTTTCTTCAACTCACACCAGGTGAGTTGTTTGAAATAGTTGGTAAGAAGACTTTATGCATTTCTGAAAATATCAAGACACTCGGGACAGACTTTAGCCTTGGAATAGTAAGGTATGGATCGTATTATGCTTGGTTTCATGAATAATGACACACATAAGACACTAATAGATATTCAAGAAATGCTTGTTGAACGAAAGACTTTTTGAATGAAGTTGTTACATGTTGAAAACAGGATGCTGATATATCTGGCTACTTCAATGTCAGATAAAAGTAAAGCATTTTTTGCTGTCAAAGCATCTGCACTGTCCTCCCGAATTTTACTTAGAGAATGGATCTTCAAACCAAAAGTTGAAAATGTACTAAAAAAATTGGCAAAGTGAAATGAGGAGCTAGTGTAGATTGGCTGAAAAAAATAAATGTACACTGAGTGAGTATCAAGTTTGTAGCTTTACCAATGACTAATGAAATCAGTACCACAGTAACACAGAACTGAGCCTGGAAAATACCCAGGTAGACTTGATTACATTACATTTCCTTTATATACTTTTCCAAAGCCCAACTTGGCCTCTTTTATATTCAGATATTTCCCTTTGGATGAGATTCAGTTGTACTTTTTTGACTTGTTCTCAGGTTGCCTGTTAGATTCCCTTAAAAGATCCAAAGTCTCCTTCTTCAACACATTCAGGTAAATGAATCTTTTATAAGATATTAGGCTGCGAGTAAAGTCTCCTTTGCCCCTCTTTCCTTTGGGTTAAATGTATTGAAGTCCTTCAATCCCTCCCTGTAAGTCCCTTCCCTTCCCCCTGAGGTGCATAGAAATATTATACAGGCCTATTATCTTCCAACCCAATGTACTGGAAGAAATTGCTCAAAGCAAAAGGTGCATGAAAAGAAGGATCATTACAAGTACTGACATCTATGGACTGTGCTTGATGGTGAACAAAGAAACTGAATTCATAAGCAAAAAGAAATTTTTTTTTGATGTGGCATTTCAGTGAAGGCTTCATTTGTAATTGTGGGACACTAAAGTTTAATAATTATTACCATTATTAATAATAGTGCCACCTGAACAACCAGTGACTCTAACCCAGTCATCTGGAAAAATCATGACAGCCTCTTATCTAATTAGTACTTTGAACTTTTATCCACAATACTAATTAATGTGAATTTATCAACTATTTAGGCTTTAGGGCATGCTAGATGGCAGCTGTAACATCAGAAATTCTGTTAAGGATTAAAACTGCTAAACTTTTTTTTCATAACTAAAATAAAATTATTTTGTAACCAATGTTATGTTTCCCTCTTAATGAAAAATTTCTCAGAATTTGGGGTGATAATACAATAATAACAGTAGCTCATACTTAATGAATGCTTCATGTGTCAAGCACTAGGTTAAGTGATTTACATACATTGTCTCATTTATTTTTCTACTTACCAGCCCTCAAAGTAGGTATTACCCCCATTTTAAAAGTGAAAATTGAAGCTTAGTGAGTTTAACTTGCCCAAGGACGCTTAGCTAATAAGTAGAAGAAGAGAAACCTCAGTGTGTGCCTGATGGCCAAACCTATTCTTTTGGCCATGTTGCTATTCCTCTTGTATGTGTGTGTGTGCGTGTGTGTGTTTGTGTATAGGGGTTGTACATATATACAGCTCAATTGATTATGGAATACAATAAAAAGATGTTAGTGTTGGGACACTTGCCATGGCTAGAGCAGGCTTAAATTTAAGAGACACTGGTTAGTTTCTTCTGGGCACTATGTCTACACCCGGGAAGGTGTCATCGACCAGTTGATAATGCCAGCTAGGATAACTGGTAGTCACTAATTAGGACCTTTCCCCAGGCATCCACATTTGAGAATTTCAGAGATACATACACATAATTCAGAAGTTATGTTATATAGTTATGTAGAAATTTAATAGTTCTATCCATATGTATATGATTTATTGAATGTTTTCCATATGCCAAGTATCATTTTAATTTCTAAGAACTATTATTTTCTCTGTTTTATTGATAAAAAATCTGATGCACAGAGATTTTAAACAGGTTGCCCTAAAGTGTACAGATTATAACTGGCAGAGCTAGGAATGTAACTAGACCACATGATTGCAGGACCCATGGCCTCCTCGGTGACAGAGACGTTGCTATGGGGAGGCAGAGTTGGAGATTCTGTAGTGAAAAAGGCTCTGTAACCCTCAAGAATATAGGAGAGAAAGATACAAATAAGCAGTTCTCTGCTTTAGTCCATGAATACCAATGAATTTTCCAAATCAGACCTTCAACATACAATAGAAACTCCCCATAGATTGTGAGAAAACTTTCTTCCTTATGATGAACTTGTTTATTAATAGAGCTTCAAACTAATAAAGGGAAGACTGACAATAAGTGCCAGCTCAATTCACGCCTTTACTTAATTTGGTTTGAAATACCACACCTGGATAATTCATGTCTAACAAGTACTTTTAAGCCAGAATGTCCCAGATAGTTAGCTTAGAATCATGGCCAATAAATATCTCCTTTGTGTTGATATTTTTCCAAGTCTATTCTTAACTTATATGAGTTTAGATTAGGAAGGCTTGCATAACCCTGATAAAATGAAGCTTGTATGTCTTCTAATGATATCTTTCTATCAAATACTCCTATGAGGTATCATAGTCTGTTTGGGATGGATTAACAAAATACGATAGACTAGGTGGCTTAGAAACAACAGAAATGTATTTCTCACAGTTCTTGGGGTTAGGAAGTCCAAGATCAAGGTGCTGGCAGATTTGGTGCCTGGTGAGGGCCTGCTTCCTGGCTCACGTGTCCTCTCATGGCGGAAGGGGCGAGGGAGCTCTCTGGAATCTCTTTTATTAGGACACTAATCCCATCATAAGGGCTCCATGCTCATGACCTTACGACCTGTAACAGCCCCACCTCCAAATACCATCACATTGGGGCTTTGGTTTCAACCTATGAATTTTGAGGGAACAAAAGCATTCAGTCTATAGCATGAGGTCCAATTACAAACGAGGCAGTAAAAATGATAATCTATGAGCTAAAAATCAGAATAGAGATCAAGACATATGATTTAGATGATTGGGTAAAGACAGAGTTTATTACTTCATTTATTTGTTTGTTCTTAAACTCGTTTTGAAGTGGCTTACCCAAAAATGTATACGCAAATGTGTTAAGAATAATAAGAATTTTTAAATAAAAATATCAAGTCAACATAAATTAGAAGATCAAGGCAAAATTATAGGCAGAATTAAGTAAAGAGTTTGAGGTAATTATGCATCTGAGTCAGTTTTTAAATTGCTATGTATGAAAAGGTAAGAACTTACACTCCTGAATTAACTACATTGGGTTTATCTACCAGATAATTTGTCTGGGTAGATGCAGGCTTCATTGGGCATTCCAGTATAATTTTTAGCATGTGTGTATGTTACAACATCGCTCTGAAAAGCACAAGCCTACTCATTTGTAGAACAAAAGCTGGGCAGACATAAAATCAAGAGATGATGTCACAGTCTTAGTTAAAACATTCAGTCAGTCTCATTTATTTTTTCACTTCCATAGACTGAATTTGGGAATTTTCCATTAGAAACTGTGTTGTAATTGCCTTGGAGTACATTAGCAGCACAGACTTAATGAGCTATAATGCATTTGCCTGTATCAGACATTTCATTGTCAGAAGGATTGGCAGTAGAATGATTCAAGCGGGCTGCTTACTGGGTACCACCCACACTCTCCCACCTGCCTCCCTGTGGCCCAACAATTCAGCCACGAGGCTGGCGGGACTTGGGAAGCCACCTGCAATCACTAATGGAAAGTACTCCATGTTCCTGCAGTACAATCAGCAGGCAACTGCTTATTATTGTTGTTGTCATCATTATCATTATCATTATTTTTGAATGGAATGGGGAAGAAGGAGGGCACGAGGAGGAGAATGGGAGAGGATGGAAATGGTAGATGTCGCGAGGGAGAACAAAGAGAAGGAAAATACCAGATAGAGGGAGGAAGCATTTAACAAAGGAGAATTGAGAGGAAAAAAGCAAGAGAAAGAATGAGAGAGAAACTAATAGGAAAGAAACAGGTTTGAGC
This sequence comes from Diceros bicornis minor, assembly GCF_020826845.1. Lineage (NCBI taxonomy): Eukaryota > Metazoa > Chordata > Mammalia > Perissodactyla > Rhinocerotidae > Diceros > Diceros bicornis. Next base: position 42,885,515 of record NC_080756.1, read on the forward strand.
AGTAGAACCAGAGACAGAATCAAGGTGACATCTCTATTTATCCTGATCTGACCCAACTGATTTCCTGTGGGTGCCAAATTGTTCACTTCTGGGAAGTTGGAGGAGGACAAGCGACGAGATATTAGAGGTCACTGTCTCAATCACTCCTCAGTAACTCTCTAACCTCTAAGAAAAGACCCGAAGGCAGCTGTGGCCATCGTGGGAACAGGCGTGCGGGAGGAGGAAGCGAGTCTCAGTTTGTAGGTGACTCATTCTGGCACTGACTTGGCCTTATGTAAGTAATTTAGCTCCACTGGGCTGAACCTAGTCATAATTAATAACAGGATACCTGTTTATATAGTAGGTCCAATATTAACAACAAAGTGCTGCCTGAGACAGAGGCGGGGGAGAAGAAACAAAGGCAGAAGAAAAAGAAAAAGAAAGCAAGAGAAAAAGAAGGGAGGGGGGACAATGGTTTCCAATATTCTTTAGGTTGTAGGGACCTTGGCGGGGGGTTTGTAGGTCCATATGTATAACACAATTAAGGAACTAATACTTCAGTGCCTATTATACACCAGACAGAGGGCTAGATGCGTTTTCTGTGTAATTCATGTAATCTGCCAACCAGTCCTGTGCAGTAGCTGTTATTATCCTCCTTTGACGGAGGCTGGGAAAATAGCTCGCTTGGGATAACAGGTTTAAACTCAGGTCTACAGGACTTGAATCCTGGTAAATATTTTTAACTCCAAAATAATTTTAAAATGTAGGTTATACTTAAAGAAACATGGCTTGTTTATGTATTTAAAAGCAAGTAAACTTGCTACCAGAGTCATTACCTCTCTTTTCCAGTGTCTAACTTTGTCTTCACATCTCAATGTATCAATCTATCCTTCAGCCTTACAAAGAACTCAGTGATTTTGTGGTGGGAAGAAAATGGAAGGAAATGGACTTTGAAGTGAGAGAAATCTGCCACAAATTCTATTTTCACAGTTCATTAGCTAGATGATCTTAGGAATCTGTAAAACAGGATTAATAATATTAGGTTTTTTTTTGTTTGTTTTTGAAGGTTAAATGAGTTATGGGAACACACCTAGCATGGTGCCTTCCACTTAGGGGGCACTGAATTATTGGTTTCCTTCCTTTCTCTTGAAATTTTAGATAGAATTCACTGGTTCTACAATTTCCCAAACTATGCTCTGCAGAACATTAGGGTTTCTGAGAGATGTGATTAATGTTTTCATAAGAATGTTTTTAATGATCAGCTATGTTGGTGTGAAGTGAATTTTGGTTTTCTCTTCATTCTACTCCTTCCCCAAGTATCCTACTACACAGGGCTCACAGATCAATTCCAGGTGATTAAAGAACTAAATGTGATAATTAAAACCATTTATAAGAAACTACAGAAAAATATTTACATGATCTTTTGATAGGGAGGATTTCTTTAAAAAGACACAAAAACTCAAAACATTAAGGAAAGAATTTTGACTACATTAAACTTCTATAGGACAAAAGACACCCTTAAAAAAATCATATACAACCAGAGACTGTAAGAAGCTACTTAAATGCATTTAACCAGCAAAGGGTTAGCATCTGAATATACAAGCACTCCTACATATTAGTAACAAAAGGGCAAACAGGGCCATAGAAAAATAAGCAAAGGGGGGGCCGACCCGGTGGCGCAGGTGGTTAAGTGCGCGTGCTCCGCTGCGGCGGCCAGGGGTTTGCAGGTTCGGATTCCAGGTGTGCACTGATGCACTGCTTGGCAAGCCATGCTGTGGCGGCGTCCCATATAAAGTGGAGGAAGATGGGCATGGATGTTAGCCCAGGGCCAGTCTTCCTTAGCAAAAAAGAAAGAGGAGGATTGGCAGATGTTAGCACAGGGCTGATCTCTTCACAAAAAAAAAAAAAGCAAAGGGTATAAATTGACAAGTCACAAAAGGGGAAGTTGCATGGTCAGGAACATGCAAAAGAAAAAAAAAAAGCTCAACTTCACTAGTAATTGAGGAAATGCCAACTAATATAAAAATGAGATACTTAACACTGACTAAACTCATAAAAATTGAAACGGCTGATAATACACACATTTTTTATCATCAGTTATTATTTCTTCAATATTTTACTAGAAGTTCTAGCCAGCATAGCAACATACCTCAACACACAAAAAAACACAAACATCTGAGGTAAACCATATAAGGATTGGGAAAGAAGACACAAAAATGTCATTATTTGTAAATAGTGGAATATTTACCAAGAAAATCCAACAGAAGTTCCAAACTAACTATTAAAACTAATAAGATAGTTTAACGAGTTGATAGGATTTTAAGAATATGATTTTTAAAAAAATAATTTTAATAAACTATAATCAAACAAGTAATAATAACTATGATAGCTGTTAATACTGTTCACTAAATATTTTTGCTTCTGTCTTAGTATATGGTAGGTGTTTACTTTCTTGTTCCCTTGAAGTTAGGTTTGATCAGCTGACTTGGTATGACTAACGAAATGCAAGCACAAGCGATGCCTGTCACTTGCAGGTGAAAGCTCTAAGAGCTAATATATGACTTGCTACACATTTTTCTTTGTTCCTTAGAATGTGGCAATCTTCTAGATAATAGCTGCTCTATCAGTTTGGGCCCTGGGGTGAGGACATCGTAGAGCAGTGCCCCACCTGATGCCTGCCAGACATACAGCATAAACAAGAAATAAACTTTGTTGCTTCCAGTCACTGAGATTTTAGGATTACATGTCCATGCAATGTGTCCCAGCCCATCCTGAGTCAACAAATTAACATCTGTTAAGCATTTACTACGCGCCAGGCACTGGTCTAAGTGCTTCTCCCCTTCCCCCCCCCCCCCCCCCCCCCCCCCCGTCTCTCCTCATTTCTGTAATCATCACAACAATCATATGAGGCAGGTATCACTAGAATCTTTGATTTTTATAGATGAATGAACTATTTCCCAGAGGCCCAAAGAGGTTACACAACTTGCTTTCCCTAATACACTCTATAAATGGCAAAGCCAGGATTTGAACTCAAGCATTTTGGTTTCAATACCCAAACTTGTGCTGTTAATCACTTGGTAGGCTGTATCCCTTAGAAAATGTACTAGAAAAGCTTTGTATATCATTTATAATGGAAAAGGAAACCATAAGGTATCTAGAAAAAGAAACTTACAAGAGGTTCTTAAGACCTTTATAAAGAAAATTATAAAACTTCATTAAAAGAAGACTTAAATGATTAGAAAGATGTAGCATGATTGTGATACCATGATTTGTGGATGGGAAGAATCAAAGTCATAAAGGTGGAAACTTATCCCAAATGAATCTATAAATTCAATGCATTTTCAATAAAAAAGTCATCAGTTTCTTTTTAACGGAATTTGACAAGCAAATGCTAACATTTATGTGGAAATATAAAGAACCGAGAACAGTCAACACAATCTTGAAGAAGAGGAAGAATGATGGATTTACCTGACCAGATACTAAAACTACTGTAAATCCATAGGAATAAAATCTGTGAGGATGACACAGGAATACACAAACCAATGGAAAAGAAAAGGGAATTTAGAACCAAACCCATTTATTTGATGAATATGGCAATAAAATTTGAAGGAGGAACAGAATGGATTATTAATAAATGATACTGTGACAATTACTGATATGGAAAAAATTTTTTACATTTGTACATATACACAAATTGAATTCCAGATGGAATAAAAGCCTAAATTTAAAAAGTAAAATAATAAAATACTAGATGAAAACATGAGAAAATAATATTTTAATTCTATCAGGTCCAAGTTTCTCATATATGATGCAAAAGCACAAACTAATAAGGAAAATATTAATAAATATGACTACATAATAACTTCTGTAAGGTACCATACACAATGTAAAAGAAGGAGATAAAAACTACAAGAAATTTGTAATGCATATAACCAGCCAAGTATTACTATCCAGAATATATAAAGAGCTTCTACAAATTAATGATAAAAAGAAAACCAACCCAATAGAAAAATAGTCAAAGGCCATGACAGATAATTCATAGAAGAAACTGGATGCGAATAAAAATTTGAAAAGATTATCAACATTGCTACTATTCAGGGAAATATAAATTGACAGTCATGACTTACCATATCAAACCTATCTAATGAGTAAAACTTAACAATTCTGATGACACCTACTGGAGAGGTTATGTATTACTAACGGTGCTGTAAATGTGAAGGTGGTTCATCTACTGTAACCTAGCAATTACGCTTTTAGGGAGAATTTGCCACATTTATAAGGAGACAGATATGTGGTTGTTCTTTGACATCACCTTATAGAGCATTACAAACAAAGAAACTAGATATGCAGGTACCAACATAGATAAATCTCAGAAACATATTTTTAAGAGGAAAAGGTTAAAAGAGTTTGTTTAGTATGTAAAGTTTTAAAAAACACAAACAGCAGTACATTTTCTTTGTAGAGGTAAATGTCCCAAAACTTATATGGGAACAATTTCAGGAAAGTGGTTGCTTGAGAGGAAGGAAAGAGGCAAGGAAGGGAGGTAGGGCTTTAATTTTAGTTGTAATATTTTATTTCTTCAAAAAAAGAGAAAGATCTAAAACATGTAATGGAAAATGTTAACATCTGTTTAATGTTAGTGGTGTGTTAATAGGTAACAGTTATAGTATTTTCTGTACTTTTTATGTTTGAATTATTTCATGATTAAAATTTAAACTTAAAATATCCTTAGATGGTATATCTCCACATATATATACTGTAACACAATTATTCTGAGTCTTATAATTGTTTCTTTGTTTATCATGAATAAGATAGACATTTTCTTTTTCTCTAGGATTTTCTTTGAATCCATGCTTTTAAGCAGGTGGCATAACTATTTCTAGGATATACAGTAATAATCATGTGTGCCCTTAAAACATTTTAAAGTCTACAGACTTATTTCCAAGATGTTAGCCTTATTGTTACCCACTCCCCAGGAAGTAGATGTTACAACCTTATATGGAGAAAATGAGACTGGGACAGATTGCCTAGAGTCATCAATTAGAAAGTAGCAAGGTTGTTTCTTGTACCTAGGATTTCATCCTCTAGATTAAATGCTTGCTTCATTCCTTTCTGCCTTCAACTGTCTTTATTTTTTGTTTTGCTTTGCTTTAGTGCGTGATGGGGTCCATACTAGGGCAAAGGTGATCTAGAAATATGACTCTTTGGCCATGGCTTCAATTATCTCCTTCCTTTCTAGTGTGCAAATTTGCCTCCAATAGATGGGAAGGTTAATGATTTTAAGTCTTAGTATAAAAAGCAGTCTATAAAAGTTTTAAAGGAAATACTTTTAGCAAGCATTATAAGTTCTGATGGGAATAAGACGTCCTTAAGGTAACAACTATCTACAGAAGGAAGGAAGAAGTGAGAAGGGTAAGGATGAAATTAACAAGGGAACAGCATGGTGGACGAACTTTTGGTCAGTGACTACCCACTTGGATGAAAAATGTCAAGAGCAGAAATCACTTATTTTCTCCTCCTTAAGGAGAAGGAGGAAAGCAAGATATTGAAGAGGAGAAAAGAGGTACCGGCATCTGGGATGATATAGTGCTGTTGACACTGCCTCATGGGCTACTCAGCGGCTCTAAGGCTCCTCTGTCTTCACCATAATCCATCCTTTCTGGTCATGCAGAGTTTTCAAAGTGGGAGCCTGACATTTAGGAACGAGGCATGTAACCCCATCTGTTGCAGTCCGTGCACTGACTGCATGGAAAGCTGGCGACTGGCATTATTGAAAGTGGAACCAAACAAGATATTAGAAGGGTGAGGAAGGAAGAAAAAGTTGGACATGTGGGAGCTGCAAGAGAAGCCACTGGAGTGTGTGACGTGTAGGTCTTCTGTCTGCTGAGCAGAGATCACTAAGTGGCAAGAATCTATCGCTTTCAGCTCAGAAACAGAAAGATGGCAATGACAGCTCAGTTATCACTATTAGAAACGACAACTCTTTCTTGACACTATTCCTCCAATTAAAAAGAGTATCAAATCAGACATTGGAATGAATGTAATTAAAATGTACACTATGAAAACTTCCTACATATATTGCATTAAAAATATCAGAAGTGAAGACATTTTAGGTAGGTTCTAGCTGAAATTTGTTTATGAAAAGGAGGACACACCTTAATGGAGATATTTTTCATAAGTGTGTATGTATGGATGAAAGTTTTAAACACAGATAGATTTTAAAATACTACACTATTAAGCGATGCAGATTCTAAGGGAGAATAATAAAAATAAATATGCTGGGAAAAATCTCCAATGGTATTTATTTAGCAAAATACCCGTCCTGCTGTATGAGAGAGAAGTATTTAGTAACTGAACTAATTTCTTCACTTGCTAATTTATAAATTCATATATTAAACTCATATTTATTGAGGGCTTATTCTGTGCCAGGCATTGTTCTTTGTTTGGGATGTATAAGTAGATCAAAGACACAAAAATGCCTGCTCTTGCGAGTCTTACATTCTAGTGGGGGAAGAAATAAATATAACAAATAAGCAGATTATATAATACATTTGAAAGTGATAATGCTATAAAAACCAAGCAGAGAGGGGGCCTGACAGTGTGTGTATGTGGGAGGAGGCAGGCTGTGGAGTACAATTTTGTACTAGGCAAGGCTTCATGAGGAGATGATATTTGAGCACAGACTTGAAGGAGGGAGAAAGACCATTTCAGGCAGAGAGAAGAGCCAGTGCAAAGCCCTCAGGTTGGAGGATGCCTGGTGTGTCCAAGGAACAGCATGGAGGCCGATACAACTGGAGCAGAGTGAGCAGGATGGAGGGAAGGGGACGACATCAGCAAGGTAACAGGGGCCAGCTCACAGAACCTGAGCCTGTAGGGCAGAGTAAGAGCTTTGCCGTCAGGGAGCCATTGGGGTGTTTTGAGCAGAGGAGTGATATGACCTAACTTAGATTTTAAAAGGATCACTCTGTTGAGAATAGGCTGTGGAATGGCAAGTGTGGAAGCATGTAGACTGGTAAGGATGCTACTGCAGTAATCCAAGTCAAAGATGATGGTTGGAGCAGGTGATAGCTGTGGAGGTGACGAGAAGTGATTGGATTCTGGATATATCTTGTAGGTAAAGTCAAAGGTTTCTCTGACTGAATGGATAGAAAGGATGTGGGGTGAAAGAGAAAGACAGAAATCCAGGGTGACTCTGAGGTTTTGACAAAAGCATCTGCAAGGATGGAATTGCTGTCAACTGAGGTGGGAATTCTCAGGTTTGGATTGAAAGATTAGGAGTTTGATTTTGGACGTGTTAAGTTTGAAATGGCTGTTAGATGTACAAATACAAATGTGTAGGCAGCTGGATAAATGTACCCGGAGTTCAGAAGAGAAGCCTGGGTTGGAGATATAGAAATCATCCTATGACCCAAAGTGGTGGAACTGGATAAGATGACCTGGAACATAAATGTAGTTGCATAAGAAAAAAGGACCCAGGACTAAGCCCTGGGGTCCTCCAATATTAAGAGGTTGGGAGAAGAGGAGAAGCTGGCAGCAGAGACTGAGAAGGAAACCTTGGTGAGAGGGAAAGAAAACCAAGAAAATATAGTATCCCAAAAGACAAGTGAAGAGAAGTGAGGATTACAGGATTACAGAGGAGTGAGTGATCAAATATGTCAAGTGCTGGTGATGGGATTTAGCAATGGAGAAGTCATTGGTGACATCAAAAAGACCCAGTGTGGAGCGGTGAGAGCAAAAGGCTTGCTGGAGCAGATTTTTTTTTTTTTTTTATAATTTTATTTATTCATTTATTTTCCCCCCAAAGCCCCAGCAGATAGTTGTATGTCATAGTTGCACATCCTTCTAGTTGCTGTATGTGGGATGTGGCCTCAGCATGGCCAGAGAAGCGGTGCGTCGGTGCGCGCCCGGGATCCGAACTCGGGCCGCCAGCAGTGGAGCGCGCGCACTTAACCACTAAGCCATGGGGCCGGCCCTGGAGCAGATTTTTAACAGCTCTTATACTTACAAAATATTTTTCAAAGCTCTATTAAAAAATTACTTATAAGCCTGTCATTTAGAGTGGACTTTAAAACGTAAACTTAGAGAGCCAGCCCTGATGGCCTAGTGGTTAAAGTTCGGTAGCCCAGGTTCACTTCCCGGTCATGGAACCACACCACCTGTCTGTCAGTTGCCATGCTGTGGCATTGGCTCACATAGAAGAACTAGAAGGACTTACAACTAGGATATACAACCATGCCCTGGGGCTTTGGGGAGGAAAAAAAAAAGAGGAAGATTGGCAACAGGTGTCAGCTCAGGGTGAAACTTTCCTTGCAAAAAAATAAATAAATAAAATGGAAAGGTTGAACCACATTAGCTGAAGTTCAACATTTCTTCCAGAAAAAAAAAAAAGTAAACTTCCATTAATTTGTCCAAATCATATCTTTTTTCTTACTACTTTTGTTTTGTTTTGTTTTGTTTTGCAATGCAACCAAGAATACACAATACCTAGACCATGTCAAAATGATATTGTTTGTTATTGTACTGTATTATTGAGTTAGTTATTTTCTCATTAGCATTTATTTTTCTTCACAGCAGTAACTATGGTAATTTGGGGACAATTGTGTAATACTTACTCATAATTTTCCAAAACATGATAATACATTAATTGAAAAATCTTTGCTTTAGGGGCCGGCCCGGTGGCGCAAGCGGTTAAGTGCGCGCGCTCCGCTGCGGCGGCCCGGGGTTCGCTGGTTCGGATCCCGGGCGCGCACCGAAGTACTGCTTGGTAAGCCATGCTGTGGCGGCATCCCATATAAAGTGGAGGAAGATAGGCACGGATGTTAGCCCAGGGCCATCTTCCTCAGCAAAAAAAGAGGAGGATTGGCGGATGTTAGCTCAGGGCTGATCTCCTCACAAAAAAAAAAAAATAAAATAAAAAAAAAAAAAAAAAAAAAAAAAAAAAAAAAAAATCTTTGCTTTAACTACATCAAGCACTTCGGCTGGAAGCTTACTCCCAAAATGAAAACATGTTATTTTTAAAGACACAAAGGTTGAAATATTTCATCCTGAGATGTGATTTTACTGTGACAAAACAGCATGTATTCATCACTTTGTTCACTAGGCAAAAGTTCAGTGACAGTGATCAATTTTTCACCCCTCCCTATATCCACATCTTTGCAGTGCCTTTCCACCATGGATGGGGTGACCTGTCCTACTCCTTGAGAATGGGCTCAAGCATGTGCTTGCTTTGGCAAATGGGATGCTCACAGACATAGCACAGGAAGAGGCTTGTAATGGCCTTGTGTGTTGGGATTTGCTGTCTTGTGCGTCTGCCATCACTGTGGAAACATACTCGAGATTTCCTGCTAGAGGATGAGAGACACGTGGAGCAGAACTATGTCACCCCATTTGTTCCAGTCAAGACTAGTCTAGGTCAGCCAACTGCCAGTTGACTCCCAAACATGTGAGCAATAAACACTTACGAAAGCCACTGAAGTTTTGTGGCAATAAATAACTGATACTGTACCCTTTTCTGGCTCTTATAGTCAAATGTGTTTGTCAGTACAGTCACGCCATTAGGAGTAGGTAATTGACTTATACGCAATGCAGCTTAGAGGCTTTCATATTTTTCTATCATTGACACATTTCCAATTTTAAACCACTTAATTGTCTGCAAGCCTGTGGTTAAAACCCTGCCCCCAATCCAAGCAGGTGGCTTCACCTTCTACCTATCTGAAAAGATTAATTAAGTAAACGTGAGCTCTCTTAACTTTCTCCCTGGCAACACTAATTTGACTTTCAACTATTATCTTTCTTTCCTTCTTCCAAGCTCAGAAGAAGAAACATTTATCTCCTTTTCATGGCTAACCCCACCACATGGTTCTCTTGATTCATCACTGTTACCTCTCCCTGACTTGGCTCCATCGAGTATTCTTTTTATTTTTCTATCTTCACTCTATTTTGCTCTACTTGCTCTTTCCCCTCAGTTTATAGATTAACTCATGTTTCTTCTGAGAACAGAACCCCACCTTTTTTCAATGCTTCCATGCCCTCAAGTTACCACTAAAACTCTCTCTATAATTTCACTCTTCTTGTGTCTGCGTTCTCATTTCTTACCTATTCTTTCACCTGGAGCTATGTAAATCCTGCCAACTGAAACCGCCCTCTAAAGACCACCAATGAGCCTCTCCAGCCTTAGATTAGGCAACCTCTTAAGATCATTTAACGCAACTGACTACTTTACTTCCTCTTTTATGAAACTTTCTGTCCTAGATTCACGAGATACAGCACTCGGCCATTTCTTGTCCCAACTCGCTTCTTGTTTTCCTTCCCTCTTCTAATCTCTTACATTTAGATATTCCCCAAAGCTCGCCTTTTGGCTCTCTCCTCTCGTCTGCTCTCCTCTCCCTTCTGCTTTCCTCTTGGCAATTTCACAGGATCTCATGGCTTCAACTACATTGTCTATGCAAAGGGCTCGTAAAACTACCTCTTTGACCCTATCTGACTCCAAATGTGTATTTCCAATTGCCTGCAGGATATCTCCAGTACTTCAAACTCAACGTTCATAATCAAATAAGTTATTTTCTCTATTTTCATGCATTTGTGCTACAATATTACGAATGGCGTCAGCATCATCCTCCTGAAATGTTAGCTTCTGATCCATCTTTACTTCTTCCATCTATTTTATATTCAACCTCTGATCTTTTGCCATACACTTGGGGTCTGCTTTTCAATGTCTCTCCTCTCCATTCTCATTTTTTCTGATCTCCTAGCCATTACCTTGTTTTAACCGTCATTGCCTTTCATCTGCATTATTGCAATAATTCTCTCACTGGTTCTTTTCCTGATCCAATCTACTGCCTCTAAATTCTAGAATAATCTTTGTAAAGCAGAGTTTCAACTAGATTATTCCTCTAGTCCAAAATCTGTACTGTTTCCCCATTATCTACACACTACAGTTGAAACCAGGGTTTCTTAACACAGCCTAAAACTGATTAAGCTGGGATAAATGTTGAAATGCAGATTTCCAGGCTCATTCTCAAGCCCTCTGAATCAGAGTCTCTGGGAATGGGACCTGTAGTGGGCAATCCCCAGCTCTCTGAGTGATTAAGCACACTAAAGTTCGCAATTCATTAGCTTAAATTTGCCTGCATGTTGAGTTGGATACATGGATTATTTCCTTAAATCAAACTTAATTTGTAATTCCACTTGGATTTTGTGTTATTCAAATATACTTGGATTTTTCATTTTATTTTGAAAATAATAAAAAAATGCTCTTGGTCTTACTTTTCACATTTCTATTTATGTTTTTATATACTAAGATGATTGTGTTCAAGAATATGCACTTTCTATTACTTTTCACAGAAGATCGAGTTGTCATTATTTTTGTGCTTTGTGAAGGAGGAAAATGTCCTCCAGTAACTGAGACGAGTTTCTCTTATACTGGCCCTTTTCCTGTGTCTTTCCATCCTTTCTGAAGGGAGCAGGGCATGTTGCCCTGCTCTCAGTTTCTGGGCCATGTCTTTCCTGCTCTCTCTGCAGTCTTCTGGGGAAAGGGAAGTATACTATCTTAGACTAACAGGTGATGGACTGACCTAAAGTGAATGTCAATATAGGACAAGGGTATCTTACTGCCTCAGTTGCAGAGACTGTTGATTATTTTTCAGTGCCTATTTTTTTTTCTTTAATATTTTAACTGGACACATTGCTGATCGGATAAAGATTGCATTTCCCAACCTCCACTGCAGCTAGATGTAAAAACATGACTAGGTTCTGGCCAAAGTAATGTGGTTAGAGGTTTTTAATTTCTAGGTAATGCCCTTAAAAACGGAAAGGGCATATTTTCAACTTTTCCTTTCCTTTTTTCATCTAGTTGGAATGCACATGTAGAGATAGTAGTCATTTTGGACTACATGTTGACACTGCTGGGTTGAGAATGGGAGAATAACAAGATAGGAAGGTGTGAGGTACCTGATACTGCAATGTAATCCTCTGGACCATCTATCTAGACTTTTAATTGTGAGGCAAAAAACCCTCTTATCTTATTTAAGTTACTATATTTTGAGGTTTTTTGTTATAGTAGCCCAACCTATGTCTCGACTAATGTATCCGGGTACCATGAAACATTGATAAAGCAAGAAGTACCTATCGTGATGAACTTGCTCTAATCCATTTACTTATACTTATTGAGTTCACTGAATCTAACTGACTGTAACATAATTGTGCATCAGTTCAGTTAAATGCTTGTGAATTGTCCTAAAATATTCTTATTTTTATATTAATTGCCTTTACTCAGGTAAAAATAATCAATTTAACATTGGCTTTAAGAGCCGTTCTGTGGGCTAAGGCCTATTTCAGTTATAAATAAACTTGAGTAACTGATATTGCTGGGAATTATATTAGGAACAAAAAATATGTAGAGCTCTAAAACATGGTCTCTACTACCAAAAAGCTTGCAATCTAGTTGATGAGACTGGACATAAACTTTTAGAATCCCTCTCTCCCCCAAATTAGTATGTGCCATGGGCCTAAAGTTTGTTAGAGCCCTAAGTGTCGCATGGATTAGGTAGAGTAGGTCTTTAGAACCGTAGTGTAGGGTAACATTCAGCATGATGTCCTTTAAGAGTGGGTAAAAAGGGATGAGATTCAAGTAAAGTGGTGCAATAAGATGACTTCTAACCTCTTTCATTTCCTCTGGATAAGATGTGGCAAAAAGTTGTCTTCAATACATAACTGAGTTCACAGGATGAAAATAACTTTTCAATGAAAATAACAATGAAATAACAATGAAACTGAAAATGAATGAAGAGCAATGACTGCTAAAAAATTAGCCAGATGGAACAAAGATACTACTTAAATCTGAATCTATGTGAGCTTTTGTTTCTTGTTTTTTATTAAAGAACATGCCTTTCTTCAGTGTTTGCTGAAAAGGAAGATGATTCCTAAATTATGCAACAGTGTGTTAACCACAAACTTTTACCTTACTCATCAAAGAATGTGACTTCTGTGTGACAAAAGACACCATGAAAGAAGTAAAAATGTATGCCACGAACTGGTAGAAAATATTTGCAATGCGTATAAAAAACAAAGGATTAGTGTCTACAATATATAAAGAACTCATACAAATCAAAAAGAAAACAACAATCAACCTAATAGAAAAATGTGCAAAGTATATGAACAGGCAATTCATAGAGGAGATAACTGCTAGTAAAAATGAAAATATACTCAACTTCACTAGTAATCAAAGAAATTCAGATTGGATAAGAATCACTTACCATTTTGTATCCATCTCATTGACAACTTAGTAAGACAAACATTAGTGAATATTTGTCAGAATGTAAGCAAATGGGAATAAATTGCAATGGGGGAGTAAATTGGTACAAGTGCTTTGGAAAGCAATTTGCAATACCTGGTAAAGTTTAAGATGCTTATGCTTTGTGATCTAGCATTCTCACTTCTGACTGTCTTACAAAAACTCTTACATTTATCTACAGTGAGTTACGTTCAAGAATGTTCATTACAGATAAATAATAGTAGAAACAAACTAAATTTTCCTTGTTAGTGGAATGGAAAAATAAACTAGACTTAATTGTTCCAATGTAGTACTACATGGCCATTAAAAGCAGTGAATTAGATTTACATATATCTGTAAGAAGAAACCTTAAATTATAATGTTAAAGATATGTTACTATTTATGTAAAATTTTATGTACACACTTACACTCTCTCTCTCGCTCTGTCTGTCTGTCTATCATCTGTCTATCTCTCTGTCTATCTCCTCTGCCTAATTACATTTTTGCATTGTATTTGGACTTGAATCTGTTAAAAGCACCTACTTTATAAAAAAATTAAAAAATATTTCTATTTGCCAGGTAAATCTAAACCCAAGGAATCTGAAGCTTTCTGAAGAGCAAAAGAAACTACCCTTATATATATGGTGCTGTGTTAATAATTACAGTGTATAAGGATATTTATAACTTAGATGGCCAAATTTTAATTCTTAATACAAATATGTTGTTTGGATGAGAAATAAAATTTCCTAAAACAAGATTTGGAGTTCTCACATGCCTCAGGGCTAAGTCACATCCTTTGACAAGTAACCCAAAACTTTGTAGTTAAATGTTGAATAACTCGGGGACCTCCTTTTTCCTCAGTAAACACTGAAGAAAGGCGTTTACTTTAATGAAAACAATAAGAAAAGCTTATATAGATTTAGATTTAACTAATATTGTTACCTCGCTTAGCCAGTTTCATAGCTAATTGCACATTTTGCTCCAGAGGTTGGTGAAATATTAACATTTTCTAATCATTTCCTTCTCTTCCTGAGGCAAATAATGGCCAGTACAATGCTTTGACTTCTCAAAGTACTTATTTCAACAATATTTGTTCAACCCAAGGTTTCTCTCAAATACCACTATAGCATAGATTTTCTCTTAATTTTACCCAATGCTGAATTAAAATTTTTAGATTATTAGTATTTCCACTGCAGCAAAACAATAAAAAAGGCATGAGACCGACACGCACTGACCTCAGCACGGTGATGACCTCTGGGGAACAGAGTGAAGAAAAATATTTGGTGGGGTATCGTTAGCTCTACATATATACCAATTTATCTCAAAAAAGGCCAATGATTCGAAGCAATTATAGCAAATTATTAACGTCTGCTTAATCTCTGTGGAGGCTGCATATGTGTTGAATTATTTTCTGCTCAAAATGTTTTATAATTAGACATTTAAAGAGGAAGGAGAGGAGGAAAAGAAATTGCTCTCAGAGAGGATAATCCAGGAATGTTCTGACCACCTCAGATTAAACACTTACTAAATCCAAAATCTCTAGGCGATTTCTTTTTTCAGCTTTTATAAATGAACTGATGGAGCTTGGTACCCGTTTAAGTTTCCCTATCAATGGACAGGTTATCTGCTTGCTGACTGCCTCAGCACCAGGCTCCTGTATTTTGCAGTCACCTGGACCAAGACATCTGTAGCTCCCAGTCTTGCTCCTGACCAAGCTCTTGCTTCAGTTCCTCCCTCTGTTCAGGCCTGCAATCAGCTTTACAATCTCTTGCTCATGATCCCCAGTTGTCTTGATACTGATACTATCTTCAGGCTTTAGCTTCTCTGGGCTGAATCAATCTACATAATCACTAGCTTGATGTTCCCTGAGCTGATGTCTTCTGGTTCTCAGCATGTGTCTTATAAACCCAATCTTAGGCAGTTCTGTTAGAGCACTTTCCCAGACTTTATGTGAGCAGTGCCACTCACAGCCTTTTCTGCTGCTCCTATCTCAAATTTTCTTTTCTTTTTTTTTTGTGAGGAAGATTAGCCCTGAGCTAACAACGTTGACAATCCTCCACCTTTTTTTATTTTTGCTGAGGAAGATTGACCTTGGGCTAACATCCATGCACATCTTCCTCTACTTTATATGTGGGACGCCTGCCACAGCATGGCTTGATAAGTGGTGTGTGGGTCCGCGCCCAGGATCCGAATCTGTGAACCCCAGGTTGCTGAAGCAGAGCACGCAAACTTAGCCACTATGCTGCAGGGCCAGCCCCAATCTCAAATTTTCTTAATCCTTGAAAGCAGATATTTGGTAAGCACTGGAAGTTAATGACCACAGTTAAGAAAAGAGGCCAAGATTGGAAATAAAGACTTGGGAATTATAAAAATATAGTCAATGGAAAAAGAAATGGGAATGAATGAAATTATTCCAAAAGAAAGATTAGAAATAAAAAAAAGGAGAAAACACAGACAGAACTTGGAGAAAACCCAAAATGTATGTCCCAAGGCAGCGGAAGAGGATTCAGCAAAGAAAACCAACAACGTCAGGCGGGTAGGAAGAGAACCTGGAGGCAGTGCTACCTTGGAAGCCTCCAAGACGTAGAAAGTTCCAAGAAAGAGATAGTGGCGAAAATGCTCATTGTTTTAGGATAGTTAATGAGAGTAATGCCATTGGAGCTGAAAATTAAGATGTTTTTGGATATTTCAGTGAGAGAAGAACAGAGTAGAGTAGCAGAAGACAGACTGAAATGAGTAACTATGAAATGAGGAAGTGGAAGTGGGTATAGACCAGACCAAAGATTCTCTAATGTTCATCAAAATCATTTGAATGGAGTGGTGAAGTTGTTAAAAACTAGAGATTTCTGGGGGCCGGCCCCAGGGCGTAGTGGTTAAGTGCGTGCGCTCTGCTGCTGGCAGCCCAGGTTCGGATCCCAGACGCGCACCGACGCACCGCTTGTCAGGCCATGCTGTGGCGGCGTCCCACATAAAGTCGGGGAAGGCTGGCACGGATGTTAGCCCAGGGCCAGTCCTTCTCAGCAAAAAGAGGGGTATTGGCATGGATGTTAGCTCAGGGATGATGTTCCTCACAAAAACAAAAACAAAAAAACCTAGAGATTTCTGGGTCTCACTCTCAGAAGTTCTAATTTAGTTTTAGCAAGGGCCAGAAATTCGCACTTTTTAAAAGTATTCCAGTTTTAATAAATTCTGGACTATATTAAAAAAAATTGGCAATGAGAGAGAGGGAAGATATGGAGGAGAAGCCTATCTGCTGGTGGGTGACGAGCACAATGTAATTTTAAACTTTCTTTGCCAGAAAGCCTCTCCCTGGGGCAATAATGTCTTGACCAGCTAATACAAAGAGCAGTGTGCTTAACAGTTGTGCTTTTCATTGTAAATTATTTAATTACCTTTTGGTATAAATTAGTTTGTTCACTGTGACCTAATATATTCTAGGCCTGATGACCCTTGGGTAAACTGAATGTTGATCTTTTAGCCTTTGATAAATATTTATTGTTTGATTCTAGTTCTGCAGAGCCTAGAAACCAAGTACTTGAAAATTAAAAACAAATTCTGAATTCTTTCCCAACTATTGTTTTATCAGCCTCCTTTCTTGTTCGCCAAGAACAAAGATTACTAGTGATAACCTTCTAGGCAACTGTTGCAAAAAAGCCTTTTACTCTTTCCAATCTCTACAAAAAGCCCTTTACTATTTTTAAGTCCTTGAGAGCTCACTCTTTTTAAACTCTTGTCATCTGAATTCTATCTCTCCTTTTCTACTTAAATTATACTGTTTAAGGTCACCCAATGATGCCAAAATCCACGTTTAATTATCTTTTTGGTTTTTAACTTTTGACTACTCTAAAGCATTAGAGATTGTTAATGCCAATTTCCTAAAATTATTTCCTAAGATTATTCTTTGGATGTTTCCTATTCTCCATCCTGCAGCCTGATTGTGGATGACCACAAAGCACCTGTTTTTCGACATTTACATAGGACTTTCATCTACTCCCACAAATACAAATGTGAATTATATGAAGATTATTTAGAAATTTCTGATTTCTGACTCTGCCTTTCTTTCAATTACTATGCTTTATTTCTCACTGCCCGTTACACTTTTTAACTTGGTTGGTCTGACCATGACAGTATCTCAAATGCAATGGTGAAAGTTGAAATAAACATTCACCTCGTTTTATTTCTTTTTCAGATTTTTGTTGTTAGTATATAGAAATGCAACTGATTTCTGTATGTTGATTTTGTATCTTGCAACTTTACAAAATTTTTTTATTGGTTCTAACAGTTTTTTTGATGGAGTCTTTAGGATTTTCTATATTTTCACATCATCCGCAAGCAGAGACAATTTTACTTCTTCCTTTCTGGGCTGGATGCCTTTTCTTTCTTTTTCTTGCCTAATTGCTCTGGCTAGGACTTCCAGGACTATGTTGAATAGGAGTGGTGAGAGTGGGCACCCTTGTCTTGTCCCTGATCTTAGAGGAAAATCTTTCAACCTTTCACTGTTGAGTATGATGCTAGCTGTGGGCTTGTCATATATGGTCTTTATTATGTTGAGGTAGGGTCCTTCCACATGCACTTTGTTGGAGTTTTTATTATGAAAGGATGTTGAATTTTGTCAAATGTTTTTTTTTGTATCTGTTGAAATGATGATATGATTTTTTTCTTTCATTCTATTAATGTGGAGTATCACATTTATTGATTTGTGTATGTTGAACCATCCTTGCATCCCAGACATAAATGCCGCTTGATCAGGGTGTATGATCCTTTTAATGTACTGTTGAATTTGATTTTTTATATTTTATTGATAACTGTTGCATCTACACTCATCAGGTATTTTGGCCTGTAGTTTTTTTCTTTTCTTGTAGTATCCTTATCTGGTTTTGGTATCAGGGTAAATCTGGCCTCATAAGATGAGTTTGGGAGTGTTCTTGCATCTTCAATTTTTTGGAAGAATTTGAGAAAGATTGGTATAAATTCTTCTTTAAATGTTTGGTAGAATTCACCAGTGAAGCCATCTGGCCCTGGGCTTTTCTTTGTTCAGAGGTCTTTCATTACTGATTCAATCTCCTTACTTGTTATTCATCTGTTCAGATTTTCTATTTCTTCATAATTCGGTCTTGGAAGATTGTATGTTTCTAGGAATTTATCCATTTCTTCTAGGTTCTCCAATTTGTTGGCGTATAATTGTTCATAGTAGTATCTTGTGATCCTTTATATTTCTGTGGTATCAGTTTTAATGTCTCTTCTTTTACTTCTGATTTTATTTACTTGAGTCTTATCTCTTTTCTTAGTTAGCCTAGCTAAAGGCTTGTCAGTTTTGTTTATCTTTTCAAAAAACCACCTTAGTTTCATCGATCTTTTCTATTGTTTTTCAGGTCTCTATTTCATTTATTTCTGCTCTGATCTTTGTTATCTCCTTCCTTCTTCTAATTTTGTTAATTCATTCTTCTTTTTATAGTTCCTGAAAAGGAAAAAAAAAATCCCATTTACAATGGTATTAAAAACAATAAAATACTTAGGAATAAATTTAACCAAGTGGTGAAGGTCTGTACATTGAAAACTATAAGATTTTAATGAAAAAAATTGAAGGTACTAATAAATGAAAAGATATCCCTTGTTCATGGATCTTAAGAATATTGTTAAAATGTCCATACTATCCAAAGCCATCTATAGATTAATCGCAATCCTCATCAAAATTCCAATGATATTTTTCACAGAAATAGAAAAGACAATTATAAAATTTATATGGAACTACAAACGACCCTGCATAGCCAAAGCAATCCTAAGAAAGAAGAACAAAGCTGGAGGCATCCCACTTCCTGATTTCAAACTATATTACAAAACTTTAGTAATCAAAACAGTATGGTACTGGCATAAAAAAAGACACATAGAATAATGGAACAGAATTGAAAGCCCAGAAATAAACTCTTTCATATATAGTTAACTAATATTTGACAAGGGAACCAAGAATACTCAATGAGGAAAGGATAGTCTCTTCAATAAATGGTACTGGGAAAATTGGATAATCACATGCAAAAGAATAATATCGGGCCCCTATCTTACATCATTCACAAAAATTAACTTAAATGGATTAAAGACTTAAATGTAAGACCCGCAACAGTAAAACTCCTAGAAGAAAACAGAAAAAAAGCTCCATGACATCAGTCTTGAAAATAACTTTTTGGATGTGACACAAAAGGCACAAGCCAAAAAACAAAAATCAACAAGAGGACTACATCAAACTAAAAACTTCTGCTCAGCAGAAGAAACAATCGACAAAATGAAAAGGCAATCTACAGAATGGAAGCAAATATTTGCAAACAATCTCTCTGATGAGTTAATATCCAAAAAATAAAGGGAACTCATACAACTCAGTAGCAAAAAACCCCAAATAATCTGATTAAAAAATGGGCAGAGGAACTGAATAGACATTTTCCCAAAGAAGACTTACCAATGGTCAACACATAAATGAAAAGTTGCTCAATATCACTAATCATCAGGGAGATGCCAATCAAAACCACAATGGGATATCACCTTATACCTGTTAGAATGGCTATTATCAAAAAAACAGGAGATAACAAATGCTGGTGAGGATGTGGAGAAAGTGAAACCCTTGTACACTGGTGGCGGGAGTGTAAATTGGTACATCCACTATGGAAAATAGTTGGAAGTTTCTCAAAAAATTAAAAATAGAACTACCATATGATCCAGCAATTCTACTTCTGGATATTTATCCAAAGGAAACAAAATCATTACTCCAAAGAGATACCTGCACTCCCATGTTCTTTGCAGTATTATTTACAGAAGCCAAGACATGGAAACAACCTTAGTGTCCATCAGTGGATGAATGGATAAAGAAAATGTGGTACATGTATATACATATATATATACATACATATATAAATGTATATATATATGCTATGGAATATTAGCCATAAAAAGAAGGAAATCTTGCTATTGTGACAACATGGATGGGCCTCCAGGGCATTATGCTAAGTGAAATAAGTTAGATAGAGAAAGACAAATACTATGATCTCACTTATACGTGGAATCTAAAAAAGCCAGACTCATAGAAACAGAAAGTAGAATGGTGGTTACCAGGGGCTGAGTGGTGGGGGAAATGGGGAGATGTTGGTCAAAGTGTACAAACTTTCACTTATAAGATGAGTAAGTTTTGGAGATCTAATGAACAGCATAGTGACTAGAGTTAACAACACTGTAGTATATACTTGAAAGTTGTTAAGAAAGCAGATCTTAAGTGTTCTCACAATAAGAACAAAAAGAAAGGCAATTGTGTGAGGTGGTGATGGAGGTGGTATTAACTAACTATGTGGCAATCATTTTGCAATATATGTATTTCAAATCATCACGCTGTAAACCCTAAACTTTATGTCAATTATATCTCATTAAAGCTGGAGAAAAAAAATCCACCTCCCAAATCACTGTTTTTCCCTGGAGTCTTTATTTTTTTAGTAATTCTACCATGATTCCAGGAGAAAGTTACTCCATTGATTTTATACGTAATTAGTTGCTGACATCTATCATTTATTCCTTTTTGAAGTATTCTGGAATGTCTCTTAATTTTCAGTCACATTACCATCAGATTTAGTTTGGATCTTTTTCATGATCAACAAGGATTAACAAAAGCATTTTTTAAAAGCTAGGTTTATCTAGGTATAATTTACATATAATAAAAGTCACTCCTTTTAAGTGTACATTTTAATGAATTTTGACAAATGTATATAGCTGTGTTATCACCACTATGATCAAGATATAGAATATTTGCATGACCCCCAAATGTGGCAATCAGTGTGTGCAGTTAATTCCCTCCCCAGACCCCTGGCCCCTGGCAACTGCTGATGTTTCCTGTCCTTCTGATTTTGCCTTTTCTATAATGTCACATAAATGGAATCATTCAGTATGTAAACTTTCATATAAGACTACTTGCACTTAGCAGAATGCTTTTGAGATTCATTCATATTGCACATATCTGCGTAGTTCATTCCTTTTTATTGCTGATAAAAATGCATCATATGATTGTACTACAATTTGTTTATCCATTGACCAGCTGATAGATATTTGGGTGTTTCCATTTTTTGGCTATAATGAAAGAGCCTGCTGCAAATATTTACATGCAAATATTTCTTTGGATATATGTTGTCATGGCTATAGCACTTTAGTCATCTCCCTGCATAGTTTCTCAAGTTCGCTGTGCCAACAGAAATAAATTAATAGCTGTGAGAGTGTTTTTCACCCACACTAAAACTTTTAGTGGTTTTCTATTATATTAGATTTATTATACAAATATAATTTATTAGATAACTTTATTTATTAGATACAGTTATGACATAAATGTCAAGCTGCTTGTCTTTACATTAAAGGCTTCCAAGATTGATCTCAACACACCTTTTCAGGTATATTGCTCACCCATTTCTCACATTATGCTCAACTATGCTCCTGGATTATTTACTATTCTGAGCGTGATTTATACTTTAATACTTTCTTCTTCTGTTTACATCATTAATTTAAATAGAATTTAGCTAAGTAAACATTCATTGATTACCTGCTATGGATAAGTTACAATGCTTTGTAGATGCAAGTGTCCCTTGCTGATCAAGTCTTATTGGTTCCTGAGGTTCTGAGAGCAAATAGTGAGAATTCAGCTAGAGAAGGATACTGGTGCCATCTTAAAAATTTCCTTGAGTCTTTTTGAGCTCAGATAGTGACAGGAGATTCTCTAGCCCCAGACAAGTCTCTTGTATATAAACGGTGCTTAATCAATGTGTGCTTCAATGCATTTAATTGATATCAATGGTATGAGCATTGGAGTAGACATCAGGTGAGTATGGTGAGTTTATTTTTAGACACACTGAGATAGAGGAATCATGAAAATGTGAGATGGGAACTAAAGATAGATCACATTTAAGGACATAGCTTGAAGCAACAATTACATAGATGTGGTAGTTGATGCCAAGAGAGTGAATAAGAATCCCTTAGGAAGAAAGGAAAGAATGAGGAAAGACAGAGTTGGGGAAACTTTGGGGAATGCAGGCATTTCACACCTGCTTGCTAGAGTAGGCCTGAGATAATTAAAGAATGAATGGAGCAATAGCAATACGAGAGGAGAATATGCAGGGACTAGGCAAGGTGGTGGAGAGGGAGGGGATGGTGAGAGACTTGAACATTTATTGAATGACTATTATACGTCTGAAAGAGATTAATTTGCAATTTACATAGTTTGCCTCATTTAATCTCCATAATATTTCGTATGAAATAGGTAATATCGTTTTCTTTTTACAGGTGAGAAAGCTTATGCTTGGACAATTTAATAAATATTCATATGGTAATATGGCTGGGAAGTGATATAGCTGGCTTAAATATTAAGCACAGTGAGGGCATATTGTTTCATGCCTGCCTTGCTTACCATTGATCCCCAGAGCCTAGTTTAGTCCATGGCACATACTGTGCATTCTATAAACACTTATTGATTGTATTAAATCAAATTTAGATTCTTTTGACTTCGAAGCTCTTGGTCTTTGCACAATACCTCATTGAATAATCACAGAAACCAAGGAAGATGAAAGCTTGAATACGAAACATACACTAAATCATTTAGAGATGCTGAGTTATCACAAGGATTTAGAAGAGGACATTGAATTTTTCAGTATGGAAGGTAGTCATTGGTAACTTTTAAAGGAGCGTTTTTCATAGAGTAGACTTAGAAGTCAAAAGGTAATAGGTTGGAAAACACCTTGCCCAGCAAACGCTGGAAATGTACACTGTTCCCTACGCATAGCAGCAACACTCCAACGCTCTGAGATAATTGCATCTTATCAGCCCATTTCTATTGCCTGATCTTGGGTGGGAGTCAGATACCAGCTTACCGTGCTCCTTGCAACTTCAGGGCTTATATGCTAAGCTTCAAAAGCAGACTCATTGATGTTCCCTCACAAGGCTCAAGAGCTTCCTCACCCCCAAGGAGGATGTGACTCTAAGCACAGTCTTGGAAAGAAACCCACCCAGAAAATCCTTCCCCTATCTCCATTTTCATTTAAAAAAATATTTTCAATGTGGATGAAGGATTCAGGTATTGTTTCTAATGAACTATTTTAAAAGTTCTATAAATTGTCTGGCACCTCCTTTAGAATGTAATGTCTAATGTGTTGGTGCCTCCGTTGAAATTTACAATTTGATATCCTGTTACATCAGCAAGTATTTGCAATGCAGGATAATGTGTGTTATATAAGAGGTATGAAAAGGCAGGGAGCAAAGGAAAGAATGATCAAATCTCACCTGGGGTGGCAATGTGGTCAGGCAGGACTTCACAGGAAAAGTAGTGTTTGACTTAGGTTTTGAAAGATGGCAGCATGTGGGTGGTACAGAACTTTGACAGTGGACGGCACATAATGTTCTTCCTGTAGCTATATCTTTCCCTTAATGACCTCTTTCCAAATTCCTTTAGTATAGGTGGTAAACTACAAGTGCATAGCATTGCATTTTTTTATTAGTTGAAATAATTTTTTTCTCTGTTTTTCTTTCAGTTTATCTAAGAAGTGGTTCTGCTGCTGCTGCTGGCTTGCTTCAAGGTTTGCTCATATGCAGTTGGTGGAAAATAAAAAAGAAGTGACTTAAACAAAACACAAAGGAAGCCTAATTAGGTTAAGAAAGGCTCAAGGAAGAAAGTTTTTTAGGAACCTGTTATGAGAAGGGTTACTATTAAAGAAATGAGATGACTATCAGGAATGTCATTTTGCCTACTGAATTGCTTTATATAGGCAAGTCGAGTCATAGACATAATTTAATGTGTTAAAATAAATTCTCACAGACTGAACCAAGCCAGATAACATTAATATAAATGTGGTAATAGAGTAATATTTTAAGTTGAATTTCAGACCATGCAGATGGAATGAAAGAATGTTAAGGATGCTTGTCATTAGGTGATCACAGAGGACTCTGTTTTGAGGTGAACGGGGGTGGTGGAGAGAGTCTGGGCCTTGGAGCGCAGATCTGGGTTCAAAGTTCCATTGTGCTAATTTCTGTGTTTTGACTTTGGGAAGACTATTCCCTCTAAACCTCAGTTTTCTAATGTCTAAAATAATAGAAATGATGATATCTTTGTTACATTTAGTTGTGGAAATTAAATGAGTTCCTGTACCCTACAATACCTTATGCAGTACCTGGACGAAAGTAGTTGCTCAATAAATATTGGTTAATTTCTCCCTACTCTTGTTTTCTTTTCCACCTCCCCTTTATCTCTTCGTGTCTTCCTTTCCAACTCTCCTCCCATTAAAAGATGGGAAAAAGGAGCTATGGTATATTTAAGGAAAGTCTCAGTAATTATCGAAGATTCAAGAATTAAAGGTCAGCAATCCTATAAAAAAAGCAACAGCAGACTTCACATTGAAGATTTTGCTGTTATCATTCTTATTTTACATGCAAGGAAATTAAGGTTTGGAGACATTAAGTAGTTTGCCAAGCTTAATCTCTAATAAACATTACATCCAGCACTTTAACTCTTCATTTTTTTTGATTCTGAAGAGCAAGCCCATGATCACAATTCACACTATTGACTAATAGTGAGCTTGCTGTGAACTCAACTCAATTCACCTGCTGCCCTAAAGCCACAGCTCCCTCAGCCTGTATTGGAAGAGCAGGGTTCTTTTCTTTCCTTTCTCTTGTTGTCGTTGTACTGACCTTACATGTATCCTTATTAAATTCCATCTTGTCAGCTTTGGCCCATCTCTCTAGCTTGTCAAGGTCTTTTTGGCTCGTGACACTGGCATACTGTCATCCAACATATTCCTTATCCTTCCAAGCTTTGTATCATCTACAAATGGAATACAAATATATTTTCTGTCTTCATTCAAGTCATTGATAAAATCATTGAACCAGACAGGGCCGAAGGCAAAGCCCACAGACAGTGACATCATTTCATTAATCAGTATCCTCAAGAAATGGCTTTTCAATTCATTTGAAATCCATCCAATTGTATTAGCATTCAATCTCTTTTTCTCTCTTTCACAAGGGTATTAAAAAAGACTTTGTCAAGCCTTTAGTCTTGATGAAGTCTGGATAGCTGATGTCTACTGCTTTTCTGTAATACACAAGTTAGGTGATCCTGTTGGAAAGGGGATTCTTCAGTTTTCAACCTAACTATATGCGTTACATGTTGTCTGCTAAAATATTTATCTTCAAAAGAGGATAAAATCCCATTCAGTATTTTTATTTACAGCTACCCTGTTAAAATGAAACTTAAATCCACAGATAATAGAGTTCCTGATTGTAGCTGTCTTTGTACAAAGGTTCTCACTTGTGCTTCTTCTAAATACCATAGACTCACAGATCATTCTCTTAGGCATGAAATTAAACATAAATAAATATATCTTCTGTTAATTTTTATAATTTGCATATTCTCGAGAGTATTTTTGCATAATATAATTTGCATATTCTCAAGAGAGTAAGCTTTTAATATTCCCTAGATGAAGAATTTGAAGATCAATTCCAGTAAGTTGAAAAAGATCATAAAATTCTACATTAAAAGTAACTGACTTAAAACAGAATTTATTTAAATCGAGAACATTTAAAATCTAAAGTCTATGTGATTGTATTTTCATTAGAATAGGAATATCAGGGAGTGACATCACCAGGATGGCGAAGTAAGAGATCCTCCCAGAAACATCAACGATTAGTTAGCTATTCATGGACAAAAACAGCTCTGGGAGAGCTCAGGAGTCCACTTACAAAACTTCAGCAACATTTGGAACAAAAATCCCTGAGAATAACCTCACAAAAAGGGAAGGCAGAACAGCTTCCTTGTGCCTGTGGGATCCCGTTCACCGAGGGGCACTGCTCAGCGCCGAGAGGGAACTCCACAGCTAGAGAGAGTTCCCCTCTCCAGGAAAGGGAGAGCGGGGTGAGCAACCAGCTTCCTCAGCCTTTTGAGACACTACTTGAAGGAACTGCTTCAGTTTTACCCCAGCCAGAGACCGGCAAAGCTGAGACATATAGTGAGAACAAGGAACAAGGACAAAGGGCAGGGGCTACCAGTAACAGTCCTGCAGCAGGAGTTGCCAGGGTTCCCAGTGACCTGCTCTGCAGAGACCCCAGCAGCTTTCGGCACTGAAGAAAACCAACAGCCAGCACAGCTGCTGCTGATTCTTTGCAGATTTCACTGGTTTTTACCCCAAAGGTTTTTGTGTTCACAGGTGCCAGCCACCTGAATCCCTTCAGCTCCCTTCTCCACCCAGTGCCCGGGATCCACACTGGCAACCAGCTCTGGCCTCTGTGGCTCTGCATGTGCAAGATGGCAGCCTAGACTCCTGTGACTGACCCCCACCACTGTGCACAAACTCGGGGCTGGCTTTATTGAGATATAATTGGCATACACATTGTGTAAGTTTAAGGTGTACAATGTGATGATTTGATACACATATATATTGAAAAATGGTTACCACAATAAGGTCAGTTAACACATCACCTCGAATAATTACCAGTTTTTGGTTGCTGTTATGGTGAAAACATTTAAGATGTACTCTCTTAGCAACTTTCGAATATACAATATAGTACTGTTAACTATAATCACCATACTGTACATTAGACCCTCAGAACTTAGTCATCTTTTAGCTGGAAGTTTGTATCATTTGACCAACATCTCCCCAATTCCCCATCCTCCAGCCCCTGGCAACCACCACTCTATTCTCTGTTCCCATGAGCTCAGCTTTTTTAGATTCCACAGGTAAGTGAGATCACATGGCATTTGTCTTTCTTTGTCTGACTTATTTTACTTAGCATAATGTCTTCAAGGCTCATTCATGTTGTCACAAATGGCAGAATTTCCTTCTTTTTTTATGGCTGAGTAATATTCCATTTTATATATATACCACATTTTCTTTATCCATTCATCCATTGATGAACATTTAGGTTGTTTCCATGTCTTGGCTATTGTAAATAATATAGCAATAAACATGGGGGTGCAGATATCTGGTTAACTTTTAATTAAGGAGTAAACATATGACGAATCTCTGGTTCATTACATTAGGTAGAACCATATGAATCTGCCATTTTTTAAAGTCAAACAATTGAATATTGGCAATTTCATATGGTTTAACCTAGTAATTATTTGAAATTTGACAGAGAAAATTTATTGAAGCAGTTTCTCCGTAACTGGTTAATAGCAGGAAGAAACTAGTTTGTGTATGATTTCTGATGTAACAGAGCCTTTACCA
Organism: Diceros bicornis minor; assembly: GCF_020826845.1. NCBI lineage: Eukaryota > Metazoa > Chordata > Mammalia > Perissodactyla > Rhinocerotidae > Diceros > Diceros bicornis. The sequence goes on from NC_080756.1 coordinate 42,912,986, forward strand.
TCTTGCAGTTTATTCTTCTAATTGGCACTGAATAAATTTCCCATGTTATGAAGAGGAATGGATGCTCATATGATGCCAGAGAAGAAAATATACGGCATTTGGATGCCATATATTGTTTGATGAAACAAACAATAAAGGCAATGCTTGCCAAAGTGAATAATCACTGTTGTAAAAAAGTTAAGCCAGAGCAGTGTTTAGCTTTTGAGGACAATGAACAGATGGCCTGTTCTCATAATCAGAATGATGCTGGGTCACTTATTTGAGTTAGTTACTGTGATTCATAGGTCTTACATCACATGTTGGGAAACAAGATTAGTTATAGGAATGTTTGGATGGCTTTGCTTGTCAACTTCTTTTAACTGCACTTAAAAGATTTAAAAACTTGAAATACAAGAAGTGAGATGGAAATACTGGATGAATTATAACTCATTGGTTTATAGAATCTGGTATTGATCCCAACAGCAATTTTGTAGGCAGTGTAGAGTGAGACAAGCCACATGGTTGTAAACCTTAGCGTAAATTTATGTTATCAAATTCTGTGCCTTTTCCAAAGTAGCACTTTGTCCTTGGAATGTCTTCCTGTACTTCCTTTATCTTAACCTATTAAGTAGACCCTTTCTGTCAGTTAAATACGTCCTGAAATCTTATCTCTTTTCAAAGTCTTGCAGTACGAATCATATTATAGAACCATATACTCATGAGGCTTTGCCCCATCTTTCTTCAGTTTTGAATTGCATTGGATGTATGCCCTGCTTTTTATGTGTGTCTTACTTAGAAGTTCTTATTCTGTTGATCTTCATAAGCATTTGTCAATATATGCATAACAGTATGCGCATAACTATAGCAGCACTCATAGACCAAATGAGATATTGTGTGAAGTACTTTTTGAATTGTAAAATAGCATGTAAATACAAATAATTATTATTAGCCTATTTCTATTGAATTATAAAATCCCATAGAGTAGTGGCTAGGCTATGTTTATGAAATCCTTTGTTACATCATTATATAAGGCCAATCACGGTGTTGATGTGTGTTAGAAAGGGTGTGTTGATGGTGTTTAGAAAGGGGGAAGAATCAGAACCAGCAAAGCTTTTATGTGTTCTTAATTCAGTTTGAGATCTAAAGAAAAAGCTTATCAAGTTATTGAACAATTCTAAAAATTGTTAAGTACCATGTGTTAAAAGCTTTGTGTTCTTTGTCAGGATCTCCCAGTGCTTAGTGTAGTAGGAGCTTAATGAAATTTGTAAATGAATGAATGAAATGTAACTATATAATAGATAACGATCATTTATTTTTTGAGTATTACTTATTATTTATTTAGATTTCTCTTTCTTTCAAGAGGATACATATCTTGTCTATTTAGAGCCTTAATAGCTATTTAGAGCCTTAATATTTATAAATTTTATTTTCCAATATGATTAATTTGAATAAGTGGTCAATAAACACAGATGCATGAGAAGTTAATCAGTGACTAATTGGAGGAAGATGCTGAGTGGCTTAACTTACCCCAAATTATAATTAATATCTGTGGCATTGTAAGTTTCTCTTTCTCTCTCTGTATATGTGTGCAGACCCTATGTGTGTGTGTGTATGCTCAGATATACACACATATATACATATATGTACATAGGGATGCTAGAAATTTTTGCCACTTTATGGTGTTCGGGTCTTATTCATTCTTATTACCTACTAAACTAGCCTTTTTTTTCATATGCATTTATCTAGTATTTAGTCTTCAAAGGACTACTGCGTCAATGTATTTTTTAAGAATTTAGTTGTGAATATTTCTCAAGATAGACTATATATACATGGTGGTCTTTAGTTATGACGTTATACATATTTAAGATAGTCATTGACAGTGACAGAGTAAAAATGATCATTTAGATGTCACACCAATGTAAAATAAAAGCAATAATTTCTAAAGCAGTTTGAAATGACTCATAGATAATTTTTCACAATAGAACTATCATTTATATTCTAGGAAGAAATCCATTTATTTTTATACTAAACTTCAACAATCACTTTTCCCTACATTTCATTTTAAAATGCTTTCCTACAATAAATTCTCACAAGTCATAGAAATAAAATGCAAACTACAGTATAATCACACTTCATACCAAAATAGCCCATCATGCTTTATTTATAACTAGGTACTAAGCATAACACAGAGAATAAAAATAAAGAGAAGATTCATGTGTACCAAGCCCTGTAGCTAATGTGTACAAAAGTCCTGATCTGTGCCACGGGTGATGAAAGAGACCTTTAATTTAACTGCAGTAGACTTACAACTTTGTTCTTTCTTCTGCCAAAGATGATTTAGATATAAAATAATCTAAAGACAAAACAAATAATTTCTCTTGAATCCAGTTATGAAAAATTTGACCCTGACTGGGGCAGGCCCAGGGGCATAGTGGTTCAGTTCGCATGCTCCACTTTGGTGGCCTGGGGTTCGCGGGTTTGGATCCTGGGCACAGAGCTACACACTGCTCATCAAGCTGTGTTGTGGCGGCATCCCACATACAAAACAGAGGAGGATTGGCATGGACATTAGCTCAGGGCCAGTCTTCCTCAAGCAAAAAAGAGGAAGCTTGGCAACAGATGTTAGCTCGGGGCCAATCTTCCTCACACATACACACACAGATTTGACATATCTGAGGGGCATATCTGCTATAGCCTTAGGAATAAGACCAATTTATATATATTCTTGCAACTCTAATACCAGTCATTAGGAAGTTTGTATCAGACATTTGCACGTCCTAGTCTGTCTTTCCTCCTTTTCGTACCTGGATAACTCTTAGTCATCCTTCCAATTTCAACAGAAGTGTTACTTTCTTGGGAAAGCCCTTCCTGATTACATCAAACCTTCTTCTTATAAGCTCTCATATTACCATGTCCTTCTCATTTTATAGCAATTATCAATTTTACACTTTTTTGTGTGTGATTATTTGATTGTCTTCCCTGCCTCCCACTCCAATCGTAATCTTTGAGATTACGGGCTGATTTTGTTTTTGCTGATCATTTGTTTCTGTCACTGAGCGGCTGGTTCATTGTAGGTATTAAATACATAACAGTTGAATGAATAAGTGAGTATGATAAATTGTACTCAGTAAATTTATAGGAGATAATCTAAAGGAAGAAAAGAAAGACAATAAAAATGTATTTGGGAATGGTGGGATGAGTAGTAAAATATTATCTTCAAGTTGAGGGTTGGTGCAAATAAATCATTATGTCCTAACACAGTTCACTATATTGCTTAATTTGAAGTTACCTGAATAGGAAATGTAATGGATGTAACAACCACATTCTTGGCAAAGTTTTTATAGCCATTGCAGGCCTAATTACAGCATGTAATGTTCTTCGTTATGGTTTTATAGAACCCCATTAAAGAAAGCTATCAGAATGACAACGATTGCGAAGTTTTGTCCGCTCTTTAATTGCTTCAATCCATTATTTCTTCAGCCAAAGAACATGTAGGACAAGAAGGAAAGAACTTGTATAGGAAGTTAGTTATTATACAGTTCCACAATAAATTCTCAGATAACTTAGGAAACAGTGGACTATCATTCTAATGATTTACCAAAAATTCTTTAAATACTCCTGCTAATATTGGCAAGAGACTGGAAAATAAAAAAAATTGGATTTGATATCTCAACTCTACTGCATATACTCAGACTTTATTTTGGCTGTTTTATTAGAGGTCTTTGAAATGGTCAAGCTTGGCATAAAAGTTGATCTGTGTTATAGGAAGACATGTTTCTGATTCAACCTTGCTTTTCACTCTCATGTATGTTTCAGGTACAAGAAATTCTAATCCTTTTTTTTCCCCCCTGGAAGTTATTAAGAAGATATTCGTGATAATGAATGACACCAGTAATTCTGATATAAAAATCTATGCTATTAAATACAGAAGTGTTCCCAAACAAATACTATTGGTGGCTTGTGCTGTTTGTTTTACTGCCTCCAGTGTTTCCATTCTTCACCTTTTTTTTTTTTTTTTATGGAGCAGGCTCAGATACCAACTCCCTGGTGTTTTTAGAACTGTGGATAATGCAGACAAAATTACCTCTCTCTAGAGAGCTATTGGAGTCTGCTAAGGTACTGTTGACAGTCTGCCTCGTCTGCTGCAACATAATGATCTTTGTCCTTAAAAAAAGTTTCTGCTTATAGTTAGCTCAGTTGGCTAGGTTACTAATGAGGCCAACCTCAAGATGCAGAACCTTGATAGAGCCAATCAACTTTGTATCATTCCGTAGTTATCCACTGTTCTTAAACTCTATTCAATTGTTTTATAAATGCATGCAATCGTTCACAACAGGAACTGGGCAAGAGAGGAAATGGATAAAGGCAAATCTATTACTACTGGTAAATAAACAGCCAAAATAAACAGGGAAGTTTAGTAATATCAATTTCATCTATGAAGTGCAGCATATTATTACTTTTTTCCAAAAACTTGTGATTCTTCTCATAGATTATTTTGCTATTGACCTCTCCCACTCTCTGATTCTCTCTTTTGCACACAAATGCTCAGACTTTATTGAAGAACGATTGTCACACTAATGAATGTGACAAAGTGTTCCACATGCAATTATCTGTTAATAAATGTTAATTAAATGACTTTCGAAACTTGGAAGGCAAGAAAGAACTGAAGGAGGACTTTGCTTTGTTTGTTAACTTGCACTGTCTTTCAATTTTCAAAGCAAACAGTAATTATGCTATTGGGTGGCAATAGAATAAATAATTTCAAATATTTTGTTAATCATGGAAAGTCACATAAACATTTTTCTCTAATTCTTGACTTGTCCTCTGAGCATTCTTGCCTTATTTTCAACTATTTATTGGATATTTCCATCTGGATGTCCTACTCATCAGTGAGAATAGTATTTGAGAAAGATGATATTAATCATGGGCTCAGAATCACAATATATATATAAATCCTGTCTTTCCTAACCGTATCTTGTAGAGTCTTCAGGAGAAATATATGCACAAAGGAAAATGCCAAGAAGATGCCGTTCTCCTATTAATAGCTGGGGCTCTGTATGAAACCTCAGTGTATCCTGCTGCTGGAGGTGGAAGAAGTCTTTTACTTTTAAAACAGCAAAGCTGGCCAAATCCTCCCATTCTCGCCCAAGGTGTGCATTGGTAGGTAGCCAAAATTCATCTCCAAAATAGTACAGTAATATGGAACTAAGAGAGTGTCATAGAAATTGTTCGGCAACTGTTGAACCTTAAAGGAGTTTAGCAGAATAAATTGAAAATTTGACCCATGGGGTAAACCTCTATAACCTAGGGCACATGGAACTTTTGTAAATGATGACTCCCACTGCATATGAAAAAACATTATAAATCATGAAATGAGATAGAGTAAGCAGATGAAACGAATGGGAGTATTCATACCTGAGGAGAACAAAATCTACTAAGAAAAACTCTGAAATAAGTATGCCTAAAATGTTCAAAGTTATCTCTTGAGAAATAAGGTAATCCACAAAACTAGAACACAGCATTGAAGAAAACAACAGGTAGATTGAAAATCACCCAAATAAACATTACAGAAATAGAAAGTATAGTTATTGAAATAAAAATCATAATAGATAAATTAACAGTAGACTAAACAATGTGAGAGAGGGAATTATTGAATTGGACAATAGCTCTGAGGAAATCATCCAGAATGTAGCATAGTGAGATACAGATAGAAAATATTTAGGAGAGATTTAAAGATGTGAAAGATAAATCTAAAAGCTCCAACATGTGTCTAATATGCAACAAAGAAAATAAGGGAGAGATGAATTAGGAGACAGAATAGTTGAGAATTTTCAGAACTGAACGAAGATTTGAGCACTCAGAAAAAGCACACAGAGTCATGAGAAAGATAAATAAAAATAAATTAATACTAAGATACAATTTATTTATTCAGCAAAAGGAGGCTTCTGGGGTACTGATAATGTTTTACTTCTTGATGTGGATAGGGCTGTACAGATGTGTTTACTTTGAAAATATTCATTGAGTTTTACATGTAAGATTTGCACATTTTTCTGTTTTCTGTATGTATGTTGCTAAACATTTCAGGAATGACCAAAAGCCCTAGTTCTCAACCTTTCTATGATTCTTTGTAAAAGAATTATGTTGAAGAACTCAATCTTTGTTAAAGAACTTGCATCATTTAGGTTTTTCCTAACTTAGCAAAAAAGTTCTTTAGCTGGAGACATCTGTAAATTTATAAACATTCTTCTAAAGTCTTAGTAATTATTATATAAAATCATTTCTAGGTTCCTAGGATCTACTGTACATATGGCAGCTCTGAGTCACTGATTGTTCCTTTCTAGCTAAATACCAAAACCTTGGTGGCCATTATGTTTTCAAGGAGACTTAATCATTAATTTCTCAGCTTTGTCCTTGAATAGACTTAGAAGGACCACAACTAACTGAAGTGTTTCAGTTGCTTCTTCAGAGAATGTAATTCTTGCTTGATGTTTTATTTCACAAGCTGGCAAATTTTTTGACTCACCTAGCTTCACAGTTTAATCTCAATATTTAGAACTGAATTCAGAAATGAGAAGGCAAGTACCTAGTACAATAGACACTACATAGACTACATCCCTAACTATGTGTGGTTCAGCAAAAAATTCTGTTGTTTAAATCATTTTGACAAGATCCATGAAAATTGAGGTATAAGGGAAAGAGAAAGCTTTTCATTTTCCATACTCGGTCTGCTATAGAAGACTCTTATCTAGCTAAACTGAAAGGCAACTTGCTTTCTGTTAAATGTGAAATTTTAGATTCTCTCAATACTAAAACTTGCTTTTTTAGTCAATTTTTAATTTTTCTTAATTTTGTTATCAGGTCATCTGAAATACAAGATCTTTCAGGGGAAATAATAATGCTTGATATGTAAATGTGGCAGACTCATTTTGGGAGGATGAGTTTATTTATTTTAGACAGTAGAGATTATTTGAACTGAGGGAAAATTAGTTTTCTCTCCATTTCCCCTCCTATGGCATATATGTAAGAGTGACTTGTTGGCCAAACACACTGTTCAGGTGGGGGTAGGAGATGGAGAGTCAGATTTTCAGTTTGGTAACCAAACCACTCCCTCCTGAATAAGTTAGGATGTTTTCCTTCACAAGGGGAGAGAAAAAATTTTTATGAACTAGTAAATGACTTAATACAGAGCTGAAAACCAAGCAAATCCTGAGGCCAATCCCTTGATACTCATGGTGGAGCAGTTATGGAGACTCTAAGGAGATTTGAGTGGTGCTAGTTATTTTGGAAATTGTCAGAGATTTTGGGACTCTTGATTGTAAAAGGCAATAATCTGACTTTATAAAAAAATATTTAGAGGCCAGCCTGGTGGCATAGTGATTAAGTTCATGTGCTCCACTTTGGCAGCCCAGGGTTCATGGGTACAGATCGCAGGTGCGGACCTAGACACCACGCATCAAGCCATGTTGTGGCAGCGTCCCACATACAAAATAGAGGAAGGTGGGCACAGATGTTAGCTCAGCAACAATCTTCCTCAGCAAAAAGAGGAAGATTGGCAACAGATGTTAGCTCAGGGCCAATCTTCCTCAACAGCAACAACAACAACAACAAATTAACATCCACTCCTATATATATAGTTATATACTTAAAAGTGCTATAAAAACCAACTGGGCAATAATAGAGTCTATTTTGATTTGTATTTATTTTACTCTTTCCCCAAATATTTCTGCTTGTCTGGGGGAGATATCAGGTGGGAATGAGATGGGAGGGGAATATGTCTTTAATCTTCTTTGGTGTCTTGTTTTACTCTCTGTTTTTCTGCAACTTATGATCTGCAGGCTGGACTTTTCTGCCTACCAGAAGAGGTAGGCTTGGTAGTAATATGACTGGACTATGAAATGGAGAAATGCATTGGAATCCACTTTAAGTTTTACAATAACAGAGAATTTGCTAGCAGGACAGCTGTTTTTATTTGCAAGCTTTTAATGAATGAACTTACAAGAGGAACAAAGAGATATTGCTCTTCCCCGAGTCTTACCATTTTTATTCTGCGTCTTCAGGATGACAGTTGATGTCTAGTTATTTCAGCTCATCTGAGTTTGGTGCTTATCAGTTCCAGATCATTAATTCAATTCCCATGTGGGCCAGTTGGCTTTGGTCAGTTCCATGGCCATAGATTAACTCCTAACTGTCATCTGGTGAATGGGTGCTATCGATCACTGAAAACAGAACCAGAAACTGTGAATGAATAAGTGAAAATCCATCACCACTGCCAGAAAGAATCTCAAAACACAAGCCCATCATGGCAAATTAGTTTCATCTTCTGTGTATAAAAAAGAAAATAATGATTTTTATTTATGTTGGTATTTAAGGTCTATATAGTACCTTTAAATTAGCTCATTTAACCCTCATAACAATTCATTGAGGTAGATATTTTATCTCATTTTTGTTTATGAGAAAAGAGACTCAGTGAGGTTAAATATGGCAGAGGGGAAAAATGATGTGCTTTGGACTCCGATAAAGTTGAGTATAAATCTAGCTTTGATAGTATATAACAATGTGGAGTGGGAAAAGTTACCTAGTTTTTTAATAAAATTGGATTAAAAAATATTTGCTGGGGCCAGCTCTGTGGCCAGTGGTTAAGTTCAGTGTCCTCCACTTCGGCGGCCAGGGTTTGGTTCCCGGGTGCAGACCTACACCACTTGCCGGCAGCCATGTTGTGACGGCGACCCACGTACAATATAAAGGAAGATTGGCAACAGATGTTAGATCACGGCAAATCTTCGTCAGCAAAAAAAAAATAAAATAAAAAAATAAAAAATTTTCTTACATTGTAAAGGTTAAAAGAAATAATGCATATAAATCATTTGGCATTGAACCTGGCATATAATATTTTTATGAAATGATTTGTTTGAGGTCACAACAATTCATGGAGAACTAAGACTTGCACGTGAGGCCTCTGACTCTAAGTTGAGTGCTGTGATACTCTTGTGTATCGCAGCTGGTATTATGTGAAATGAAGGATAGAGACGGAAAGCCACCATCACTTTTCTCTATATAGTGGTTCCCAAACCTGTCTGTGCATTAGAAGCACTTGAGGAGTATGGTAGGTGCTTAGGTTTCCCCCAATGTTCTCCACATCTTCCTGGGCACATAGCTGTCCAGATACAGACTATGTTTTTCAGTCAAATGACTAAGTCCTCACCAAGACTGGGGGAGGAAGTGGTACAGGCAACTTCTGCCCCACTTGCTGATAAGGAGATTGTTTGGCTTGAATCTCTGCTCTTTACCTTCCCAAGCACTGGAAAATGAATATGTCAGTGACCTCACTGTGACTAAACAGTCAGGGGCAAGACCCGAGGCATTAAGTTTGTAAAATGCTTCTTGGTTGTAAGCTGGTTGTATGGATGAGCAAGACAGAAGGAAATTGGCATCTTTAATGATTAGGTGAAGGCCAGCTACTCTGCCTATCTAGGTTACTCATGTCAGGACTGTTAAATGAGAAAGAAATACATTTCTATCTTATTTACATTGCCATATTTTTTGGGGGGAAGGGCTCGTTGCTTCAGAAGCTTATAAGCCACTTAGGTAGCTTTTAAAAAAATAAGTGTTCAAGCCCTATAAGACTTTAAAATCACATCTTTTGTGAGTGAGGCTCAGGAATGTGTTATTAAACTGTACTGATGTATAGCTAGACTTGAAAACCACTGGTGTGTATAACAAAGATCCCTTTCTCTGGAAGACTTCACTTTTCATAGAACAAGAACAATTAGGAGGAGAGAAGAAAAACTAGAGAGAAGAATAAAGCAAATGAACATAGAGAAGCTGAGACAAGACTGAAGTTTCCTAATATTCTGATGGTGTTCCTGGTTTTGGATCCAGCCCCTTTTTAAGGTTGATCAGCGTTTCTGCTCTTGAGACACCTGCATATCCTTAAAACTGTGACAAGACAAAATATTTATTATGTATAGTTTTCCATACCTTCCAAGGAGGTGGGTACCTCACCACATGGGTGAAGCACACGAGGCTTGGGAATTAGAGACCTCAATTGTTCTTCATAAGAAAAGGAACTCAATAATTAGTGATATTGGACATCTTTTCATGTGCCTGTTGGCCATCTGTATTTCTCCTTTGGGAAAATGTCTGTTCAGACCCTCTGCTCATTTTTAAATTGAGTTGTTTATTTTTTTGTTGTTGAGTTGTATGAGTTCTTTGTATATTTTGGATATTAATCCCTTATTGGATATATGATTTACAAATATCTTTTCCCAATTGGTAGGTTGTCTTTTCATTTTGTTGATGGTTTCATTCATTGCAGCATTATTCACAGTAGCCAAGACTTGGAGACAACCTAAGTACCCATTGATGAATGAATTAATAAAGAAGATGTGGTATGTATATATATACAATGGAATACTACTCAGCCATAAAAAAGATGAAATCTTGCCATTTGCAACAACATGGATGGACCTTGAGAGTATTATGCTAAGCAAAATAAGTCAGATGGAGAAAGCCAAATATGGTATGATTTTACTCATATGTGGAAGACAACAACAATAGCAAACACATAGATATAGAGAATAGATAGGTGATTACCAGAGGGGAAGGGGATTGAGGGGAAGGTGCAAGGGGTAAAGGGGCACATGTGTTCAGTGATGGATGCAACTAGACTTTTGATGGTGAACATGATATAGTCTATACAGAAGTCAAAATATAATGATGTACACCTGAAATTTATATAATGTTATAAACCAATGTTACCTCAATAAAAAAAAAAGAAAAAGAAAAGAGACTCAGGTCTCAGTCCTGGAGCTTAAATGGAAATGCTAGAAAAGCAGGACTTGGAGAGGAGAGAGAGACTGCTGCATTGAGAGAGAACATTTCAGGAAATGATGGGAGTTTGGCCGTATGGTATGGAATATAAACCCTCTTTTCCATCTCCCCACAAAACCTTCAGTAACATATCTTCTTGTGTGTAGCTAGTATGTTAAAGAGCTGGATATACATCTGGATGCCTGGCATGTTTCAAAGTACTAAGTTCAGCTTCCAGATTGGTGTGAAGTGAGATGAGCAGTTGTCCGTGGGATCTAACCAATATCACTTACAATAGTTGGTTTCTGTAATAAGCAACCAGAAAAGCACCAATTAGGACTGTTTGTACTAAATAGGTACAAACTCGACCTTTCAGTATAATCCTCATGGTAACTTCTGTATATCTATTCTATTTTTGACACCTATCTCTGTGTTTTTCAATAATGGTTCTTGAATGTTTATTCCCTGTACACCCAATACTTATGCTATAGATATCAAATTGAGTTTAGGAAGAGAAAAATGATGCCAGCATTTTCAACTGGGTATAGTCGTCATCTTTATCTTCCTGTTTTAGACTTCTACTCTCATCATGATGAACAGCCTCATTTCACTTTGCAACAGCTGCATTTTATTGATGTAGCTTGTTAAGTTTGTAAAAAGCCCATAGGTTACAAGTTGGCTTGAGCGCAAAGTGTTCTGATTAATGATCATCTTCAAAATGACAAGCAATAAAGCACTGGGGGATTAGTGGATAAAAAGACAACCTTGTAGCGTTGCTGGAGGCTCCTGGATTTCTAGTTACTGTAAAAATATCTTTTTAAAGATGGGCTGACAGCTACATCCTCCAAGAGATTAGAATTTGGGATAAGCACTTCTATCTCTTGTCAAAGAGCTGTTGCCAAGGACTGTTACAATTTAGTCAGATGACGGACAGAATGTGTGCATGGTATTTGAAAACTGTGGAAGACGTTATGGGGTAACACATTATAGTTTTTATCTTTTGTATTTATTTGTTTTTAAATTTTTTGTTTATTGAAGTAAAATTGGTTTATAACATTGTATAAATTTCAGGTGTACATCATTATTCTTCTATTTCTGCATAGATTACATCATGTTCACCACCCAAATACTAACTACAACCCATCACCACACACATGTGCCTAATTATCCCTTTCTCCCTCCTCCCTCCCCCCTTCCCCTCTGGTAACCACCAATCCAATCTCTGTCTCTATGTGTTTGTTTGTTGTTGTTATTATCTACTACTTAATGAGGGAAATCATACAGTATTTGACCTTCTCCCTCTGACTTATTTCACTTTGCATGATACTCTCAGTGTCCATCTATGCTGTCACAAATGGCTGGATTTCATCGTTTCTTATGGCTGAGTAGTATTCCATTGTGTATATATACCACATCTTCTTTATCCATTCGTCCCTTGATGGGCACTTAGGTTGCTTCCAAGTCTTGGCTATTGTGAATAACGCTGCAATGAACACAGGGGTGCATGTATTTTTACGCGTTGGTGTTTTCAAGTTCTTTGGATAAATACCAGCAGTGGAATAGCTGGGTCATATGGTAGTTCTATCCTTGATTTTTTGAGGAATCTCCATACTGTTTTCCATAGTGGCTGCACCAGTTTGCACTCCCACCAGCAGTGTATGAGAGTTCCCTTCTCTCCACATCCTCTCCAACATATGTTGTTTCCTGTCTTGTTAATTATAGCCATTCTGATGGGGATCAGGTGATATCTCGTAGTTTTGATTTGCATTTCCCTGATAGTTAATGATTTTGAACATCTTTTCATGTGTCTGTTGGCCATCTGTATATCTTCTTTGGAGAAATGTCTGTTCAGGTCTTTTGCCCATTATTTAATTGGGTTGTTAGTTTTTTGTTGTTGAGATGCATGAGTTCTTTATATATTTTGGAGATTAAGCCCTTATCAGACGTATGATTAGCAAATATCTTCTCCCAACTGTTAGGTTGTCTTTTCGTTTTGTTGATGCTTTCCTTTGCTGTGCAGAAGCTTTTTAGTTTGATGTAGACCCATTTGTTTATTTTTTCTATTGTTTCTCTTGCCCAGTCAGACATGGTGCTTGAAAATATGTTGCTAAGACCAAGGTCGAAGAGCGTACTGCCTATGTTTTCTTCTAGAAGTTTCATAGTTTCAGGTCTTACATTCAATTATTTAATCCATTTGGAGTTTTGTGTATGGTGTAAGGTAAGGGTCTACTTTCATTTTTTTGCATGTGGCTATCCAGTTTTCCTAACACCATTTGTTGAAGAGACTTTCTTTTCTCCATTGTATGTTCTTGGCTCCTTTGTCCAAGATTAGCTGTCCATAGATGTGTGGGTTTATTTCTGGGCTTTCGATACTATTCCATTGATCTGTGTGTCTGTTTTTGTGCCTGTACCACGCTGTTTTGGTTACTATAGCTTTGTAGTATATTTTGAAATCAGGGAGCGTGATACCTCCATCTTTGTTCTTTTTTCTCAGAATTCCTTTAGCTATTCGGAGTCTTTTGTTGTTCCACATAAATTTTAGGATTCTTTGTTCTATTTCTGTGAAAAATGTTGTTGGAACTTTGATAGGGATTGCATTGAATCTATAGATTGCTTTAGGAAGTATGGACATCTTAACTATGTTAATTCTTCCAATCCAAGAGCACGGAATATCTTTCCATTTCTTTGTGTTTTCTTCAATTTCTTTCAGCAATGTTTTATAGTTTTCAGTGTACAGATCTTTCACTTCTTTGGTTAAGTTTATTCCTAGGTATTTTATCTTTTTTGTTGCAATTGTAAATGGAATGGTATTCTTAATTTCTCTTTCTGCTACTTCGTTGTTAGGGTATAGAAATGCAACTGATTTTTGTATGTTGCTTTTGTATCCTGCAACTTTACCAGAATCGTTTATTACTTCTAAAAGTTTTTTGGTGGATTCTTTAGGGTTTACTATATATAAAATCATGTCATCTGCAAATAGTGACAGTTTCACTTCTTCCTTTCCAATTTGGTTCCCTTTTATTTCTTTCTCTTGCCTGATTGTTCTGGTTAGGACTTCCAGTACTATGTTAAATAGGAGTGGTGACAGTGGGCATCCTTGTCTGGTTCCTGTTCTTAGAGGGATAGCTTTCAGTTTTTCACCATTGAGGATGATATTAGCTGTGGGTTTCTCATATATAGTCTTTATTATGTTGAGGTACTGTCCTTCTATACGCATTTTATTCAGAGTTTTTATCATAAATGGATGCTGTATCTTGTCAAATGCTTTCTCAGCATCTATTGAGATAATCATGTGATTTTTATTCTTCATTTTATTAATGTGGTGTATTACGTTGATTGATTTGCGAATGTTGAACCATCCCTGCATTCCTGGAATAAATCCCACTTGATCATGCTGTATAATCTTTTTAATGTATTGTTGTATGCAATTTGCTAGTATTTTGTTAAGGATTTTTGCATCGATGTTCATCAGTGATATTGGCCTGTAATTTTCTTTTTTTTTGTGTTGTCCTTGTCTGGTTTTGTTATCAGGGTAATGTCAGCTTCGTAGAATGAGTTAGGGAGCTTGCCCCCCTCCTCAATTTTTTGGAAGAGTTTGAGAAGGATAGGTATTAAGTCTTCTTTGAATATTTGGTAGAATTCACTAGGGAAGCTGTCTGGTCCTGGACTTTTATTTTTGGGGAGGTTTTTGATTACTGTTTTGATCTCCTTACTGGTGATTGGTCTATTCAAATTTTCTACTTCTTCTTGATCCAGTTTTGGAAGGTTGTATGATTCTAAGAATTTATCCATTTCTTTCAGATTGTCGAATTTGTTGGCATATAGCTTTTCATAGTATTCTCTTATAATCTTTTGTATTTCTGAGGTGTCTGTTGTAATTTCTCATCTTTCATTTCTGATTTTACTTATTTGTGCCTTCTCTCTTTTTTTCTTGGTGAGTCTAGCTACAGGTTTGTCAATTTTGTTGATCTTTTCAAAGAACCAGCTCTTGGTTTTATTAATTTTTTCTATTGTTTTTTGGTCTCTATTTCATTTATTTCTGCTCTGATTTTTATTATTTCCCTTCTTCTACTGAATTTGGGCTTTGTTTGTTCTTGTTTTTCCAGTTCCTGTAGGTGCATTGTTAGATTGTTTATTTGAGATTTTTCTTGTTTGTTGAGATAGGCCTGTATTGCTATAAACTTCCCTCTTAGAACCGCTTTTGCTGTATCCCATAAATTCTGGCATGTCGTATTTTCATTTTCATTTGTCTCCAGGTATTTTTGGATTTCTTCTTTGATGTCTTCGTTGACCCAGTCATTGTTCACTAGCATTTTGTTTAATCTCCACGTATTTGTGGCTTTTCTGATTTTCTTCCTATAGTTGATTTCTAGTTTCATACCCTTATGGTCAGAAAAGATGCTTGGTATTATTTCAATCTTCTTAAATTTAAGGAGACTTGTTTTGTGGCCTAATATGTGATCAATCCTGGAGAATGTTCCATGAGCATTTGAAAAGAACGTGTATTCTTCGGGTTTTGGATGGAATGCTCTGTATATATCTACTAGTTCCATCTGTTCTAGTGTGTCATTTAAGGCCCATGTTTCCTTATTGATCCTCTGTTTGGATGATCTATCCGTTGGTGTAAGTGGAGTGTTAGAGTCCCCTATTATTATTGCGTTACTGTCTATTTCTGTTTTTATGTCTGTTAATGCTTGCTTTATATATTTAGGTGCACCTACATTGGGTGCGTAGATATTTACAAGTGTTATATCATCTTGTTGGATTGTTCCCTTGATCATTATGTAATGCCCTTCTTTGTCTCTTTTTACAGTTTTTGTTTTAAAGTCTATTTTGGAGCTGGCCCCGTGGCATAGCGGTTAAGTGCGTGAGCTCTGCTGCTGGTGGCCCGGGTTTGGATCCTGGGCGCGCACCGACGCAATGCTTCTCTGGCCATGCTGAGGCTGTGTCCCACATACAGCAACTAGAAGGACGTGCAGCTATGACATACAACTATCTACTGGGGCTTTGGGGGCAAAATTAAATAAATAAAATAAAAAAATACAATAAAATAAAAATTAAAAAAAAATAAAGTTTATTTTTTCTGATATGAGTACTGCTACCCCAGCTATCTTTTCATTACCATTTGCATGGAGTATCTCTTTCCATGCCTTCACTTTCAGTTTGTGAGTGTCTTTAGGTCTGAAGTGTGTCTCTTGTATGCAGCATATATATGGGTCTTGTTTTTTTATCCAATCAGCCACCGTATGCCTTTTAATCGGAGCATTTAGTCCATTGACGTTTAAAGTAGCTATTGATAAGTATGTACTTACTGCCGTTTTTAACTTTTTTTCCTCAGTGTTTAGTAGTCCTTCTCTGTTCCTTTCTTCTTCTATACGGAATTGGTGGTCTCTTTAGTTTGACCTCTGTCTGAAAGCTCTACTCTTTAACTCCCCTCCTCCCTCATTTTAGCCTTTTGATATCATATCTAACCTCTTTTTTGTGCATTTGTATCCATTACCCTCTTATCATGGAAATAGATAATTTTTCCTATTTGTAGTCTTCTCTTTTCCCCTTACATCAGTCCCTTTAACATTTCTTGTAGCACTGGTTTCTTGGTGACAAACTCCTTTAATTTTTGCTTGTCTAGGAAATTTTTGATCTCTCCTTCCATTTTGAATGATAACCTTGGTGGGTAGAGTATTCTTGGCTGTGAGTTTTTTCCTTTTAGCACTTTAAATATATCATGCCATTCTCTTCTAGCCTGTAAGGTTTCTGCTGAGAAGTCAGCTGATAGCCTTATGGTGTTTCCTTTGTATGTAACTTGACTTTCTCTTGCAGCTTTTAGGATTCTCTCTTTAATTCTGGACATTTTGATTATGATGTGTCTTGGTGTGGGCCTCTTTGGGTTTGTCTTGTTTGGGGCTCTCTGTGCTTCCTGTACCTGGATGTCTGTTTCCTTCCTTAGGTTAGGGAAGTTTTCATCTATTATTTCTTGAAATAGATTCTCTGCCCCCTTGTCTCGCTCTTCTCCTTCCGGGACACCTATAACACGGATGTTAGCGCACTTGATGTTGTCCCAGAGGTCCCTTAGACTGTCCTCACTCTTTTTAATTCTTTTCTCTTTTACCTGTTCAGCTTGGGTAATTTCTTCTAGTCTTTCATCCAGCTCACAGATCCGTTCTTCTGTATCCTCTACTCTGTTTTTGAGTCCCTCTAGTGAATTTTTCATTTCCAGTATTGTATTCTTCATTTCTGATTGGTTCTTTTTTATATCTTCCATTTCTTTGTTGACATTCTCACTGAGTTCATCTATTCTTTTCCCCACATCAGTGAGCATCCTTGACTCTCTTTGTTTGAACTCTCTGTCAGGTAGGTTGCTCATTTCTGTTTCACTTAGTTCCTTTTTGGGGTTTTGTCCTGTTCCCTTACTTGGAATGTATTCCTTTGCCTCCTCATTTTGCCTCTTTCCCTGTGCTTGTGACTACATATTAGGTAGGTCAGCTACGTCTCCTGCTCTTGGATAGGTGACCTTATATAAGTGATGGCTTAGGAGGCCTGCCGTGTGCTTCCCTCAGTTCTCAATGTTCCATGGGTGACCCCTATGTGAGCTACGTGTGTCCTTCTGTTGTGGCCTGTTTGCTCTCCCTGTAGGCGCCCAGGGAGGCCGAGTTATGCTCCTGGCCAGCTGTTGTAATGCTCAGCTGCTTGTAGTTGTTGTGGGCCCTTCAGTCTCTTTATCAGGTGTTGGGAGCCCCAGCACAGTTGGCTGCAAGTTCTAATACCACATTTGTGTTGCAGTATTTCTTTTAAGTGAGTAGGCCCCCAGCGTGGCAGGTTGTTAGGCTCAGGGCCTTACAATTGCTATAAGCCTCCAGCCTTTTGGTCTCTTGTCAGCTCTCTGAGGATTGCCCCAATTGTTTCAGGCTTTGGAAGGTGGGGCAAACCCCCTATGTGGGTCTTTGAGAAGCACACGTCTTCTGCAGCTGACAAGCCCTGCCGCCCACAGGTCCACACACACAGTCAACACAGTCCTGCCCCGTGTGCGCACCCTGACCTCTCGATGTGGACGCAGTCTTTCCACGGCGGGAGCCCCACACACTCCACCACCGCCCCACAATCTCCACCCGCTCCTTGTTCACACCCTGCCACACTGAAGTCGGCTCAGTTGCCAGGCTGCAGAGAATCCAGTCACCAATCTATGCAGGCCCACAAGTTGCCTGCGGGCTTGTTGTTGGGTGGGGCCAGTCTCTAGGGTGGGCTGCCTGCCCTGGCTGAGCTGGATTATATCCGTGCTCTAGCGGGTGGGGCAGACCCCAGGTCAGCAGGCCCCAGGGAGAACTCCAATGGCATCTGTCAGCACGCCCACACCAGGCCACAACAATGGCCGCTGCCAATGTCCCAGTCCCTGGAGTGGTCTCACCTCTCACTCTGATGCACTCAGGGCCTATCAGGTGAGTCTTTTTTCACCAAAGCACTGTGCACCTTTCTTTCTGGTGATTTTAGGATGCTTTCTGAAAGAAGTGAGTTTGCGCGTGGACCCTTTGAGAGCCGGTTTTAATTTCTTTGTGAACCAGCTTTTCTGGGGGTTCTCCCCAATGTTTTAGTAGCAGGCAAAGTCAGATATTCTGCCACTCGTCTCGATTGTGCTGGGTCCACAAAATGCCCACAGTGGCGGCACTCCCGGCTCAGTGCCCCGCGCCTCCAGGGAGGCTGCGGACCTGTGGGCTGCTCCTGGCGGCCGTGAAGCTGGCGGCTTGTGAAGGCGGCGTTTTTCCTCTCCGGAAGGGAGTTTCTGCCTCTTCCACCTCAGTTAGGATTGTCATTTGTTGCAGGAGTTCCTCTTATCCAGTTTTCAGTTCTGTCTCAGGGGTAATTTTTCCACGAGTAGTTGTAAATTGGCTGTGTCCGCGGGAGGAGGTGAGTTCAGAGTCTGCCTACGCCGCCATCTTGACTTCCCTCTCTTTTGCATTTTTGTTATAAACTAATAAAATCCAGGATTTCTTATTATAATCAAAAGACACTATATTCAGAATTTCAGGAATGTCCCGGAAGTATTAATAAAGAAGGCTATGCTGGGAGACTTGATTAATTTGTGAACTGTTTCGCTGTTATTTTGTTTGGCTTTGTTTTTATAACTTTTCAGAATAGGAGAGTAATTGCTTCTATTGCTCTAGCATTTTCTCAGGACACCCATATGGGGCATATTTTAGATGAAGTAGAGTCTCTTGTTGACAGCAACTCCCTTTCATTTCACTCTGTTATTAAGAATCCTTATCTTCAAACCATTTCTTAAAATTTACATCTGGAATAGGAAAATAGGGGATTCTAAATATGTCTTTGAAAATTAATATTATAGTAAGTCTTCTTGACATGCAGGGGATTGAGGCTTAGCTGCAGTTTCTCTTTAAGTGGGCTCTCCGGATACAGAGCAGGATTCAGTTAGTGAATAAGAGGAAGAGTGTATTGAAAACAAGGGAATGTGAGTGATGGCAATCAGCAAGCATTAAACAGTTCGTGTTTTTAAAAATGAGCTCTGAATCAAAAGTCATAATCACTCAGTCACCTGCTGGGTTCATTTGCCCTTCAGGAATGAGGACATCTTGAAGTGTAGAACATTTTAATAGAATAGCACCAGACAAGCTTAGTTACATAGAATTTTATTTGACAGGCTGGAGCTTGTTTCCAATATTCTTTTTCTGAATTACATGCATAACTATATTCTAGGGTATATTGTAGAAGGATAAATTGTAGGTGATATAAAAAGAAAATAAAATGATGTTTTTTTTCATCTGTTTACCCAGATTATCTTCCTGTACCTGTGACTACTAGATCCCACAATAAGCAATTAAACAGTCGGTTCATTTAATAGGGTTACTCCAGTGACAGGCTGGAAAAATAAAATAACACAAATAGATGTAGTGGTTGAGTGTGCAGTTTGGTAAAAAAAAACCTAATAGAGGCAGTATAGTGAAAATGGTAAGACATTGCAACCAATTACTTTTTTTTCCTTTGTAAAGTCTTTGTAAAGACCTTCATACAAATTGACTTTCCAATCTTGTCTTCTAAGAGAATAACAGCATTAACTTGGTTATTAATAATTTTTATCTTTGTTGAAAATTTTGGACACATTTACTATTTCTGATAAGAGGGAAAGAGTTCATGTTCCTGCTGACTTCCAATCTATGTTCGTGAATATATAAAGTTCTGCAAATTCATACGTACATAATTTGACCTACAGTTCACAAAAGCAAAGCAGACTGAATTGGACGGGAAATGATGAGGACCACTCTTCCATAATCTATTCGTTCTCTAATTGGGAACAGCCTATATCAGAATGGAATTCAAATAGTCCATTTCAGGGGACCCTGGGACCTCAAAACGTATCCAACCTTGTTTCTCCAGCTGTGCATCTCCAACAGTATTTCCTCCATCCTTTTGAAGAACATCATAAGTCAGATCTTACACTTTATTTCATAATTCTTATTGTATTACTAGGTTATTGTAGAAAATTTAGAAAAGATAAATAAAAGTCCCATAATTCTATCTCCAGACTTAACATATATTAACATTTCAGTTTCTATTCTTTCTTCCTTCCCTCCCGCTCTCCTTCCTATCCTCTTTCCCTCCTTCCTACCTTTCCTTTCTGTTGGAGTAAGTCAAACTGTAAGTAAAGAGGACAGTCCTCTATATAACGCATTAGAGAACTCATCATTTGGAAGCAGAATCTCTACCAGGCCATTTTGGTCCATCAATTCCTCAAGCATGTGATGGATGTACACATAGAAAGACATTTTCCCAATATTTAGGACGTTGCTCTTGAGATACTTAGCTACTTCTCGTATAGGGTCTTTTCATAGACACTTATCTATAATTGTAACGTAGGTGTTAGAGACTGTATTGAAGTGGCTGCTGCTGTGAGACGGTATCTTATCCTGGCTTAAGCATAGACTCAGCTCATGGAGAGAGAGCATCTGGGGGGAGGGGGGATAGCAGGAATGTTTATTTTTATTTTTTCATTTCCAGCCCAGTAAAGAGCCATACAAGGGGAATGGGCTGTTAATGAATAGTGTTGTAGTAACATACAGGTTCTTGAGTCAGACAAACTTAGTCATGATGAGTGATCTTAGAGAAATCTCTCAAATTATCCAAGCTTCCATGTCCTCATCTATAAAATATAGATAATAGTGTCTAGATTATAGGGGTTTTTTGAGCATCTGTCTCTATCTCATCTGTTCCCTGGATATAACACCTTCCTCCAAAATAAGCTGCTATATTCATTTTGATAAAAGTTGGAGTGTCTTAGGTTGAGTTCTTGGAAAAAGCCTCTGAGATAGATTTCTGAGCAGGAAGTTTACTGAGGAATGCTTTCTCACTCAGGACCACACCTAAATGAAAGCAGTGGGGGCAGGAATAGGCAGCGGGAAAAGCTGACCTGTGATGCAGTTGTAATAAAGGCCTCTGACGATCTCACAGGGAGCTCTGGAGCTGGGCTGGCCATTCCTAGTTGTTCCAAATTGAAGCGGGGGCTGGGACTTTGTACCCCTGCATTCAACAGGCAATGAATGTGGACTGCTCCAAGGGAGAGGGCGTGAACTTGGATTAGGGTAGTTCCACTTGACTGAGGGTAGTTTCCAGAGAGAGACAGCTTTGAGGTGTCAGCAGCCAACATACTTGGTACCTGGGGAAAAACTAGTGCCTCAGTCATGAAGGGGATGTCTGAGCATTGCATCACCACATCCTCTCCTCTTCATCCATATGCTGCTTGGAACCTCTTGCTTCTTAAAGTAAGTTCATCCTATTTAGGAACAGATTCTCCAGGATTCTGGTTTTCATCATTTCCTGGGAAACTTACAAGACAAAGGTTATTGAGAAGAAACTGTAACCCATACCACTGCTGCTGGTCTCAGGGCTGCAACTGATACTCATCATCTCCCTCCTCTATGACCCATTCTAGATTTTTTTTAACCCCCGGCTAGCACCTCTGCTGATCTGGTGATTTACTTGGAGGAAGCCTAGACCTTTATCCATGAGAAGTCTGAGCCCCTGGTCATCATGCTTTTCCCAGGATGTGGCTGCTGCTTTTGTCCATTTAACATCAAAATTTGGCGGGGAGTACCAAGAGAGAGGCAAATGACAAGTGTATTCTTCCTGCTTACATGTGTAAGGGCAGCTACTTCCTGCTGATACTCAGGTCATTTACCCCTGCCAGTGTGATGAATCTTTTCCTTGACTCTGGTTGCATGGCACATGAATCCTGGAGTGATTGGGTAATAGCCAAAGCTTACTGTGTTCCCTGTCAGAAGTATTTACCCTTTTGGAACCAGAAGCTCTACACTAGCAGAGTCCAGGTGTGGAGGGGTACGGAACACAAATTCTCCAAGTGCGTCACTGGGAGTGCGGTAAGCAGAGCCACTCCTACTGCTGCTCTTTGGTTCTTGAGCCCATGTATTTTATTCAGTGGAGCCTAGCACCACACAATAGTCATTGTTTTAGGGCATATGCTATGTCATCAATGATGGTACCCCATCCTCACAGGCATCATCAAACTGATGCCTCAGTTGTGTCTTCAAAAGACTATTCCATTGTCCTTTCAACGTGGTAGCTTCTGGTAGTGTGGTTTGTAATAAGACTGATGGATCCCATGGTCATGTGCCCACTACTACACCTGCTTTGCTATAAAACATGTCTCTTAGTCCAATGCAATGTTAAAAGGAAGTCTCATGTCAGTGAATCAAATACTCTTTATATCCTTATAAAGTTGTATTGGCCAAGGCCTGGAGTCAAGAAAGACAGCTCATATTTGGAATATATACTGATCTTAGTCAAGAAGGGTTGTTGCCTCTTTGTGAATTGAAGGGGTTGAATGAAATCAAATTGCCACCATGTAGTAAATTAGGTCTTCTCTAGAAATAGTGACAAATCAGGGGCTGCCCCCAGGGAAGGAACAAAGCAGCTTCCTTCATCCAAGGGTAATTTATGGATAACATGCTGCTTTGCTCCTGCCAACTGGAGGAATGAGTATCTCAGAACTGAGGGGTAGTCTGGGACGGCACACTATTGCATCCACCACATATAGAAAATAAATCTAGTTGGCTTAAGTAAAAAAAAAAAAAAAAGAAAAGGGAAAGGAGAATTTATTGGGAGAATTTTGGATTTGGGGGTAACTCATGGAATCCAAAGGTGTTAAACATCTAAAAAATACAGAAAGTGGACTGGCTCTAGGGACTTCAGATGAAAGAGCACTGCTGTCAATTTGATTTGGTTCCAATAACTCCTAATCTTGGTTTGAATATCTCACTCTCAAATTTCAAATTCCTGGAATAGAAAAGGCAATTGGCCCGGTTAGGCCAGGTGTGCTCTCTCAAGCAGTCAATATGGACAATCAGATAGAATCAGGTTTCAGAGATATGGCCTCTGAGAACTCATTCTATATAGGGAGGCTATATCCAGATGAGGGAAGTCGCTGTGAATCTAGCAGCCAGCCTAGCAGGTATTTAGTCACTTTTTTTCCATGAAGAATATTTTCCACTAATTTTTCAAGTTTTTGCAACCATATTTTTTCATAACCAAAATTTATTGGACACTCCAATCATTTTGATATATAAATGTCCTAAGTAACATTATGTAACCTATATAAAGCCAAGGTGCTCATAGCCCAGTCTTGCACAAATTACAATTCTGGAAATATTTTCTGTAGCCAGGGATTTATTTCTAATTTGATAATTAGAAGCATCTCAGTCTTTACTATTGGTAATGTTGAAAAATATATACACTGAGAGGAAAGTAAAGTACATTATACAACAAAACTCACCAAAGCTCCTCTAAGAAAGCTTTTCTTCTTCTTCTTCTTGAAAATGCCAAAGGAAATGTTGTCATAATGCTCTTTATATTTTTCTTTCAACATTTCTCCTGTGGTACATTGATTACATTGATAGCACCATTGCAGACCTTCCTTGACTTATGATGGGGTTATGTCCTGATAAATCCATCATAAGTTGAAAGTACAGTAAGTTGAAAATGTATTTAATGCACCCAACCTATTAAACATCATAGCTTAGCCTAGCCTACCTTAAACGTGCTCAGAACACTTACATTAGCTTATAGCTGGGCAAAATCATCTAACACAAAGCCTATTTTACAATAAAATGTTGAATATCTCACGTAATTTGTTGACTACCATATTGAAAAGTGAAAAACAGAATGGTTGTATGGGTACAGAATGGTTGCAAGTATATCAGTTGTGTACACTCATGATCACATGGCTGACTGGGAGCTGCGGCTCACTGCCACTGCCCAGCATCATGAAAGAGTATTGTACCACATATTGCTAGTCCAGGAAAAGATCAAAATTCAAAATTCGAAGGACAGCTTCTACTGAATGCGTACTGCTTTTGCACCATTGTAAAGTCAAAAAATTGTAAGTTGAACCATCCTAGGCCAGGGACCGTCTGTACTTTGATTCCCTTCTTTATCCACACCCATAGTAATTGTTACATTACTAGACCTCAATAATCATACCTTCACAGCTCCGTGTATCCATGCTCTTGTGTAATCTCCTCCTGCACTGACCCTGGGCTTAGCTCTGTGATTTGCTTTGCCTATGGGACTTGCATTGGTTAATGGGTCACTGGCAATGACAACACAAAGTACCTGTCCACTGGGGCTTGCTCTCTCTCTCCTTTTTTTTTTTGTGTGTGTGAGGAAGATCAGCCCTGAGCTAACATCCAATGCCAATCCTCCACTTTTTGCTGAGGAAGATTGGCCCTGTGCTAACATGCATGCCCATCTTCCTCTACTTTATATGGGACGCCGCCACAGCATGGCTTGACAAGCGATGAGTCGGTGCGCGCCGGGGATCAAACCTGTGAACCCTGGGCCGCTGAAGCGAAGCACGCACGCTTAACCACTATGCCACCGGGCCGGCCCCAAGGGGCTTGCTCTCTCTTGCTTTCGTAAACCAGCCACCATGAGGAATCCTGGGTTAGCCTATTGATGATACATGGCCCAGTTGACAGCCAACACCAATTGTCAAACACATATGTAAGGACATCTTAGATTATCCAGCCTCAGCTAAATTGTTGATTAAGCCCAGGAAAGATCTGCAGAAGAATCACTCTGAACAGTGAGCAAATTAAATGGTGATTTTTTTATGTTACTAAGTTTTGGGGTGGTTTTTAATGGAATGATAGATAACTGACACAACGCCCTTTGCCTTATGACTTGGCGTTTTCCCTTACTAAAGAGGGAGAGTTCATTTTACCATCTCTTGATTCTGAGTTTGGCCATGGGACTTGCCATGAACAATGGGATATTAACTGATATGATGCAAGTAGAGGCCTGATAAAGCAATTGTGTGGTCTTGCTTTCTCTCTTGCCCCTCTGCCTTTGTCGTGAGAAAAGCCTAGCTTGCTGGAGAAGAGAGTCGCTAGCTTGCCAGCTCAGAATTGCCTCAGTTCCACCTGAGGCCATTCGAGATCGGGTGATTTCCAGCTGATTGTCAGACATGTGAGTGAGCCCAGCTAAGATCAGAATTGCCAAGCCAAGATTGCCAGCTTAACTTGATGACTCACAGACTTGAGACTAAACAAATGTCTATTGTTTTAAGCTTTGAGTTTTAGGGTAATTTGTTTGGCAACATTATTGTGGATAGATAATGTCAACTGAAATAAAGAGTCTAGTTAAAGGTTAAATGAAGAAGTTTATTCAAACAATCTAAGTGAGGAACTCGACTCCTGGGATAGTCCAGCAGAGTATTCTGAGGAGCTGCTCTGAGGTCTACAGATCTGAGTGTAGTTTGTATACTTTTTTTAAACAAAGCAGTGTATGTGCAGAAAAGGACTTGCACATCTAATATCATATACTTCAAAGATAACATAAACAAGAACTTTTTCGTTATTCGTCAAACAAGACTTGGGGTGTTGGTGTTATCTATGTGTGGAGGGAGGCAAGGACCAGGGTCATTACTTTTTCCCTCAATTTCTAAGAAATGCAGCTGGGAAATGTGAGAGTGAGGTACCCTTTATCTTTCCTATTGTGGATCTGTCCAGCTGACATCTTCAGTCATGAGGTGTGGGGTTGCAAGGTCATTTCAACACAGGCTTAGGATGGCCTGCACGGCTGCTTCACAGTACAGCATGGATTTTTGTACTGACTTTAAGCCTATGCAGCTTGCTTGCTAGATTCTCCTGTTTGACCTGGGAAAGGTGTCCCAGTTTTGTTCATAATAACATGCATCTCCTAGTCTAAATATTATGCACTCACAGTAGCTGCTAAAACACTGCCTCATTTATCCAAATCTTTCCATATGGTTCTCTCCGTGCTCTGATTTCCTCAGTGTATATTTCATCCTCTTTTCTCAGGTCCATCCTGGTGACTCAGGTCGGAACTCTATTTTTGGTCCTGCTCCCAAAGAGCCTCTAGCGTCACCTCAGATGTAATGAGCTTCATAACTCCGAAAATTATGTAGCCCTCACTTTTACAATAAAACTCAGGATTTTCGAATAACTGATAGATAAAAATCACATTTGTTGGGACTGACTCAATCAATTCTGATGCTCAAGGCTTAGCTTTACTGTTCCTAGATAGCTGGCTCATGGCATCAGTCCCTCCAATAGAAACAAAAATGGAACACTTCTCCCCATTTTGATATTTGGTTATGAATTCCAGATGCGAATCTTCACTACATTTTAGTCTGCTATACCAGCTTTCTCAGGCAGGGAAACAGTCTACCAGGGACACGGAAAGTCTGGCGTTTTGGATTCCTGAAATAAACTCAAATGCTGGTCCTGTACATTCTCACTTAATCCTCTAGCCTTATCAATCACCAGACCCTGCCACTTTTTCAGTATTGTCAGTGCTGTGTGCTGATCATGACTCTCACAACTCCTGCTGAGACGGTGCTATATGGAAATCTCTCTACCTTCAGTGTCGGTGTAACCTGTACCAGTATAGAGGCTGCTCGGACCAATTGAAAGCCCCAAAGCAGCCACCAAGCCTCCAGTGGTGCTAGTAGTGAAACAGAAATATGAATTGGAAGTCCAAGCATGTCTGATCAATCTTTCTCTTGTGGAAAATAATTCTAATTTCTTTTTTTTTTTTTTGTAAGGAAGATCAGTCCTGAGCTAACATTCATGCTAATCCTCCTCTTTTTTTTTTTTTTTTTGCTGAGGAAGACCGGCTCTGAGCTAACATCTATTGCCAATCCTCCTCCTCTTTTTTCCCCAAAGCCCCAGTAGATAGTTGTATGTCATAGTTGCACATCCTTCTAGTTGCTGTATGTGGGACAGGGCCTCAGCATGGCCGGAGAAGCGGTGCGTGGGTGTGCGCCCGGGATCCGAATCCCGGGCGCCAGTAGCGGAGCACGTGCACTTAACCACCAAGCCACGGGGCGGCCCATAAATTCTAATTTCTAAAAAAATAATGGATATGCATTGAAACTGAGTTAAAAACTAATATTCAGTGTATAACTTTGTGAGTAAGCTTTCTATACTTTCTCATTTTAGTAAATTGATATAATGCTGTATGATTCTAGTTTCCACCCATAATGTCCATTCTTGAACCACGTGCAATTCTAAATCCAGCATGATTTCTTCAATGCCCCCCTGGTTTACCAGCGTTATTCTAAGAACCACTCTGACTCAGGTCTGATTGAATACCAGCTGTTTCCAAACTTTTTCATCAGACTGTCAGGCATGGTGAAAATGAGCTCGGGAAAAATAAGATTTTGAATTAATCACACACTATCTGTGTGAACTTCAGTAACCCAGGGAACTTCTCTAAGTCTCAGTTTCGGGCCGGCCCCGTGCCTTAGCGGTTGGGTGCACACGCTCCGCTACTGGCGGCCTGGGTTCGGATCCCGGGCGCGCACCAAAGCACCACTTCTCTAGCCATGCTGAGGCCACATCCCACATACAGCAACTGGAAGGATGTGCAACTATGGCATACAACTATCTACTGGGGCTTTGGGGGCGCAAAAAAAAAGGAGGAGGATTGGCAATGGATGTTAGCTCAGAGCTGGTCTTGCTCAGCAAAAAAGAGGAGGATTAGCATGGATGTTAGCTCAGGGCTGATCTTCCTCACACACACACAAAATAAATAAAATAAAAATAAAAATAAGTCTCAGTTTCTTCATCTTTAAAGTGGTGTTAATAATAGAATAGGAATACTATTATAACATCATAGTAATGTACAATAATGATGTTGTTAAGAGAATTAAATCAGATAATCTCTGTAAAGTACACCATGACTAGCACATGATACTCTATAAATGTTAATTGTAATAATTAAAAGGGGCTATGAAAAAAATTTTTATTGTTTTAGCCATAGTATATAGTTTAGTAAAGGATGAATATGATCAAATGACGTATTTAACCTAATTGACGTGAGGGATTCTCATTAATTCATTTCTTTAATAAGCATTTATTGTGTACCTATTATATACCAGGAACACTGCATGGATCCTGGCCTGATAGAGCATATAATTTACAATAACTGATACATATTAAACAAGTAACTATGCAGCTAATTAAGCAATTTCCACTGAGGTAAGTATTACAAGATGTGCATGTGGTCATGAGGATGTATAGCTGGGGTCCTTACTTGGGGCATGTGGTGCAGCAACAATATCAAGAAAGTGACATTTTGACTAAGACTTGAAGATTGATCAGGAATTAGCTTGGGGGAGAGCAAAGCAGGGGAGAAAGTACCCTGCAGTGAGAAAGAGCTTCTAGTGTTTTAGGATCTCGTGACAGACTGGTCTAGCTTGAGTCTGCGGAATGAGGACGAGGTGGCACTAATGATATCACTGAACTAAGCAGCAGCCAAATCAGGCAGGGCCTTTTTGGCCACATTTAAGATTTTGAACTTTACTCTAAGTGCAATGAGACATCACTGAAGGGTTTTTGTTTTGTTTTGTTTTTGAGTTGAAATTCACCTCACATAAAATGAACCATTTTAACACGTACAATTCAGTGGCATTTGGTGCATTCACAATGTTGTACAGCTATCACCTCTATGTAGTTCCAAAACATCTCCTCACTCCCAAAGGAGACCCCAGACCCATTAAGCACGCACTTCTCATTCTCTCCACGCATCAGCCCCTGCCAACCACTAATCTGCTTTTCGTCTCTATTGATTTGCCTATTCTGGATATTTCGTACAACTGGAATCATACAATATGTAACCTTTTGTGTCTGGCTTTTTCATTTAGCATAATCTTTTGAGATTCATCCACGTTGCAGCATATATCAGATTTCATTTCTTTCTATGGTTGATAATAGTCCGTTGAATGGATATATCACATTTGTTTATCCATTCATCCTTTGATAGGTTTAATGGGAATGACATGCTCATGTTGAGAATCCCTCTGTTAATGTTCCAGGGACATAGACAACCAACTCCTGTGAAAGAAGGGAACCGAGGAGCTTTCTGTCCATGCTGGTGAGCGGTCAGAACCGTAATGTTGAAGGAAACGAATATGACAATTGCAATAGAAAATGCAATGGGACTTTGACAGCATTTTAAATTATTTTTACATATTGAATCATTTCTTATTTGTAGGGGACTCAATTATTTCTTCTTATCTACCAAAATTATTTAGCTCATGCTGTACTCATTTATGGGTTTTGTTCAAAATATAATTTAGAAATTGAAAATACAGTGGTTAGGCCTTTTATTTGTAATAAAACAGTATGCTTTCACATTGTTTTGGAGAATTCTTTCAAAAAATTTATATAAATGCTCTACTGTTGGAGAAAATGGCTGTTATTAGCAAGATTTTAATAACCTAGATGAAGACGGTCACCCTGTTCTTCTAAAAATTGAGTGAAATAACAATCAGATAGGCAGAAGGAAGGAACTTAGGCTGAGATCTCTATGGAAAGGATCTCAAAGAACTACTGCAAAGCCCTTCACCCAGGATAAATGATTATTAATGTGAATGGGCAAATCACTAATTGCATGGATACTTCTTTTCCCCAAATTCAGAATATAATATTCATATGTTACATATACTATTTAACAGAACTTTTTCTAATAAATATTGTCACCCCTGGGATACAACAAATTCACTGTTTATAAGAAGTCCTTAATTCTTTAAGATACAAATAACACATTATTAAAAGTAGTCATAATTATTATTCACTCTACAGAGTAATATTCTATTATAATTGCCTTAAAATTTAAGGTCAATTTGATCATTAACAGTATTGAAAGGAACTGTAATTTTAATATATAAATTATACTGCAATGTCCTATAGATTTTTTAAAGGATCTTTTTCCAATTCTTGCCAACAAAGTATACTTTATGGATGATGAGTAATGACCCAGAAAGAGCAGGCTTGTATTATTTAAAGTGAACTGGACCATGATTTCTTAGGAAAGGATGTTTTGTTTTGCCTAAATGATGAGATGAGTGCTAAGTTCAGTGTAATAGCAGTTTTCCACTGATTACCCTGTATTGTCCTGGCCGCCTTATCTCTAATGCTTGGCCTTCATTTGGCAGTGGCTGCTTCAGCCGCTTTCCTTACAAGAGATCTGAGGGATCAGTAAATAAACACTCAAATGCACCAAGGGAGTAGCTTTTAAAGAAGTCCTTTTGTAATTCAAATAATCACCCCCTAATGTTTTATACAGCTGTTCTGAGGGAAGCTTGCTGTTGCTCTGTACACTGTCCTGTGGGGTAAGAGTACTTTCTCCAAACGATAATGTGAATACGTTTTAAAGTTACATGGTTTGAAGTAAATAATATGTAGAGGGAAAAATAATAAAATCCAAAGAAGCAAACACAGAGACTTCAATAATATTGAAGGACTTCTAGTGAGAATGAATATCTAAAGGATTTGTAGCATGTCAATTTCACTAGAGGAAGAACAAGTCTATGGGGAAAAAGAAAGAATCAAATTGACATAAACAAGAAAAGGAGAAAGAGATTCCCCAAACAGGGTGAGTTGAATATTTTTAAACAATAAAATAAGAGCAGGAAAGTAGGATTTTATAAATTATTCTCGAGTCTCTTTTCTTAATAACTTCGCCCCTCCTCTCCCAAGGGGCCTGTATCTCATACAGTTACAATAAATGTCAAGTGTTCCAACAAACGGTGATGCCCTTTCATTGCTCTTATCACCTATTTATTCTGAGCATATAGAAGCCTTCTCTGATTAGACATCATTAACAGAGAAGCTCAGTATGGTTTCTTTTGAACAGACATAAGTAGTTGAAGACTTGTATGCATCAAATTACAATTCCTAAGAGTTTCCAAGCAGAGAAAATATCATCTTCTATAATTTAAAAATATATCTGATCATGTGTTCACATATAACATGCTGTCAGATCCTGAGCAATCAGACCAAAATCTCTTTTAATTAACATTGAATTTAATATTTAATTTTTTTCTTTTGGTGAGGAAGATTGGCCACAAGCTAACATCTGTTGCCAATCTTCATGTTTTTGATTGAGGAAGATTGTCCCTGAGCTAAAATTTGTGCCAATCTTCCTCTATTTTGTATGTGGGTTACCACCACAGCATGGCTTGATGAGTGGTGTATAGGTCCACACCTGGCATCTGAGCCTGTGAACCCCAGGCTGCCGAAGTAGAGCATGCAAACTTAACCACTACGCCACCAGGCGGGCCCTTGAATTTAGTATTTAAAGCCATTGGACCAGATTCTTACAGGATCAAATGTCATTTCTGATTCTTATCTTTGGAGATTACATTTCTTTCATGTTACTTGAGATCCATAGCACTGTATCATCTCTTAGGGCCTTAGATTCTGTTTCGCTTTTCCTAAGTTAGTGGCAGAGCCACTGCTAGGACTAAATCTCCAACTCCCACCTCCCCCAGTCTTTCTATAGTAGCACCACTCCATGTCCAAGGATACTTAATTTTAGCACAAATATCCTCCAATGGAGACCAAGGCGGTAATTTATTTATTATTTTCTTAATGGATGCAAGGATCTGAGTCCTTCTGGGTCTGTCTTTTACCAGCTGTGAAATTTAGTCAAGTTACTAACCTCTCTGGGCTTCCTAAAGTAATCAGAAAATTAGATTAATCTTTAAGGTCTCAAACACCTAGACTCTGATTTTCTGCTATGCTTTTCACTACTGAACATCTTACATTTAACATCTAAGGGTTTATCAGACACCTTTCTATTAGTGTGTGATGAAGAAGTCAGTCTTCAGAGCTCACAGAGCTGGTTAAAATCTCAAATACCAAAAAGATCCATAATGTATGATTCCCCTGGACAAAAACGTGGACTTGTATAGATTTTCAACATCTTCGTGGATAATGATGGAAACCTCTTCTTGATATTTGCTAACTTGTGACTAATCTTTTCTCTCCTGCTCGGTAGCATTAGGATTCCTCCCTCTACCAGAGTGTCAAAAAGCCTCTCTTCCCAGCCGAGAGCAAGACAATGAGAGAGGGGAAAGTTTGCAATCCTGATGCATTAGGAAATTGTGTTGAGGTGGTCCCCACCCTCTAGTGTCTACCTACTTCCCTTCTCATTCTCTGACATCTATTTTGTATGTGTGTGTGTGAGGAATATTAGCCCTGAGCTAACATCCTTTGCCAATCCTCCTCTTTTTGCTGAGGAAGATTGGCCCTGAGCTAGCATCTGTGCCCGTCTTCCTCTACTTTATACGGGACGCCGCCACAGCATAGCTTGACAAGTGGTGTGTCAGTCCATGCCTGGGATCCGAACCTGTGAACCCAGGGCCACCGAAGCAGAGTGCACGAACTTAACCACTATGTCACCAGGCTAACCCCTGACGTCTATTTTTTATATGTGACACAGTCTTATTTGAAATTCTGAGTCTGTGGTCTTTCCCTCCCCCTCATAAAATGTACAGGTGCTTCCAGAAAAGGAAAGGCATGATCCTTGCCCTTGAGGACCACAAAACCTAGATGATCATAATTTGTAGAAAAGTATGATGTTGCAGTTTAGCTCTATTAGATGTTGTAAATATCTAGACAAAAGGAGAAGGACATGAGCAACATTTGCAGACTGTAAAGGTGGGGATCTCCAAGTGAGCCGTCAAGTTCTGATATTTGGTGGGGGCATGGACAGACAGAGAGGAGTGAATTTTTAGGGAAAGATAATGTTGAAAAGTGATTCTGAGTTAGGCAAGTACCACCAAAGCATTTGTAGCACTGGTTGATTTCTCCATTCTTATAGAGAACCAGGTCAGGGAAGTTAAATAATTCATCCAAAGTCACATAATTAGTAATTAGCAGCAGATCCAGGTTTTAAATTCATGTCCATGCAATTTCACAAGACATTATTTTCCTTTTCCTTATCCAAATCCCTTGGTGCCAGATGTATTTTGAATGTTAGAATTTAGAAGGCAATACAGAGTAAATATCATGTATTATATAAACAGTCCCAGCAAGGTCTGGGGCTCCCTGTAATCAAACAGACTCATATTTTGGCAAAGAAACGTGAATATTCACCTAAAGTGAGATAAATGAAGTCTATAAATAGCCTCACACCAGTTTGGGTCAGGTTTTGTAGCCAAATGACTCAGGTCAGTTCAGTTTTGATACCAAAAAACTTTTGAACTTTAGAAGTTTCTGGATTCCAGAATTTTGGGTTTAAGGATTGTGTACTTGATCACCAACCTGCTTGAGTCTATTCAGGGAGATTTGAGTGGGCCCTCAGTTTTCTGACTGAGGAAACTGTGTCTCTATTCCAGGCTTCCATACAGTCCTGTCTGAACCGGTCCCGAGCTTCAGGGGCTGCGGATCTCACTGTGGGGGGCGCAAGGCCCACGGGCTCTGCCCTGAGCGGCCAAAGCTCAGCGCAGTCAGAGCCATGCAGTGCTCCACGCCAAGGGGAGCCTCTGGTGGCCATGGTTTTACCGTCCCTTGAAACTCCTTCATGCCAAAAGTTTATAGAGTGAAGCTGTTTCGTGATATCATGTATTCTATTATATTTGGGAGGTCATTGAAAAATATAGGACTTTGTATAAACTCACATGGCAGCCAAATTCAGTGAAGCATATCTAATTTGAAAAGTGATGGATATCATTGTTAATGAACTAAAGCTGTGTTATGGTAAGGTTATTTGAAAATAGAAGGAGATTAGAAGTGGAAGTGACAGTGTTTTTTTCCCCCATAGGCCAGGCTACTGAGACAAGAAAAAGCTAGTATGTACCTGAAATATTTTAAAAAACGAATGTATAATCATTGTTTTTCCACATAGTATTTGAAATATAACTAATTGATGCTCTTTTTCTGGGTTGTTTTTCTACAGCCCCAATTGGTTCTACATGTTAACAAGGTATAAGCATTAATAATTTCTAAATTGTGATTGAATATAAAGTTAATGTTATGAGGACATTAGGAAGTCATGCCATGGCAGTAGTCTGAAATATGGAGGTACATTATGTTGTACCCAAAATAAATTTGACCTTGGCACTTCACATGCATTAATCACTTTCTTTTGGGCACAGCAGGAGAACACTAACTGGATATGAATAATGGATGCAAAATTTTTAGATTAATTTTTAGCATTTTAGTCTCTGTATGAACACAAAATGAGGTTAAAATAGGATTCTGGTTCCCTTTCAAGAGTTCAAATTACTGGATATTTTTAATTTATTAGACTTGGAGGTTTTTTCCCTAGCGTTAACTAAATAACTATATAACCTCTACAATAAAGATACAGTGTCCTATAGGGGTATTGTCTCTCCCTTATCTCTATAGTCAAATTCATGTTGATCAGCTTAGATGATAAAAACAGTATGCTGGAAACAAAGCACCAAGGATAAAGCAGTGCTTCCATATGATGATAGGTGAGAGTAAATCATCAAAGACTATCTGATATTGGAGCTAATCTGATTATGAAGTCTTAAAATCAAATTAAGTCTTTTCCGTAAATTGACTAAAAAGTATATACGCTAAGAATTAGTATTATCTTCTGGCTGGATAAAAGTCTCTAACCTAAGAACTAGAACCTGAAACATTGGTCTTTACCTATTATGTTCTAAGACTTAGAACATAATTTGAACTTAACTTTGATGTACTCAAGATTATTAGACTAATTTTGTTTAATAAACATAAAGATTCTCAAATATAGAACCTGAAATACCTTAACAATCTGTAATTATATCATATATAGCAGTTTCATTATCTGCCTCTACATTTTAGAATGAAGTGAAGAAGGATGAGTATAAACAAATGAATAAAAGTAGAAGAGCTAAGTTTCTATGACTGAGAAATAACACATCTACCTTTCTTTTCCATTTAGAGGAATAATGTTCAGCAGTTAATTCAGTTATTATTGGGGCATTACTTCTACTAAAGAAAAGTTCAATTATGCAGCAGTATTCAAAGGATGTTTACACATCATTTATACTTTCTTTCCTGCTACCAAGATACCTATTTTCAAATTATCCTTAAAGGCTATTTTGGCTGTCTCTTCATTCTTTATGGGAACTATTTCTGTTAAAATAAAATAGACGTGAGATACACCTTCAATCATACATAAGTAAGTGACTAAAGTTTGTATTTTGCATTAAAATTAGAGCCTAGAGAGGCTGGCCTGGTGGCATAATGGTGAAGTTCGCACGCTCCGCTTCAGTGGTTTGGGGTTCGCAGGTTCAGATCCTGGGTGCGGACGTACTCACCGCTCATCAAGCCATGCTGAGGCAGCGTCCCACATAGAAGAGCTGCAACTCTACAACTATGATACACAACTATGTACTGGGGCTTTGGAGGGAAAAAAGAGGAAGATTGGTAACACATGTTAGTGCAGGGCCAATCTTCAAAAAAGAAAAAAAGAAAAAAAATTAGAACCTAGATCTATCTAGGAATTGTTTTACAAATAGATGATGTTTCAATTTTCTCGGATACATTTTCTCTTGAAGAAATGTGGGAGAATATTCTCTTAGGATGGTTTTGGTATCATGCTGGTAGCTACTGTTTATATATGTCTAAATGGTATTTTTTCTTAATCATTGTAGAATGAGGGTAGCATGTATTTCAATGTTGTTTTTGGTTTGGGTTACATATCATGATTATTATGATATGTATTAAATCTCACACAGTTAATTAAATATTGATATTTCTTAATCCAATTATTCAGAAAAATAATAAATAACTATAGTACATGATATGGTTTCTCTTGAACACACTGTACTTTCCTGGGAGGGAATAGTTTTGGCAGTTCACTGTGTATCTTTTTGATATCATCAGCAGATGAAACACAATTACAATCCTTTCTGTGAGATGATATACCATGCAGAATGGGAAAATTAATCTAGCTGGAGAGTTTGGCAGCCAAGAGCAATCAATAAATAGTTGTTTTAAATAAGAGAGTTTTTAATTAAGAGAATGTGTCAAATTAAATACTTTCAACATGTTCGTTAATTGTGAAATCTCTCTTGAAAAAAGGCCCTTTTTCTCTGAGACTTTAGCCATTCAATAACCAGTACCAGGATTGTGGCCATGGATTCATAAGTAGATTACTACTTTCCAGGGTAAATGCCTTATAAATTATTTAAATGACACTATGTCACATTTTTATGAGCCTCTAAGACCTACTACAAAACTGGGCACATTGCAATGGAATAGGAGATTTTCTAAGCCTTGTTCAGAATGTCCATTTGGGGATATAGGTGGTATTTGTTTAGACCTTGACTCCCATGATATGGTCATGACAGTAAGATCCTGTAGGTTTATGTGAGAAAAAAAAAGTGAAAAAAAAGGGAAACTTTATCAAGTGACAAGACCACTTTCATTCTCTAGCTAGTTTTTTCTCTCTTGTGTACCACTGTAATCAGAATGTTTTAGTAACATGCTCTCAATATTTAATGATATCAGTCTAAGATTGCTTCCTGCATTCATTTCCACAATGAATGGATTATACATGTCTCTAGAACAAAATGGATTCAGTCACTGAGCCAAGGGTTTCTTCTGTGGGGGGTGTAATATTAACCGTTGTAACCTTCCTTTTTCTCTGCTTCCATAGTTGACAGATCTCCCTTTATATGCACATATTCCTCCAAAAGTAATATTATTTTTTTCTGGTTCCAAGATTTTGAGAGACTTCATAACATCCTCTACAAACCAATAACAGAGCTTAGAAGTCATTGCCAGTGAACTAAGTAGCTTTGTAATTTTGAAAAATAGATCACCTTAAAAAAAATAGGATAAAGTACACTCTATATCCATCCAGATGAGACCAAAATACTAGAATTCATAAGGTTAACCAAATTGTTAAGTATTTGCCAGAGTGGGCCATACACAGTTCTGCAGGGACAATCAGATAAAGAATCCAAAAATCTTTATTAATGTAAACTTTTCAATCAACTGTGCTTAAATAAAAACATTGTCTATAGTCAATTAGAAAGAGATTTGAGGTTAACAAAGTTCAAGACAGTGTTCTTTGG
Source organism: Diceros bicornis minor (assembly GCF_020826845.1). NCBI lineage: Eukaryota > Metazoa > Chordata > Mammalia > Perissodactyla > Rhinocerotidae > Diceros > Diceros bicornis. Next base: position 42,950,145 of record NC_080756.1, read on the forward strand.
ATTATTAAATTGAGAAAAATAGATCTCCAAGATTCTGATTGGGATTTCCTCCAAGAGCTCAGTTATGACAATCATGCCATGGGGAATTATATCCCAGAATCTAGTCTCATTCCCTATTTTAACTGCCAAACCCACATCCTTACACTAGAATACTAAGATGGCTGTAGTATGATTTATATTACATAAGATTTTAGGTACTTCCTGAATTCTTTGATGATGACAATTTTGCTTTCCATTGTCCCTATCAAACAGTGACTAGCAGGGTGATCCTCATTTACACTCAAACATAGAGTAGATATTTATTTTTTCACTCAATGCATACTTTTTGTGTGTGTGTGTGTGTGTGTGTGTGTTTTATTGATATTTTAATGGTTTCTAACATTGTGAAATTTTGGGTTGTACATTTTTGTTTGTCCATCACCACATATATGACTCCCTTCACCCCTTGTGCCCACCCCCCACCCCCACTGCCCTGGTAACCACAGTCCAGTTTTCTCTGTCCACGTGTTGGTTTATATTCCACATATGAGTGAGATCATACAGTGTTTGTCTTTCTCTTTCTGGCTTATTTCACTTAACATAATACGCTCCAGGCCCATCCATGTTGTTGCAAATGGGACGATTTTGTCTTTTTTTATGGCTGAATAGTATTCCATTGTATATATATACCACATTTTCTTAATCCAATTGTCAGTCGAGGGACACTTAGGTTGCTTCCACTTCTTGGCTATGGTGAATAATGCTGCAATGAACATAGGGGTGCATAAGCCTCTTTGGATTGTTGATTTCAGGTGCGTTGGATAGATTCCCAGTAGTGGGATGGCTGGATCATAGGGCATCTCTATTTTTAATTCTTTGAGGAATCTCCATACCGTTTTCCATAGAGGCTGCACCAATTTGCATTCCCACCAGCTGTGTATGAGGGTTCCTGTTTCTCCACATCCTCTCCAACATTTGTTGTTTTTTGTCTTGGTGATTATAGCCATTCTAACGGGTGTGAGGTGGTATCTTAGTGTTGTTTTGATTTGCATTTCCCTGATGATGAGTGATGTTGAGCATCTTTTCATGTGTCTATTGGCCATCTGTATATCTTCCTTGGAGAAATGTCTGTTCATTTCCTCTGCCCACTTTTTGATCGGGTTGTTTGTTTTTTTGTTGTTCAATTGTGTGAGTTCTTTATATATTATGGAGATCAACCCCTTGTCAGATGTATGTTTTGCAAATATTCTCTCCCAGCTGGTTGGTTGTTTGTTCATCTTGATTCTGGTTTCATTTGTCTTATAAAAGCTCTTTAGTCTGATAAAGTCCCACTTGTTTATTTTTTCTTTAGTTTCCCTAGTCTGGGTAGGCATGTCATCCAAAAAGATTCCTTTAAACCCAATGTCAAATAGTGTGTTGCCTATATTTTCTTCTATGAGTTTTATAGTTTCAGGTCTCACCTTCAGGTCTTTGATCCATTTTGAGTTAATTTTTGTGAATGGCGATAGCACATGGTCCACTTTCATTCTTTTGCATGTGGCTGTCCAGCTTTCCCAACACCATTTATTGAAGAGACTTTCCTTTCTCCATTGCATGTTCTTAGCACCTTTGTCGAAAATTAGCTGTCCGTATATGTGTGGTTTTATTTCTAGGCTGTCAATTCTGTTCCATTGATCTGTGTGTCTGTTTTTGTACCAGTACCATGCTGTTTTGATTACTATTGCTTTGTAGTATGTTTTGAAGTCAGGAATTGTGATGCCTCCTGCTTTGTTCTTTTTCTTTAGGATTTCTTTAGCTATTCGGGGTCTTTTGTTGCCCCATATAAATTTTAGTATTCTTTTTTCTATTTCTGTGAAGAATGTCATTGGGATTCTGATTGGGATTGCGTTGAATCTGTAGATTGCTTTAGGTAATATAGACATTTTAACTATGTTTATTCTTCCAATCCACGTGCATGGGATATCTTTCCATTTCTTTATGTCATCGTGGATTTCCCTCAATAATGTCTTGTAGTTCTCATTGTATAGGTCCTTCACCTCCTTGGGAAGATTTATTCCTAGGTATTTTATTCTTTTTGATGCAATTGTAAATGGTATTATCTTTTTGAGCTCTCTTTCTGTTAGTTCATTATTAGCATATAGAAATGCAACTGATTTTTGTAGATTGATTTTGTACCCTGCAACTTTGCTGTAGTTGTTGATTGTTTCTAATAGTTTTCCAACAGATTCTTTAGGGTTTTCTATATATACAATCATGTCATCTGCAAATAGTGAGAGTTTCAATTCTTCGTTACTTATTTGGATTCCTTTTATTCCTTTTTCTTGCCTAATTGCTCTGGCCAAAACCTCCAGTACTATGTTGAACAGGAGTGGTGAGAGTGGGCAGCCCTGCCTCGTTCCTGTTCTCAGAGGAATGGCTTTCAGTCTTTCCCCGTTGAGTATGATGTTAGCTGTGGGTTTGTCATATATGGCCTTTATTATGTTGAGGTACTTTCCTTCTATTCCCATTTTATTGAGAGTTTTTATCATAAATGGATGTTGTATCTTGTCAAATGCCTTCTCTGCGTCTATTGAGACGATCATGTGGTTTTTATTCTTTGTTTTGTTGATGTGATGTATCACGTTGATTGATTTGCGGATGTTGAACCATCCCTGCGTCTCTGGTATAAATCCCACTTGATCATGGTGTATGATCTTTTTGATATATTGTTGTATTCGGTTTGCCAATATTTTGTTGAGGATTTTTGCATCAATGTTCATCAGCGATATTGGCCTATAATTTTCTTTCTTTGTATTGTCTTTGTCTGGTTTTGGTATCAGGGTGATGTTGGCCTCATAGAATGATTCAGGAAGTGTTCCATCTTCCTCTATTTTTTGGAATAGTTTGAGGAGGATGGGTATTAAATCTTCTTTGAATGTTTGGTAAAATTCACTGGAGAAGCCATCTGGTCCTGGACTTTTATTTTTTGGGAGGTTTTTGATTACTATTTCAATCTCTTTACTTGTTATTGGTCTATTCAGATTCTCCATTTCTTCTTGGTTCAATTTTGGGAGGTTGTATAAGTCTAAGAATTTATCCATTTCTTCTAGATTGTCCAATTTGTTGGCATATAATTTCTCATAGTATTCTCTTATAATCCTCTGTATTTCCATGGTATCCGTTGTAATTTCTCCTCTTTCATTTCTAATTTTATTTACTTGAGCCTTTTCTCTTTTTTTCTTAGTAAGCCTGGCTAAGGGTTTGTCTATTTTGTTTATCTTCTCGAAGAACCAACTCTTTGTTTCATTAATCCTTTCTACTGTTTTTTTGGTCTCAATATCATTTATTTCTGCTCTGATTTTTATTATTTCTCTCCTTCTGCTGGCTTTGGGCTTTGTTTGTTCTTCTTTTTCTAGTTCTGTTAGGTGTAATTTAAGGTTGCCTATTAGGGCTTTTTCTTGTTTGTTAAGGTGGGCTTGTATCGCTATGAGTTTCCCTCTCAGGACCGCTTTTGCTGCATCCCATATGGTTTGATACGGCATGTTATCATTTTCGTTTGTTTCCAGATAGTTTTTGATTTCTCCTTTAATTTCATCAATGATCCATTGGTTGTTCAGTAGCATGTTGTTTAATCTCCACATTTTTGTCACTTTCCCAGTTTTTTTTTCCTGGTTCATTTCCAGTTTCATAGCCTTATGGTCTGAAAAGATGCTTGTTATGATTTCAATCTTCTTAAATTTATTGAGGCTTGCTTTGTTTCCCAACATATGGTCTATCCTAGAGAATGTTCCATGCGCGCTTGAGAAGAATGTGTAGTCAGCTGTTTTGGGGTGGAGTGCTCTGTATATGTCTACTAGGTCCATCTCGTCCAGTTTTTCATTTAAGTCTAATATTTCTTTATTAACTTTTTGTCTGGATGATCTATCCATTGCTGTAAGTGGGGTGTTAAGATCCCCTACTATTATTGTGTTGTTGTTGATTTCTCCTTTTAGGTTTGTTAATAGTTGCTTTATGTACATTGGTGCTCCTATGTTGGGTGCATATATATTTATAAGTGATATGTCTTCTTGATGGAGTGTCCCTTTTATCATTATATATTTCCCTTCTTTGTCTTTCTTAACCTGTTTTATGTTGAAGTCTACTTTGTCTGATATGAGTATGGCAACACCTGCTTTCTTTTGTTTGCCATTAGCTTGGAGTATTGTCTTCCATCCTTTCACTCTGAGCCTGTGCTTGTCTTTAGTGCTAAGATGTGTTTCCTGAAGGCAGCATATTGTTGGGTCTTGCTTTTTAATCCATCCTGCCACTCTGTATCTTTTGATTGGAGAGTTCAATCCATTTACATTTAGGGTAATTATTGAAATATGAGGGCTTAATGTTGCTGTTTTGTCACTTATTTTCTGGTTCTTTTGCATTTCCTTTGTTTCTTGTCCCATTTGTTTTGGACTGCCAATTCAGTTTGGTTGTTCTGTCTTATGATTCTTCTAGTTTTCTCTTTGTTTATCATATGTGGTTTTGCTTTGATTATTTGTTTAGTGGTTACCTTGAGGTTTGGGCAAAAAATCTTGTGTATGAGATAGTCCATTATCTGATAGCCTCCTATTTCCTTATACTAAGTCAATTCAGTCACTTTCCTCTTCCCCTTCTAAGTTGCTCTTGTTATACCTTATTTTATCTTGTGTTGTGGCTGTGTGTTTACAGTGATGAGGTTAAATTTATTTTTGGTGAATTTCTTCCTTTGATCTTTGTGTTTAGTATTTAAGTGGTTGCTAACCTATTCTGGTAAAGATCTACTATTTCTCTGATTTTGTCTACCTACTTTTCTCCTTCCTCCAAGCTTTGTGTTCCCTTTCTCTTCTTTTTTTCAGGCCTGAGGGCCTTCTTGAGTATTTCTTGTAGTGGGGGTCTCGTGGCCATGAACTCCCTTAGCTTTTGTTTATCTGGGAGAGTTACTATTTCTCCATCATATTTGAAGGATATTTTTGCTGGATAGAGTATTCTTGGCTGAAAGTTTTTGTCTTTTAGTATTTTGAATATATCATTCCAGTCTCTTCTAGCCTGAAAAGTTTCTGTTGAGAAATCCGCTGAGAGCCTGATGGGCGTTCCTTTGTACGTTATTTTTTGTTTTTGTCTAGCTGCCCTTAATATTGTTTCTTTGTCGTTGACCCTGGCTAGCCTTACCACTAGGTGTCGTGGTGAAGGCCTTTGTCTGTTAATATATATAGGTGTCCTGTTGGCTTCGCTTACTGGTATTTCCTGCTCCTTCCCCAGATTTGGGAAATTTTCAGCTATTATTTCCTTGAATAGGCTCTCTGTTCCTCTTTCCCTCTCCTCTCCCTCAGGAATACCTATAATTCTTATGTTACATTTTCTAATAGAGTCAGATATTTCTCGGAGTCTTTCTTCATTTCTTTTTAGTCTTAGTTCTCTCTCTTCTTCCATCTGGAGTATATCTGTATTCCTGTCCTCTAAAGTACTAATTCTTTCCTCCATATTGTCAGCTCTGTTCTTTAAAGATTCCAGATTCTCCTTTATCTCCTCCATTGTGTTCTTCATCTCCATCAGCACTGATTGGTTTTTCTTTATGATTTCAATCTCTTTTGTGAAGAAACTCCTAATCTCATTGAATTGTTTGTCTGTGTTGTCTCGTATTTCGTTGAGTGTTTTTATGATAGCTATTTTGAAATCTCTGTCATTTAGTTTATGGATTTCTGTGTCTTCGGGGTTGATTTCTGGGTGCTTGTCATTTTGTTTCTGGTCTGGTGATTTCATATATTTTTGCATTGTGGTTCCTGTGTTGGTTTTGTTTTTCCTCATCCTGGAAGTCTCTGGTTGCAATTTCCACCTGCCGCCACTGTCTGGTGGTAAAGGGCTGTGTAGTCTAAGTCCCCTGCACTCTGCCCTGGTTTTTCTGCTGCGATCTGCAGTTTTTTTTTTTTTTCCCCCCGCTGCAATCCACGGGTCCAGTCCAATTTGATCAGGTCTGCCTCGGATCGCTAGGTCTGGTCTGGTCGAGCTGCAGACTCCGGGTTGCGGGGAGGGGGGAGCTCTCTCTTTTGCCCTCTGGGTCCCTGATGTGGGAGGCTTCTCGTTTGCCCCTCTTTATCCGCTCTCTGGGTTGCTCAGATGTTGATGGTAGCCCTGTGGCTCCTCTGAGCCCTCTGTGCGGGAGTTTCCCACTGGCTGAGAGAGCCCGAAGAGCCACGGTTTCCCCGCCGAGGGCCGCCCCTCCCCCCTCTCTGGGAGCCACGTGGACCAGGATCACTGATCTGATGGGGAGGGAGTGGAGTTCTCCTTACCTCTCCCCACTTCCTCCGGGGGCCCAGCACGTTCCGCTCTCAGATGTGTGGCAGTGTGGATCCCTCTGCTCTAGGTTTTCACTGTCTGGGACTCTGTTGTTGGTCTGTGGCTGTTGCTTTTGTTGTGTCTTGTGGGGGAAGAATTCACGGGAAAGCTCACTCCGCCATGATGCTGACGTCACTCACTCAATGCATACTTTTTAAACACAAACCACATGCTCACTTCTGTCACAGAAAAAGTTCCTGCCCTCAAGGATCTTACATGATAGGCGGAGAGGACATATACATAAATGAAGAAAAAAGTACATATACAATACGTTAGATGGTGATAAGTTCTATGGAGGAAAATAAAGCAGGAGAGGGGAGCAGAGAATATTAGGCAAGGTGGGGTGGGGGTTCTATTTTATATAAAGTGGTGGAGAAGGGTCTCCCTAACATGGTGAAATTTGAGCCGAGACCAGAATAGAGTGATCCCGGTGGCTGTCTGCGGGAAGAGCACTAAGACAGCAGGAACAAGTGAAGAAGTCCTGAGGGGGGTGCATGTTTGTAGTGTTGGAAGCAAAAGGCCAGTGTGGCAGACTGATAATGAGGGAGAATGGCAGGGCGTGAGTTCCGAGAGATAACGGAAAACCAGATGATGCAGGTCATTATAAAGATTTAGGAAGTTTTCCATTTTATGTTATTTCTGCTGGGAAAGATTTGCTCTGAGCTAACACTTGTTGCCAACCTTCTCCCCCTTTCTTTCTTCCTCCCCAAAGCCCCAGTACATAGGTGTATATTCTAATTGTAAGTCCTTCTAGTTCTTCTGTGTAAGCCACTGCCACAGCATGGCTACTGACAGATGAGTGGTGTGGTTCCACACCTGGGAACCAAACCCAGGCAGCAGAAGCAGAGTGGGCTAATGTTTAACTACTAGGCCATCAGGGCTGGCTCAGGAAGTTATTTTAAATGATTTGGGAAACCACTGGAAGATTTTAGGCAAATGATTGACCTGATATAATGTTTATCTTAAAAAGATCAATTGGGGGGGCCAGCCTGGTGGCCTAGTGGTTAAGTCTGCACACCCCACTTTGGAGGCCCGGGGTTCACAGGTTTGGATCCCGGATGCGGACCTATGCACCACTCATCAAGCCATGCTGTGGCAAGCGTCCCACATTAAAGTAGAGGAAGATTGGCATGGATGTTAGCCTAGGGCCAATCATCCTCAGAAAAAGAGGAGGATTGGCAACGGATGTTAGCTCAGGGCTAATCTTCCTCACACACACACACAAAAAAGATCAGTTGGATATGTATGAAAAGCCTACAGCTTAACATCATCTTTAATTATGAAAGACTGAATGCTGCCCTCCTAAGAGCAGGAACAAGGCAGAGATATCTGCTCTAATTATTTCTATTCAGCATTTTACTGGAAGGCCTAACTAGGACAATAATACAAGGAAAGGTTCAAGAATGGAAACAAAGAATTAAAATTATTTACTCTCAGATGGCAATTTTTTTTTAATAGAGAATGTCCTAAGGAATCTAACAAACTATTAGAACACATAAGTGAATTTAGCAAAGCTGTGATTTACTAGGTCAATGTATGTAAATACATCATATTTCTATACACTAGCAACAAACAACTGGAAAATGAAATAAAAAATACAATTCATAATAACATATTAAAACATAAAATACTTAGGGATAAATTTAACAAGAGATTTGCAAAACCTATACACAGAAAGCTATAAAACATTGTTTGAGTGACATTCAAGAAGACAAATAAATTGGAGAGATGTATCATCCTCATGGGTTGGAAGACATACTACCAAGATGACAAGTCTCCATGAAACACAGCCAACTTAGTCCAATGAGGACTTGAACTCAGAGAAACAAATCCCTGCTTAGGAAGCCATGGCACTTGGGAAATTTCCCTGAGATTTATAGATATCTGTGTGACTAGCCATTAGTTAAAGAATTTTTTCTTTCTGGAAAGAAAAACAAAAGGCTTACAGTTGTTTATATGAAATGATGAGCTTTATAAAACCCTGGTCTTTAGCAAACATACAATATTAAGTTCTATTGCAAAGGCCAGTGCCTAGGAAGCCTTATCTATTGAAACCGAATCAGCATATTCGAAGTAAAAACAAAAAATCTTCTCCTACTGAAGCCAGACTTTAGAGTATCCCATATTTTAAAAGACAATTTGCTAGTTTCTCCTAATTATAGTTCTATTAATTTGTGGAATATTCCTTCCAAGTCTGTTACTTGCTTAAAAGTCTGAGATTCTCAGGCCGATATTTATTTAACAGTCAGGTTTTATATATGGCTACTTCACACCTAGTAAACCAGGGACAGTGTTAGATAATTTGTGCCTTTCATAAATACTCATTCAGAGTCATTAGACTTGTGTGGGATTTAGAGTGGTCAATGACTGCTCAGATAGAGGAGTTAGGAACTGCTAACATGTGGTTATGTTTTACCTGCTTCTCATTCTTTCTCTGTCCCCTCCCTGTTTTAAATTTATATTTTCATCGTCTAGTGCCACTTTTGGATGAGCTGGATGCACACGCTTGCTCTGGGAGACAAAAAGATAATTTTGGCTTAATGTGCTGACACCATGACCTCACTAGTTAATTATTGCCAAAAAAGGACTTCTAATCCTCTTTTCTAAAACTAAAATTTTATATTTTTATTTTTTTTTTGGCATCTATTCCCTAATTTTTAACTGGGCAATGAATAGCAATCCCATATAAAAATGAGTGGTTCCTCTGTTATATTTTTGGCTAATAGTTTATCCTGGAAGGAATACGAGCACATAGTGTCACTCAAAGCTCAGTATACAGAGGTTGCTTGATGGATAGTTTATTTTGTCAAGGCAGGATTCCAGTCTTTAAAGTTTTTAAAAATTAAAGATTATCTGTCTTTCAAGTTTTTCAGGCTAAAACTATTTTGACCATATTATTTAGACGAGAACTTTTAAACTTGGCTCATTTATTTACCTCTGTCCTGGAGGAGATTCATAATAATTTTCTGAGAAGAGTCCTGGCTCTGCCAGAGGGTATTCCTCTGCTCAGAGCAAAGGTGGTATAAGTCAGGCTTTTTAATTCATGTCTTTTTTTTTTCATTGCCAGGAAGAGAAACTCGTTCAAATGAGCTCAAATGGAAATAGGGTTTATTGTAAAGTTATAGGGGTTATATTAGTTTGCCAGGGCTGTCATAACAAAGTACCATAAACTGAATGGCTTAGACAACAGGAGTTTATTCTTGCACAGTTCTGGAGGCTAGAATTCCGAGATCAAGGTGTCAGCACGTTGGTTCCTTCTAAAGGCCGTAAGGAAGAATCTGTTCCATGCCTCTTCCCTAGCCTCTGGTGGTTTACTGGCAATCTTTGGTGTTCCTTGGCTTGTAGAAACATCACCTCATCTCTGCCTTTATCTTCGCGTGTTGTTCACTTTGCCTCAAGGGTTGTGTGGTGCCTCTCTTCTCTGCGTCTTTCTGCATGTGGGTTCTATTTTCTTCTCTCTGAAACTGCTGCTTCTGCAAAGCCTTTGGTTTGGGCTCCTCTATAGCTTTGGCTTGTCATGGTGCTGACTCTGGCTTCTGGGGCTACCATTCTGGCAGCACAGCTGCTTATTGCTAACTGACTAGGGTTTCTTAAGAAGAGAGGCACTGTAATTGCTTCAGCCCAGCCTTGCGTTGCCTGAACCAGGAGTCCATCTGGGGTTCAATCAGCTGTGGCTGGGGGTAGGGGTGGGGCAGGATCTGCAGGCCAGTGATTATGCTCTCCAGCTGAAATCAGATACTTTGAGAAGGTTCCAGGGGCACAACATGGAAAAAGAAATGGTGTGATTGCAGATAGCTACAAATTCTTTAACCCTTCTCTTATTGAGAGGTAAAATTTTATGTTAGTATGTTGAGGACTGGATACCAAGATTGCATTAAATGTGCAAGGATGATATTAGAGGCAATGCCTGTGTGAAAGGAACCAGGGAGGGAGACAGGAAAGGCTGGGTGAGGCATCAGGTAGCAATGCAAGTCTGACTCTGAGTGAAGGAGAGAGGGAGGGAAGCGTGAAAACATCCCAGATTCTTGTGTATCTAAGGAAGGTTCAGCATGGCTGTTGGGGAGCCCTTGGGCCAAAGTTGGCTGACAAAAGGGTCCTATGTCCTCCAGGAACAGGTCTGCATTATTATGCCCAACATGCTCAATCACTGGTGAGAAGATATGGACTTCAAAGAGCAGGGCCTGGACCACTCAGTCAATTACGCTCCCTATAGTAGGAGGTCTACAAGCCTATTTTCCCCTCCTCTTGAATCGGAGAGAAGTCTGTGGCTGCTTTGACAAATACAATATGGCAGAAGTGACTCTTGCCAGTGTCCTGGCCAAGGACTTAAGAAAATGGCAGCTTCTACTTCTTTTCTCTGAGAACTGTCTCTGAAAGCCCTGAACCACCACGGAAGACTTATGACTACCCCGAGACTTCCATGCTGGAGAGGCTATGTGAAGGTGCCCTGGTTGACAGTCCCCACTGAGTCTAGCTTCCAGCCATGTCTGCTGAAGTTCCTGATATGTAAGATAAGCTGTATTGGACCTGCTGGCACAGCCGATTATCAACAGATGACCTCAGACAATGCCGTGTGGAATAGAAGAATCACCAGTGGAATCCTGCCCAAAGCCATGACTTAGAGAATCATAAATCATAATAAATTGGTTATTGTTTTAAGCTTCTAAGTTTTAGGGGCAATTTATTACACAGCAATAGATAACCAGAACATCAAGTCTCTTATGTAGGTTATATAGTATCAGATAATTCCATCAAAGGTAAGAGCTTCCATTTAGTTGGGCCCTCCTAGAGGAACAAATACAAGGGTAAAAACAGCATGGCACTGGGAGAATCAACTTTGAGACCTTAGTTCTGAAGATTGATTTTGTTACTGTTTGGAATTCTACTCTATCCAGAATGACATCCTGATCAACTTGAGAAGACAAGGAATCAGAGGAATCGTGTTGATGCAACCTATATACAGGACCTGCATCAAAGAGTTAAACAGGCTTCCCTTTCTCTTAGGATTCTGGTAATCTAGAAGGACTTTGGGGCAGAGGTTTTAGTGATAATAGGAGGGACTGGCAGAGACTAGCTGTCTCTGAATTTAAACTCTCTCAGGGGAAACTTCAAGTCCAGGCAGCATCAACTTGTCATGCATTATGAGGGAAGGATGGGAGCAGGCCCACGTATTGGGACAATACTAGAAACAAGCAGAGAAAGAAGGCAGAAAAACTAAGATAGAAATATGACAAGAGGATAGATCTTAAAAGTTCTCATCACAAGAAAAAAAATTGTAACTATGTGTGGTGATGGACTTATTGTGGTGATAATTTTGCAATATACACAAATATTGAATCATTATGTTGTACACCTGAAACTAACATAATGTTATATGTCAATTATATCTCAATTAAAAAAAAAAGAAATATGACAGGCAGGAAGAGCCAGAAGCAGGGCCTCAGAGTCAGGAATGTTAGTGTTCTTCTGTGAATGCTGGCCGGAAGTTCAACATTAGCTGTTCCTCTACCAAAGTCAGATCACACCTGTATGGGTGTGACCTCCGACCTAATGTTCTGCCTATCCTGTGCCATAGATATGGTGTGGATTGCTCTAAATCTATATATGTTAGCAGTCATGGATTTTATAATACATAGTTTCTCATAAAAATAAAGGATGATAAATATATTTAAGAAAATCATACTGATCATAATAGAATAAGTGTGATGTATAGATGGGGGAGATTTTTATCATTCTGGCTAGGATTATTAATCTGCAAGCTGCCCAAAGTTAAGGCTTGGGAGATCTGCTGGCATGGGAGTGAGGGAGCCAGAATGCTGCACATTGAGGCAAGGTAGGAGAGGAGAAATGAGGAAAAAGGCTGTAGCTTTTCCTATTAATGGATTCTCCTCTCTCCTACTATTCTCTTGACTATAACTTTTGTCAGCCATCATGAAAACACACCATGAGGGAAAAAATAACTCATGTGTAAATGGAAAACGCTTATATTTAAAATAATAAAAGGAAGAAAAATCAAGAATTGTTAGAAACACATAATACTGAAAATGGTTGTGAATACACATTACAACAAAAAGTTGTCATTTGAAAAGATAAAAGAATTAGAAATAATTTGAAATTTCAAAATGTTAGAAGTAAAATGTAGACTAATATTAGAGAGTTAAAATGTTAAGAGCTCCGTAACAAATGGGATAGATGTTTGCAAAGAAAATCTAATCCTTAGATTAAGGAAAGAAAAAATCAAAGTATAAAAAATATTTAATTAAAAAAATTATAGAGTAAATAAAATTTTAAATAATGAAGAGATTTAAAGGAAGTAGAAATGAGTAACTTAAGCATAGATAATTAAACCATAAAATAGAGGCAAATCAGCATAAACCAAGATAATGGGAATAATGCTACTTTTTGAGCCATACAATGAAATTGAGCCTAAATAATAGAAAGAAAAAACACAGGAAATTATGAATCATTTTAACGAAACACACTGATTAAGGCAAGCGGTGAAGTTTTGGTGGAGTACTCGAGGTTGGAAATGTATTCTCGATGCTTCCTCCTCCCACCATCCCCAGACTGTGGTGAGGTCCGGAGCCCTGCAGAGAGCAGCACGCAGCTGGGTCTGGTCGGGCCCTCTTCTGTTGGCCTGTGCCCTGCACTGCGGGCCCACCTGTGAGGCCCAGGCATCTGCTAGTTAGAAGTCATGGGCAATATGGGTCTGAACCGGGCTCAGCGCCCAGAGCAGTTTGGATCCTTGGCAGAAACCCATGTTTTAATTATATGTTAACAAATTACTTCTATATTTTAAATTTTAATCAAACATACCATTTGTAGCTAGCCTCAGAAAATACAAATATTTAATTGTCACTTTGAGCTTCTTAAAAATCTGGCACAATGAGTTCATTATTGTTATCTCTATAAGGGAAAAATCTGCCACTGCTTTTTGCCTATTCTTTTCAATAAGCTTCACTAACAATTTTTCAATTTGTATAAAATATCCTGTGTTGTGATCAAGTCTAGCCCTTGTCACTTATTACCTATTGACTATGGACAAACACTTCTCTTATCCTCAATTTCCTTGTCTGTAAAGAGATTAGAATAGAATTTATCTCATAAGATTAGCAATTAAGCAGAAAATGCAAGCAAAGCCCTTTCCATAGTAACTGCCACTTAGGAAGCAATAAATGCTATTTATTAATACCGTTAATTTATTATTTATAACAACTATGGAAGTATTGGCATCTTTTCTACATTTAACATTCCCATCCAGAATTCTAATATATTGCTATGACGATTCATGTCTTTTTCTGTTACGCTGTTAAAAAAACCCAAGCCCTGATGAACTAAATTAAATGAATATTCCAGCACTTAAATATGTTGACCTCTATTATCAGTGAAATCAATTCTGTTTCTGAATTATTCTAGTCAGGTATCATTTTTACAATGAGAGGCAATTAAGTTTGGTGGATTTATCTTACAGTCTGGAGGCTTGCTGGATTATTGTCTCTAGTAATGAATTCATTCTTTTTTTCCTTTTGGCTTTCCAGATACATATTCATGCCATCTCCAAATATGGTTCATTTATATCTTCATTCTTATATTTGTACTCCTTATGTCTTTTGCTGCTTTAATAGTAATTGTCAATAACATTAATACATTGCAAGTATTATTAATATATTAAGTACTAGAAGTGCTAAACAAGAGGCATTCATTGTCATTTTTTTGAAGGATGACTCCAAAGAATTTGTATTAATTGTATAAATTCATGACTTGAAATAGATATACTCTTTGATGGACGGTTAAGAAATTCCCCTGACTTTGGTTTTAGACTGAAAATTTAGAACAAATTTTGGATTTTGTCAAATGTGTTCTTGGCATTTACTGAGAAGCTTAGAAGACTTTAATTTTTTTCCCCGTTGTTAATATGATGAGTCATGTTGATTATTTTCTTTGTGCTACATCAGTTTAAAATCCCAGGATAAATCACCAGCAGTTTTTATAATACTTGGATATTTGTATGTCATTTCATAACTGAAATTGGCCTAATAAGCCTTTTTTGGTATTTCCTTTTTAGGTTTTGGAATCCAAAGTTTTTGCTTCAGAATTGTTTGGGCTATATTTTAATTTTAAATATTTCTGGACTATTATTGTTATCAGTGTAGTATCCTTTGGTATTTTTACAGTTTTGCAATGAATCTATGACAATGAAATACTCTTATTATGTAGTGACTTTTTATATTTATATCTCATTGATTTTATTAATGTGGGTCTTTTTTGTTATGTTTGTTTGAATGTATTCTATTTTTGTAAATAGTTATCAATGCTACTTTGTTCTCTAGTTGAATGAATGTCATAGCTGAGAATGTTTGTCACAATTTAAACAATCTTTTAGAATAGAATTTATTAAATTTTCTTTGAATTGGGCCAATGGTTGATCAATGATGTTAGGTTTTTCTGTTGGTTAATGAGCTACTAACACACAAGATTGAATTGAAAAGCCAGACGCACATGGATCAGAAATGTTACCTAGTATCAAGCTTCACCAAATGAAATGAAGGACACAGGAAGTCAGAAGTTTCAAATGCAACAGAGAGAGGTACTTCCTATGTCAAATACGCCCCCCTGACCTGGAAAAGATAGGTGTCTTTGTGAGGTTGACAGAAGAACTGCAGACAGTGGAAGCATGTTGATTCTGAAACACCTCTATTTTATACCCTGGGTAAATAGCCCATGTGACATTCTCCAAGGAGCCGTGCCCCTTACGCCTTGGATTCTATTTGCTATAGGTAATCTTTAGCCAGAGAATTCCCGTTAAAGGAATTTCAGAAATAAGTTCTCTTCTTCCTAATGAATATCTCTAGTCTATTTACCCAGAGGTCCAGTTGACAAGGAGGTCACCTGCCTTCTCCTTGGGGGGTGTCCCTCCACCCCATAAAGGGAGTGAATGAATTGAAGGCCATCTACTTTAACCCCTTCCTCTCAGTTAATTATTATTTCTGGTGATGGATTTTTACTGATTTTTGTCTCCCTTTTTCCAAGCATACTTGTTTCTATTTTCCAACTTAATAATTTTTTTCTTTCCCAAGTCTTAGAATGGTGTCAGTTAACATATATATTCAGGAAAGTATATTTTCTTTTAACTATTACTTTGGCAATATCTTATGAATTTTGATGTGTTTTGTTTATAATTTTTATTGTTCAAATATTTTGATATCTTATCTCTCCCTTAAATAAGATTTTGAAGTAGTATTTTTAGTTTCTTTATTATTAGATCACTTTCTTTTTGTCTAATTTTGCTGTGAATATTGCAAATGTAGTACAAGTTTCTGCCTTTTGGTATCTTCCAAGTAAATCCTTGTGCTTCAGAATAGCATGTATTTACAGTGTCTGCAAACATTTACCAAGCCCCTAAAATGTGCCAAGTACTGCTAAAATGGAAAAAGTATCCTTGGATGCTATTTCCTCTCATTTTTTAAGGATTTTGCTGTCATATCTTCTTTCTCTGGCATTACCACTTTTTCCTTTCTACTAGATTATTCTCATTAACATACTCTGGTATCTCCCATCTCAAATGGGACAGGAGGACTTTGGGGGACTTAGTGTGTGTCCTAATCCCCCAAATCTGTGGATCTATTATCTTACATGGAAAAAGGGACTTTGCAGATGTAATAAAGTATCTTAAAATGGAGAGGTTACCTTGAATTATCCTGGTGGGCCCAATGTAATCACAAGGGTCCTTATAAGAGGGAAGTAGGAGAGTCAGAGCCAGAGAAGGAGATGTAATGACAGAGCAGTGATGTGGAGCCATGACCCAAGGAAGGCAGGCAGTCGCTAGAAACTGAAAAAAGCAAGGAAATAGATTCTTCCATAGAGCCTCTTGAAAGAACCCAGCCCTTCCAACCTGCTTTAGACTTCTCACCCCCAGAACTATAAGATAATAAATGTATGTCACTTTAAGGGACTACATTTGTGGTAATTTTTTACAGCAGCAGTAAGCTAATACGCTCAGTAAATTGTACTCCCAACTAAGAAAGTGCTGCTTTATGTCCTACTTTGGTAGCCATCTCTGTGCAATCAAGTTTCAATATCTTTGCCACTGTAGGCACCTGATATAAGGTTGACTATGCCTTGTTGTCTTTCTGTCAATTACTCTTCCATTGTAACACCCGTATAGAAAAAACGATAATAAATAGCGCTGTAGTCACAAAGGAGTGATACAGAGACTATGCTCTAACTTTTAGGTGGCTAATATTTTTGGATGTAGATGTAACTATTAAAAGCAACAGCTTGTTAAAATTATTTTTAAAGTTCATTAAGGTCAATATTGTTTTACAGGAAAATTAACTTCCTTACTTATAGTTAATTTTTTGCCTCATTCAATTGCATTATTCATTATCTGTTCATAAATTACAATTTAATGATGCCGTTCTTTGATTTCTCTTTTCATTTACATGATATCTCAATGGACATTAAACTTTTCAAACACTGCATTTTGTTTCACACCATTTTTGGGAGATTTCAACGTAAGAGATTGATATTAGAATATACATCCCTATCTCCAAAATTCCCACTGAAATCAGTAATTAAAAGAAATCTCAGATTACATATAAGAAGATAAAGATCAAATTGTCCTCAGAATTTTTTTTTCTGTGCCAGTGAATATTATATAATAATGCAGAAAACTTACAGAATTCTGGGAGAAAATTGTTTGAAATATATAATACTATAACCAGGTAAATTTTTATTCATGGTGAGGACACAGAAAGTCCTTCTCAGATATGCAAGGAAAAACGAGTCAAAGACAAGAACCAGCAATGATGAAACAGCAATTGGAAAGAACTAGTGACCACTGAATTCAAATCATTTCTTCATTTACTCCTTCACTCCACAAATGCTTATTGAATGATTACTATGTTTTGATCACTGTTCTAGGTGCTGAGGAGATAGCTGTAAACAGACCTTCCCCATAGGGTTTACATTCTAGTGGAGGAGAGTGACAAAAAAGCAAAATAAATGAGTGTAATATATACTTTGCTGGATGGTGGTAAGTGTGATGAAAAAATTAAATCAGAGAGGGGATACAATGGGAGAAAATGGAGTATTGTAACTTTAAATATGATAGTTGGGACTGATGACATTTGAGTAAAAATGCAAATGAGATGCTAGACCAAGGCAAGTTTTAATAATTATTCAAATACATTAAAAATCAAATCCAGTGTTTTTCTTTTAAAGTTATGATCTATACCATAAAACAGAATAACACAGTATTAAATTTCAGAGAAGTGTTTTGGTGTAGTAGTTACATGTGTGGGCTCCAGAGTTTTTGGGTTCAAATCCAGTTCCACTACATGCGAACGTTGTGACCATGGGCAAGTTAAACTCTAAGCAGCTCAATTTTCCTATCTGTAACTGGGGACAAGAGTAATACTTACTCATAGAGTTACAGTGAGGGTGAAATTAGTTAATATAGAAAGTGCTTAAAAAAGTGACTGGCACATGGTAAGTACTCAATAAGCATAAGCTGCTATTATTGTTATCATTATTATTATCATATTAAATCTACAAGGATTGGAGAGAGAGTTGTAGATCAAGAGTAGGAACCTCTACTTTTCAAAAAAGGAAGTAAAATAATATTGCTCTGTTATTGAATGTGGTAGTTAATTTAATAGAGATCATTGCAAAACTTTATGGGATTCACAAGTAGGAACAAACTCGATTCTCTTTAGAATTTCCCAAGAGAATAACAGCAAAATGATGAAGGAAATCATGAATAGAATGCATGGAATAAGTATACTGGCCAAAGCAAACAACAATTATGACATTTAATGTAAAGGGGTTAAATCTCCATATTAATAAATGAATTCCATCTGATGGCATTTTCTTTTTTTTTTTTACAAAGGGACAGGCTTACACAGGAGTGTACAACTGTAAAATGAAACAAGATCAAAGAGATATATATTAGCCAAAAATTTTTAAAAATTTAGAAAAGCAAGGATGGCATTATTCAAATCAAACACGTAGAAATAAAAACAAAACACTTTGAACAAGATAGTTATTTCGTAATGTTGAAAGCTACAATACACAATTGAGACAAAAAATCTTGAAATAATAAAATTTTATGATTTATAGACAAAGACCCATAAGAAGTATAAAATGAAATTGTAGTGGGAGATTTTAACACTCCTCCATATATCTATGCTAGAGCAAGAAGACAGAAAGCATATATAATACTTGAATAATATGATTAATAATTTTGAATTAATAGTTTGGCATACAACTTTATAATCCACAAACAGAAAACAATTTTATTTTTCAGATGTTAAAGGAGCATTTATTAACATGAAGTCTTAATTAGGCCCAAAAAACCCTCAATAAATTTCCAAAGTAGAAAGTATACAGAGATCGTTACAATCAATTTGGAACATAATTTGCAATATATCGCCAAGTTGAAGATGTGCACAGCCTATCATTTAGTAGTTATAGTCCTAAGTACCCTATAAAAATTCTTTCTCACGTGCACAAGAAGATCCACATGAGAATGTTTGTTATACAACTGTTCATACTTGCAAAAAACTGGAGAGAGCTGAACTGCCCATCTACAGAAGAATAGATGCATGAACTGTGGATTAGACATGCAATATAAAATTCTACAGCAATTCAAACAAAATATCTATGATTATATGCAACCGTGGATGGATCTAAAAATATAAAATTTAGCTAAAAAAAGAGCAAGTTTTAAAAGGATACAGTATGATATGATTTATATAAATTTAAAAACATATAACAATATATCTTGATAGATACATGGAATGTACACCATATAATTTTAAAAAATAGAAATGATAAATACTAAATGCAGTATAATGGTTACCTTCTGGAAGGTAGGGAACATATAGGCCATATTCTTTGGTTACCTAAAATAAAACTTGAATTAAGAACACAATTTTAATAAAAATTTTTCAATCACTTAGATATTTAAAACAGCCCCACAAATTGCCATAAGATCAAAGAGCAAATAAAAATTTAACAGCTTAACACAGAAAAAAATAAATATGAGTCATTTAAAAACATGTGATTTGGTCAAAGATATACTCAGAAGTAAATACTTCCAGATGTTTTAAAAATTAAAAAAAAAGCAAAATGAAATGAGTCAAGCATTCAATTCAAAAAGATAAAAATAAAAGAAAAACATTCAATTTAAGGGATACAAATATATGCATCTATTTGTATATATATGAAAATTAAAAATAAAATAATTAAAAATAAGACAGACAAAAAAGGAATCACAATCAAAATAATAAATATATACAAGAACTAGTTTTTATTTATTTATTTTTGTTTTTTTGGGGGGATTTAATTTTTTGTTTATTGCAGTAACATTGGTTTATAACATTGTATAAATTTCAGGTGTACATCATTATACTTCTATTTCTGTATAGATTATATCATGTTCACCACCCAAATACTAATTACAACTCATCACCACACACCTGTGCCGAATTATCCCTTTCGCCCTCCCCCATTGTCTACTACTTAATGAGTGAGATCATACGGTTTTTGACCTTCTCTCTCTGACTTATTTCGCTTAACATAATACCCTCAATGTCCATCCATGTTGTCACAAATGCCTGGATTTCATCGTTTCTTATGGCTGAGTAGTATTCCATTGTGTATATAGACCACATCTTCTTTATCCATTCGTCCCTTGATGGGCACTTAGGTTGCTTCCAAATCTTGGCTATTGTGAATAACGCTGCAATGAACACAGGGGTGCATGTATCTTTACACATTGGTGTTTTCAAGTTCTTTGGATAAATACCCAGCAGTGGAAGGAATTAGTTTTTAAAAATAAGCCAAACCAATGGAAAATCTAAAAAAGAATACACAAACTCAGTTTGAAATGAAATGCTTGTTAAAGTGTACAACTTGAACATTTCAATGACATAAATAACTTTCTGAAGAAAAAGTATTAAAATTTTCTCAAGACGTAGGAAACCTTCCTAATGTAACCATTAGGAAAGAAACTAAAAAACAGGCCAAAGATCTAACACACCAAGACCTTAGGAGGAATAGTTACCAGAACCTGGAATGAGAGAATAACTTGAAGATGGTCACCATGAGAAAACCTGCGATCTTCATTTGGGGTCTCAAACAGGTAACATCTCAGGAAAGGAGCCAAGGGAATAAATATTGCCGCCTTCCTTTCTTCCTTTCCTCCCGTCTCCTGCTGGGTTTCCCATTTGGCTGGACCCCGTCCAAAAGCAGAGGACAGGGAGTCTTTTGATGCAGCGCCTCTGGTGCAGAGGGCAGAGTGGAGAAGAGTAGATCTGGAGGGGCATACAAAGGACACACGGCACACACAGGTTTTCAATCCTCTGGAACAAAGTGTAAACTATTGAAATGAGCTATTCCTTGAAAATTGAAATCGACGATTTTCAAAGACTGTGACTCTGAAGCACATATTTTTAGATAATAATATAATGACGACTTGGATAAACCAACAGGAGAATTTCATTCACAATTGCAACAGAACACATCATAATATTAGGAATTAACTTAAGAAATGAAAAGAAATATAAAGAAAACTGTAACATTTTACTGCTATATATGTAAGAATTCTTGAATGAATGGAGAGACATAGCGCAACACTAGATGAGAACGCAGTATATCGTGAGGATTAACATCATGGGCTTGGAATCAAACTGGACCAGCCTTGGATTCTGGCTCCTCCACTTACTAGCTGCTTAAAGTTACTGAGAGTCACTTTCACTATCTATAAATTAGATATAATAATGATACTTAGGGTTTTTGTGAGTATATTAAGTCATAAAGTTTTGTAAAGCTCTTAGCACAGTCTTGAAAATTTTAAGGGGCTTGAAAATGTCAGAATGACTGTTAATTTTCCCCAAATTCAAAGAAAAGTTTAACAGACTCCCAATCAAATTGAAAAATAAATTTTTTTTTTTGTGAGGAAGATCAGCCCTGAGCTAACATCCATGCCAATCCTCCTCTTTTTTGCTGAGGAAGCCCGGCCCTGAGCTAACATCTATTTTTTTCCTCAAAGCCCCAGTAGATAGTTGTATGTCATAGTTGCACGTCCTTCTAGTTGCTGTATGTGGGACGCGGCCTCAGCATGGCCGGAGAAGCGGTGCGTCGGTCTGCGCCTGGGATCCGAACCGGGGCTGCCAGTAGCGGAGCGCGCGCACTTAACTGCTAAGCCACAGCGCTGGCTCCCAGAAAAATAATTTTTTAAGAGGAACTTGACAAAAATTCTGATGTTAATCTAGAAGAAAATTACCAGGTAAGAATGGTCAAGACCTTTTTGACAAAGAGGAGTAATGACAATGTCCTACAGTGACATATCTGAAAACATGTGATAAGGATTAAGGAGAGGAAAACAGAAAAATGGAAACAACCACAAGAATACTCGAGGATTTAATATATCATAAAGAGGGTCCATCAATTAATGGAATAGATAAAGATATTCACCCAAATGGCTTTGGCACTCTTGGAGGAGAAAGAAAAAATCAGTTTAATAACAATTTCACACCAAATGGCAAAATAAAATCCAGATAGTTAAAAGTTTAAAGATACATCATCACACTATCAAATCACAGGGGAAAATGTATGTAATTTGATTTAAATTCCTTATTGAAGGGTACCTTGCTGTACATTGATAATTATACTTTAACTTGATTGATAGACTGTTTAGGTTCTCCAGGTCTTAAAATAACCTTCTTCTATCTTTATAGAGCAAATTTGCTTGTTTGGGCACTTCTCGTGATTGCTCCATGTTTTTATTTTAAATTTGGATATATTCTACTCCAAATTTTCTACAATAGCTGCATGGTCACACGTGAAGTCATTAGTATTTTGTGTTTTAGAATAGTTCTCTCCATTCTTCCAGGCAGATAGTAAGATCTGGCCTTGATTTACTTTTAAAATCTTGACATTAGGACTTATAAAGTATGTACCCATGCAAAATGTGAGTTTGGGTAGTCAGAAGGTTTCACATCTCCTTATCCGAAAGACTTTAAAATTGGACTTTGTAACTGTTTCTCCCCCATTCTAAGAGTAGTCCACACAGTTAAAGATGATGCTTTTTTCCCATAAAGAGGCTGTCTCACAAGCACTAAACAAGAGGGGTTTTCTTCTTTAAGAAAATGATCTGCTATTTCTGTCTTTCAGTTGCATAGATCGACTGCTTTACTGCAGGAGAACTAGGACTTCTTACAGAGCTTTGTTATGATGATACAGTCCATTTCTCTACCCAGAATTTCACTCTAATTATGGTTTTCTTTTCCTGGCTCTGAGGTGACAGTTCATAGCCTTTGCCCCCTTAGCTCTTAAAGTGGCAGAAGCTTGGAGACAGTCCAGAAAGTAGCATCTGACACTTTCATTTCCAACATAAAGTGACTAATGAAATTCTGGACTAAAAATATAACTATAGTGCCTAGAACAAATGGGGCATGGTCCCACTGTACTTGGCACTGATCAAAACACATTAGGTCATGTTATGTTCAACCCTGGGTACCTTTTATTAATAGGAAACTTGAAAAATTGGAATGTCAGTAGAAGAAATGAGGATGATGAAGTGTCTAGAGAGCACAAAACACAAAATATAGATGAAGGAACTAGGGGGATATAGCCTTGAAAATGGAAGGCTTGGGTTATGTAATTCCAAGGCAGTAATATCATCAAATGGTATACTGAAGAGAACAGTGGACTAGACGTGAGTTGAATTCTGCAACTGCTTTGCTGTTGAGTAGCGCTGTGGCTCCTGGCAAAGCACCGAATCTCTCAGGGCCCCAGTATCTTCTGTAAATTGAGGAGATTGGATGAGATCACCTCTGCATTTTTATACTCTATCATTTCGCTACCTTTTTGTAATACTGGAATCTATCTATGATTTTTCATTATTATTTTTTAGAAGTGTGGATCTCTTTCTTTTTAAACAATGTTTACTGGGAACCCCATTATATAAAAATGATAAAAAACAGAACTTGTCTGGTTGAATCAGTGACAATGTACTAGAGCCCTAACCACAAAGTTTCTTCCCCATGTGGCACCAGCCCCTGACACTCCTCTTGAGTAGCAGTGTAGACACTTTCACAGAACTTCTCTATGGAGAACACAATCTAAAACTGTTTCTAAAACTGAAAAGGAATGTTTTTCATGGTTTTCTGAATACAGAAACAGATCTTAATAATATTCACTGCTAATAAAAACATCTGTATATATGCACTTTACTTTGTAGATAATTTAATCAATTTCATTGTAGGACACTTGCAATTAAGAAATATCCCAAGTGTCTTAAAAAAACGCTGATATTTGTATCAATGAATTAGTTCTTTTAAATCTGTTTTAAATAGATTAAGGAATAAAAACCATACTCCAGAGGATGAAATAGTATCTTATTTCATGAAGAGTCTACAGATTAGAACAGTTAATGTTGTTGACGTGACTTCAAACCAACCTTTTGATGAAAAGAAAAATGTTGACAAAAGTTATAATATGCTTAAATGAAAATGAACTTCAAATAGAATCTTAATTATTAAAGTAACTGGACTGGAAAAGACCATGTTAGCTGAAACAGTAGTTAATTTTTCAGAAAGTACCATGGAATAAATTTACATTCTCAAGTTAGGCAGGAAAAATAATAGCACCAAATATATGAAGCACTCTTGGTATTAACATATTACTTTCTGAGCATGTAGATAGATGAGCAGGAAGGTGACTTTAATACAGACGCACTTGAGGCTTTAATTCATTAGCAATCCAAGAAGGAATAATAAATATTTCAAATAAACTGTGCTTTTCATATCTGCTCACTAATGAAATTTTAATTAACTATAGAACCAATTATGAGATTTTGTATAAAATGTTGCAAGATTAATTTTTAAAATGGAAATTAAAACACTCAAGCAATTTTCCTACCAGGCTTTCTTTAGACTTTCCTTCCTTCTTTTTCTTCAATTTTTTGTCATAATAAATAGAAATAACACATAAGTATTCAGGTGTTGAAAACGAAACCCCTTTCCTTTTTATTTATTTATTTATATGTTTCATATATGTAAAATTATATATCACCTAATTTAGACAAATTTTAAACAAAGAGGGACTTCTACTTCATAGGCCTTAAATGAATTAATGGGTTCCTTTATACGGCAGTCAGTGAAATACCCAAAAGTCTAGGAAGCAGACATCAGCCTAAGAAGTTTCTCAATCAAGTCCCTTTAATTTTCCTGTCAGAAATATTAAGTAATAAACAGATATAGCTTGTATTGGTTTTTCAGCTCTACAATGGGAAAGTTCACTTTCTTGGAGTTATTCCAAATGATTGGACAATGAAGATGTTCCCCCTGCAGGCCTTCCCCTGTCCCTTCCCCTTCCCCTCCCACCCCATCCCATTCCTATCTTAGGAGGCAAAGTCTGAGGAACCAAGTGGTCACTGCTGACCTGGAAGCGAGCTGACTCTCTCTTTTACACCTGAGGTTATTGGGAGTCATGACCTCCAATTACAACTTTTTCTTTTTTGTTTGTGACGTAAAGAAGTGGACTTCTATTCTTTAATAGAAATATTATAAAAAGCGAGTATGCAAAATCTCTTGTGACATAGAGTAAGACATAACAACTTTGTCAGATATCTTCTTTTCCTTATTATTAGCTTTCTATTTCTAGCAGTCTGGAACTAGATTGTACAAGCCTTATGATGGCAGTCTTCCAACTGGGCTATGAGTTCCTTTGGGAATTTGCAAAGAAAGTTAAGGGAATTATTTTCTAGATCCTCAGTTTCCGTATATACTAAAAAGTATCTGCTGAGAATTCTTCTGCATGTTGAGGTAGATTCTCTTTTGCCGCCTTTCTTTTCATAATAGCTTTACCTCCACTCCATAAAACAAAAGCACATCCCTCACTCAAACCTTGCTGTGGCACATTTTCCCAGGATGTAAAAAGATGTAAGGGGCTAAGCAAAAGGACATTTGAGTATCGATTGTGGGTTGTCATGTTCCGAATTCAAATTCATCGTAGAGTGGAATAATGGGAGTGACTTTGCCTTTTCTATTGTCTTGAGTTTTGTCAAAGAATGCATGGTTCTTGAGAGATAGTGTCTTGAGAACAAGGTTTTCCATTTAAAGGTAATTGATACTTTTCCACTATTTCCAACAGTCATCCTCAAGCTGTGTCATTAGCTCAAAATGAAGAGCCAAAAGATTAAAACTTAGATTGTTGATTTTTTTCGTGTGACTGGAAATTAACCTGACATTATCAAATTTTTTAAGATACTGGATGAAAACTGTAAATGTACATTCTGAGGGTGATTTCTTTTAGACTGGAGTTCATCATTTGCTAATGTAGTTAAACTTATTTTCTCAAATCATTTCATAAAATATTTATTCTGATTTCAGTCAGCCTAATTTTTTTCATCTATAAAATATTTAATATTTTCTACTTCCTATTAGCAAAAAAATGCAACTGTATGCTAATTTTTGGACTAAGAAATTTTTAGCAGTACATATAATTTTTTTCATAAAATACATAGGGAATTTTGATTCTGGATTTATTATATTATATAGAGAGTTCTTATTTAATTATACACCGAAGCTGACCACCAGAGCTCAATACATGCATGAGCACATTTAGCAAAGGAATACTATGGCCAATAACATACTCCTCACTTCATAAATAACTCATAATTTTACACACAACAGTCTTGCAAATTAAGAAATAAAAATGGCATTTTATCAAGCTTTCAACTTATTAGAATATGAATAAATTAAATTATATTAGATATAAAAATTTTTAGTCTTAATGACTGCTTTTAGTAATCTAAAATCTGATTCCTAATTTATTTCACAGTGATTTTTATATTTCTAAAAATATGTATTAACATTTTTATTGGAAGTGAAAACTTCCAATTTTTTTCTGATCTGGTTGATTGGTTTGACAAAGAGCGTTGGTTTTGCTAATTAGGTTATCTGCTGGATGTTTTCCACTAATTAAGTGAGTAAACTCTGCAGCTCCTGGATTTTGAAAAGATAAAAACATACTGTTAAAAAGATCAGTGCATTCACAAAAGTGTATTGAATTTAATATTTCAGTTCCCCCCTCCCTGTCAGAGTATGTTGAATTAATAAAATGCCTTTAAGTGAAAGAGTTAACAGGAGTAGGGTTAGTCATTAGGATGAGTCTTGGTAAAGCCTCTATGCTGTTCTGAGCAACTGGGAATGTCAGTGTCTATAATAAAGCCCTTTGCAAATAAGTTGGTTTCTAAGTCTTTGCTTTCAATACAGTAGAAGGGCTACCTAACAAGTTGCAAATTGATATATCATTAGAAATAATTTTTGAGGGCCGGCCCCGTGGCTTAGCAGTTAAGTGCGCGCGCTCTGCTGCTGGCGGCCCGGGTTCGGATCCCGGGTGCACACCGATGCACCGCTTGTCGGGCCATGCTGAGGCCGTGTCCCACATACAGCAACTAGAAGGACGTGCAACTATGACGTACAACTATCCACTGGGGCTTTGGGGAAAAAAATAAATAAATAAATAAAATTAAAAAAAGAAATAATTTTTGAGAATAGATTACTGTGTGATTTTTGGTATAAAATTCAGAAGAATTTAAAGAACAGAGTGATATTGTTATCACAAAACTCTTTTCATTCCTATGCATTTATTTACCTGATCATTTGTGCGTTGCTTGTATCTATGAAATAAAAATAAAAATCTCTTTTTCTAGTGATAAGTAAAATTCAGTCATGGATATATAATCTAATCAGAAATAAATTAGCTTGATCCATATCATTATGAGTTACATTTCCAATAAATTTTATTTTTATCCTTAATCATCGAATTTGTAATATATTTATGTTGTTTTGAATGACAGTTTATAGAAGAAGAAAAGTTTTAAAACTCTTAGACCCTATGGGCACAGGGAAAAAATTATATACATATTTTTGTAGCAAAGATGTATTATACCTTCCAGCATAAAAGACTTTTACTTCCAGTAAAAGCCTTTCCAGCATAAAAATATATTACATTAGCATAAAATATGTTGGTGAATGGAAACGGAAAAGTTCAAGGAGATAAAGGAACTATATAAAATTAGGAAAAGTGGTCACTTATTTTTAAAATAGATAAATGTAGGGTATTTAGATTCTACTGGGTACTTTTAAAAACTTGATATGAATATTTATTTCAAAATGTCCATATTTACAATATGTCTGAAATTACATGCAGCTATTTAAACTTTAAAAAAAAAATCTTAATTGTAACTTATAAATATGCAAGCAGATACACAGTTTTCCAAAATTCTTTAGAGGGTTTTGTCAGCTGAAGACCTCTGCCTTAGGGACCATGCTCTCTTGATGACAACTTTTAAAGTCTTTTTGTCCATTGCAGAAACTATTCTCTCCTGGCTAATGGCCAAGCCTCTTTACCTCCAAGAGGGCACTGTACAAATGCTTCAGGCATTTCCCCACATGAAGGATGGAATATTTGGTTTAATATGCAAAGTGCTTCAGTCTACCCCACTTACTGCCATCTACTCTGGTCTCAACCACAACTCTTACTTTCCCACCATGTCAAACTTCCCAGTGTCTCTGACAATCCCAGGTCCTTTTGTCATTGGTTCCTTCACACCTTATGTTTCTTGTGCCTGTAGTTATCTCACTGTTACAGGCAAAAAACGCAGAACAAGTAAAGAGATTGATTGTACTCAGAATATTGCAGGAAGGAGAGCACCCGAGATCTGAGGCTCAGAGTGTCTCGGCAGGGTGGTTTTGCCTTAGATTTTATAGGGAAGAATAGACAAGTTATAGATGGGATGATTTTACCGTTGGGATTGGTTTTTGTAATCAGAGGAAGTCTCAGTCAGTGAGATGAACAAAAAATGTTTGTCTCTTTGTCAAGCTAGCTTTGGGGGGACAAACAGTCCAGCTAATCATTTACGAGACAAAGGATAAGAATTTTGAGGATTGGTGTCTGATCTTGTTATATGTACAAGGGGGTCATCTGAGAGTCTTATGAGAGTCAGGAGAAAGAAGAGTCTTATCTAAGTCATGTGAGAAAGATATTTCTTTGCAGTAAGCCATTTCTTGGAACACAACAGGGTGGGGTTTCTGGAAAACAAAAGGTTGGGAAGATTAACCATCTCTATTTTCTAGGACCGCAGGGCTTAGGTAAAGTCAACATTGTCACCGCCTTTGTCTAGCAAACTGTTTTTTTAAAGGAATTGGTTTACAACATTGTGTAATTTCAGGTGTACATTATTATATATCAGTTTCTGTATAGACTGCATTGTGCTCACCACCAATTGTCTAGTTTTATCCATCACCATACATGTGCGCCCCTTTACCCTTTTCGCCATCCTCCCACCCCCTTCTCCTCTGGTAACCACTAGTCTGTTCTCCTTATACATGTGTTTGTTTATCTTCCTCATATGAGGGAAATCTTATGGTGTTTGTCTTTCTTTGTCTGGTTTATTTCACGTTACATAATACCCTCAAAGTACATCCATGTTGTGGCAAATGGGATTATTTTGTCTTTTTTATGGCTGAGTAGTATTCCATTGTATATATACACCACATCTTCTTTATCCATTCATCCATTGATGGGCACTTGTGTTGCCTCCATGTCTTGGCTATTGTGAATAATGCTGCAATGAGCATCCAGGTGCATAAATCTCTTTGTATTGTTGGTTTCATGGTGTTTGGATAAATACCCAGTAGTGGGACAGCTGGATCATATGGTATTTCTATTTTTAATTTTTTGAGAAATCTCCATACTATTTTCCATAGTGGCTGCACCAGTTTGTGTTCCCACCAGCAGTGTATGAGAGTTCCCATTTCTCCACATCCTCTCCAACATTTGTTATTTTTTGTCTTGTTAATTATAGCCATTCTGAATGAGTATAAGGTAACATCTCATTGTAGTTTTAATTTGCACTTCCATGATTAGTGATGTTGAACATCTTTTCATGTGCCTGTTGGCCATCTGTATATCTTCTTTGGAAAAATGTCTGTTCAGATCCTCTGCCCATTTTTTGATCAGGTTGTTTGATCAGGTTGTTGAGTCATATGAGTTCTTTATATATTTTGGAAATTAACCCCTTGTTGCATATATGATTTGCAAATATTTTCTTCCAGTTGGTGGGTTGTCTTTTTGTTTTGTTCATGGTTTCCTTTGCCTTGCAGAAGCTTTGTAGTCTGATGTAGTCCTATTTATTTATTTTTTCTTTTGTCTCCCTTGCCTGAGTAGACATGGTATTTGAAAAGATGCCGCTAAGACCAATGTCATAGAGTGTACTGTATATATTTTCTTCTAGGAGTTTTATGGTTTCAGGTCTTACATTCAAGTCTTTAATCCATTTTGAATTAATCTTTGTGTATGGTGTAATATAATGGTCTACTTTCATTCTTTTGCATGTGGTTGCCCAGTTTTCCAACACCATTTATTGAAGAGACTTTCCTTTCTCCATTGCATGTTCTTGGCTCCTTTGTCAAAGATTAGCTACCCATAGATGTGTTTTATTTCTGGGATTTCAATTCTGTTCCATTGATCTGTGTGTCTGTTTTTGTGCCAGTACCATGTTGTTTTGATTACTATAGTTTTGTAGTGTATTTTGAAGTCAAGGATTGTGATGCCTCAAGATTGTTCT
Source organism: Diceros bicornis minor (assembly GCF_020826845.1). Taxonomy (NCBI): domain Eukaryota; kingdom Metazoa; phylum Chordata; class Mammalia; order Perissodactyla; family Rhinocerotidae; genus Diceros; species Diceros bicornis. The sequence continues at coordinate 42,980,092 of NC_080756.1, forward strand.
TTTTTCTTAGGATTGCTTTGGCTATTCAGGGTCCTTTGTTGTTCCATGTAAATTGAGGATTCTTTGTTATATTTCTGTGAAGAATGTCATTGGGATGCTGACTGGGATTGCATTAAATCTGTAGATTGCTTTAGTTAATGTGGACATTTTAACTATGTTTATTCTTCCACTCCATGAGCATGGAATATCTTTCCATTTCTTTATGTCTTTGATTTCTTTCAATAATGTCTTATGGTTTTCTCTGTATGGGTCTTTCACCTCCTGGGTTAAATTTATTCCTAGATATTTTATTCTTTTTGTTGTGACCGTAAATGGGATTGTATTCTTGACTTCTCTTTCTGCTAGTTCATTATTAGCGTACAGAAACGCAACTGATTTTTGTTAAGTTGATTTTTACCCTGCAACTTTGCTGTAGTTGATTATTTCTAATAGTTTTATGGTGGATTCTTTAGGGTCTTCTATATATAGAATCATGTCGTCCACAAACAGCAAGAGTTTTACTTCTTTCTTTCCTATTTGGATACCTCTTATTTCTTTTTCTTGCCTAATTGCTCTGGCAAAAATCTCCATTTGAATATGAGTGGTGAGAGTGGGCACCTTTGTCTTGTTCCGGTTCTCAGAAGGAGGGCTTTCAGTTTATCGTCATTAAGCATGATGTTGGCTGTGAGTTTGTCATTTATGGCCTTTATTACCTTGAGGTACTTTCCTTCTATACTCATTTTATTGAGATTTTTTATCGTAAACGGATCTTGGATCTTATCAAATGCTTTCTCTTCATCTATTGATGTGATTTTTATTCCTCATTTTGTTAATGTGAGGTATCACATTGATTCATTTATGGATGTTGGATACCCTGTGTCCCTGGTATAAATACCGTTTGATGATGGTGCGTGATCCCTTTAATGTATGGCTCTATTCAGTTTACCAATTTTTTTATTTTTTTTGTGAGGAAGATTAGCCCTGAGCTAACATTTTTGCCCGTCTTACTCTATTTTGTATGTGGGATACCGCCACAGCATGGCTTGATGAGTGGTGCATACATGTGTGCCCGGGATCTGAACCTGTGAAGCCCAGGCCACTGAAGTAGAGCGCACAAACTTAACTGCTACGCTACCAGGCCGGCCCGTTTGCCAATGTTTTGTTGAGGATTTTTGCATCTATTTTCATCAGTGATATTGGCCTGTAATTTTCCTTCTTTGTGCTGTCCTTGCCTGGTTTTGGTATCAGGATAATGTTGGCCTCATAGAATGAGGTAGGAAGTGTTCCGCCTTTTTCAATTTTTTGGAATAGTTTGAGAAGGATAGGTATTAAATCTTCTTTGAATGTTTAGTAGAATTCTCCAGAGAAACCATCTGGTCCTGGACTTTTGTTTTTTTGGGAAGTTTTTGATTGCTGTTTCAACCTCTTTACTTGTGATTGGATCTATTCAAATTCTCTATTTCTTCTTGATTCAGCTTTGGGAGGTTGTATGAGTAAGAATTTATCCATTTCTTCTAGGTTATCCAATTTGTTGGCATGTAGTTTTTCATAGCATTCTCTTATAATCCTTTGTATTTCTGTGGTATCCATTGTAATTTATCCTCTTTCATTTCTAATTTTATTTATTTGACCCTTCTCTCTTTTTTTCTTGTAAAGTCTGTCTAAGGGTTTGTCAATTTTTTTTATCTTCTCAAAGAACCAGCTCTTAGTTTCATTGATCCTTTCTATTTTTTTTAGTCTCTATTTCATTTATTTGTGCTCTAATTTTTATTATTTCTCTCCTTCTTCTGTCTTTGCATAGATGAGATGGTCCATTTTATGGTAGTTTCTTATCTCCATTAGCCTAAGCAGGGTTCCATCTCTTTCCTCTTCCCCTTCTGGGTTATTTTTGTCACCAATTATTCTTTTTGTGTTGTGATTCTGTGACAAAATTGAAGTGCTTATAGTTATTTTTGATGCTTTCCTTCTCTTTATGTTTTATGTTATAATTAAGTGTTTGCTACCTGTTCTGATAGAGAGCTGCAATTTTCAATTTTGTCTATTTGTCTTCTTGCTCAAAGCTTTGTAAACCTTTGCCTTTTTATTTCAGGTAGGAGGGCTTCCTCCATCATTTCTTGTGAGGGAGGTCTACTAGTGATAAACTCTCTTAGCTTTTGTTTATCTGGGAAAGCTTTTATTTTTCCATAATATCTGAAGGATAGTTTTGCTGGATAGAGTATTCTTAGCTAAAAGTTTTTGTCTTTCAGTATTTTGAATATGTCATTCCATTCTCTCCTAGCCTGTGAGTTTTCTGCTGAGATATCTGCTGAAAGCCTGATAGGGGTTTTTTGTAGGTTATTTTCTTCTGCCTTGCTGCCCTTAATATTTTTTCTTTGTCATTGACTTTTGCCAGTTTTAATAGTATATCCTTTGGAGAAGGTCTTTTTGCATTGTTGTAGTTAAGAGTTCTATTGTTTTCATGTACTTTTAAGTCCAATTTCTTCCTCAGGTTTGAGAAGTTCTCAGCTATTATTTCTCTGCCCTCTGCTCCTTTCTCCCTTTTTTCTCCCTCTGGAATACCTATAATCCTTATGTCACCTAACTGAGTCAGGTATTTCTTGAAGAATTTCTTCATTTTTTAAAATCTTAGTTTTTTCCTCTTCCACCTGAAGCATTTCTATATTTCTGTCCTCTAATGCACTAATTCTGTCCTCCATAAGGTCACTGCTATTTTTTATGGTTTCTAGATTTTTTTAAATCTCATTAATTGTGTTCTTCTTATTCAGAGTTTCTGTATTTTTTTTTCCAAGGGCTTCAGTCTCTTTCATGAAGTATTCCTTCTCCTCATTAATTTTATTCCTGAGCTCATCAAAGTGTCTTTCTGAGTTTTCTTGTGACTCATTGAGTTTCTTTATGACAACTATTTTGAATTCTCCATCATTTAGATTATAATCTTCTGGATTGGTTTCTGGAGACTTGTCATTTTCCTTCTGCTCTGCAGTGCTACTGTAGTTCTTCATGGTGTTTGATGAATTGATCCTCTGCCAGTGCATTTGTGGTAGTATCAGGTCACAGATTCCACCTGCCACCACTGGGGGTGGGGGGCAGGAGCTGTGTTTTCTGATCCTGCCCCATCAATTAGTAGTTGTGTGGGTTGGGCTGCAGCCACTAGGCGAGTTGCGCTCATTTGGGCAGGGCATCTGTGCTCGGCGGGCAGGTCATGGTTGCAGGGTCTGGCTCTGTGCCAGTAGGCAGTTTGGCTGAGCTGCTGCACTTGGTGGGCGGGACACCTTTTCAGGGGTTGAGTCACCGCCACTGTAGGTGGGTGCTCCCACAAGCCAGGCTACCACTCTGAAAGTGTTCGTGTGCAGACTGGGCTGCCCTGCCTCTACTTATAGTCTCACCATTCACTGAGTGAGGATTGGCAACCTGGATGGTTGCCACCAGGGAGGGCGAGGGGGAAGGGGGGCCACTTACTTAGTTCCACTGCTTACTGGGGAATCCACTCTACCCACCTTCACATGTATGGCTGCATGTCTCTCTCAGGCATCCTGTTGTGTGGTGTAGAGAATCCTCTATTGGTTAATGAATGCCAATTTAGTTGTAACTTAGAGGCGAGAGACATAGGGAACAGCTCACTCTGCCATGATGCTGACATCACTCCTAGCAAACTGTTGTTAAACCTTTCAGTCTCAATTACATCCTTTGCCAAGCTGTTATAGTCAGGTTCCCCAAGAAGTGAACTCTGAGTCAGAGATTTGCTTACAGGATGTTTACTGGGGAGTCCTCTTGGAATCAACACCTGTGGGGAGCAGATGAGGAAAGTAGTTTTTGTTGGAAAAGGGTTGAGCAATCCAAATCTGGCCCATAGTCTGTTTGTATATGGCCCTGAGCTAAATAAGAATGGTTTTTACATCTTTAAAGGGTTGGGGAAAAAAAAAAAAAAGAATACCCAACAGAGACTGATGTAGCCTGAAAAGCCTAAAACATTTACTACCAGCTTTTTCAGAAAAAATTGGCCTACTCCTGGACTAGAAAAGGGCAGATGCAGTCATAACAAAGGCCCTAGCCATCTTCTAAGGAGCTCAGAAGCTAGGATAACATGCAGAGTTATCCTGAATTATTCAAAGGGTTGGGGTCTCCCAGCATCAATCAGTACTCTGGTCATGGTGGTAGAAGCATGCCCTGACTGGGGTGAGGGCACCACATCCAATATACAGTCTTCCCTAGGGACTGTTTTTTACTCTCTTCTGCTCCTTCCAGTGTGCAGTCTATGACTTTTGATGACTCTTGTTAGTGCCATGGAATCAACTCTGACTCCTAATGACCCTGTGTACAGCAGAGTGGGACCCTGCCCCCTTTTGTTGGGCCATCTTTTTATCTTCCGGCACTATATCAGACAGTGCTCCACTGCTACTCACAGGGTTTTCACAGCCAATTTTTTTGGAAGTGGGTGGCCACATCCTTCTTCCTAATGTGTTTTAGTCTGGAAGCTCCACTGAAACCTGTTGGCCATGGATGACCCTACTGGTATTTGAAATACTGGTGGCATAGCTTTCAGCATGACAACAACATGCAGCCATCACAATGTGACAATTGACAGATGGTGCTGTGGCTCTCTGACCAGGAAACGAACCCAGCTGTGCCAGTGAGAGAGCCCAAATCTTTACTAGATCACCATGGCTGGCTATGACTCTACTTATTATGTAATTAGTTCTTTACACGCCAGTATCTCTTACTCAGCTGGGATCTACTCAAGAACAGGAATAGTGTCCTTTTTCTTATTGTACTTCTAGTGTCTACCTCAGGGTCTGGCACAAAGAATGGGCTCAATAAATATTAACTGAATGATGAAATATTCTTGCTTTTCATAAGCCTGAAAAACAGAAAATAAGCTCTCCAGGAGTTCATAGAATAAGTCATTGGAAGAGACTTTTAAAATTCATGTTGGCTGTAAACCAGACCTTAGTTTATTTTCATGAAATGGATATGAATGGATTTATGACACTTGAATGTGAGAAAAGTAGAATGTCCAATTTCAATCACATAGTTGGGGCTGGGAGTCATTCTCCCTCTGGTTGCACAAGCAGCCCTATCAATGTTCCTGACACTTCCTGGCATGTAGTAGGAATAGTCTGATGTCTCTGACAGACTTTCATTAGCCTCACTTATCTCTACCTTTAAAACTCAAAACCCGCCATCCCCTGCCACTTGAGGATAAGCCAACTTAATTCACTTCCTCTGGATCTCAATCATAAAAAGCCATTAATTCTAGGACAAGGGATTCCAGAATTCAAAACTCTGCTTCCCATGAAGGAGAATATTACTTTTTCATTCTTTTTATTATTTGGGTCTATGGAATCAAAAAACCAAGGTACTGACTAATTTCTCAGTAACTCTTTCTGTTAAAATTATTATCTCTAAATGGTGGGAAACTTGAGATAACACCTGAAGTTTCATCATTAAATAGTAATGACTATCACTCTTTGTAAGGACACAAGTTACTTGACATACACTTATTCCTCCGTTTCCTTAGCATTACATCACCAGGATTTTGAGCTTCTGGAGAGCAGCAATCATCACTCATATTGCCTTTCAAATTCCACAGTTCCTGGAATAGGGGTGTTTTCAGGACTTTGAATTGTAGAATAAATTGATGGAAAGTAAAATTTTTAAGTCATAAGTTCAGTGCTATAAAACATTACAGGTTATGGTTTACGCTTTGTTCCACTAATGGTAGATGAATCCAGCCTGATTTAGATACTCCCATGTAGCGTAGACCTTTGGAAAGAGTTTACTGTTGGCATCATTTGAAGCTTCTCGATGGTTGCTTTCTCAGGAGAAAGCTAATCGGGTGGGAATGCAGAGGAGGGGAAGAGTTTTAGTTAATGGCTAGCATACATAGATTTCTAACTGGATTTAGATGGATGGTAATGGCAGAGGGGTTGGGAGGGAATCTTGCATTCTATTGACTCCAAAAGATATTTTCTTGTCTTAGCCATTCCAAATACCTTTTGGCTTCAGTGCATAAGAGCTGTATTTTAAAAACATGCTTAAAATGTTACTGTATATTTTGAGTTTGGCTATAGAGATGCCCATAATATTTTCTACTGCTGCAGTATTAACTGTAGAAATGCACTGCATTCCCCAGAATCACATATCTTAGGGTGAATGTAAATTGACTGTCTAATATCAATTCTTGTGCTGTCTTGTCTTTGTGCCAGAAACTCCAGGGCATCCTGAGAATACATGTGATTGTGTGACAAGGACACCAAAGCATCTCCAATACCTATTTGAAAAGTGTCAACTCATTTTCTGTTATACTGTCATTTTCCAGAAAAATATCACCAATAATTTCACAGCAAAATTCCTTCAAATGCAGCACACTGCTTAAAGCTAAGTGGACTTTATCTTTGTGGTTTTGCTTTTTCTGACATATCCATTGAACTATAATAAGTAAAAATTTTAAAATGAATAGTTCAGCAGCTTCAGTCTGCTAATTTTCTTTACCATCAGGGAACTAGGTGAGGCAACAAAATAGAGATGAACAAAATTGAGTATCAGAATGAGGGGAACTGGAGAAGCGGGTAATTTATGTATTCTGCAAAGCAGTTTTATTAAACAGAAAATTGTTGCAATTTTGTGTGAGTCATAGTGAAGCTATGCTATGTCTTTATGGTAAGACTTTCATAATCTACCGACCTGGTAAGCAATACACTAACTTTCCAATTTACCAGCTAGAACCCGGCTTTCCTCACAAGTCCTCGCGTCTCTTGGTCTCTCCTAAACAATGTGTTGGTACAGTGGCAGCCTAGGAAGCCAAACTCAACTTTTCCAATCACCCCCTGGGCAAAAATAGAGAGAGATTTTCTTTTCCAATTCCGGTTTGCACTTATCTTAAGGAATTCAACCTCAGACACACGAGTGGCATTTATGCTTTTGTCCAGAGCACAGCCTTACCCAGTCAGTCCTACAGCTGCAACTCTTCCACAGTTACATGAGCTGGAGATGAAGGGTGGGGCTTTTTCCCCGAGGTGGGAGGGGAGGGAAATTGTAGGAGGATATTTCAGTTCATCTTTGGGGGCTTTGATTTCATATTGCTTCTGAAGAAGTAAAACAATTTTTACTTCTGTTTATTTTCCCTTTAGTTTCCTCTTTTTTTTGTGCTTGCAGTTGTTTATTTTTGGTTTGTTTGTTATCTTTTATTTGTTTCCTTGCTTCTCTTGTGTCATTTTTTATTCACTACTGTATCAGTTTTCTGTTTTTCCCCATAGCCCCTTCCTTTTCGCCCGTCCTCCACAGGCAACCGTTCTAATACATTTAATGCGTATTTTTAAAAAAAAATGTGTTCTTGAAAAATGTGTATTGTGAGCATCTGTTTTTAATTTCTGCATTTATTATTGTGATATAAATCACATTGTGTCTCGCTCTTTAGTATCCAGCAGTGTGTAATTAAGATGCACCCACATTGCTCTGTGTGCATCTGTTCTGTTGCTTCCAGCTGTCCACGTACTCCTTGGTGTGCGTCTACCACGTTTACCTTTTAATTCACCAGTGATGGGCTTCCAAATTGCTACTAACTTCCTGCCACCACAAACAATACCGCTGTGAACATCCTTGTACATGTTTCCTTCCAGACAAGCGTGAGAATTTTGGAAAGAAATACTCTATGGAACGAAATTGCTAAGTCGGACGGTAGGCATATGTTTAATTTGACCAAATAGTGCCAGATTGCTCTTGAGAACAGCAGATTTTGTCTACCTTCCAGCCAGCAATGTACGAGACTTCTTACACACGCATGCATATGCACACAAGTAGACACACACATGCCTGTGCACACGTACACATACACAAGCATACATTCTTACCGTAATTTGCTTTAAGTCAATCAGCTTCTAATTTTTGCCTTTTAAAATAACTGTAACATAAAATTAATGGTTGTTTTAATTTGCATTTCTTTGATTATCTCATATGTTTTCTCATAGGCATTTGGGATTTCCTGTTCTGTATATTGCCTGTTTGTATACGTCGCCCATTTTTCTATTAGGATTGCTATCTTCTTCTGGTTGACTTAGGTAACTTCTTGTGTCAAACTCTGTGTGTATTAGCAGAAGAAGGATAAGATTTATTTCTCTTCTTCATATCTTCCCACTCAAGACTTGTGTAATTTTATCATTCATCAACCACACCAAGATAATTTTAAAAGATCTGTTAAAAGTTATAAGAACATTAGTGTTAATTTGATTTATTAAGAAGTTGTACATTATTTCCTTTTCTGATACCATCCGCTTGTAGGCAACTTGGCAATATAAATGGGAGAGGAGCTGTGAAGACTTTCTTTGTTAGGACAAGCCCCTCCAATTATCAGAAGGTAAAGGGGAAATAAAATTGGCATCTAATCCGACTTCTGTCATAATGAACAGCTAATCAGGCTGCTCCACTGTAACGGAAATGGGAGTGGGTCTTTCCAAGCATCCTCTCTGAAATGAGGTGTTTCTCAAGCTCATCCTTTGGGTCCAGACCCTTGTGTACTCCGTCTAAGACCTGCCCTGTGGACTTAACGAAAAATAAGGAAGATAGAACAAAATGTGAAAATAACACTGGACCAAGACTATAGTGTTAATTAAAGTTGCATGATTTTGAAAAAAGCACTCAAATTTTCTGGGTCTCATTTTGGTTTCCCAATCTATAAATGAAGAAATAAAGCTGTATGATGGTTACAGTCTCTTAGTCAAACACAAAAACCAAAACCAAAACCAAAAAACTATGACATTTTTCAAATTATTTCCAAGCTTATAAGTGGCTTATTAGCAGAAGCCTTGAACATGAATTTTTCAAGCGAGGATGGACTCAGTCATAAGGAAATTATCCAAAGAAAGGAGAATTCTTTATAGAAATTAGAACGCATGGCTAGAGAAAATATATTAACATGGGCGATATATAGCCTTTACCTAATACCCTTAAGATATACTTTGTAATGGACTTTTGAGCATGTGTGGTATTTTTATGTCAGAATTATAAAGCCCATTATATATGAATAGAAATTATTAACTCCTTGAAGATATACATGAACTTCTAATGTAAAATGGTAACTTTTCAGCCTATATTAGACTTTCCCAAAATGTGCTCTGTGGAATGTTAATCGTTTTTACTTGAAAGAGGGTCCCATGAATAAACATATTTGATCAAAAAATGTTTATTCCCTACCATATGCCAGGCATTATTTAGGCTCTAAGGATATTCTGGTAAGCAAGATAAACAAGGTTGATGCCCTCCTAGAGTTTGTATTCTAGTGTAGGAAATCAGAATTTTACCAAGTTCATGGGCTGGCCTGGTGGCATGGTGGTTGGGTTCGCGTGTTCTGCTTCAGTGGCCCAGGGTTTGAGGTTCAGATCCTGGTCGCAGACCTATGCACTGCTCATCAAGCCATGCTGTGGCAGGCATCCTATATACAAAAAATAGAGGAAGATGGGCACAGATGTTAGCTCAGGGCCAATGTTCCTCAGCAAAAAGAGGAAGATTGGCAACAGATGTTAGCTCAGGGCTAATCTTCCTCACACACAAAAAAAGAGTTCAAATGGTGCTGAGTGCTACAAAGGAAATAAAGTTGGTGATGTGGTGAGAAGTAACTGGGAAAGGCCAATTCTTGAGAGGGGTTTCAGAAAGATGATGCTTGAGCTGGGGATTGATGGATGAAGAAAAGCTAATGACAAGAGCCAAAGGAGATAAATCTTCAGGCAGAGGAAACTTCAAGTACAAAGGCACTCATGTAAGAGAGGGCTTGGCACAGAAAAGGCAGAGAAGGAAGCTTAGTGGACAAAAGAGTGGCCTGCAAGGAGGAGAGCGGTGGTTGATAGGGTTTGAGGGGAAGGCTGAGGGCCAGAAGTTATAAGGCCTTGTAGACCAATATATGAAAACTGGACTTGGAGAACATTAAACCCATTGGTACATTTTAGGAATAAGCAGGGGATCAATTTATGTTTTTAAAAGGTCATTTTGGGTATTTTGTTGGAATGGTTGTAGGAGACTAAGAGTGGAAGCAGAGATACTAATGAGGAGGACATTGTACTACTCCTGTGAGAAAGGATGGTGCCATGGACTAGAGTGATAGCAGCAGTGTTGGAGGGAAGTGGGCAGATGTTCATTTGGAGGTCAAACTCATAGACCTTGCAGATAGATTAGATGTGGGTGGTGAGGAGAAAAGGGAGGAATCAAAGATGATTTCCAGACAAGACTCAATCAGATATTTTTTTTAGTGGCAGACTATCTCAGAGCCTTTAATATGTTAATGTACATTGAGACTCTCCAAGTAGGGGAATATACTATACCATTTTCAAACTTGTTTGTCCATGAAATCCCAGATACTTCTTCTTAAACCTTAGGACATCATTTTGTGTCTGCATTTTCAGATTGACGTTTGCCTCTTAATGCTTTGAAAATTCAAATATTTAGTGGAAAAACTATCTATTTAAAGGAAATAGCAAGAGAGTTTCTTTTTTCCTTCGATATATTCATCCATTTAACCATCCATCTACAGATTCAACAAATATCCTCTAAACACTCATTGTGTTCCAGACTCTGTAGTGGGATCACCCAAGTAAATACGGTAGGATCCTTTTCCTCAAGGCATACATGTATAAAGAATCCTTTTTGAAAATTCATTTAAAAGAAAGAATGGAGTGATGGGAAGATAAAAGGGAAGCAAAGTTACTAATAGGTCAATGAAAATATTACGCGAAAGAATTTTGGGAGAGAGTTCAATAAACTTGCAGTAATGTAAGGGAGGATCTTGGAATTGCAGTCCCTTAGCAAGGAGGAAGCTGGGGCACATACGTCACGGGTTGGGTAGCCAGGTCAGATTGCACTATAAGGTCCTGAAGCCTTTGATATGAGATGAATGCAGTGAAATGAATGCAGTGTGACTATAGTTGTTGGTGAGTGGGTTAGAAGTACATCCCTGACCAAGCTAAGTAAGTTAATGCAGAGTAACTGAAATTTTCCATTTCCGTAATCAAATTCCCTGTGAACAGATGTGTGCTGGGAGTCAATGGTAGTTCCAACAAAATGCACTGAGTGGTACTATCTAACTAAAAAGAACCACTGTCCTGAGGGAGCAGCGCTGCTGGCCAAGTGCAGGCCGGGCCATGACCGACTTCAAATTGGGCATCGTGTGGTTAGGCTCAGGTGGCCGGGAAGAGCAGGTACACTCTCATAGACGAGCAAGACGTCCTGCTGGTGGACACCTACCCCTTTGAGGCCCGAATGGAAGTAGATGCAGACGAAATGGTGCTGTGATATCTGCACAAGCCTTTGACAAAAACCGAGGGAGGGGGTCTGGAGGGCTCCTTCATGAGCTGCTGGGGGAGCGGCACAGGGGAGTCCTCGCTCCCGGGTTCCAGAGGGTGCATCTCAACGCCTGGACAATCTGTAGCCGGTGCCTTGGGGCTGGCCGTCCAAAGCCGAAGAGACTTCCAGCAAACAAAGGGAAGCAAAGCTTATGTTAGCTCGTGATTCAGCAGCTGCCCACGGACCCCATAGAAGGGCAGTTCCTCCTCCTGAATGTGACTTGGCATATAATGCCAGTGGGCACGTGGTGGGAGAGGAGAATTCCTGCACCTCAACAGTGCCGTTCTCCTCCCTGCGCGGTGACTGAGAAGCAGCTCCGGGTGTTCACCATCTGTGGGCGCTGCCGGACGGCGCGGCACTGGGGCTCTCAGTGCCAGCAGAGGACTGGGACGCCCAGGGGATGCACTGTCGGGAGAACAGGCCCTTCCAGCACCAGCTCGAGCCGGAGCGATGACCCGGCAGCGGAGCAGCAGCGCCGCCCCGAGCTCGCGGCTTCCGGGCTCTTCCTCGACACAGCGGACGCTGACTGGTGGTTGCACCTGCAGGCGCCCAGGAAGCCAGCCACGCGCACCCAGAACAGCCGCCGCGGAGGCCCCGGGTCACTGGCACTTCGCGCGGCACAGCGCTCCCCTCGCAGGTTAATCTCAAGCAGAGACAGCTGGGGAGGCTCCCTCCAGGACGCTTCTCATTATGCATATGTTAATGTGTTTGTAAACTCATGTACAGGTTTTTTTGGGGGAGGGTTAGAAATTACAAATAGAATCATTTGCTGTAATCCTGAAATGGCAAACCATCAGGCCACAAGACTGAAAACTGTTGTGTAGCAGAAGCTTCTTTCTCTCCTGGGCAGGTGCAGCCCTGCAGAATGAGGCTTGCGTGGGAGTCCTATCTACGAGGACAAAGTAAAGGGGTGGAATCATTAAAAAAAAATTAGATTTTCTTCTCCTGTTTCTTGAGGTCTTCTCATTAGAGATTATGGCACTCTGCAAGGTTTCTAGAAATTCTAAAGAGATCAGTTTGACATATGATTACTGGTGTTGGACATGGCTAATTTAATTCCAAACAAACACTACAGACCCTTCTTGAACTTCAGGCATTAGTTATGTTACACTAATAGTTTGGCAAAAGAGCGCTGATTTGCCTTTGTTATTATTTTTTAAAAAATCTAGAATAATTTGAGCTATTGAATTGAAGACTGTGTATCCAAAAATGAAGTATAAAAAGAAGTACTGAAGTGAACGTGGGAAATACTCATTAAGGAACATTGAAATACTGTTCAGATATCTCTGCTAAAAAACATGTACTGTTTATGGAATATTCTCCCTTCTTTGTTCCCTCGTGCCATGACTGTCTCTGAACTGAGGGCTGCATTTGCATGCTATTAGGGTCACAGGTCACATTCCTAGGGACTGAAACAAATAAATCTGTCCAATTAGTAAATCCTACTTACACCATAAGTTCTTTTTTATTCATATGAGTTTGGAGTATGAACATGGTGCTTGCCAAGTGAGGGCACTTTACATATTCTAAAATAAGAATAAAAAGTGACTAGAGAGATAACAGTATGATAAGCATTATATTTATGTAATAAAATTAATTCAGGAAAGCTGTTGCATTTATAACCTAGAAGAGGTTGTCCTTTTCAAGAGAGTTAAAATGCACTAAAACATACAGAAAAATTACTTGAAATCTTTCCAAACACATCTTTTATGTAACGCTACAAAATATATTTAAACTAATGACATTTCTAAGTGAACGAAAGGTTGAAATATGCTTAGTGAATGCCTGATGTTCATCTTACTAAAACAAAAGCTCTGTAAGGTGTCAGAAATCACATTCAGATTAATGAACGTGTGTCTGATATCTTCCATTTGTCCCTCCAGATCCACTTTCTTCCCTTTACCACCCTACTTCTGGCCTTGGGAGGCTGACGTGCATGAACTGTATTAAGGGACTCCCTTGCCCCTAGTTCTTGATTGGATTTGCCAACGGGAAGCTCTGACAGAAGGCTGGAAAAAGGAGAAGAGCATTTATGCCCTTCAATCTCTTCCTGAGGAGTCTCCGTAGAAGTTTACAGTCCTTCTTCTGGTGGCCCATTATATTGACTCCTTTTTCCACATTCTAGTGGCCACTCCTTAACCTTGACCTAAAGATGTGACTGCTCTCATGTTATTTCGCTGTCCCTTGTGTTCCCAGATCCTGGTAGATAATCCACTCATTGTACCTTCTTTGAATTATCTAATTTGTTTTTGTCGTCTGTTTCCTGTTGGGACACAGAATGATTAAATTTGGAAGACAAATTTTGTCCCTGGAGCCTCCTTAAAGGATCCATGTCCACTTGGCATATAATAAGACATTAAGAATGAATCGTGAGGGAAATGCAGGTGGGAATTATATTCTTACCATGAGCCAGACACTCTGAAAGATCTTTAAAGAAGTGCAAAGTTGTACTTCCAATTCAGGGGTATTTATCCATTAGAATTCCTGAAAGATGGAAAGTGTGGTTGGATTGAGAAATGGTGCTCTTAGAAACTTTCTCTCATCTTTGGGAAATATTGCTTGCAACGCTCTGGTCAACCTGAGAGACTGATGGAAGCTCTCTTCTCTTGGACCTTTATTCATTCACCAAGCATTTATTGCTCATGCACTGTATGTAAAATATCATGCTAGGTGTGCAAGTTTACAGCTGGAGAAGTACCATACAATTTATGCTCTCACTTTTGTGTTGCAAAAATTTTCCCCATTTAACAAATGGAACAATTAGGGTATCAAAGAAGTCATATATTTTAACCTTGCCTAATGTCACAAAAGTAGTAATTGGTAGAATCAGGACTTGAACTTAGATATTCTGACTCAAAGTTTCATAGATTTCTACTACAGTGTGTATGCATGAAGCAGAAATTCCTTCTTTAGTCTATTAAGAGAAACAGGACAAATGCACACATCTAATATTCAAATTATGGTGGAGAAGTACCAAGGCAGAATTAGAAACAAAATGCGTTCACATTTAGAAATTGTAGAGAACCCTTCTGGTGAAGCTTCTCTTAGGCTTCTTGGAAAAGGAGGTTAAGTCCAGTTTAGCACTAGGGGTTCCACGGAAAAGGTAGGGTCAGTCAGATCATGGAGGAGCTTGGAATGCTAAGCCAGGGAATTTGAAATGTATCCGCTCGTCAATAGGTATCCTTTAAAAGTGTTTGATCAAGATTGTAACATCAGTGAGTAATCAATTGAGGTTTATGAAAATTAACTTGGCAGAACTTCATAAAATAGATTGAGATTTAAAAAAGAAAAGAAATGAAGGCAGATCAGTTAGAAAATTTAATAAGTGAAAAGTAACAAAGATTATCAATAAGGTGACAAAGGGAATAAATAAGAAAAAAACTTGCAGGGACAGAAACAACAAGACTCAACGACTAATTGGATTTGAGGAAATAGAGAAGAAGTTAAGAATGCTTGAAGTTTTGGCCTTGAGTTAATGGCAAGACAGTGCTTCTAAGAGCAGAAAAAAAGAAAGAGTAATTTGCTTGAGGGAGAGAGAGGCAGGGAAGAATAAGAGCTTTGTTCTGGAAATGTTCATTTTGACACTGGAAGGTAGGACTTGTAGGTGATATTGAAAGTGTGTGAATGAAGCCCAGAGTCAAGCTGATTTGAGTCATTTGTCTGATTATTTAGTAGATGTCTTGTTTTCACTTACAGAACATGGGTGCACCAGGGTGGAGAGATAGTGGAGGTTTGGGATGGGGTGGGGAGTGTGGCACAAGAGAGAACAGGCCAAGATAGAATATTCTTGGAGGTCAAGTTGAACTGGGAGATGTGTTTAGGCAAAGCTCTTCTGGCAGTGTTATCAAGGTGGCATCTTAGAATATAGCACGTAGCGGCAAGTTTAATGATAAAAAAGCAACAAATTTGGAAGCTAAGAGGGAAGAGAAAAAGATGCATATGCTATAAAAAAATCCTGTTTAAAGAGCTACTTAGTATTAGGCCATGGATAATGTGTACCGGAGTTTTCTTTTTAGGTTGTACCTGATGAATATTGTGAAGAATGGGGTGGTTGCTGAAAACCTTGGTGAATGAGGGTGATAATGCAAAAAGAAAGGGATGGAGAACTAAAGTTTGGAGGATGCCTATGCTTGAGTGTCGGGTATAGTGGAGGAGGAGAAATGAAAGGAATTACAGAAGGGAGAGATAAGATGCAGTTACAACCGAGGAAATAAAAGTTTTTCAGGATAAAGAAATAGTCAAGTTCCCATGGTGATAACTGAGGGAAGGTCATTGGAATGAACAATTATGGTATTGAAAACTTTTAAGAATGAATTTTCATTACACTGTTGGACTGGGAGCCAGAGGTGCAGAGTTAAGGCAGCATGATACGATGTAAAGAGCAGGAGTTTTGAAGTGTGACAGACCTGAATTGGAATCCCAGTTCTGTCACTTACCAGCTATGTCAATTTGGCACAGTTACTTGAGAATATTCTTAGTTTCCTAAGCTGTAAAAAACAATTCCCAGTCATATGATTCTTATAAAGATTCAGTGAGGTAGGCGAAATTGCTTGGTAGAATGCCTAGAACATAGCAGGCTCTTAATTAAATTCATTCCTTTAAGAAAATATTAAGTGGTAGGGAAGCAGAAAAAAAAAAAAAAAAGAATGTGATAATCTTTTGAAAAGTTTCATGGTGAAAGGACCTGAGAAATTTGTAGGGAAGATTTTTTAGGATAGTTGGAACTGACAATGTTTGCTGATAGAGGAGAGGAGCCAAGATGAGCCAGAGAAAATGAGGGATCGAGAAGGAAAAAGGTAACTGATGGATCAGGAGCCTGGATGACAAAAGATCAAGGATTCAGGATCAAGTGCACAGGAGAAGGAGTTAGTCTTAGAAAGGAACATACACTTCTTTGGAGACTATTTGGAAGGAGAAGAAAATAAATATACTTTTAAGCGCAGACTAATTTCTTAGCTGTGGGAGCTCTTTTTGAAAGCATGTGTCTTCTAAGTGAAGGGACAAAGTCATTTACAAAGTGAAGGAATGATGAAGAAGTAAAGCTTACAAAGAGTAGAAAAATTGGAAAGCTTACCATGAAGAAGGCTACAGGAGTCAATAGAAAAGAGTAAATTGATTGCTCATCAGGAGTGAGAAACCAGTGACTGATATGCAGTTGAGATCAGTTTCACTAAGATTTAGGAAGCTGTAGACTGGGAATCTATTCTTTAAGAATAGTAGTCCATCCTAAGAAGCTGCTGAAATTATCCAAGCAAAAGGGCCAGAATCTAAGAGTATGTCATGATGAGAAGATTGAGGAGAAGGTGAGATAAATCAATAACATGGCCAAAAATTGGCTGAGTAGCAGTGACCTGGAAGTATTTTTCACAGTGATTCACTAAATCCAGTCAACTATGGAAGGGGGCCTTCATAAACATCCAGAGAGTCCAAGACACGCTGTTTGATTATTCCAGACCTGCATGATATGTGGAAGGGAGTAGTTGGGTCTTGTACACTATAATGAATGTTCAAACAAAGAAGGAAAGCCGAAGCCTGCTTCATTCTCAAGGCAAGCCTGAGGCTAGGACAGCAGGGACTCATCCTGACAAAGGAGAAAGTTGGGGGATGTATGCAGCTCACGGATCTCTGCTTGAGTAGAACATTACATGGTCATACGACTAACCCTCTGGAGCTGCCGCCCAAGGGGTAGGGCAGAAAATCTTTGACAGAAGATCATGTAAAATTGAAAAAAATATATGACTTTTGAAGAGCCTGATTTTTTAAAACTTGTTGGAGAAGAAATCTCTCTCCATTTGGAGTGGGAAAAGAGCAACAGTTTTCCTCAGAACAGGAGGCGGCAAATGGCAGCTTCAGAATGGAATCAACTGCCTTAGAATGAGAGGTCAGGGGGCGGCCCCATGGCATAGCAGTTTAAGTGCGCGCGCTCCGCTTCTGGCAGCCCAGGTTCGGATCTCAGGCGCGCATGGACGCATGGCTTGTCAGGCCATGCTGTGGCGGTGTCCCACATAAAGTGGAGGAAGATGGGCACGGATGTTAGCTCAAGGCCAGTCTTCCTCTGCAAAAAAAAAGAGGAGGATTGGCATGGATGTTAGCTCAGGGCTGATCTTCCTCACAAAAAAAAAAAAAGAAAGAAAAAAAGAATGAGAGGTCGCATCAGCCCTGGGAATCTGCAGAGGTATATGAGTTCCTAAGGGGACAGCAGGTTTGATGGTTTACAAAATCTTAAGGCCAATTAAACCTACCATGCTTCACATCTTTATTACCCTTGTTCATTTATTCTTTCATTTATTCATTTATTGAGTACCTACCATATGACAGACAATGATGGACTAGATACTTGCGATAGACAAAGTCCCCGTTCTGATGGAGCTTACATTCCAGTTGGGAATGGGATTGGGAGGAAAGAACACTGGAATATTGAAAAATACTATGTTGAGTCCTCAGGATCTGAAGCATTCTGTACATGGGTACGTGCTTAGGCTCGTGTGTATGTACGTGTATTCACAGTGAAGGTCTAAGTGTGGTGTAGGAGTGCGTGTGTGCATTTGTGTGTGTGTGCGTGTGTGTCTGTGAAAAGTACAGAGAAGATGTAGTTACTGTAGGTTTTCCTGGCTATGCCAGCCTCTATATAAAGAAAATAACTACCAAATAATATCACTGTGGGAATGCTTTTGGTATAGCATAAGTTAATGAAATACCTTTTTTATTTGTTTTATATTGTTTTAAGGTTTGTTTGTTGTCTATCAAAGAAAAACTTTGATATTCAATATTGCCAAGAATACCACGGTGAGCTAGACACTCTCTTATGCTGCTGAAGGGATTATAAATTGTTAAATCTTTCTGGAATGCAATTTAGCAATATGTATTAAGAGCATTAATAATTAAAAAAGAGCATTAATATGTTCATATTTTTTCAATATTGCAATTCATCTTAAGGGAAATGATCCACAATCTGGGCAAAGCTTTATGCATAGAGACACTCACTATAGCCTAATTAATAACAGAAATAACATACTAAAAATTTAAATTATATATGAATAGAGAAATGATTGTCTTGTTATGGTGCATGAAAAGTGTGAATATCATGTGAATAATTAAAATTATGTGCTTAAGGAGTTTTAATGACGTGGGATAATATTTATGATATATGAAGTTATGCAAAAAGAACAGGATACAAATTTTTATATGCTGTATATTCTTAATATTTAAAATAATTCCATAAAACTGAATGGAAGGAAATAGGCCAAAATGCTTTATACTTTAAACATTTTCTATGATTTGTACATGTGACTTTTATATCCAGAAATACCAATAAATATTATTCAAAAACCCTGTTAGAGCGGGAGTTAAATGCCTCTGTGATTGTCCCGTAAACCATTGAGTCCTATTCTGAAATGATCTGGAAAATCAACACTTACATATACAACCATAATGTAAATTCAAATTTTTGCTAAAGATTTTGTTAGATGGGTGTATTTTCGTGCTATGAGAGCAATTTTCTTTGCTGCTTTATTTTAGAAATTTTTTTCTTACCTTTTTAACATGACAGATGAAGCCCTATCCTTGGTCTGCGCATAGTGAATCCAGTGAAGTAGTAGAAATGGCCTTCATTGGGCAATAGTTTTCTTAAAAAATGATTTTAATTAAGTAAATAGAAAGCAAAGATGTGTTACTTTAAGATTAGGGCAATATTTCTTAAAAGGATGTCCTGGGACCTCCTGCATCAGAGTCATCTCTGATAATTGTTTAAAATGTAGATTTCCCTACCTACTAAATCAGAATCTGAGGATGGGTACCAGGAATTTGAATTTTTAGAGACACACCCTAGGTAATTCTCCTGAAATTCGCTAAGAACCACCAGTTGAGGTAGAGAGGTTCGAGATTTAGAAATTCTTGCATAGGATCTTGTCTGCGCCAATGTCTATTAAGTAGAATTAAACATTTTCTCAGTTGCATGGATCCAAAATATAAAGTACTTTGCTTCTCAGATAAATCAGAATTGGGGGATGGGGCTTATCTACTGTTCTTCTGCAATCTTATTACAGGAATTTACATTTGGAATTTTTTGAAAGCAGACACAAGCGGTCAGTGACACAGCTGGGAATAGTGGTAGGGTGACTGTATAGGTAACTTGTCTTGGCTAGAAAACAGCAGTCCACCAGTTTCAGTCTCTTTGGGGTATCCTTTAGGTGGAATGCTTGCCTAAATCATTGTATAGTAGAGTTCACAACTCAATGAAACAGGCCTCCATGGAGAACCGTAATACCCTAGAGTTTAGGAGCATGAGTGCTAGAGTCAGACACACCTGTCACTTTCTGTGGGCCTGGATGAATTAAACAACTCAAAATCTTAGATTCTTCCCATGTAAAATGGAGATGCTACTAGTACAAGCCTAATGGTGAAAAATTGTGTGCAAATCGTTTAGCACAGGGCCTGGCATGAAGTAAGCGCTTGTAAATGCTTACAATGATGACTTCACAGGAGCTCAACTATATAAGCTTGGCAAGGCAAGATTCTCCAGTTGATTTTTTGAAGACCATGTTAGTTATTAGACAAACCCAAGGATTTGAAGAAGCCCAAATTTTTGTGTTTGGGGGGAGGTATATGGCAGTGGATCCAAGTTTACAAACAGTCCTTCATCTGAGCTAGATTTTTGATACCTGTTGGTTTCATGGAATATCCAACCCTAAGGTTACCTATTGAAATTCCTCCTCTTGGAGTTGGTGTAGGACTGAATTGAATAATGTGAAGTATGTGAAGTATCATTTGCAGAGTAACTTTCATTTGTATACCTTCTCCAGTTCACAAAACAGTCAAATGTCATTCCTACACACACACATGGATGCACACACAGACACACACACACACACACACAGACCTTTAGCCCTGACCACCCCTATAATACTTCTGGGGTTTGTTCGTGCCCTTAAGTCTAACTCCTCGAGACCCTGTGTAAAGCAGAGCAGAACCCTGCCAGGTCTTTTGGCACCATCCTCTCACCTTCTGTCGCTATATTAGACAGCGCTCCACTGCTATTCATAGGGTTTTCATGACCAATTTTTTTGGAAGTGGGTGGCCAGGTCCTTCTTCCTAGTCTGTCTAATCTGGAAGCTCCGCTGAAACCTGTCCATCATGGCTGACCTTGCTGGTATTTGAAATACCGGTGGCATAGCTCTCAGCATCAGAGCAACATGCAGCCGCCACAGTACGACAACCGACGGATAGGTGTTGTGGTTCCCTGACTGGGAAATGAACCCAGTCTGGGGCAGTGAAAGCGCCGAATCTTAACCACTAGACCATCAGGGCTGGCTACTTGTGGGCGCCACATTTTATAAAGCTATTTCAGATTCTAATAAATGTGTCTGGCTTGATGATGATGGCTACCATGAAACACATTTACCTTACCGTTTTTTTGCCTTCTTGGTAAATATTCCCTGAGTAAAAATTACTTGCTACGCTTTTCTCTAATTTAAACCTGCATTGTCAAGTTATAGGTATTTCTAGCGGCTTCTCAACTTTAGGAAAATAACCACTCCCCAGGAACACAACTAAATCAGGTCAAGATAATTACCGGGAGCAATCGTTTATATTATGCAGTTGCATAACACGCTTTTTGAGTAGATGACATATCCTAATTCAGGATACATCACCAGACTCAAGTCAGAGAGTATCCTCTGCCAGTCAATAAGAGTGCGGGTCACTGGAAGATCTCTTCGTATGATTTTTCTGAGGACATCGTTCGATAACTCCTGTAATTCCTCAAATACTGCAGCTTGAAATTTATTCTCTTGCTCCTCCACAAGCCTCGAAAAACTTAGAGCCAGCTGAGCTTGGTTGACTATTTCCAAGCTTTCTTTCAGGTCCTTGGAGATCACAACATGAAAGTTGACACATTCAAAGAAGTGAGCTTGCACAAAAATTCTTCCCGTTACTTGGGTTAGAAATGGATGTACTTGGAAAATCCATTTAGATTGCCAAAGGCCATTCCAGCAATCTGTGTCATAGTTGTGACTCTCAATGCAAGCTATCAAGAACTCCTTATTTTTTATAGTTTTTCTCATCACATTGCAATTTCCTTTTGGATAGTGATCATTCACATACACTTTTAAGGCACACAGAACAACAGTTCTCAGGTATTCCGCCTCATTCCGAATGATACCGTGACTTTGGATATCTTTTAACTGGTTTTGAAGCAGGTTGAATCTGAAAGAAAGTTTGCTTTGATGGTCAAAAAATCGGTAGTCACCCACTACATTGTGGTGAGACAAGAGGACTGGATTTCCATCGATGAAGAGTGGTACAGAATATTTTTGGCAGTGCCGGTGGCCTGCACACTCACCTTGATGGTTCATGAGTTTTTCATCACGGACAAGCAGACAGAGATCATCAAAGGCATTTGAAAATTCCCCTGGAGGAACTTGTATTAACAGTCTGCGAATTACTCTTTCTTTCTCTTTCTTACTCAGAACCTTGAGTGACATATTTGGTTGCAGCAGAAGCAAAGCTTCTGAAATAAAGAGTGTTCAAAGGATGAGAAAACATTCCATGAGACACCTTTCCCATCAAGGTGTTAAAAGTTCAAGCTTAAGATTACTGTGACTAACCATGAAAACAAGTTGTCTCGCAAGCTCTGAGTCTCCTGATGAAGTCATAAAGAAGCTTTCTCTATGAAGCGTGGAACTTTTGATGATATCACAATGGGTGTTCAGACCCAAAGAAAAACATGACAGTCACCCAACAGCGTGGAGCCCAGCCAACCAGCTATACATATTTTGAAGATTTTAAGAACTTAGCCTCCTGAACAGCCTTCTTCAAAAGCGGTGTGTCTCTGTGTGCTTTATATGTTGTCAGGAATCTAGAGAGGCAGCCCAGAGTTTCTAGACAGTGCCTGGCAGCCCTTTGCACCTTAAGGGACCACAATGGCATTGATTTATAATCAGACTCTCAGTATAGCTGCCCCAAACCCAATGGAAGCATGTTATGTTGAAAGGTTTGAGGTGTTTAAACAAAATAGTAAAAATAAGATGAGATACGATGGCAGTTTATGGAAAAAAGGCCAGACAGTGGGGGATACTGCATTTGTAAACATTGTGGGTTTGAAGATGGTCAGAACATACACAACAAGCCTGAAAGTTTCAAGGGCAGTAGAGTGCAGGGACCACATCTTGCGTATGGTTTCTGTGAGATTTAAATGTGAGCTAATTCCAAAGAACAAAGACAGCAAACAAATAACTGTGTTCCCTGCTTTCTCTCTAGAAAAGCAACAGCCGATGACTATCAAGAAATTCCTTTCCTGCAAAGGGACAGAGTTAATTACATTTGGAACCCATGACAACACCTAATGAAGAGAGACTTCTAAGCAAGGAGAAACAGAACGGCAGGTCATGAAAATATGGAGAACAAATATCCGCTCAAAAATCTTTTCTGTTCCTCTTTCCCCTTCTTGTTCTCGATTTATCTCCCTTACTCCAGTCTCTTCTCATTCTTTTTGAAGAGTGCTAATCTTAAGTTCCTCTCATTTGAGTATAAACCACTTCCTTCAAGATCCATCCTGAGCTTTTCTGCATTTTCCTAGCTTCCCGTATCTTTTTCTTGTAAGACCATGAGCTTTGCCACATTGTCATAGCCATTCAATTTAAGGGCTTCCCATTAGTTCTAGCAATTCAAAGTTGAGTGGATTTTTGGATAATTTTTACCAATACCTTTCATGATTTTATCGACTGTCATACTAATTCTTCTCAACATTTGTTTTTCAAATTGAAGTGTCCTAATTTTCTTAGTTTATCTGTATATAATAAGTAAGCTTGATTATTTTAGTTTTTTACACCAAATATACACCCACCATGGCATTTTTAACCCTTTTTGATGGTACTTAAAATGTTGCTTTTTTGGACATGGGTGTAGCTGGACATTTGGCTAATGTAGTGGTAGTATTAGCAGACATGGTTACTATTTATTGAACACTTAGTAGCAGAAACTGTGTTCAGTGATATATTATGAATTCATTTAATGCCCCTGCCTTCCTTAAGTATTAATTTGCCCACTTTTCAGGTAAGGAAACTGAAACTGAGAGATGACAAGTTACAGGGAGATCTTGAAGTCCAGCTGCCTCCTAAGTCCATGTCTTCAGGCAATAGACTGTATTTCCGAAGTAATAACTTGATTTCTCAAATGCTTATTTTTTTTTATTATGTTATGCCCTTTTGTACTTTTACTACAGAGTAGTACCTACTTAGTTTTGTTTTAAATATTATTTATCATAGAATTATCTTGTCATTTAAGCACGAGATAGACTATCCTTTAAAAATAAAAATAAAAGTATTAAACTAAAGAGCAATCAAATATTTCTTTAGTTAGGTATTTTAAATACTTAATGACTTTCTGTGAGAATTTCCTTAACTTCTTTTTTTGTGCTCATACGTGGTTTTTGTCGATGATTCGGGATGAGTTTAGAGGTGGAAAAATTAACCTAGAAAAAACTCAGAGATTACTTGAAAAATTAGACATTCGATGCAGTACTACTCATGTGAAATGTATTTTTAAGGTGAGATGAAATCTGCCCCCTGCCTACCCCACCCTAGGCAGGACTTAATCCCATATAGGGAAATGTCGATAGCTATTTGAATGCTTTCTGCAGAAAATCCATAGGAAAAATTAGTCTCTTAAGAATTAAAGGATTTAGTTATGCTAAACATATTTATAATCAAGATAGAGAGAATTTAGATAGGAGATAAAATGAGTTGTTGATAAAATTTGAAATAATACCAGGCTATCAATTTAGAATAATCTGCTGAATATACAGGAATGTTCACATCAGATTAGGATTGGTCACACAATCAGATCAAAATCACATAAATGATGAAACGGTGAAGGGATTGGATGTTAGTGATTTATAGAAGGAATGGGTAATCTTGAGAAAAATTGTATTTTACTCATCTCAAAGTAGAAAATCATGCCAAAAGTTCTCTTTGTTTAAAGAAGAACTAGTAGGAAGGAAAACTTGCTTGATTCTGTCACTAGAGGACAGAGAGAAACATCATGAATAAAACAAGAAAAAGCCAAGTGTTTAGCTGAATTTTGGACTAGGAAGATGGCAAATTTCTCCTCAAATCAGGCAAGAATACTAGACTGACCAATGTAGAGAGATAGGAAGATAGAAATCCCAGATATGATTCTGTTTTTTGAAAGTGAGTAGCCAGATAACACAATCTTTGTTGAAATTGTTACCACTAACACAAAATAGGAAGCTCATGTTACCTTGCTTGCAGGCTAACTCGTTAGCCTGATAGATTTTCATGGATGCTGGTGGAGGCAGGCTTCCGGTTCAGAGGGAAAACACAGCTTGAGACAAAGACAGAGACAGCTACTCACAAAAATAGCAATTGCCAGAGTATCAGCATTTTGGTGCCCTTTTTCCAAGCCCCAGTTCCCAAAGTGCGATGTGAGGAGGGCTGGGTGCCATGGGGACAAGCAGCTGGTTGCATTATCAGGAGAGGAACCTCAAGCTTAAGGAGCTCAGAACTTCTATTGGCATAAGCTTTTCTGATCTCTGCCAGGGACAGTGTCATTACTGTTATCATGGACAGGAAACAAACCTGCTTTTCCTCTGGAGGGAGGTACTATCTCCTCCTCATGCAAACATCCTTGAAAAGCTAGTCCTAAAGAAAGGCGTTGGTGCCTTTTCAGAAAATTCGTGGAAACACAGGAGACCCATGGAGAAATGCCTCCCAACAGGCACTTTTCTCAATAAGATTTAGCCCCCTAAGTGTTTAGTGTCCTAATGTTTACAAACCACAAAGAGGGAGATCAAAAGAGAAAAGCTGTGCTTCTCAGGAGACTGCAGTAAAAGGCAAAAGTTTCAGAGTTGTTTCTATGAATCCAAGTAGCATATGCAGCCGTAAGCTATCAGAATTTTTGTTAGTTTAAGTCTAAATTTGTGAAGAACACAAATTTTTGTGATAGACCCTTACACATAGAATTTCCCCGCAGTGGTATCACCCAAAGGGAGAAGCAGCTACGTGCTTTCTGGTTTAGTAAAATTCACATTCAACGCAATATAGAGATAGTAATATATTAAATCTGTATGAAAAGTGAAATATCGTGAATCATATTCGGTGATTATCAGGTTGCTTTGAATTATCTGCGTGATAGAGATATGTGTTTAAAATGCACTTGAGTAAAATGCATGCCATATTTAGAATGCTCAACAGTTGTAATAAGTATAAAGAGATAGCTCATTAATTTAAATTTACGATTATTTGGACATAACAGGGCTAAAGGTCTATTCTGTTTAGCAAAATCTTTTTGGAGTGGTGATGAAAATAATGTTAATTATAAAAATTAGAGGGGCAGAGGTTGCTTAGAATACTTCACAAACCTCTTTAAAATGACCTCGAATACTTTAGAAGCATAAATTACATATAAACAAGGCTGATGGTCATGATAAACCGTTCGTATATATTAAAATATTTCTGCTAGGCCCTCTAATAGATACTACTTTGTTGCCTTTGGCTAAATTGCTATATATGCATTAACAAGTTGATTAAATAGAATGCTTTGGGAAGGTGTATTGGCTAACTAAATTTTCTGGCTAGCGAAAGATTAAGCTTCTTAAACATCCTAATCTTTTGCTTCAACTTTGTTGCTAATCTTTCCACACTTCATGGGTACACTTTTTAGCCAGAGTAAATAAAATGAATCATAACGAATCTTATTTTAGTGACCAAAATCTTCCAGTGTCTTAGGGCTTTTGTTATTGGCAAGCTCAGTGGGCGTGGAGATTCTTCACTGTATTAGATCCTAGCTGTGTAGTACTTGGCAAGTCAGAAAGCTCTCTGAGCAAATGTCTTATCTGCAGAATGGGGGTACTAACATGATTGTCTTGCAGAATTGTTCTGAATATTAAATAAGATACTATAGGCGAAAGAACCTAGTACCAGGCTTAGGAAAAAGTAGGCATCAATAAATATTAGTTGAAGCCACATCATTCATGATTGTTCAAAAAATATAGAAAATTGCATTACATTTATTGATTTCCTAAGAAGCGGACATAAATTCTGACATGAGTTTCCTTTCTTACAAGGTAAATTTTTGTTATAAAATTTGAGTAAAGAACATATAACTTTATGACCCTGGCAAAATATTCCAAACTTCTTGTTACAAAATTATTTAGTGAGTCATGGCTTGAGTAGCAATTCCCTAAGATTTTTTTTATCCCCTTATTAAAAAAAATCTTTATTGCTTTTATTATTATTTTTAAGATAATTTGTAGGAAATATGATGTGTCATTTCTTTTTTTTTTTTAATTTTTATTTATTTATTTTTTTCCCCCCAAAGCCCCAGTAGATAGTTGTATGTCATAGCTGCACAGCCTTCTAGTTGCTGTATGTGGGACGTGGCCTCAGCATGGCCGGAGAAGTGGTGCGTCGGTGCGCGCCCCGGATCCGAACCCGGCCCGCCAGCAGTGGAGCACGTGCACTTAACCGCTAAGCCACGGGGCGGCCCCATGATGTGTCATTTCAATATACATAACTAGTCTTAGATTACACTCGATTGTTGGTTGAGTATGAAATAGTATCCTTTTTAATTTCAAGAATTTATATTATTATAGAACTTACCTTAAGTCTTTAAATTCTCTAAGTAGTTCACAACCATTATTAAATCTATAGTTTCTAGAAACTCTGTTAGAAACTGTGGATTATAAAAAATGAATAAAGTGTTCTCTCTCTCATATGGAGGAAAAGAAATGCAGAAATTACTATTTTATAAATATATCATAATAAATCTCATAGGTAATACTAACAGGGAATCTGAGAAGACAGAGATTCTAACTTGGGCTTTTATAAAAGCTGCCATGATGGAGGGGGCTTTCTTGCTGGGTCTTGAAGAATGAGAAGCTATATGTGTAGAGTACAGTGCAAGAAGTGCTGGGGGAATAAAAGGTAATCAGACATGACCTAAGTATAGGATGCATGAAGGTGAGAAATAGTTGCAAATGCCAGTTATGGCCAAATGACAGAAATCCTGGATGGTAGGCCATGGAATTTGGATTTACTTTTGTAGGCAATGGGTAGCTGTTGACATTTTTTGAGTAGGGAAATATAGCATATTTTAGGAAAAATCTGGCAGCAGTGTAGAGTGGGTTGGAAGTTAGAAGGCAGGGAGATGAGGTGGAGTATGTCTCTGCTGCCTCTGCCCTACAAATCTGCAACTTGTGTCAATTTAGCCACTTATATTTTTGTTTGGGTCCACTTCAAGTTTAGGATTTCCTACTTTAGCTGGTCTTCCACAGTCTAAGCTTATCTTTAATCTTATCTGAAATATGGAAAGTACCATATCCTCTTCTAAATGTTACTTTCTCTCTTTTAGCAGATTAACTGATTAGATTTCTTTCTCTACTTCTTCAATGATCTATTGCAATAAACTTTGCCTTCACACCTATCTTGAATCCAATGGCTAAATGCAATGGTTAGCCTCTCCATGCTTTTTTTTTTTTTTTTGTGAGGAAGATCAGCCCTGAGCTAACATCCATGCCAATCCTCATCTTTTTGCTGAGGAAGACTGGCCCTGAGCTAACATCTATTGCCAATCCTCCTCCTTTTTTTTTTTCCCCTTTTTCTCCCCAAAGCCCCAGTAGACAGTTGTATGTCATAGTTGCACATCCTTCTAGTTGCTGTATGTGGGACGCCACCTCAGCATGGCCAGAGAAGCAGTGCGTGGGTGCGTGCCCGGGATACGAACCCGGGCCGCCAATAGTGGAGCGCGCGCACTTAACTTCTAAGCCACGGGGCTGGCCTCCTCTCCGTGCATTTTATTTGTCCCTCTTTTTTTAAGCTTCTCCCTATTTAGACTTTTATGACATCACTCTCTTCTACTTTTCTTTTAAAATTTCTGATCATTCCTCCTCCATCTGTCCTGCCATCATCCCTTCTTCTATTCTCCTCTTAAAGTTGAGTTCTTCATTTTCTTTTTTCTTTTTTTTTTACTTTACAAACTCTTCCTGAGCAATCTTATTGACTTTCTTTTTTCCCCCAGTTTTATTGAGGTATAATTGACACATAACATTGTATTAGTTTTAGGTGTGCAACATGATGATTTGATATATGTATATGTTGTGAAATGATCACCACAATAAGTTTCGTAAACGTCCATCACCTCATATAGTTACAAATTATTTTTCCTATGCTGAGAACTCTTAAGATTACTCTTTTAGTAACTTTCAAATATACGATGCAGTATTGTTAACTTTAGTCACCAGGCTGTACACTACATCCTCGGAGTTTATCTTATAACTGGAAGCTTGTATCTTTTGACAACCTTCACCCATTTCCCCCAACCCCCACTCCTTGCCTCTGGCAACCACCAATCTGTTCTTTGTATCTGTGCATTCAGTGTTTTTTAGATTCCACATATAAGTGAGATCATACAGTATTTGTCTTTCTCTGTCTGACTTATTTCACTTAGCATAATGCCCTCAAGGTCCACCCATGATGTCACAAATTACAAAATTTTATTCTTTTTTATGGCTGAGTAATACGCATCTTCTTTATCCACCTATCTGTTGATGGACACTTAGGTTGTTTCCATGTCTCGGCTATTGTGAATAATGCTGCATTGAATATGGGGGTGCAGATAATCTTTTCAAGATAGTAATTTCATTTCCTTTGGATAAATACCAAGAAGTGGAATTGTTGGATGATAAAGCAGTTCTATTTTTAATTTTTTTTTTTGTGAGGAAGATTAGCCCTGAGCTAACATCCGTTGCCAATCCTCCTCTATTTTGCTGAGGAAGATTGGCCCTGGGCTAACATCCATGCCCCTCTTCCTCTACTTTATATGGGATGCCACCACAGGATGGCTTGACAAACGGTGCGTTGGTCCGTGCCCAGGATCCGAACCTGCGAACCCCAGGCCACAGAAGCGAAGCACACACACTTAACTGCTGCGCCACTGGGCTGGCCCCCTATTGTTAATTTTTAAAGGAAACTCCATATTGTTTATGAGCATTATTCCAACTCTTTATTAGGTAAATCACTTATTTTTGTTTCATTAAGGTCTGTTTTGGGAGTTTTATCTGTTCTTTCGTTTAGAACATATTCCTTTGTTTCTTGATTTTCTTTTACTGTCTGTGTTGGTTTCTGTGCATTAGATAGAACAGCCACCTCTCCCAGTTTTGAAGGAGTGGTCTCCTGTAGAAGACGAACCTTATCATTCAGCTCCACCTTAGCTCTTGTTCGTCTTTCAACCTGTATGAGTGTCCGAGCTGCCTACTTTATTCTTAGTGGGTGCCAGTCTTTGAGGGTGTGCCAAGACCTATCAGTGTCCCAAAGGAGAGGATCTCGGTCAGCACCTAGATGCAGGCAGCAACTTGTAAATTATGCAGGTAGACCTCTTTCAGGGAAAGACTGGGAGATGGGTGTCTCTGTCCACCGCCTCTGCAGGAGCACCAGGGGGACAGCCAACCAAGGACTTTCTCTTTGTCACAGTTTTGCTGAACCTGTGAACATAAGCCCTGCTGGCCAACAGAGCCAGGCTATCAAGGGATGTGTCCTCTGGGCAGCAGCTTGTGTGCATAAGCTCCCTCCAGGGTGACACCACTAACCCAGAGCAACACAGAGGGAGAGCATGAAGTCTCTGGAGAGAACTGTACTTGGCCCCTAGTTGTGTGTTAAACCTGAAATCTGACTCAGGCTTCAGCCTCCAAGATATGCAAATAGGCCTCCTTCAGAGGAAGACTGGGAGTTGGGTGCCTCTGACTGCTGTCTCTGCGCTGAGCCATGGGGACATAGCCAGTCAAGAACTGTTTCCTCCTTTGTAACAGTCCTGTGGGACCCACAAACGCAAGCTCCACTGGCCACCAGAGCCAGGAGACCAAGGGGTTCATCCCAAGTGGCAGCTGCAAAAGCCAGGGCACCGGATATACACACAAGCTTCTGTCAGGGAGATCTGGTGATCTGGAAGGAGGCAGAGGGAGAGCATGGAGATGGCTCCCACTGGCCTCCCCGGGGCTCAGGGGAGGATTTCAGTCAGCCCCTAGACCTGTGTTAGATTAGAAGCACCACTCATAGGCTATAGTTTCAAGATATCCAAATAGGCCTCTTTCAGGGAAAAACTAGGTGTTTCAGTCTGCCACCTCTGTGCTGAGTCCTGGGGGCATAGCCAAAACACTTCCTCCTGTGCTGGTAAGAACTGTTTGTTTACTACAGTCTTGTAGGTCTTGTGGACAGCAAGCTCTGGGTGGTTTTCAGAGCTATGTGTTTTGGTGGCCTGTCTCTCAGGTGAAAGTCTTTAAAGTTGGGGCACTAGATGTTGGGTCCAAACCCTTCACTCCTCAGGGAGAAGATGGGATTTGTGAGTTCCCTTCCCATTATATGTCGCCGTGCTGAGGGTGGGGTTTATGGAGAGAGTGTGTCTCAACCTCTCCTACCTGTTTTGATGCGGGTTTTTTTCTCATTTGCCTAATGTGTAGGATTTGCTCAGGTAGTTTCTGGATTTCCTTCAGAGGGAATTGTTCCATATGTAGCTGTAGATTTCGTGTATTCGTGGGAGAAGGTGAATTCCGGAGCCTCCTATGTCACCACCTTATTGACTTTCAGTGGCTTCAATTACTACTTTACTGGGAACAAATCTCAAGTTTTCTATTCTGAACAACAGAGCCATATACATGCTACCATTTGTTCATCAACTGCCATGTTCTATGCACCTTACTAGGTTTTCACACACATTATCTTAACAACATCCAAGGAAATCATTATCAGCCTCTTTCTACACATAAGGATATTGAGGGTAAGAACATTGATAGAATTTGTTCATAGCTCATACCATGTAAGAACTCTGGGTCTGTCTGACTCCAAAATCCTTTCTGTGTTTTTTCCTATAACATTCCAATCCCCACTTCCCTTCCTGGCCATTTGCCTACTGCCTGTCTGTTTGGCTTCTTCAAATTTAATACATTTACAATGAAACTTATCTTTCCCTCCAAAACTGTCTGTCTTCCTCTCTTCTAGTGATGGCAGCACTGTTCTCTCAGTTATCCAAGCCAGAAAATTGGTAGATTCTCAACTCTTCCTCTTACCTCACCTCCACATCAAATTTTCAATCCTTTTAAGGTCTACCTCATTCCCACACAAAATCAATTGGTCTCTAACTACTTACTACTCAAAGTGTGGTCCTCAGACTAGCATCTTTGGCATCTCTTAGGAGCTTGTTAGAAATGTAGAATCTAGACATATTGAAGCTGACTCTACATTTTAACAAGTCTCTTGGTGACATATATGTACATTAAAGTGTGAAAAGTCCTACAGACTGGTTTCTTTGCTTTTAATCCCAACATCTGCCTTGTATACAGCTGCCAGAATGATCTTTCCAAAACAGAAATCTATATAATTTCTCTCATGAAAGCTCATCAGTAACTCCCCATTGTTTGAGGATGAAGTCTAAGATTCTCACGTGGCGTCCAAGGGCTTCTTGGATGCAATTTTGACTTTAGCTTTATCGTTCACCACAGCTTCACCATCATCCTCTGTGATCACACTCTTGTTTCATACCTTCGTGTGTTTACATACTCTGATCCCAACTACTGGAATAAACCCTTCTCCTCCCCACTTTCAGGCAAACATCTTCCTTCTCATCTTTGAAGGCTCAGCTCCAAGATCACCTTTTCTACAAAGACACCCTTTGTCTGTCTAAGGAGCATTGCCCCACTTTATTGTGTCTGTTGTCTATAAAGTTTCCGTTATAACCCTTTTATGTTTGCTTTCCTTTCTAGACTACGAGCTTCCAGAGGGCACTGACAATGTGCTGCCTTTACATCCTTATTACCCAATCTAGTTTCTGACTCATGTATTTGGTTAGGAAGACAGGGAAGAAGAAAAGGGAGAAGCTGAAGTTGCCAAGCAGTTAAAACTAGTATGTCAGAGTTTGGGAAAAGAGTTGCAAGTCATATCATTTCCTACAATATATTTTGCATACTTTGTTTTCAGTGTAATTTCAGAGACAATTTAAAAACACTACATCTTACATTAAAAGTAAATTCTGTGTTTTGATCAGCTTTCTCATGATATCATTTATTTTAAATAACATTTCATCTTTTTACTAGCAAACTGAGCAATAGAAAATGGTAACACGAAAAGCTTTAATTCTGTTTTCTGAAAATGTACTCTCAGAATGACTATCAATAGAATTATTTCAATATGTTCTTTTATCCTCATGTACTCAACTATTCATTTAAACATATGATCACTAGGCTCTTCCTCTAAAGTAGGTCCAGTACTAGGCATTGGGAATAAAAAGAATAAAATATCTACCTTCTTGGGGTTCATGGTCTTAAGGTATAAGATATATTTTAAAATTATACTTAAACATTGAATAGTTGTTTGGTAAATTTCTTTTTGTAATGCCTTGTAAAGAATAATCGCTTAATGAACATTTTTTTAAACAGGAGGAAAAGTGACCTCGTTACTCTTATTTCATGTTGTACTTTTAAATGATTAATATGTAACATTTCTAAAAGCTGAAGTATTGCCTGAGTGGAGCCTGAGATTTTGCATATTTTCTGTAACGTGCATTTAAAAATATCTTTTCCTATTATCCTTAGGTTTAGAGAGATATTTAACTCCTTTATCCAATTAAATGTGCATGTTTAAACAGAATCATAAAATTGTTTAGGTGATAGACCACGTTCTGAATACCTCAGTTAGGCACCGTTACAAGTACTGAGGATACAGGAAACAAATGACAAACTCCCTGTCTGAGGCAATTCTAGAAGAGATTTAGAAAAAAAGGCTTTCATTTCAGTGTAGTAAACGCTGTGATGGAAGAAGGTGCAGAGTCTTATAAGAACCCAGAGGAGGGGTGCCCAATGTGGCCTAGGAGAAGACACAGAGGGGCATGAGGGAAGACTTCTAGAGGACGTGACACTTTTTCAAGGATTAGTAGAAATTGGTAGGTTAAGAAGGAAAAGAAGGCTATTCTAGACAGAAGCACAAGCCTGTACAATAGGAAGAGACAGCTTTGTATTTATACTGTATATAATTCAGAGCACCGAAAGTGTGGGGTGCAAGGAAGAAAAGGGTAAGAGTGGAAATCACCAATGTTATGGTCAAGGGCCTGGGATGCCACACAATATAGTTTGGGTTTTGTCTTGAAGACAAAGGAGACACACTGAGAAATTTAAGAGAGAGTTGAGTGATCAGATCTGCATTTTACACAATTTATTTCTGCATACGAACTGTCAATAACGGTAACGGTGTATTGACTTTTCTTTCTTCACGCTGCTTCTTGGTGTGGTTTTAGAGTTAGTTCAAATCCTGGTCTACAATGCCTGTGGGACAGGGGACAATTTACATGAGATTTTTGAGTGTAAGTTTCTCCTTATAGAGGAGATATTAAGACACTGGTACGCTATAAGTTGTAGCTGCTACTATGTGCCTCACTAGTCAGACTTGAATCTTTCTTGCTCAGTGCATTCCTTCTTCCTGCTTCCTCTTCTACTGATGCTCTGTCCCCCAGGCCCCATCCCTTCTTCTCCAACATTGCTGCCTCACCTTTTCTTCTCTCTCATTACTTATTCGTTGTTGCTTTTCTTTCCCTTCTCTCTTCCTACTAAAATTAGAGCTTCCCTTCTTCAGTGATACAATTCTCATCTATTGTGTGTGGTTTTTATTTTTTGGTAATTTGATTAAGTTTTGACCCTGAATTTCCTTTGGGTTTGATCAATTATAGCAATTATTTGTATTTGTTGAATTTTGTTTGAATTTTACATCTCTAATTTTTTCTAATATTAGATGACAACTTTGATCTTTTGGGAAAACCAAACAGAACAAGTTACCATAGGACATGTCAGATGGTCGAGTTTATACCTTGCTTGAAAGTAATAAAACTTTCATTACTTAGTGGATAATGTATATTTTATTTTATACTGATATTCAGTAGGACTGTAATTTTTAATTTATACAATTTTATATAACAAATTTTTCAGGAATTACAGGCACATTTTGATTTTTATTGACTTGCTTAAGATCTTATGACAAATTATGAGCAGGATGTGGCTAAAATAAAATAAATTTAATTCTATAACATTAACTTATGTGGACCTCAATATCCAGAATTTAATAACAGTAAGTTGAACCTCATTAGCCTACTAAGATTAGTGATAATATGAATTACTTTCAGATTATATAATTTTAAGATGCTATTATTGTTTAATGAGCTCTGGAGACCCAATTTCCCATTTGACAACCAGAGATCTCTGCATTTGTCCCAAGCTTATCTCCATCTCATTTCCACTTGGGGCTTCATTTCAGTCCCTGCCTCTTCAACTTACTCCATGTGCATGGACTAACGTTCCTCGATGACCTAACCTGCTGCTCTTCATGTCTGATTCCCAGCTCAGACTGCTTCTTGGATCCCTCATATCAAACTCTCTGGTGACCACTAGTGAACTTTTCCTGATGAGATGAAAAGATCACTTCTAGCATATTTGTCGTCTGTTGTATCCTAAGGGTTTGGTTTATAGGCAAAGTTATCAAAAGATGAGACACTAGGCTGGATGATGTGAGGGAAGCAGACATAGATAAGACATAACAATACACTGATATCTAGAACTACCATTTATTGTATATTTCTGATCCTCACAGCAACCTGATAACATAGGTAGTGCTGTCTATCCCCATTTTGCAGATGAAGAATATGGAGCTCAGAGAGTTTAATTTATATGTCCAAAGCCCCACATACTTTGGAGCTAGGAATATAATGTCAACTCTGTCTGTCTACAAATTGTCAGCTTTTCACCACAATACCATGGCCCTTAAACACATGCTCCTTGTACTCAAGCTGTTTACAATGGAATGAGAAAGTTAATATATAAATAAATAGCATTTTTTGAAACTAAACATCCTTCTAAAGTGTACCTCCTGTGCCTCAGTTTTTTATTTGTAAGTGATACTATAATTCTACTAGTTCTCCCAACTCTCCCCAACTCCAGACATTTCTGGATTCTCTCCCTCATGCATCTAAAATTTTAATGTGTTGGATCCTCTGACTTCTTTCTTCATAAATTCACTGATGCCTGTTCTTTAGTTTCTACTCACCACCTCCCATCTGGGTTGCATCTTCTCTGTTCCCTTACCTGCAGTTCTCCATCTCTTCCAACTGACAATGCACAACTAATCAGACTGAACTACTTTTGCTAGCCATTTACTTACTCAGAACTTCACAGTGGTTCTGTTATTTTTCATCACTGGACCCAGCCCACTTTCTTATTTCTTATAAAGTTCAAACATGAATTTTCCAGAACAGCCAGGTAAATCCACTCTTTCTTTCTTTCTTATTTTATTCTATTTTATTATTCTCTTTTTTGCTGAGAAAGATTCACCCAGAGCTAACATCTGTTGCCAATCTTCCTCTATTTTGTATGTGGGTCTCCGCCCCAGCATGGCCATGAGTGGTGTAGGTTGGTGCCCAGGAACCAAACCTGGGCTGCTGAAGGGGAGTGCTCTGAACTTAACCATGAGACCACTGGGGCTGGCCCCGAAATCCACTCTTTCTTATTGGAACCTACCTTGTTTGTCCCTGCCCCAGACCCTTCAATGATTATGCATATTCCACTTCCTCAACATATTACGTAACTACTGCAGCTTCTGTTTACTGCAGTTTACAGTGATCTTGAATGTCTCTGATTTACTCTGACATTTATGGTGTGCCGGCTGCATATTGGTGGCATGAGATTACATACCCTCTGGCATGGTTTTAAGAAGATACTGAAGTAGAATGGAATAGAAAAATGAAATGTGCAAATGAAAGACAACCTAGAATATGCATCTTCTCCCATACCTCTTTCCACTCCTGCCATGGCCCTTGGGTTTTAGGTGGTGATGATTCACTAACTTTTCCCCAACTTTGGCATCATTTCATGCAGTTTTGTATACTTTATCTGAAACAAGAATCCAATGTAAGATTTATCTTCTTTCAAGTATAGGTAGCTATCTATATTATGTAAATACTCCAAGTTATTCATTTTGTGTATTTTTTATATTCACAATGTAAGCCCACCAGTTATTTTTTTTTAGTAGGATAATGACAGGCTGAAGCAAGGAAGAATCACCATAGAAGAATTTAGATCAATTTATCGAATTATAGCACACAGAGAAGAAATTATTGAGATTTTCAACACGTATTCT
This sequence comes from Diceros bicornis minor, assembly GCF_020826845.1. NCBI lineage: Eukaryota > Metazoa > Chordata > Mammalia > Perissodactyla > Rhinocerotidae > Diceros > Diceros bicornis. Next base: position 43,016,574 of record NC_080756.1, read on the forward strand.
GGAAACCGGAAATTTCTTTTTGAAAAAAATCTGGCCGAGTTTTTGACACAAGAGCAGTTTTCACTTGACATGACTAAAAGTATTGCCTCTGAGATCATTCAAAAATATGAGCCTATTGAAGAAGGTATGCTTGCATTTCAAAGTTTTGTCAAATATTTACATGCAAAGTATTTTTTATGAATTATAGTTATCAAATTCAAATTTTAGATGGGTCAAATTTCTTCTGGATAATATCAAATATTGGCAGTTTTATTTTTGTATTTTATAGAATGTATATGCACCTTTTAGAAAGCTACTCTGTATAACCATGGCATTGTTTCCTACTTCCTTGTCCAGCGCCTTTATTTTAACTGCTTCCTTGTATATCTCAAGTGTTCAGAAACAAGTGTAAGTGTGGAAAGCAAGATAAGATTCTGTTACATGTACTGTAATGGAATAAAATGTCTTGATATTTATTAATAAGATAAAAACCGAGTTGTAGGCAGTCTTCCATTTTTATACATTATGTTATTGAAAATATACATGAATATTACATTAGCTAAATGAAAACATTTCTAAGATAGAAATAAAATATTACAAAATCATTAATTTCCCCACTGTCTACATGCATAAGTGTCTATAAACATTTTATAAACACTTAAACATGTTTGCTTTTTCTTCATTTTGAATACAGTCATCTGGTTTAAATTAAATGACCGTTTAGGTTAATGATCTATCATGTAATAATTTTTGATCTTTGTCCCATCATTGAACGGGTAAAACACTTCAAATTTTTTCACTTATGCTCATCTTTAAATAAAATAACAAAGATGTAACATAATAAAATATTCAGATAATTGCATAAAAAGCACTATTAAAGCATGATGTTTAAGCCTACAGAAATTAATAGAATAGCTCAAAATATTTATTTAACAAGGAAGGTATGCAAGTCCAAGTTCTGCCTTGAAAGTTGGTTTATGGCTACCAATGTTTAACGTATGATAATACAGATTCTAGCAAAACCAAACTTATTCCTTTATTGAGTCATATGTTCATAATTTATTCAAATATTTATTTGTGGCAACCAAGTATGTTTCTAGGGGCTGGAGATAACAGTGGAGAACAAGACACACTAGGTATTATATTCCTGATGGGGATTGGAGGGAGATTGACAACAAATAATTAAACACATAAAAGGATAATTTCAGAGAGTGCTATGTACTGTGAAAAAAAAATAGAGAAAGTGATAGAGAATAAACAACCCAGGAGGTCTAGTTCAGGTTGGATGTTTAGGAGAGTCCTTTCTGAGGATGTGATATTTGAGCTGAGACCTAAATGGTGAGAAAGAACCAGTCATGTGACAAAATGGGAGAACTGTCTGAGCTCGGAGGAAGAGAAGCGTTGGACTTGAGTTGGAGAATTCAAGGAACAAGAGGAGGACAGTGTGGCTGGAGCATGGAGCACGAGGGTGAGATGGGTTTGGAGATCAAACCGTGTTGGTCTTGTAGACCATAATTAACATTTTGGCTTCAAGACTCAGTGCCACATAAAGACTTTGGAGAGTTTTAAGCATTGTAGTGGTAAGAGTGAATGCAGGGCTAGTAAGAGTTTGGTCTGATCGCCATTAAAACTTTTGCAGGTTTGCAAGAAGATCAAGAGCTTGTGTCGGAATGTAAAACAACTACATCACTAAACTCACCTATTGAATTCAGCTGACTTCTTTTTTTTTTAAATAGCAGAGACTTTCTCTAAAGAAGTAGTAGATTGATCTATGTTCTGGCTCAAGCTCTTAAGTCATTGCCAATTGAAAACAACCAGTTCCTAGAGAAGTATTTCAGTAGCACTGATCCACTGAACATTCAAAAAAAAAATTACTTTGGCACGGTTACCTGCAGGTGGTAAATTAAAAAATACAAAAGGATAGTGGGATGGGGGCAGTGACATCTTGGAATTGTGTTTGCATTTTAACTATAGAGCCTTCCTCTGCCTCAGATAGTTTCACACACAGCCAAGACCTTGCACTGCATTTACATGCTTATTGGTCACTTTAGTGACTTATTAAGGCCAATTTGAATTATGATCTTATAGTTCCAAATACTACCAAGCTCCTCAATCTCATCCCATATTGGTACGTGATGTGTACCAAATGAGGTTTTTAAAAACCATGAGATTAATTCTCATGTCAATCTGGTAGTTTTTTTTTTTTTTTTTTTATTGATGTTTTAATGGTTTCTAACATTGTCAAATTTTGGGTTGTACATTTTTGTTTGTCCATCACCATATATATGACTCCCTTCACCCCTTTTGCCCAACCCTCACCCCCCACCCCCCACCCCCACCTCCACCCCCACTGCCCCTGGTAACCACAGTCCAGTTTTCTCTGTCCATGTGTTGGTTTATATTCCACATATGAGTGAGATCATACAGTGTTTGTCTTTCTCTTTCTGGCTTATTTCACTTAACATAATACTCTCCAGGCCCATCCATGTTGTTGCAAATGGGACGATTTTGTCTTTTTTTATGGCTGAGTAGTATTCCATTGTATATATATATACCACATTTTCTTAATCCAATCGTCTGTCGAGGGACACTTAGGTTGCTTCCACTTCTTGGCTATGGTGAATAATGCTGCAATGAACATAGGGGTGCATAAGCCTCTTTGGATTGTTGATTTCAGGTGCGTTGGATAGATTCCCAGTAGTGGGATGGCTGGATCATAGGGCATCTCTATTTTTAATTCTTTGAGGAATCTCCATACCATTTTCTATAGAGGCTGCACCAATTTGCATTCCCACCAGCTGTGTATGAGGGTTCCTGTTTCTCCACATCCTCTCCAACATTTGTTGTTTTTTGTCTTGGTGATTATAGCCATTCTAACGGGCGTGAGGTGGTATCTTAGTGTTGTTTTGATTTGCATTTCCCTGATGATTAGTGATGTTGAGCATCTTTTCATGTGCCTATTGGCCATCTGTATATCTTCCTTGGAGAAGTGTCTGTTCATTTCCTCTGCCCATTTTTTGATCGGGTTGTTTGTTTTTTTGTTGTTCAGTTGTGTGAGTTCTTTATATATTATGGAGATCAACCCCTTGTCTGATGTATGTTTTGCAAATATTCTCTCCCAGCTGGTGAGTTGTCTGTTCATCTTGATTCTGGTTTCATTTGTCTTATAAAAGCTCTTTAATCTGATAAAGTCCCACTTGTTTATTTTTTCTTTAGTTTCCCTAGTCTGGGTAGGCATGTCATCCGAAAACATTCCTTTAAAACCAATGTCAAATAGTGTGTTGCCTATATTTTCTTCTATGAGTTTTATAGTTTCAGGTCTCACCTTCAGGTCTTTGATCCCTTTTGAGTTAATTTTTGTGAATGGCGATAGCACATGGTCCACTTTCATTCTTTTGCGTGTGGCTGTCCAGTTTTCCAAGCACCATTTATTGAAGAGACTTTCCTTTCTCCATTGCATGTTCTTAGCACCTTTGTCGAAAATTAGCTGTCCGTATATGTGTGGTTTTATTTCTGGGCTTTCAATTCTGTTCCATCGATCTGTGTGTCTGTTTTTGTACCAGTACCATGCTGTTTTGATTACTATTGCTTTGTAGTATGTTCTGAAGTCAGGGATTGTGATGCCTCCTGCTTTGTTCTTTTTCTTTAGGATTTCTTTAGCTATTCGGGGTCTTTTGTTGCCCCATATAAATTTTAGTATTCTTTTTTCTATTTCTGTGAAGAATGTCATTGGGATTCTGATTGGGATTGCATTGAATCTGTAGATTGCTTTAGGTAATATAGACATTTTAACTATGTTTATTCTTCCAATCCACGTGCATGGGATATCTTTTGAATCTGGTAGTTTTTAAGCACACAAATGTTTGTTTTCTATTCCATTACCAAAGATATTTACTGAATTATTAAATAGTTCAAAAAATCTATAAGCCAATCATTACTAATTGCACCAGGAAAAAGAATAAATTCATGTAAATCATTCCTATTACAGTATATGATGCATTTGCCCCTTATTCCTCAATCTGCATGGCTTTGCAATAGAGAGATTGCATGTCTACAAACATGTTATGTATTTTCTTCTAGCTTTCATTTTTTTAACTAAAATTGTAATAGCATTTTAAATGCTGGCTTTCCCTTTTATTATGTCATAAACATTTACTTACGTCACTATATATTTTTTCTGATATTTTTTTTTCTTTTATTTTTTTTGTGAGGACATCAGCCCTGTGCTAACATCTGCCAATCCTCCTCTTTTTTTTGCTGAGGAAGACTAGCCGTGAGCTAACATCCATGCCCATCTTCCTCCACTTTATACGGGACGCCGCCACAGCATGGCTTGCCCAGCAGTGCGTCTGTGCACGCCCGGGATCCGAACTGGCGAACCCCGGGTGCCGCAGAGGAGCACTGGCACATAACTGCCTGAGCCAGCGGGCCGGCCCCTCTGATACATTATTTTTAATGGCTGCTTAGTATTGTACTGTATTTTGAGCTTTAATTTGTTTCCTTCCCTCATTTATTTTGCTTTTATAAATAATGCTAGTGTGAGCATTCTTGCACATCAATCTTTGTCTGAGTCTCTATTTCTAGCATAAAGTCCCAGAAATAAAATTCTTTGCCAAAGATCATTCTCTAGTCTAATGTGAATACTCACTTCAGCTCTTATTTTGAGACAAATTGAATTATCAACAAAAACAACAGCAACTAACATTTATGGAGCTAATATTTAGAACTAATATATAGGGGTAGGTGCTGGGCTTACTACCATTCCAAAGATAGGGAAAGGTTAAATAACGTGGTCATCATAGAACAAGTAAATAGATTTAACCCAAGCTGTCTGATTTCAGAGCCCATATTCTGCCTAAATAGATAATTTTGGTATATATTATACTGAGTATAAAAGTTCAGAGATAATTTACTACAGATGATAATATGCAAATGACCCAGTAATTCCATTCATAGGCATGTACCCAGCAGAAACGTGTACATGGTTTCACCAAAAGACATGTTCTGGTTGTTTATAGCAGCACTCTTTGTAATAGCCCCAAATTGGAAATTATCTAAATGTTCATCAAGAACAGAATCAATAAATAAATTGTGGGGTACTCATGCAATGGTACACAACAATGGGAATAAATAATGTCTAACTCGATGCAACTACAAGAATAAATCTTAGAAACAATGTTGAGCAAAATAAACCAGTCACAAAAAAATACATCCTGTGTTAGTTCATTTACATAAAGCACAAAAACCAGACAAAACTATTCTATGCTGTTAGAAGCCAAACATTGAATACCCTTGGGTTGGGGGGGAAAGATTGGAAAGTTAGCAGGAGGAAGGCTTCTGGGGCGCTGTAATGTTCTGTTCTTTTACCTGGGTGCTGGTTACCTAGATGTTTAGCTTGTGGAAATTCACTGATATATTATATATATACTTTTCTTGTATGTATTTTTTAAAACATTAAAAAATCAGAGACAATCAAATAACATATTCTCTACTTAAATGTTGGTATAGAAGAACTAAGTGTATTTATTAGAAAAATTTGTTTCCAAAGAAAAATTAGAAATAGTGTTAATATTAATTCTAAATGAATATTTTAGAAACGTGCTATACTACTGAATAAGTTTTAAAGTGAGATGTAATTTTTATACTGCTAATGATATTTCTGCATTCTTTTTACTTATTTTTTATAGTTAAGCAAGCACACCAGATGTCATTTGAAGGTTTTACAAGATACATGGATTCATCTGAATGTCTACTATTTAATAACAAGTGTGAAAGTGTTTATCAAGATATGAGTCATCCATTAAATGATTATTTTATCTCAAGTTCACATAACACATACTTGATATCTGACCAACTAGTGGGACCAAGTGACCTTTGGGGATATGTGAGGTATTTATTTTCATTTTTAAATCCACTACATTTTAAAACACTTGGAAGTTTCTGGTGGTGTCTACCTCAATAGCTAGTAATTCACAGTAAAAGCAGGCTACACATGTTATGCAAACACACAAGAAAGAGGAACTTTGATTTGTGCATATCTTGGAAATCCAACCTTTGAGTGGCTATATAATTTATTCTATGTATTAATATCATATACTTTCCTTCTAATTCTGCCTACTGACTTTCTCTTCCCAGTTATTGGCCCTCTGAAGTTTCCCAAATAATTGTATACTTCTTATAGGAAAACATATGAAGAAGACTTTTTAAAAATCATATTTAGCTAACCAGAATATCTTAGATTTAAAAAATGTAGTTAAAATTAATTACCAGACATCAGAAGACAGTGCTGTAAGTAAAACCAACACATAGAGGAAATTATGTAATTTGACATTTATAGATAATAATATATATATAGATTTATATGTCAAATGATTTACATAGATGAAAAGCAATCTATGCTGCATCTCCTATTTTGCATCCTTCAATGCATCATACTGTTAATACCAGGCTTCAGTTTAGTCAGTCAGCTGAGGATATGGCGATGAGCAAGATTTTCAAAGCTGCTGTGCTCATCCGTTCATGGGACTAGACAGACAACAAGCAGGTAAACAAATTGATATTTTCAGGGACTGATGAGTCATATGGAAATGATGACTAGGGTAAAGTGATAGAAAGTAACTGCAGGGTGGAGGGTGTTACTTTAGTTAAAAGGTCAGGAAAGACTTCTCAAGAGGTGACATAGTTGTGGTCTGAGTGATAATCAAGAGGACACCTCTAAAAGATCTGGTAGGAAGCGCATGTTAAGTAGAAGAAATAATAAGTGCTTGGCATGTCCAGATGAGAGAAAGAAGCAGTTGTGGCTGGAAACAAGTAAATGGAGAATGAAGAGAGATGAGTTTGAGGAGGGTGAAATTGCACAGCCTAAAGAATAGGTAGAAACAGCACTATAAATTGCACAGCCTAAAGAATATGTAGAAACAGCACTATGCATTGCACCATCTTGGCGGTGCTGGTACCGCGGCTGGCACATATTAGTTCCATGTCAGGCCATGCTGACAGAAAATAAGAAGAAAAGTGTGTTCAGTTCAACACAACAACTTGTCTTTGTTATGGATTTATTTATGCATTTATTGTAAAATCACAAATAGTCTTTGGAATGTTTTGACACTATGCTATACATTTTTAATGATCCAGGAATGACAATTTATTTTGTTTAAATTTTGCTAGTGCCCTTGTGAAAGGATGCCGTTGTCTGGAAATTGACTGCTGGGATGGATCACAAAATGAACCTGTTGTGTACCACGGGTATACACTCACCAGCAAGCTTCTGTTCAAAACTGTTATTCAAGCGATACACAAATATGCGTTCATTGTACGTGCATACCTTTGTTAAATTATAGTTATTTAAACATAATATAATTTACTTGTTTAGAGTAATTCTTGGCCTTAGTTTAGATCAGTGATATTTCAAGTTGTGGGTAATGATCCACCCGTAGGCAGTGAAATCCATATAGCATATAGTTAAAGGTAGATTTATCAAAGTTAATCTCAGGTAGTAAGGCACACGTTGTTTAATGGAACTTTTTAATTACATAATATACAAGAAATGTGTGTGTGTGCATATTGCATCACAATGTAAAATATATTTCTTACTTTGAATTATGGCCAGAAAAGCTTGAGAAATACTGGTCTATATCATAGTAAATATTTTTTCAATATTCAACTATTTTACTTTCAAGACACAAAAATCAAATGTGTCAGAAATGTATCATCTCAATTGTTGACATTTTTTATGACTATGATAGCTATTCATACAGTAAAGAATGTTTAGAAGTTTACTTTGGATTTGAAAATTATTATTCAATTTATTGAAGTTATAGATTCAAAGATCTAGTTCTTTCTAGTCTAAATTCAGTTTACAAATCCTAATCTATAAATTGAGCAGGTTTTAACGATCACTCAATTTTGAATAATACATTGTTCCATTTACAAACTTGGCTAATTAAGCACCTTCAGACATTTTAAATTGTTTTTGTAAGCTTAGCATATTTGATTTCTTTTGTAAGTACTTCAATTATAGTGCAATTGAAGAGATTTAACAAAATCTTACTGAGTACTTCAATGTATATCTAATAAATTAAACTTACAAATTTGATAAACCTAAAGTTTTCCTAAATAGGTCAATACATTATCTGTAAACATAAACATAATTTGAAATCCAAATTTAAATCAATTGCTCTATTATTTATTAGAAATAGAGTATAAAATACTAAATATAAACAAAATATAAAGACAAAATATGAAAAATTTATATCTTAATATAAAACATTGATATCTAGCATTGATTCTCTTAAACATCTAATTTCTAAAGTTATATCTCTACCCAAACTTCTCCCTAGAATTCTACACCAGTATAGATAACTACCCATTTGACATTTCCACTTGCATATTCAATAGGCATGTGTAACTCAACATGTTTAGAATTGAGCTCCAGATATTCCTTTTTCTCCCAGTCCTGCTCTCCTGTGGTCTTCTCCATCTCAGTCAATGGTAACTTCTATGTGTTCAAGCCTAAATCATTGTTGTCAGCTTTAACCTTCCCCTCCTTTCTCTCGAATCCCTCAATAAGTTCTTCAGCAAATCCTCTTGGCTCTACTTTTGACATATGCTGAATTTAACCCCTTCTCCTCATTCTTACTGTCACTGTCCTAGTCAACCACCATCACCTCTCACCTGGCTTATTGCAATGTCTTCATATCCAATGTTCTTCCTTCAGTCCCTCCTCCCCTACAGTTTCATCTCAATGTCTCAGCCAGTGTGACTTTTTGGTAACTCAAATCATTCCTCTTCTCAAAACCTTCAATCCCACTCAAAATAAAAGCTAAAATCCATACTGTGACTCCCAGGGGCCTCCATGACTTGTTTTCTGTTACCTCTCTGACCTCTCCCACTCTTCTCTCCCTTGTTCACTTGGCCATTCTGACCTTCTTACTCTTTTTCAGACACATCTTAAAGCCTTTGCACTTGCTACTTCCTTTATCTGAAATACTCTTCCCAAATATTTGCATAGCAAACTCTCTCACTTCATTCAGGGTGGGTAACTGAGGAAATAAAGGGAAATAGAGGCAATCATAAAATTCAAAGGCCTTGCAAGGATGGAAACCCCTATAGAATCTAAGACTCCAAAGAATAAAAGATGAAATGAAAAAAGGCTTTGAAGAGCAAAGACTCAATGAGACTTCTCAGTTGAATAGGATGACTCCGTTTTGCAGCAAAGCTTAGATTGAAGATTAAACTTTCTACTCAAGACAGTCACTATTAATTTGGGAAAGCAAGAGCAATGAAATAAAATAGACTTGATAACTGAGACTAGGAAAGAGCTTTGAGTATCATTACTGGCGTATGTAACTTACTAGAAAGAAATATATAAGAAATCTAAATTTTTGAGGGAGTTACATTGCCAAAAACAAAATAAAACACAAGTCCAAGTCGTAGGTGAGCTTTAGAACAACCTTGGTCAGGAAGTGAGCAGCAAAAGTTGCTTGACTTTAAGGAAAGCAAACTCAACCCCTACTTTAGATGTGGCCAAGGAGTGTAAAAGATAAGAGAAACTTCCCAGAGGGTGGAGCCAAGGACCACAGAAAACTAAAAATGAGCTCTCTCTGGTGAGTGAAGTCAGGGCCGAATAGAGGGATCCATCTGCTATGCTATCTATTTGCCCAGTCTCAAAATAACTTATTATATTTGGGAAATAATTTTGCACTGTTATCTTGATATTAGACTGAGTCAATATGTATATGTGGGTATATATGAGAAGGTCACTGTAGTAGGCTGAATAAGGGCTCCCAAAGATATTAGGTTCTAACTCCTGGAATCTGTAAACGTTACTTTATTTGGAAAAAGGGTCATTGCTGACATGATGAAGTTAAGGACGTTGAGGTGAGATTATCCTGGATTATCTGGATGGGCCCTAAATACCATCATGTGTATCTTTGTAAGAGAGAGGTAGAGGGGGATTTAACACACGCAGAGGAGAAGGCAATGTGACAACGAGTAGCAGAGATTGGAGTGATGCACTGCAAGCCAAGGAATGTTGGCAACCACCAGAAGCTGGAAGAGGCAAGGAACAGATCTCCCTGCAGCCTGCTGAGACCTTGATTTTAGTCAGTGAAACTGATTTTAAAATTTGGCCTTCAGAATTGTGAAAGAATATATTTCTGTTGTTTCAAGAAACCAACTTTGTGATAATTTGTTACAGCAACCACAAGAAACTAATATATTCATACATTAAAAAGGCATAATATTTTATCTCCTATTCAAAGGTCTGTGATAATACAGAAGACCTTGCAATTCCTTGGTTGTTTACAAGTTGGTAAATTTGTGCCCTGATAATTATACATGGAAAGAAAATAAGAAAGTAATTTTGAATAAGATCTCAAAATGAGTGTTGTTCTCTATTGTGCGGCAAATTTCAAAGTTACAGTGGTGACAAAGGGCAGAAAATATCTTTGTAGGGTCATCTTTAGTTAACAGATCCTCTTTATTATTAAAAACTGAGAATATCTTTATCATTGTTTCTAATTACAAAGCAATAAATTTTGATTATAGAATCTAAAACTGAAAAAGTAGAAAATTAACATTCCCCCTAACTTATCAGTGTTAAAGTTTTTCCTTTGCATTTTAAAATATATATTAAATATATAATTTAAAAAATAAAAATGTAGAATTTTACTCTTTGGCAACTTGCTTTTCTTCATAAGACTATATTGTAGATAGCTTTCTATAGCAGTATACATAGGTCTACCTCCTTCTTCACAGCTCTATATCATTCCTTTAAATGGATATGCCATAATTTATTTAAACAACTACCCACTGTTGGATGCTTCAATTGGTTCCTATATTTCTAGTGCAAATAGTAATAATTTTCCTTTTGATACAGATTTAATGTTCCCTGTCTTGTAAAACTCAAAAGTACTTTCAGTTTAAAGAATATTGAATTATTTTGCAAAGGTACTGAACCTTAGAAGTAAGTTTTAAAATAGATTAAGTGTTTCTATCAATTGCATTCAAGGTATTGAAGAGTTCTGGTCAATAACTGTAGTCACGGTTAATTTTTTAGACCTCTGACTACCCGGTGGTGCTCTCTTTAGAAAATCACTGCTCCCCTTCCCAGCAAGAAGTGATAGCAGACAATTTGCAGTCTATTCTTGGAGAGGCCCTGCTTTCTGATATCCTTGATGATTTTCTAGACAAACTACCATCACCAGAGGTAATACGTTGTCTGAGAAGTTCAGATTAAGAAAAAAAGAAAAAGCGTGTCACTATTATATTGGCACATGAAACTGGGTTAGAGATCAATGAAAATTCCTAGTTTGGATTATTTATAGAGGTGTATCTTTGCAATGTGTTGCCTAGGAAATGTTCCCGTGAACAGTTAGGTGAATATATTTTGATAAAGAGAATATATAGAGATATATGTAAAAACCCACATTTTTATTGTGTGTCAGACCCCATGAGTCCAAAATTTCAAGTCAGTTAATACGAGGCCACAGGAAATTGGTGTGTTTTAGAAGCAAAAGACTAAGTATGAGGCAAAGATCTAGGCTGTCAATAGAGTCCATGCCCAATACCTTAGCATCTAGGTGGCAGGTTTTTTTAATCTGCTCTTTTTTATTTTCCTGTCTCTAGGGTGCCTTTCCATTTTCAGTTGAGTGTACTCAAGAATTGGGTTTAAAAAAGCGCCCTCACCCTACCCTCAGGATTTCAATTCCTTCTCCATCCTCTTTATTTTATTATTCTCTGTCTCAACCCAAGTTTCCATTTCCTCATCTCCTCACAACCTACCTAATCAAGTCTCCTCTGCTACTTGCACCACAGTAACTATCTCGTGTGGTCATCAAAGACTTTCCTACTGGTGAATTCTAATGGATCTATTTCAGTCTTCATCTGCTTTGTTCCTTGGCAACATTCAATACTGTGGACACCTACTGCTGTTCCTTGAAACATTTTCTTCTGTGTAATCACATTCTTTAGGCCTTCCTCATTCTTCTCTGGCCTCTCCTCAGTTGCCTCTGCCGGCCCATTCTCCTCACCCGAAATTTTATCAGACAATAAATGAGCTTTTTCTCTTTTGCATGATAGTATTATCCAAGAACCAGTAGTTTAGTTTTGACATGTCATCATTTTGGTAGGTAGAGCAGTATTTTTGAAATATTTGAATATTTCCCTTTATAGTTTTCCTTATTTTACATAGATGAGTGGAAAGTTCAAAGAGGAAAGTGTTGTGACACTAGTGACAAGAAGTATAGGACTCATAATAGAATTGAGATGGACAAAAATAAATTGAATAAATGGAAAAAAACTGTGACTCTTTCACCTCATAAGAATGCTCACAGACTAAATGTGTTCCATCATGACAGAAAAGGAATATTAAAGAACTTGTGCAAAGTGCTGGAATGTATCATCAAAAATTTAATCTAAGAGTTGTGATGTAATTCAGAAAATTATAATAATTTTTAGCTTACTAGAAATTGGATCCGTCCTCCCATTATTTATACATCTGTTTTTTAGCATTCAGATATGTAGGTTTCATTAAATTTTTTGCTTCCGTACTAAAGCAAGAAGATGCTTTACAATGAGTAAATGAGGAATTAGAGATAAAGCCATTTTCTTATACTGCACTTAGTCTTCAGTGTACAAAAGAATTGCCTGGAGACTTATTAAAGTGGCATAATTTCAGTCCCGCAACTCAAGATTCTGATTCTCTAATTTTGAAGTAGATCCCAAGAATCTGTTCCTTTAACAAGCACCCCAGGTGATGCATTTGATACATGTGGTTGCAGAGTACATTTTGATAAACTCTGTTTGAGAGAGTAATATAAGGGCCATGGTGAAAGACAGAGGCCCAAGATGATGGAGTAGTTTGAATTGGTACATGAGGGTGGGAAAGGAAGGGAAAATTAAAGCTCCTTGAAGAAAAGACCTTTATTTCATAGTCCACATTTCAGCAGCATTGTATATAACATAGTAGGCACTTAATAAATATATTTGTTAAATTAATGAATATTTGAAAAGGCCGAGAATAACTAAGTGAAAGAAAGGAATTAGAAGGCTTTGGATTTAGAATGAGTGACCCTGATGGTGAATTTTGCCCTGCGCCTAGTTTTGATGGACATGAAATATTAAATTGAGGATGATTGTGTGCAATGCAGTTAAAATGTAAAGAAGATATACAAATCTTTAATTTAAATTTACTCCATAGTTGATGCCAGACATTATAATAGACATTTTTACATACCTGATCTCATGTAATACTTTTTAATGTTGCATAAGAGAGTGATGACCTGAAGTATTTACTACCAGAAGTTGTAACATTCTAACTTCTGTAACATTGCAAGTATTTTAACATATATATATATATACATATATATATTTTTTTTTTCCATGTATTTCAAATTTTTTGAATAGTAGCACTTTGTGGAATGTAAAGGAAATGGAGCTACAGTAAGTCTCAATCTTAATAGGGTTATTTTTTTTGGTGAATTTTGGTCAACACCAAGATATCACTGATTTCTATTAGGGTGTTTATGGGGGTATGGAAAAAGATGATGCTCTTATGCTCTTACATATCTTACTACTATGGGCTAATTGAAAATATAATGAGAGACTTTTCAATAACAATTACAAATGCAAACTTTTATGTAAATGTGTAATTGTATCTCTCTCTCAAATTTTTTCTGTAGGCATTAAAATTCAAAATATTAGTTAGAAACAAGAAAATAGGGACCTTAAGGGAAACCCGTGAAAGAAAAGGTACTGATAAGCATGGTCAGATAGAGGAATATGAAGAAATTGAAGAGACAGATCAAGAGGAGGAAGAGGACGAAGAGAAAGAATCAGAAATATGGGATATTTTAAAAGATAATCCAGAAAAGGAAACGGAGTCCAAAGGGGTGGCTGGCTTACCACTATTCAAGAAAAAGAGGGTGAGATGATACTCTGTGAAAATCTTACAAGAGATTGAAAAGTTTTTCTTATGTTCTTATTGGTGGAGAATTAAAAAAAATTTTTTTGGAGGGAAAAATCTTTTTCCTCCTTATAAAAATTCTAGTCTATCATTTAAAATTTGTTTGGAAAAAATTAGCAGTGGAAAAGAAATTTTAAAAGTTATCTCTTTTCCTGTGTTAGCTGTTTTTAAATTTTTTTTCTCTATAGTCGACAAATATTGTGCATTCTTATGTACTAGGCATTGTGCAGTCTACAAAAGACACAGAGATAAACAACATAATATCTCTGCCCTCAAGGAGATCAGACTGTCAGGGACAAGAAAGTCATTGTTTACAATATATAGTATTATAAGTATACAAATTAGCATGACAAAAGGAGGTATATCAGGTTGCAAGTGACACAAAACTAATTCAGCTGGTTTAAGTAAAATGTGAATTAATTAATTGACCTATATAAATGAAAAGTTCAGGGAAAGGGATTCTAATCTCAGGAATGACTTGGTATAGTGTCTCAAGCAAAGTCCACAGCACCTTATTTGTTTCTCCAACTATGGCCTCACTTTCTCTCTATTGGTGCAAGACTTTGCAAATCTTCAGTTTTATACGCTTTCGGGTTCAAATCTAGTGGAAGGCCTTTCTATCTCTCAGCTGAACAAGCAAATTCTTTTTGTACATTGGCTATGATCCAGTTATGTGCACTTCCCTGAACCAATTACTATTGCTAGGGGTGTGTAAAGCTCTGGTTAGCCAGGCCCAAACCACATTATCGATACTTAAGCACATAGATTGAGCATGAGCAAGAAAGGTTTTTCCAAAACAAAAATTGGGAAGGGGCTAACAGAAGTGTAGAAGGTGTAGATACTGGGCTGTAAAAGAGCAAATGTACAATAAACAATAGAAGTTATTCCAAAATTTTAGATCACTCTGGAAATATACTTAATCATAAATAAGATTCCTAAATTTGTAAAGTTCATGAGAATAAACTGAGATCTTTGGGAAAAAGGAAATAGCAACAATTGTCATCCTCAATACTTATTACATTAATTGGTCTTTTATTATGTTTCATATTGATGTTAAATACCATTGTCATAAAAATAATCACATTGACCCCATCCAAATATTTTTGAGGAGATAATCTTATGAAAAGACTGAAATCATTGATTTGAAAGCATATTTTCTTTCTCGGAAAATGAATTTTTCAACTGATTAGTGCAAGAATGTGAAATTACTGCATTTTATTTTTACACCACAAGGTAAAAGTGGCTCTGGCCCTGTCTGATCTCGTCATTTATACAAAAGCCGAGAAGTTCAGAAGCTTCCACCATTCAAGACTGCATCAACAATTTAATGAAAGTAATTCTATTGGGGAGACAAAAGCAAGAAAACTTTCAAAGCTGAGAGGTAAATTCTTATGATTCAGACCGATGAAGTGTGTAAGTAAGTTATATTCACCACGAAGGTGTCAAGATTGATCAATGATATTTATAAAAAGTACATTCTCATAAAATTTCAATGTATTTGGCATACTTTAAAAAGGAGTTATATGCCTCAGGTTACATTAAGTTTTATTTCATAGAACTCCACCAATAATAAACTTCTTTAAGTTATGAAATTTTGATTGAGAATGACTACTTTGGACACTTTGGTAGTTGGGGCTGTGACGAGCAGTTTATGTGGGAGAGCAGTGAGTGACAGGGCTGCAGAGGTCGGTAGAGCCATATTACAAGGGACTTAAACTTTGTCCTGGAATCAAAGGTGAGCAGGAGAAGATTGAAATCTCAGGAGTCACATGATCCCTTGTGTGTCTCTGAAAGATGCCTCTGATAGCAGTGTAAGGGTGAGACTGCCTGTAGAGCAGAGACGGTGAAGGCTATGGCAGTGAGAGTGGAGCCAAGGTGAATTTTGTGGACTCACCAGGCATCTACAGTTACATAGACCTAGAGGCTGTATGTCTAAGGTGACAGAGAGGGAGGACATGGCACATAGGCCAGACTACCAGATAGCTGTGCAGAGGGTGCACTGCCACTGCACATCTGCAGAGGTACCATTTGTATCTTCTTTTACTGTCTTCTGATTCTAAATCAGAGGTGGGTTATCCTGTTTGGTAGAGCCCAAGATGCAACAGGCCTGGGAAAGAGAATGGGAAGCAGACCCTACCCTCTTCTCAGACTTATATGGTGGGGAATATCCTTAACTTAAAAAGGGATGGGCAATTAAGAATCAGGTGACTCTCCAAATCCTTCTAAAAAATCACGATCTACCATCTTGTGTAGAAACACCACGGCAGGAAAATCAGCACCTGCAACTGACTTGAGAAAAGCTGTTGGCTGTTGGGAGATGCAGGTTCTGATTTATTGTTGGTTAATCTCATTGGTTTGGCCACTGGTACCCACGTCAGCTCATCTCCTCGAATTGCCTATTAGAGAGACCCTGGATATTTTAGGGCCTTTTTGTTTGTTTTTTAAACTATGGATTGTGACCAAAAATCAATTCAGTAGGTCTGGACCACAGTTAAAATAATAGAGTGGAGTGGAATGGAATGGAATAGAATAGAATAGAATAATAGAATAGAAAAGAGTACATTGTATGCATTAAGAAAAAGTATTGTTTTATGAGGTAATTATGTGTGTGTGTGTGTTGTGTGTTGGGTTGTGATGTAAAATATATTTCTTACTGTGAAGTATTATCAGCAGAGTTTGAATTTGAATGACCTACTTTTCTAACCTTTGTCCTTTCAAACTGTTGGATGGTTTTCATTGTTGTTTTGGGGACCAGACCTCTGGGCACAGCAAAAGTAGTTAGAATTCTCTCATTCTTGTCATATTAAACACTTGCTCAAAATTTGAAAAGGGACTGGGTAGGTCTGAGTAGAGTCATGAAGTGTGGCATCACCATCTCTTTGCAAAGAGCATAGAGCATTTTTCATGCACCAGAAGTCAGCAGTAAATAACTAATGATGTGAACAAAGGTATAATGCAAGGATGTCCATCATTATTAAAAACATAATAAACATCATTAATAGGGAAAAAACATAAACAGAACTTCTCATATGTGTGAATACTTTTCAGTTACTTTAAAAATAATGTGGTAGGTGAATATTATTGAAATGGAATGATTTTCATGTTATTTTAGTAAGTAAAAAAATTGAAGTTTATGAAAGGGAATAAACAATAGGATTCAATTAAAAAATAAGGGTATACTTATGACAAAAGACTGGAAAGATATATACCAAGAGGTTATCAGTGGTTATTAATTGAGTGATGAGATTATACATGGTTTTCACTCTTATTTGATTTTCTCATTTATCTTGAACATAAATTACATTTGTAATTTCTAAAGGTTAATCTCGGAAGTATCAAAGTCGTACTATGTTAAGGGTCCTTAGTGATCATTCATGTTTATCAGTTTGCAGATGGGAAAAATTAAGACCCAGAAGAGTATGTGTTTTACCAAAAGATAAACATGTAGTTTAGGACTGGATAAAGGATCTTGATACTTGGACACAGATGGTGCATTTATACATGAGTAGCTTCAAAATACACTTGCTCTCAGGAGTATATAACTTTTAAAAATGAGTGCTGATGAAGTTAACTGTAATTACTGTTAACTTTAGTAACTGTAATTTTGTACTTGACAATGCTTCCTAAAGAACAGTGTTTAGGATGAGGGTGGCAATGATTCTGTTCTAGTTTGACTAGCAAATATAGTAGGATACAGGCAATAACCATTTGTCCTGTGACAGGTGACCACATGAACAGGAATAGTGGGAATAGGATCTGCTTAGTGAAAGAATAAAAACCCTGGAGAAGCAAGAAATCTGTGTCCAAAAATTTGAAGGGGTGCCCAATGGTTAAAGGTATAGATTAGTTTTGAATCTTAAGTGATTTAAATAGATTATGTATAAATGAAAACTTATAAAGCATATACAGGTAGAAACATAAAAAAAAATACAGAAACTCAAATCTCTGTGTGTGTGTATACTACAAGTATAGACTATTTGAAATAACCAGAAGTATTAGGAGGAACCCAGTTCTCTTTCAACGGAGGGATGCAAACAGATTGAATGAATCTTGGGGGAAGATACTGTGGTGGTTACGATTGGGAGCTGAATTGGATAACTAAGGTCTCTTTCAACTCTGAGAATCTGTCAAATATTCAACTGGACTAATTTCGATGGCATCATGTAGCTTTATGTGACTTATATGTGATTCTGTCCTAATGTGAATAACAAAGTGAAAAAAGACAAAATGGGGAAAGATACCATTTTCATTTCAAAAAATGGATGCATTTTATTTTGGAACTTTATATATTCTTATATCAAAGTGAAATTATTTGGATGTGAAAGAAATGTTATCTAATCTTTTTTTCTCAAGTGAATTATTAGTATACACAAAAGTGTGTAATAAAAAATTATTAACTTCTCAATAACAGTGAATTACACTGTCAAACATAAAGGCCTGGATTTATTTTGATTTCCATGAATCGCAAATATTTTTGCCAAGACACTACATACCAAAATTATTGAAATTATTGTAGAATTATATAATATCTATTGACATAGTAGTTTATTTAATTTATGTGAAATATTTCACAATATTTTAATAATTTTTTTCTTTTAGCTCATGAGTTTATTCTTCACACCAGGAAGTTCATTACCAGAATATATCCCAAAGCAACACGAGCAGACTCTTCTAATTTTAATCCTCAAGAATTTTGGAATATAGGTTGTCAAATGGGTATGTTATCCAGGATACTGAGTTTTTTTGCAAAAATAAGATAAAATGAATTCATTTTATGAATTAATGAAAGATTCATGAAAACAGCTTCCTATGAAGACTTTTTGGCCCTGGGTGTTTTGGGGTCAGGTAATAATGATGCATCATTGGTTTCAAGAGTTGAAGTTATTCTTAAATGGGTTGGAGAGGGTAAATCTGGGAGAGGGTTGAGGGCACAGAGGTTAAATTCATGAAGAGTTAGCATGGGAAGTGTAGGAAGGGAAAAAGGAAACCAATATGGACGTAAGAGAACATTGAAGATCAAATCTTTTACTTGAAAGATTTGCTAACGGCCTCTTCAAATCAAGGGACCCCTACCTTTGATACTTCACACCAACTTCTGCATTCATAGTATTGAAAAGTGAATGAGATTGCACAGCTCTGTTCTTTGTCCTTACCAGACTCTCCTTGTTCCAAATCAATCAGCTGATATAGCATTGGCACTAACCAGTCAGAAAGTTCTAGATGTTAACCTTTCTCCTACTGAATTGGGGCAAAGCCTGTAGGTTTGTGGAGAGGGGGAGAGTGGGATCAGGATGGTAAGTGGTGGGGTGCTGGGGGGTGGTTGGTGGTACTGCATACAGTGGTTATTTACCAGCCTTTATGGTGGTATTTCCATATTTAAACAACAATTATTCCTCTGCCTGTTTCTCACCTTCTCCTCAAGTGATAACAGTATCTCTTTGGACCTGAAAGTTTATGATATAGTTGGTGTCTTCCCTTCCAGAATTTAATGTACTGATTTTCTTTATCCTCATATTTCCTAAATGCTATCTGACATGTACATTGCTATTCTATAATCTGTACTGTGTGCCATTATGATTTTTTAACTCAAAGCTATAAAATAATTTACATATTAAACTTTGAAACTTACCTTCATACATTGATATAGACATGGTAGGAGGAAATATTTAAAAATCATGAGTTATTTGGCTAATGATGCTTGCTTTTAAAATGTTTGAAGATACATTATCCGTGATTAGGAAATCCATGATTTCCGTAAATCATCTACTGTGTTTCTTTTGCCATACTCTCTATTTCCTGACTATCTCAAAATACTTTTTTATCACAGTGGCCTTAAATTTCCAGACCCCTGGTCTGCCTATGGACCTTCAAAACGGGAGATTTTTGGATAATGGTGGTTCTGGATATATTTTGAAACCACAATTCCTAAGAGATATTAAATCAAAGTTTAACCCAAATAAAGTACCAAATGATGGTAATCCAATTACACTTACAATAAGGGTAAGATTAAGAACATTTTCTTTCACTTTTTTTGGTTATTATATAAGCGAAATAGTATACATTAATATTAATTAATATACAGTAATATTTTATACATTAATATACGTTACATTAATATTTTGAGTTCCATTGATTTCCTTTAATGCCTTTTAAATTTCTGTTAATTTTGGGGGGTACCATAGGTGGGTGGTATTTAAACATCCTTCCATATCTGAAAAATGTTTCTCTGTTGTCTTTTGGTAAATGATGACTTGCCTGTGAACAGAAATATTGAGGCTAAAAAATCTCCTCTCCAAGGTCTATTTATATTATTCCATTGTCTTTAGGTATCTAATGTTGTGATAGAGAAGTCTGAGTTCAGCCACTAATTACCTTGTGGATATGCTGCTTTTCCCCTCCTTAACTTTAAGGAATTTTATTAGGAAATTCTAGGAGCTACTTGCCTTTCACTCATCTCCAGAATTAGGCTTTTGTCACTCAGGACTTTTTCCCCTTATGTCTCTGAATGTTCTTTTTTTTTTTAATTTTATTTATTTATTTTTCCCCCCAAAGCCCCAGTAGATAGTTGTATGTCATAGCTGCACATCCTTCTAGTTGCTGTATGTGGGACGCGGCCTCAGCATGGCCGGAGAAGCGATGCGTCTGTGCGGACCCGGGATCTGAACCCCGGGCGCCAGCAGCAGAGCACGCGCACTTAACCGCTAAGCCACGGGGCGGCCCCTCTGAATGTTCTTTGATTACTTAGAAACCAAAAGTATCCATAATGCTTCTCTGGAGTATCTACCCTCCATGTTTACTAATTCTTGTCAATCTGGTCACTTTCCCTCTCCCTCTGTGTTTGATTTTCCTCTGTATTTGATTTTATTCTTTATTGATTCTAAAGTAGATGTGAATTTTTCTCCTGTGTTATTAGTTTTCCCACCAATTTTTCTTTACCTCATATTGCTTCCTTTTTATGTTTGTCTGTATCCTACCCAGCACTCTTTCCCCCAACTACTATCTTATTATGTCATCTTTCATCTTTTGTTTTGTTATGTCCTGTGTAATTGCGTTGAGAGCAAAAGTACTTGTCTAAAATTTATGGTTTCCAATAGTAAAGACTTTTTGAAAACTTTTATTCTTCTATAACCTAAGTGCTATATTTATTTCCCTTTTTAAATGTCACTGAATCTTTTGAAAAATCCCTACCTTTTTCTCTCCACTTAGTTTGTATCTGTACCTGTTGTTTGCAATAAATTGGTTGAGTATGGTTTCGTTGGTCCCCCCCCTATATTTAACTAGTTGCTCCTAGAACCATATGAACCATCTCAGATTCTATCCTGGAATTTTGGTACTTACGTTGAGGTCTCTGGTCAGATTTATTGTGTCCCATGTCGTGACAGTGTAGCTCTGCCGGCTCTGCTGCCTGCTGAGAGCTTTCCTGCTCTGGTTACCTGACTGTCAGAGTGCAGAAAATGCTAGAACCTCCTGAGTGTGCCTTCTCCTACAACTCTTCCTATCTATGCTCACTCTTCTACTATTATAACATCACAAGATTTGGGGACCACTTTCATCCACTTTAGGCCCTAGTGATCTTGTCCCAGCTGAGAATGGGAGGTTTAAGAGCCATTTTCCAGAAATTAATGTGGAAAGAGAATACAGCAAAGATGAATGGGACAGAAATGATGCTGGCCACCACAGGAAATAGTTCCAGTGAAGTATGCAGCTGACTTTTCTCCTAGCTGTTAGGGATTTTGTGACTCTAAAGTAGGAGTGTGTAGTGGTTAGGTAGAAATTGTCTGCAATACTGGATGCAACTGAAAATTGACTAGCTGGCATTCTTTCTAGAATCTGGCAAACTATTGTCCATTAAGCTTACTTTACGACATTATTACAACTTTAGAATCCTTTTTGTACTTTTAATACAAAAATTTAAAAAGATTAATAACTTTTTCTTTTACTTTCTGTTTATTGTATAAGCTAGATAGTATATATTAATATTTTGAATTCTATTGATTTCCTTTAATGCCTTTTAAATTTCTGTTAATCTTTTCAGGTACTATAGGTGAGTGGTTTTTCTGCACCTTCCACATCTAAAAAATGTCTCTGAGTTGCCTTTTTGCATGAATGAAAAAATGTAAAAAGTTGCATTATTCTAGTTCTAGACTAGAAAAACTAGACTAGGTGTTCTAGTCGTTGTTCTAGTGAGAATAAGGGATTAATCAGCCTTTTTTTTTGTGAGGAAGATCAGCCCTGAGCTAACATCCATGCCGATCCTCCTCTTTTTGCTGAGAAAGACTGGTCCTGGGCTTACATCTGTGCCCATCTTCCTCTACTTTACATGGGATGCCGCCACAGCATGGCCTGACAAGCGGTGCATCGGTGCGCGCCCGGGATCTGAACCCCGGCGGCGCAAGCACTTAACCGCTACGCCACGGGGCCAGACCCAGATCAGACATTTTTTAAGATGCCTTCCTACTCCACACGAATCTCCTTGCTGTGCTTCTGGGGCTGTATTCTCACCTTTTTTCCCCCCGACCTCCCAAGCACTTTTTCCTCACTTTTGTTTTTGGGTTACTCTGTCTCTACCTGACTCTAAAATATTTGTGTTGTCTAAGGCTTTTTCTTAATCCTCATCTCAAACTAAATATCTCCTTGTGTTCTTTTATACACACTCATGGTTTCAAAACCACCAACAATGTTCAAATCTTTAATCTGACCTCATTTTTGGAATATAAAGGCGTATTTTTAATAGCCTACTTAGCATCCCTACGTGTTTAATCACCATTCTGTCAAACTTAAAATATTCAAGCCTGAACATCCCTTCCTAGTCAAATCTACTTCTATTTTGTTTAAATCTCAACGAGTTCATTGATTCAATTAACTCAGGCTGGAAAATTGAGAGCCATTCTTCTCTTCCACACCTGCTTCGCTTCCCACGTCTAATCCATCTCTAGATTCTACTGATCCTATTCCTAAATGTCTCCCGGAACCATTTGCTTGGTCTGCTGTCATTTGCTGATGTCCATTTCTAGGAATTTGTGACCTGTCATCACATCTATTCCTTTGACTTCCTAAGGAGTTTTCAGGTAACCCGTCTCAGTGCTCCTGATCCATCTTCTGTAAGTCGACAAGATTTTGCTACGATGCTAATCTTATGCCCACCTAATAATATTTGTGTCTCCTGATTGCTTTCTCAGTTGAACCTTGGTCTACTTCTCCCAGCCCCATCTCTCACCTCTTCCAGTCTTTCACACTATTCTGTAACCACATGGAAGTAGAAGCCTTTTCTGTCCACAATGATATCTCCGTGTATTGCACATGCTATTTCCTTTGGCTGGATTATTCTTCCATCCTTCACCTGCCTATTGAGTTCTGACTCATTTTTCAAAACTCGAGTCACTTCCTTTTGGAAGCTTTTTCCTATGTTAAATTAGTTCTTCTTTTTGTAGTTTTCTTCTGTTTTTCCCTACCACCCTATACCTGCATATATTATGGCACTTACCACACTGTATTGTAGTTGTTTATTTACTTGTTGTACTTTTTCTCCCCCACTTCTCCGAGGATTCTTTAAGGATAAGGACTGTATTTTGTTCAACCCTTATCCACAGTGCTTGACAGAAAGTATATGCTCAATACATGTAGGCTAATTGAATAATGATTTCTTTTTCAAGTTGCGCATAGTAAAGAGAATGTGTGTTCTTTTATTGAGAAAGCAAAGACGGAAGGTAGCTAGTATGCACAGATGTTTACGAATGCCACCTGTTTGTATTCTGAGGGGTCTCATCTAGGTGTGTAAGTGGCATGCTGTGAAACAGGCAGGGTTAATGATTTTCCCAGGACGCTGCTGCCGTAGCCGTGTGGGTCCTTCCCTCTTGCTTTGATCATTCTAGGCAGCTTTGTGACTACATTATGACTTGCACAAATCGTGGCGTGCACGACTGGGGAATCAAAAGATCTCGTTTTGCCATTAGCTTTTTTAGGTCCTTGATGAAGCCATTCAACATTTCTGGTTTACTCTTTGTCATTTACAGAATTTTGGATTAAGTCAGTTATTTTCAAGATTGTAAAGACTATGGAACCATTTTCTAAGTTCAAAATCTCATGCATAAGGCCAATAGATGAAAGTAAAGCTACTCTGGTTGACCACTGAGGGTTTTCTGTTTGACATCCATCCTCCACGGTGACCCCGGGAAAGGCTTTGTGAATCAGAGTATATAAATTATTTGAACAATAATTTCTAAATTCTCTTTCAGCTCTCATATTCAATTATTATTATTATTTTTTAGTTAGATATTTTCTTTGGGGGGGCATGAGGTGCACCAAAGCTAAGTCTTCTCATGCTGGTAAGGGTCTATTACCTGCAGACCTGATATTCAGCCTGTAGGCTCTGGTATCGGTGTACTAGTTGTTTATGTCCAATGTTCTTTCTAATGTGTCTAATTATGCTGACTGATCAATGCCCATTCCATACTGGTTGTTAAATATTTGCACAGTCACTCTGGTGTCTAGCTAATGCCATAATGTATGGTTGTAGGACAGGAAAAATTACACATCGGCATTTTTTCTTTTCTTTTCCTTTCCCTTCCTTCATTTCTTCCTTCCTTCTTCTTTTTTTTTTCCAAATAGTTATTTGTTTGTTCCTCTTTGCTATAGTCTTCAGAAATTGAAATCATGCCTCAAAGGTTACATTAGTACATTTTACAAATTAGTACATACACTTCAGATATTGGGTTTTTTAAAACATTATTCTTTAAAGTAAAACAAATCTTTGCTTCAACAATTAGCTTGACTAATAAAATGCTAACTAAAACTATTATTAATTACTTGCCAAGCATTCTTCTGATACCTAGTCCTTAATAAACATATGAAATAATTGATTTTTTTACACTCAGGTTACTCGTAATATAGACAACAACGCATAATGTAAAATTTTGTGATAAATTACCCAAACATACAAATTATACTATTAGAAAATGCTATTATAGGAAATTATGCAGTGCTTTTTCTTACATTTCAGCAGTAGTATTCAAATTGTTTCCTAATTTTTGCCATATACATATATAATATGAATTTGAAAATAGTTCATGTTATCAGAGTAACTCAGCCTGAATTACAGTAGAAGGTGACTGTAACAATGCTTTTAAGCAATGCTTTTTAACAATCATAACAAATACTTTTAAAATAAAAATATATGTTGAACCATAAACCTTGGACAATGTGGATTCTACTAAAATCACGTATCAGTGAAAATGGAATAATTTAGACATGTTCCTGGTATTCATCTATTAATACTTGAGGATAAAAAAGTTAAATTTTAAAATTTGCATTGTTTTCCACTTTCAATGTTTTTGATGGAACTGACTTAGAGTTATTTTTTTTGGAATACGCATTTTATTTTGAAATTAAGTGGTGTTGCAGTTTGATATCCTGCTCAATTCTTGTATTCAAATATTCTTGTGCAGCTCATCAGTGGTATCCAATTGCCTCCCAGTTATCATTCATCATCTAACAAAGCTGACGCATTAGTGATTATAGAAATTTTTGGTGTTCCAAATGATCAAGTGAAACAGCAGACTCGTGTGATTAAAAAAAATGGTGAGCTCCTAATATATTTTATTGAACTTCTATTAGACTTTTTGTTGGAAAGCTTAAAAATTATATATTGATAGAGATTTGACACATATCTATTATTCATAAAGCAAAGGTTTTGCATTATGTTCAAGATGACCAAGTATTATACATAGCAAAAACATATTATTTGATATGATTTAATGTTTAGATGTATTCTCAGACTACAGATACAAAAATTTATCTAACTTGAAAAATTACTACTTTTTTCACTTGTACCTTCTTTTAATGTTTTTCCCCATATTGCTGAATTGAGACTTTTTTTTTTACTGAGGTCATAATGGTTTATCACATTGTAAAATTTCAGTTGTACATTATTATTTGTCTGTCACTATATATATGTGCCTCTTTACTCCTTATGCCCACCTCCCAGCCCCCTTCTCTCTGGTAGCCACTAATTTGTTTTCTTTGTCCATGTGTTTGTTTATCTTCCTCATATGAGTGAAATCATATGGTGTTTGTCTATATCTGTCTGGCTTATTTCGCTTAACAAAATATCCTCAAGTTCCATCCACGTTGTTGCAAATGTGATGATTTTGTCTTTTTTTATGGCTGAGTAGTATTCCATTGTGTATATATACCACATCTTCTTTATCCATTCATCCATTGATGGGTAGTCTGTTGCTTCCACATCTTGGCAATTGTGAATAATGCTGCAGTGAACATAGGGGTGCATAAGACTTTTTGAATTGTTGATTTCAAGTTCTTTGGATAAATATTCAGTAGTGGGATAGCTGGGTTGTATGGTATTTCTATTTTTAATTTTTTGAGGAATCTCCATACTATTTTCCATAGAGGCTGAACCAGTTTGCACTCCCACCAGCAGTGTATGAGGGTTCCCTTTTCTCCGCATCCTCTCCAATATTTGTTACTTTTTTGTCTTGGTGATTATAGCCAATTAGTGATGATGAACATCTTTTCATGTGCCCATTGGCCATCTGTATATCTTCTTTGGAAAAATGTCTGTTCAGATCCTCTGCCCATTTTTTGATTGGTTTGTTTGTTTTTCTGTTGTTGAGTTCTGTGAGTTTTTGTATATTTTGGAGATTAACCCCTTGTCGGATATATGATTTGCAAATATTTTCTCCCAGTTGGTGGGTTGTCTTTTCATTTTGTTCCTGATTTCCTTTGCCTTGCAGAAGCTCTTTAGTCTGTTGAAGTCTCATTTGTTTATTTTTTCTTTTGTTTCCCTTGCCCGAGTAGACATGGTGTTCAAAAAGATCCTTGTAAGACCGAAATCAAAGAGTGTGCTGCCTATATTTTCTCCTAGTCTTGTGATTTCACGTCTTACCTTCAAGTCTTTAATCCATTTTGAGTTAATTTTTGTGTGTGTTTTAAGATAATGCTTTACTTTCATTTTTTTGCATGTGGCTGTCCAATTTTCCCAACACCATTTGTTGAAGAGACTTTCCTTTCTCCATTGTAAGTTCTTAGCTCCTTTGTCGAAGATTAGCTGTCCATAAATGTGTGGTTTTATTTCTGGGCTTTCAATTTGTTCCCTTGATCTGTGTGTCTGTTTTTGTACCAGTACCATGCTTTTTGATTACTATAACTTTGTAGTATATTTTGAAGTCAGGGATTGTGATGCCTCCAGCTTTGTTCTTTTCTCTCAGGATTTCTTTAGCTATTTGGAGTCTTTTGTTGCCCCATGTGAATTTTAGGATTCATTATTCTATTTCCGTGTAGAATGTCATTGGGATTCTGATTGGGATTGCACTGAATCTGTAGATTGTTTTAAGTAGTATGGACATTTTAACTATGTTAATTCTTCCAATCCATGTGCATGGAATATCCTTCCATTTCTTTGTCTTCTTCAATTTCTTTCAATAACATCTTATAGTTTTCATTGTATAGGTCTTTCACCTCCTTGGTTTAATCTATTCCTAGATATTTTATTCTTTTTGTTGTGAGTGTAAATGGGATTGTATTCTTGAGTTCTCTTTCTGTTAGTTCGTTATTATAGACATGCAACTGATTTTTGTAAGTTGATTTTGTACCCTGCAACTTTGCTGTTGTTGTTGAGTATTTCTAATAGTTTTCCAATGGATTCTTTAGGATTTTCTATATAGAAAATCATGTCGTCTACCAACAGCAAGAGTTTCACTTATTCCTTGCCAATTTGGATATCTTTTATTTCTTTTTCTTGCCTAATTTCTCTGGCCAAAACATCCGGTACTATGTTGAATAAGAGTGATGAGAGTGGGCACCCTTGTCTTGCTCCTGTTCTCA
Organism: Diceros bicornis minor; assembly: GCF_020826845.1. Classification (NCBI taxonomy): domain Eukaryota; kingdom Metazoa; phylum Chordata; class Mammalia; order Perissodactyla; family Rhinocerotidae; genus Diceros; species Diceros bicornis. Next base: position 43,044,358 of record NC_080756.1, read on the forward strand.
GTGGGATGGCTTTCAGTTTTTCTCCATTGAATATGATGTTGGTTGTGGGTTTGTCATATATGGCCTTTATTATTTTGAGGTACTTTCCTCCTATGCCCATTTTATTGAGAGTTTTTATCATAAATGGATGTTGGATCCTATCAAATGCTTTCTCTGTGTCTATTGAGATGATCATATGGTTTTTACTCCTCATTTTGTTAATGTGGTGTATCACTTTGATTGATTTGCAGATGCTGAACCATCCCACTAGATCATGGTGTATGATCCTTTTAATGTATTGCTGTATTCGGTTTGCCAATATTTTGTTGAGGATTTTTGCATCTCTGTTCATCAGCAATATTGGCGGGTAATTTTCCTTCTTTGTGTTGTCCTTCTCTGGCTTTGGGATCAGGGTGATGTTAGCCTTGTAAAATGTGTTCAGAAGTGTTCCATCTTCTTCAGTTTTTTGGAATAGTTTGAGAAGGATAGGTATTAAATCTTCTTTGAATGTTTGGTAGAATTCTCCAGAGAAGCCACCTGGTCCTGGACTTTCATTTTTTGGGAGGTTTTTGCTTACTGTTTCAATCTCTTTACTTGTGATTGGTCTATTCAGATTCTTTATTTCTTCTTGATTCAGTGTTGGGAGATTGTATGATTCTAAGAATTTATCCATTTCTTTTAGATTGTCCAATTTGTTGGCATATAGTTTTTCATAGTATTCTCTTATAATCCTTTGTATTTCTGTGGTACCCATTGTAATTTCTCCCTGAGAGACATTTTGACAGCTGCAAATCTGCTTAGCTTCTAACCTCTCTGTAAAATAAAGAATTTATGATTCTTCTGATACAGCATGTTACACATTTTTACCTCGCTGCTTGAATTATTTTAGATCAAAGTCTGTGGCTTCTGAGCTTCCAACTCAGGCTAAGGATGCCATAGAAACCTACTCATACAGTATTTGGATTTAAATTCAGTCATTTTTGCCAGATGGGAAATCTAGGAATGCAAGAAATGATTTTGGTAAGATTTTCAGTGTTCCAGCATGGCATGATATTTTACGTAATGCAGTACTAATGTTGTCATTTCTTCTCTGAGATTGAAATCATTAAGGAAATTATAAAAGTATAGATTCTTGGAGGAATCACCTTGGAGGAGACCTTGGAACTGATCCCTGAGTCTAGAATCTTCTTTGAGTGGATATTCTCAAAGTATAGTGAACTTCATTTCAGAGTCTGGAAATATGCTCCAGAGAAGCAAGTGTAGTTTTATAAGTCATTTCCTTCTTGGGGATAATTTCCAATCAGGTCTACCATCTGCTTCCTCCTCCAACCCTCTGAATATTCCTCCAGTGTGGCCCCTAGTGTAAAAGGCGGGGAAAAAAGATTTGGGAAGTTTTTGCTCATCCTATGTTATCAATGGGAAGAGATATTAGTGATGACTTACTGCCTTATTTGGCACCCCTTAGAGTTGAAAGCACATTACAATGGCATTGTCAAGAAATGGTAACTGCTAATATCAGGAAGCTTATAGTAACCCATCTCTTGTTCTCTTCATCCTCTGCTTGAATCTTCATGGCAAAATGCACAGAACGTTTACTTATTCAATGCACTCCTTATAATACTATGATTCTAGCTCCCATTAGAGTTTTGATTATATCCTTGGGTTTTATGGGAATATCTCTGCAGAAATACAATTTGGTTCATCAAGCATTACTGAGTCCATTATGTTAAAAGCTTGGTGCTAAGTATCAAAAAACTTAAAAGACCTCTGTTTATTAAATGTATTATTATGTATGTTCCAACTAACTCTATTGTAGATAGTTTACAGTTCAGTGTGAGAAGTAAGATACAAGTAAAACTATTATGATAAAAAGCCATAGTGCTTTAAGGAAAATAAAAAGAATTGTAGTGGAAGGGGCAAATTTGGAAATAGTTCTTAGAGAATGAGTAGAATTTTTGACAGAGATTGGGGATAAGGGCATTTAAGGCAAAAGGAATAATATGAGTGCTAAAATATGGAGAAGACAAAATTCAAACATGCTAGAGAAAAGTAAAGAAGTTCAAGATGAGTGAGATACAGGGTACTTAAGAAAAATTAGTGTAAGATAAAATGAGAAAGTCATTGGGGATGGTCATGGAAAATTGTGAAGGCCATGATAAAGTGTTAGGAGCTTTCTTTTCTGTAGAAAGTGAATACAATTAAGACCTTTAAACAGGGATATAAGACTAGCAGAGTTGAGCTTTAGGGAGATTGTTTCTGCAGATTAGATAGAAGGAAGTGTATGAGAGGGAAATGAGAAACACAAAGTAGAGTCGGGACATGATTTCATGGTTACAGGATGTAGAAGTCAGGTTATAAAGAAAGACTGTGGCAGCAGAAGAGGAATGGAGGAGGTATGTGAGACTAGCAGGATTAAAAGTCTAAGTAGCTGGATAAGAGGGATTCTAAGACAGCTTAGCTGCTAGGTAAGTAGTGTAACAAAAGACATGCGAGTCTGGGAGGAAAAAGGTCACATTTGGATAAGATGTGGAAGTAATTCTTCAGTTTTGGTCATGCTAGGAAAAACTATATTTCTTACTATCAAATTTGGTATCCTGGTTTCCTCTTTTTGTTTTTTACTTTGACAACTAAAAGTTAAGACTCATATAATCAATATACGATTTTGTGTATATGTGCAAGAGAGAGAGAGAGGAAAAAAAAAGAGAGAGTACTGAACTAGAGCTGGAGGAGGAAGAAGAAATCAGTATAAGAATTTTGTGCAGAGATTTTGCAATGTCTATAAGGAATTAACTCTTAAACTTGCCCCTGTACTCCATGGAATTATTTCTCTTCTTGTGGCAAGATGATACAGTCTTAATTCCAGCAAACCGTTATTCAACTGGTTTACTATTTTCATGGGCATAGACTGCATTATGGATTACTATCTAGTAAATGTGTGCCTGTGACCACAGATACACCGTAGAAAACATAGACATAGTATAATTAGTCACAAATTCTTCAACACTTCTGAAAATGTAACTCAAACAACAAAAGCTGTTGACATAGCAGGTGTAGAGTTGACTCTGCACATGGAAAACAATTCATGTTATTTTTCTATGAACCTTTGAGTCTTTATTAAGTAGAGCGCATGCTTGATCTGGATGTGAATTTCTGGATTCTGTTAAATTATGCTTAAATTTTGGATGATTTGGGTCACACTGATGCAATTTGGATTTCTTGTTTGGCAAGAGATTGGTTGTTTGGGATGATCTATTTTGATATAGACCTAAAATACTCATGAACTTTGGACTTCAAAATGAGAATTTAGTCAAAGCAGGGACAAGAGCTGGCTTTAGAGCACTCATTATCTAGCTTTCAGACCACCAGCTATCAATGGTGCTCTTTCCGTAATAGGACCTGGTCTAGAAAAATGATGTTAGTTAACTTCTTCATGTGTCCATTTCTTTGTTAATGAAATGCCTGAACACAGCAGTCATATTGCCTAATGAGCAAACATTTCTGCTCTGAAATCAGAGTTCATTTGTTTGAATTCCTGCCCTGCCACTTAGTGCTGTGTATGTGAAACCCTTAAAAAGTTATGTAACATCTTTGGGGCTCAGTTTTCTCATCTATAAATGTGGATGGTAATAACCCTGATGGTGTTGCTGTGAGGATTAAATGAGATTATCTATTTAAAGTTCTTAGAATATTGCCCAGCAATAGTAAACACACAATAAACATTGTTATAGACGTTATTATTCCTTTCTCATTGGGTGCATTAAAAATTTAAGTGCTCTAAAACACAAGCTATTATTACTATTATTATTAAAGTATCGAAAAAAAATTTTAAACAGGTGTTATGCATTTTTTCCTAGAGATAATGTCTATGATTTTTTGATTCTATCTATTCCTTTATATTTCAGCTTTTAGTCCAAGATGGAATGAAACATTCACATTTATTATTCAGGTGCCAGAATTGGCATTGATACGTTTTGTTGTTGAAAATCAAGGTTTAATAGCTGGAAATGAATTTCTCGGGCAATATACTCTACCGGTTCTATGCATGAACAAAGGTAATATTCCTAAAAGTAAGATGGTAGTGCCAACATTTAAATATAATGTGAGTTTACCAGAGCCACACTTTGATATACCAAATAGTTCTATCCATGACAATCAGATGTAAAGGAAATTTTATGTATTGACACATATTTTCTCTCCATGGAATTACAGAAATCTGTTCTCAGATGGAAGGTGGGATTGGGGTGTGGGATTGCTAGGAAGACTAATTAGGCAAACTTGGCATGTGTGAGCATTTCTTTACATGGATCACAGCTCTTTTGTTTCAGTTAAGAGTAGTCATGACTACCGTAAAGAAATGAAGGATGGGGATGAAACAGAAGCACGAAGCAGTGACTCATTCTTCCTGCCTAAGGAGAAGAGACTGGAGCCCGAGACTATCCTTTCTTAACTCTTTTCAAGGCTGCTTTTATGTTGCAGTCACCTTACCAGGGAGATTTACACCGTGCTCCCAATTACCTTGTCTCAGTCTGTTTACTGTTGCCACCGCATCTGAGATGTACCTAGGAAACAGTCTTTCCGAAGCAGAAGGGTGGTGTCTAATTTTTGGAGCACGTTGCACTTTGAAGGGAGAGAAGCGTGAGCTGTGCGCTTAGTGTTAAGCAGTAGGAAGTCAGAATAGAAACTTCAAATATTTTACCTTTGTGGAAAATTAGTATACAAGATGAATATAACTATACAGTCATAGTTTTTATAGATGCTTAGTAAAGATATATTCTTTCTCAGTAGCACCATTGGAACATCACTAATTTATATTTATTGTTCTAATTATATCCTATTTCTTTGGTAGGTTACCGTCGTGTTCCTCTGTTTTCCAAAATGGGTGAGAGTCTTGAGCCTGCTTCACTGTTTATTTATGTTTGGTACATCAGATAGCAACTAAGGGTACCTGACATATTGTTAGCTATGCATCACAATAAAACAGCCAAAATGAATATTCATATCTTTTTCCTTTTTTAAAACAAAATGATTTACACACAAAAAAATATTGAGCAAACTCACTTTTAAATATGCAAAATAGAGCAGTAGAAAAAAGAAAATGGAAACTTCAGAGGGTCCTGACTCAGTGTGGCATTCTTTTTTTTTTGCTGAGGAAGATTTGCCCTGAGCTAACATTTGTGCCAATCTTCTTCTATTTTGTATGTGGGACGCTGCCACAGCGTGGCCACCACCAAGTGGTGCAAGTCTGTGCCTGGGCTGGGCTGCTGAAGTGGAGCACACCAAACTTAACCACTAGGCCATGAGGCGGACCCCTCAGTGTGACATTCTTGTCAGCCAGTTTCTCTTGCCTCTCTGCTGCTGAGGCTGCTGTTTCAACTTGCTTGTATCATTTTTAGTTAGTAGAATTTACAAGCTTTTAAAATATGTCTGATTGTATAAGATATGTTGGCAAATATTTGGCAGTATAAAAGAAATGTGAAATCTAAAAGTGTTTTAACTTCCAGGCACCAACTACAGCACATTGTGGTGGGAAGGAATTAGATTCCCAGGGGCTTTGTGCCCTTTCATGTCCTAGAGAGTGATTAGCCCCTGCATCCTCAGGCTAGGTCTAAGATGCTGTGCACTGGATTTGGTACCCTGTAATTATACAGACATTTTTATGAGTGTATATGAAATTGATTTGCATTCAGACTGTATTCAGAGTCTATGTCTATAAAAGAGATCTACTATGTGGACTTACATGCTTGGAGCTCCGAATGCATTTGCAATATTTCTGAATCTGTACTAAATGTACTCTGAAGATTGTTTCTTGGTCAGAGATGAGATTCCTGTGCTATTTTGTATGCTGAGCTTCTCACCATCAGCAGGACTATGCTTTACTAAATGTCATATGTAGAAGAATATCATTCCTTATCAACTGTTCTTCAAAAAACCAGGCGTGTTAGTATTTATTATACTACATTGCTACACGGTAGTGAGGAAAGCACCCAGCAAAATTTTTGACAAGTTAGGGGGCCCTCAGAGGTAATTTCTGAAATTAAATCTGAGCTTATAACTAAAATAACAAAAATGATTATTTGTTTGAGATATATACTAATGCATTATCTCTTGATTTCCAGAAAAATACAGAATAACCCATCTACCATGCTTTACTATTACCAAGGTTTATTCTCAGAACTAAATGTTTAAAGTAATGCCACTGGGAATTCAAATATCCAAACCATGAAGTAGTAAGAAATGTCCCAAATTACTCAGTGCATAATCATCCAGATACCCCCCATGGGCTCTCTGGATTCAAGATCAGGGTACACTCTTCCCAGTAGGGGTGCACAGCCAATTCTCAGAGAGATGCTTCCATTTTGCCAGATTATAGAAGGATCTTATTTAAATCATCTATTGTTCAGCCTAATAGCAGGTGAGATATTCAGCCCATTGACCCAAGGCTTCAATCTTCTCTAACCTCCCAAAATCTTTTGACAATCTGGAATTTTGTGAGATTTAAAGATTTTGATCAGGTGACTTTTGCAGGCAAGTTTATTAATTGTGCAGCAGGATAAATTTTTATTTCTCATTTATACCAACAAGATTTGAAATAAGGGAGAAAAAAAGGATATATTTTCTTTTCTCACTTTTTCTTCAGGTACCAATCAAACTTAGCTCACTAACTCTGAAGACCAAATCTTTTATTTTTTAATATTCTGCTCTATATTAGATATGGAATTTTGAAAGGAAATATTAGATTATTTTATTTCCTGTCCAATAATCTTGTGACGTCTTTAAACATTTTTGGCTCCACTGTTGTTAGCATTATTTACCATTTACTTTACCCTTTAAATACAGCTGCTATTATTAATATTATTTTCTCACAAGACCTTATAACAGCTACCACCCATAGAAACTCTACAGCCAGGGAATGTTCTTACATTAGAGAAGGCTGGGAACAGTGTGAGAAGCCAGCTTTGACTCATGCTTTCTAGGCATAATTCACTTGTAGGAAAAAATAGTGTTGATGAATGGAAGAAAATAGAAGAAAAAACTAAATGAACCTCTCTGCTGTGGCAAAAGAAGACTTTTGAACTTTTAAACTCTAAGTTTAAATGTCAGTTCCTCAGGGAAGCCATCCATGATCTCCTAGATTAGGTTTAATTCCTTGGTTTATGTCTCCATACAACTGATGTAAGTGACAGCTGGGAACTGACCACTCTATCAGGAGGCCTTGCGTTGCTGGGAGCTGGCCTGACACCCGTTAGGTCATGGTGTGTTCCTGTTGAATGTGGACAATTGCACAGAACAGCAACAGCAGACAACGCCACTCTGTGACCATAATGGATCAAAAGCAAGACCAGTCTGTAATCATGACTGAACACATGACAAAAGCATGAATATCGTCCAAACACAAAAATGCCAAACATTCTTCTATCCTGGTTAACGTGAACGACTGTTGATTCTTTACCAACTATACCCTTAGGTTTGATTTATTCCTCCTATCTTATGGATGACATTTAGTCCAATCAGACAATTGCCTCCTATTCTTGACAACATCCAACACAGAGGAGAGCCCTGTTTCTCGAATCCTCTCCCGAATCATCCGACACAAGCCTAAATCCAGTAGTACGTCTTTTCCAACACCCTTTCACTGAGCTTCCCTGTGTTTCTCCATTTGTGCATCTCTCTCACTGCCATGAGCAATAAAGCCAGCTGTGTATGTTCCTGGTGGTGTATAGCTAGAGGGCATTGACATAAACTTGGACTTCTCCTTTCATAATACTTATTACCTTGTATTGATCAATGTGACAGGACAGTTTTATTGTGTTGTCAATTTGGGCTTTTTTTTTTTTTTTCCTGCTTGTGGGTTGTTTAGGGCCTCAAATAGAAAACATGCAGAGCACAGTCTCCCCATCTAGACTGACTTTGACTTTTGATTAGAGATGGTGGCCACTGGAGGCCACTGATCCTGGCTGCTAAAGAATAGAGATGGCCTCTCTCTGAAGGGGATGAAAGAAACCTTGCCTGAAGCCATGAAAAGGAGGTCTTGATGTGAACTTTGGGTGTGGGGGGTGTGTGGTGTTTTTGAGGTATGCAGACGCATGCACCCCAGATAATGCCTCCAGGGGTTCCAGTCAAAATCTTTGTGCAAATCTCAGGGGATATTTGGGAGTCACAATGGTAAGAAGCTCACCCTGTGGGTTAGTATAGAGAGAAAAGAATCCCTTACTTTTAGTGAACCGCTTATGGGCTTGAACAATGAACATCTTGTCGGGAGAATATGTGGACTGGATTCAATTTTACAGGGTTACTGAAATTCCATAATCTTGGTACTACATAAACATTTGTTGAATTTCATTTCTTTCCAAGTAATAACCCTCTGGAAATATTTGTACCAACAAAGCCTTCTTATGATGCATTCTGGATTCTTAGGCTATAAAAATTTGAGCCCTCTGTAGCATTCAGAGTTCAGTTATTTTTACCAGACACTAGAAATTTCCATTTAGAGCATCAAAGGGGTGGATTAATATAGAATTTGAGTCTATGAAGAGGATGGTCTTCTATGTGTCTTGTATACCTATATACCATCCAGCACGTGGGACATGGGGGTAGAGGGTGAGTTGGTGTTAAATGCCTTAAAAACCTATATATTTTCAGGGACCAGTGCCTTCTTTCTGCTTTCCATGTGTACACCATTTTAACTTTCACATTTTCCATCATCTTTCCCATTTTTCTCCCAGGGCAGTCACTTTTCTAATATGATAGTCACATAGATTATCAATGTTAACAGTGTCTTACATGTGCTTAATATTATACATAAATTAACCTTAATCCTTTCAGAAGTCCTACATTTTATTGTTAATGAAATAGGGCCAGAAACATTGAGTTATCTAGGTTCTACAGTAAATGATAGAACCAAGGTTGTTGATCCAGGGCAATCTGAAAAAAACAAATATTGTCGATTATATCACACAATATACAAAGATTAAAAATGGATCATAGACCTACATGTAAAACTATGAAACTTCTAGAAGAAAGCAGATAGAATATCTTTGTAACCCTGGAGTAGGCAAAGGTTTCCTGGAATGTTAAAAGCGTAAAGCATAAAGGAAATGATAAATTGAAGTTCATTAAAATTTAAAAAAAAAGAACTTTTCTCTTTGAGATACTGCATTATGAAAATGAAAAGGCAATCTACAGAATGGGAGAACATATTTTTAACATATCTATCAAAGGACTTGTAGCTAGACCATATAAAGAATATAATTAACAACTCAATAAAAAGAAGACAACCCAGTAAAATATGGGCCAAATATTTCAACAGGCACTTCCCAAAAGAAAATATATGAATGACCAATAAGCATATGAAAAGATGCTCAACATCACTATACATCAGGGAAATGTAGACGAAAACTACAGTGAGTTAACATTAAGATGGCTAAAATAAAATAAAAGTGACCATATCAAATGTGGGGAAGGACATAGAGAACTGGAACTTGTATACACTGCTTGTGGGAATGTAAGAACAGTTTAACAGTTTCTTATAAAATTAAACATATACCTACATATGACTCAGACATTTTACTCCTAGCTATTTACCCAAGGGAAATGAAAACACATATCTACACAAAGACCATACATGACTGTCTATAGCAGCTTTATAATAGCCACAAACTGCAAACTACCCAAATGTCCATTAACAGGTGAATGGATAAACAAATTGTGTTGTTATATCCATACGATGGAATGCTATTTAATGCAATAAAAAGGACTAAACGATTGAAACATGCATAAATATCAATTAATCTTAAAATCATTACAATGAATAAAAGAATACAAGCAAAAATAAGTATGTGCTGTGTGGTTCTATTTATTTAAAATTACAAAAAATGAAAACTATAGTGACAGAAAGAGAATCAGTGAATGGAGTTGGGGATGGAAGGAGGGATGGATTAAAAGGAGCATGAGGAAACTTTTGGCAGTGATGGAAATGTTATCTTGACTGTGGTGATGGTTTAATACTGGTATACATATGTCAAATCTGATCCAAGTGTGCACTTTAAACATTTGAAATTTAGTGAGCTTCAATTAGATCTCAAAAAAAGTTGAAAAAATACAAACCCTAAAAAAGTAGCACAGTCTCAGCTCTCTTTTGGGCATTCTGACCAATAACTTGCATCAATGGTATCTGAAAGGTTTTTACCAGACTCAGATGTGACAATATGTGTTCTAACGGCAGGATTAGCCAAGCCTCTAATCAGATCAGGTGATATAAGCCTCCTTAAATTGAAGGATACAAGACTGAGTGAAGTGCTAGGCATGAGTACTATTCTAGACTCTGTGGGCTTCTGGGCTCACTAGAAACATGTGGAGATGCTTGTGCAATATTTATGGCCCACCCACATATCCTGAACACCATTCATTTTACCAATGAAACCTATTTCTAATATCCCTTATGCTAATTGACATACTCTCTTGTATAGACGTAGGCAGGGATATTTGAAGTTCTTACAGTAGCCACTTCTGGAATATGAATTCCTGACTAGAGTTTTTAAAATGTTAACTAACCTCTTTTGGAGATTAATTAAAACTAATTTATGCACACACAAACACACACATATGCCAACACACATGCATGAGGGTGCACACATGCTCATACATATATATCACACATTTTATTCTGAAGTTAGTAAATTATAAATATTTAACCAAAATAAAGGATAGATTTATGCTTGAATTTTTAAAATCTATCTATTTAGAATACACATATAATTATTTTTATTAGTCCAGACCAGTCGTTCTCAAACTTATCTGCATACTGGAATCATCTGGAACATTTTTAAAACTATTTTCAGAGATTCTGATGAAATTAGTGTGGCATGCTTGGGTTTTGTGATTTTTAAAAGCTCTTCAAGTTATTCAAATGCAGTGCTCTCTAAGTATGGCCCTCAGACCAGTAACAACAGCATCTTCTGGGGACTTTTTAGAAATACAAAGACCATAGGGAGAAGCCCACCAGGAGATTGAAGGGAGGGAAGAGAATAAGTTTGAGGTATCTTTCCGCTGGTTCCTCCCAATGAGTCACCAGTGGAATGGTCATGTTCCTTGATGTGACTTGCTGCTCTTCTGGGTTTTGGTCAATAAGAAAATCAAAGTCAGAAAAGAAAATGTTAAAGAATGAAAACAAGCGCCCTAATTTTTTTCTGTGTTCATTCAAGTGTGATAGGTAGCGGGAATACGAATCAGCCTCCAGCACATGGAATGTTAAAAGTGTATTAAATAGTACGTCTATTTTTATATAGTTGGTTTGTTTGAGATTTACACTAGTTTTCTCTTTTTCAAGTTATTTGACTATAATTTCAAACTCTGTACTGAAAATTACATAATTAGAGGTAACACATTAAATGATCTAGTGAGAAATGAGGTAACTAGCATATAACATAATGAGTAATAGTAAAGAAACAATCAATTGAAAGTCTAATTCATCTTAATTCAAGAAAGTTTTTGGCTAGATGAGCAATGAAGATTGAGCCTGGAGGATTAAGATGGGGTTGCTGCAGAAGAGATGGTAAGTGACAGAGGTGCTGAGAATTAAGTTAGAATGAGGAGACAGCTGTATTTTCTCATTAAAAAAACAGAACATAGGGCCAGCTCTGTGGCATAGTGGTTAAAGTTTGGCGTACTCTGTGGCCCAGGTTCATGGGATTGGATCCCGGGCACAGACCTACACCGCTCATCAGCCATGCTTTGGTGGTGATCCACATACAAAATAGAGGAAGATTGGCACACATGTTAGCTCAGGCCTAATCTTCCTCAAGCAAAAAAAAAGGAAGATTGGCAACAGATATTATCACAGGGCCAGTCTTCCTCAGCAAAATAAATAAATAAATAAATAAATAAATAAACAAACAGAACACATAACAGTTTTGAAAAGTAACGTATGCTAATTCTGCAAAACTGGGAAACATCAGAAACTATGAAGCTATAAATCATGATCCACCATGAAATAGAATAATCTCTTTTGATTCTTTTTGTATTTTGGAAAAAATTTCAAATCTCCTCTTCCCTCATCATTTCTCTGGAGCTCTGCCATCCCATAGAATTATCTTCAATGATGGAATTATTCTATATCTGCTCGGTCCAATAGGGTAGCCACTAACTACATGTAATTATTCACCACTTGTGATGTGGCTAGTGCTGCTGAGGAGTTGAATTTTTAGTTTTGTTTCATTTTAATTCACTTAAATTTAAGTAGGCTGTGCACCACAAGGGGCTGGTGCATACCCTGTGGATGGTATCGCTCTGGAGTGTTGGCTCCACTCACTCTTCTCAGTTTCAGTCTTTCTCCATTATGCTGGCTCACTCACACACCATCCATTATTACTCACAGATGCCATGACCACATTGTATTTTTATATGTGTCTATTTCTTCCCAACCCTCCTCACTCTATTATGGATTCAATCCAATAAAATGCATAGTATCTTATTTTTGTATAGCACTTAGCAGTTTACAAAATGTTTTCACATACTTTATTTAGTTTGATCCTCATAATAAATATAACCATAATCTATGTTTTTCCTGTGATTTTCCCAAATGAATGCTTCATAACTGATTTGATCAAGTAAAGGCACTTATTTGAAAGATTGTTTGACCGAAAATATAAGCATTGCTGATTCTGGTTATTGGTTAGAAAAGTATACTTAAAATGGTTCAGGGTGATAATGTAAAAAGAACACTGAATTGAGCATCAGGAGACCTGTGTTTGCCATCAATGATGATAATATAATAATAATAGTAATAAAGACATGTATTATGCACTAACTATATTCCAAGCATTGCACCAAGTGTTTTATATGCACTAACTACTTTAACAATCATAGCAATCCCAGGAGATTTTGCAGATGAAGACATTAAAGAATAAAGAGGTTAAGTAACGCGTTCAAAATAGTATACTGTAGCTGTCTTGGGTGGGCCCTTCACCTCTCACTGCTTATTTACTCTTCTTCAAAAGTGAGGTTTCTGAACTAGGTAATATTTAAGTTCAGTTCCAGTTCTCTGTAACACAGACAACTGGAATGTCTAAATCAATAATCTGATTTTTGGCAGTGTCCATTCTGATATTAATGTGTGTGTGTGTAATTTTTGCAATTGTGGAAAAATTTAGCAATCAGGGAAACACTTTATTTCCATGTTGAGCTTGTTTCAAGGGAGTGTGTATATATGCATATATAAAATCTTAAGATTTCATATCTGTAATGGACTGAATGTGTTCCCCCAAAACTCATATGTTGAAAGCCCTAACTGCCAATGTGATTGTATTAGGAGGTAGACCCCTTTGGGAGGTAATTATGTTTAGATGAGATCACGAAGGTGGAGCCCCTATGATGGGATTAGTGCCCTTATAAGAATAGGAACAGATGCCAGAGCTGCTTCTTTCTGCCATGTGAGGATGTAGCAAGAAGGTGGCGGCCATCTGCAAGCCAGGAAGCGAGCTCTCACTGGGAACTGAATCTGCTGGCACCTTGATCTTGGGCTTTCCAGCCTCGAGAACTGTGAGAAATAAATGTTTATTTCTTTAGAAGCCATCTAGTCTATGTTGTTTTGTTATAGCACCCTGAGCTGACTAAGACAATATCTTCTAGGAGCTCACTAAGAATATGAATTAGATTTTTTAAAAATTAGGGTAATTATATCTACCAAACAGATTTATTGCAAAGATTAAATGATATAACGTATATAAAACGTTTACTACTCTGCCTGCCACATAATAAGGATGAAAAATACTGGCCATGAGTATAATTGAAAGGGAATACAGCTCAGTGGTTGACAGGATGGATTCTGGCACTTGATTTCCTCAGTTCATATGCTCTGCTGCCTACTAGCTGTGGGACCTTGGGCAAATGACTCGTTTTTGTTTTTGTTTTTGTTTTTCAGTTTTCACATCAGGGAAATCAAGAGAATAATCATTGTTACAAGGATTACATTAACAAATGTATGTAAAGAATTTGGAGCATGAAGCATGAGTGCCTGAAACATGAGCCCCATATAAGTATTAACTATTGTCACCATTATCATCATTTTTTGCATTAGCTTTTTTCAATGGGGGAAGTTACTTTAATTCCTCACCTGAAGCTTCTCTATTCTCTTATTATTTTTCTCACATAACAAATGATTTTTTTGTTTCTGCTCGCATTTGTAATTGGAAATCTAAAAAGAGCAATCAGAATTTTTGGCTGGGTGAGCTCCTTCTGCACTTGCATATTCCAGTGAGTGGGCAGATGTGCCTCAGAGCACGGGAGGCCTGAAATGTGTGGCAGCAGGCAGTATCCCTGGGCAATAAGTGTAGCTTTGGGGTTTGAGCATTTCTACCCAGAGAATGATAAACCGTCCTCTTGTGGGCTGGTGGTGAGTTGGCTTTATGGGAGCAACACTTTGCAGAGGGAGATGAATTACACTAAGACCTTCCGGCTTCCCCAGGGTGTGGGTCCTATTTTCACTGTGTCAGGAGGTGATGGTCCAGCAGGCATAGGCTTCTTGGAGAAGGCAAGGGACTGTAGGGCTGTGGCGTTTCAGTGGTGGTAGATGGCGGGCATGTTAGTGCTGCTCTCAGTCCCTGTCTCGCCTGAGTAATCTTGATGAAGTAATTTATTGAAGATACGGCTGGATTTTTTTAATCTCTTAAATACCATTATCCATTAGTCCCTGAGAGACACAAAGAGGTTAGGATAATGAGGAGGTGAAGTGGGGGATGTTTCTGATAATACAAATTGAGGTTGAGAAATAGTTAGAGATTCTTTCAGCATAATTATCAGCAAGAAATGCTAAGTGGGTATTAATCTTACCACATCAGAAATCTGATTATCTTGTAGGTACTGTCTCCTGAAGGTAGACCTTGGGTAAAAATCTTTTCTCATCTCTTCTATTCCTCTTCAGGATCCAAAGTTTTCCAAGCTTCCCACTCCACTCTCTACCCTGTTCTGTTCACTGGGAAAAGAATCTTGTAGAATTGTGGGCCGAGTCCCTAATCTTGAGGCAGGTTGGTGTGGTAGAAATTGCGTTGACCTTGAAGTCAAGCCAGAACTGGGTTTGACTACTGGGTACAAAGACATTTCTCAACTTTTTTTAGATTTCATTTTTTTTTTAAGTGGAGATGCCATTGCTTATTTTGCAGAGTTTTGTGAAGATTAAATCATACACCATGGGTCTACTTTCAGTTTCCCCAACACCACTTATTGAAGAGAGTTTCTTTTCTCCATTGTATGTTCTTGGTTCCTTTGTCAAAAATTTGTTGTCCATATATGTGTGGGTTTATTTTTGGGCTCTCAATTCTGTCCCATGGATCTGTTTTTGTGCCAGTACCATGCTATTTTTATTACTTTTAGCTTTACAGTATATTTTGAAATTTGGGAGTGCACTACTTCCAGCTTTGCTCTTTTTTCTCAGGATTGCCTTGGCTATTCAGAGACTTTTGTTGCTCCATACAAATTTTAGGATTCTTTGTTCTATTTCCATGAGAAATGACTTTAGGGCTTTGATAGGGATTGCATTGAATCTGTAGATTGCTTTAGGAAGTATGGACATTTTAACTATGCTGTTTCTTCCAATTCTTGAGCACAGAATATCTTTCCATTTCTTTCTGTCTTCTTTGATTTATTTCAACAATGTTTTATAGTTTTCAGTGTACAGGTCTTTCACCTCTCTGGTTAAATTTATTCCTAGGTATTTTATTCTTTTTGTTGCATTTTTAAATAAGATTCTATGCTTGATTTCTCTTTCTGCTATTTCATTGTTAGTGTATAGAAATGCAATGGATTTTTGTACATTGATTTTGTACCCTGTAACTTTACTATATTTGTTTATTATTTCCAAGAGCTTTTTGGTGAATTCTTTAGGGTTTACTGTATATAAAATCATGTCATATGCAAATAGTGGCAGCTTTACTTCTTCCTTATCGATTTGGATCCCTTTTATTTCTTTCCACATTAAGCAAATATTAACAGACATAAAGGAGACATTGACAGTAACAATAATAATAGAGGACTTTAACACTCCACTTATATCAATGGATAGATCATCCAGACAGAAGATCAACAAGGAAACACTGGCCGTAAATGACACATTAGACCAGATGGATTTAGTATTTACATACAGAACATCCCCAAACTGCAAAATACACATTCTTTTTGAATGCACATGGAACATTCTCCAGAATAGATCACATATTAGGTCACAAAACAAGTCTCAATAAGTTTAAGAAGATTGAAATAATACCAAGCATCTCTTCTAATCATAACAGTATGAAACTGGAAATCAACTACAAGAAGAAAACTGGAAAAGTGACAAATATATAGAGATTAAACAAAATGCTACTGAACAACTATTGGGTCAAATCAAAGGAGAAATAAAAAAATACCTGGAGACAAATGAAAATGACAATATGACATACCCAAATTTATGGGATACAGCAAAAGCAGTACTAAAAGGGAAATTTATAACAATATAGGCCTACCTTAAGAAACGAGAAAACCTCAAATAAAAAATCTGACACTACATCTAAAGGAACTAGAAAAAGAGGAACAAACAAAGCCCCAAATCAGTAGAAGGAAGAAAATAATAAAAATCAGAACAGAAATAAATGAAATAGAGACTAAAAAGACAATGGAAAAGATCAATGAAACTGAGAGCTGGTTCTTTGAAAAGATAAACAAAATTGGCAAACCTTTAGCTAGGCTCACCAAGAAAAAAAGAGAGAAGCTCAAATAAATAAAATCAGAAATGAAAGAGGAGAAATTACAATAGACACCACAGAAATACAAAAGATTATAAGAGAATACTATGAAAAGTTATAAGCAAACAAATTGGATAAGTGGATAGAAGAAATGGGTAAACTCTTAGAATCATACAACCTTCCACAACTGAATCCAGAAGAAACAGAGATTCTGAATACTCTGATCATTAGTAAGGAGATCAAAACAGTAATCAAAAACCTCCCAAAAAATTAAATTTCAAGACCAGATGGCTTTCCCATTGAATTTTACCAAACATTCAAAAAAGATTTAATACACATCCTTCTCAAACTCCTCCAAAAAATTGAAGAGGAAGGGATACTTCCTAATTCATTCTACAAGGCGAACATTACCTTGATACCAAAACCAGACAAGAAGAACACATAAAAAGAAAATTACAGGTCAACATCAGTGAGGAACATAGATGCAAAAAACCTCAACAAAATATTAGCAAATCAAATACAGCAATACATTAAAAGGATCATACACCATGATCAAGTGGGATTTATTCCAGGGTTGCAGGGGTGGTTCAACATCCACAAATCAATCAACGTGACCTACCACATCAACAAAATGAAGAATAAAAATAACACGATCATCTCAATATATGAAGAGAAAGTATTTGATAAGATGTGACATCCATTTATGGTAAAAACACTGAATAAAATGGGCATAGAAGGACATTACCTCCACATAATAAAGGCTGTATATAACAAACCCAAAGCTAACATCATACTCAAGTGTGAAAAACTGAAATCTATCCCTCTAAGAACAGGAACAAGACAAGGATGCCCACTTTTGCCACTTTTATTTAATATAGTATTGGAAGTCCTAGCCAGAGCAATCAGGGAAGAAAAAGAAATATAGCCATAAATTTCTGCCTCAGCACTCTTTTGCTGTATCTCATAAATTTTGGTATGTTGTGTTTTCATTTTCATTCATCTCTATGTATTTTATTTATTTATTTATTTATTTATTTATTTATTTATTTATTTATTTATGAGGAAGATCAGCCCTGAGCTAACATCCATGCCAATCCTCCTCTTTTTGCTGAGGAAGACTGGCCCTGCGCTAACATCTATTGCCAATCCTTCTTTTTTTTTTTCCTTTTCTCCCCAAAGCTCCAGTAGATAGTTGTATGTCATAGTTGCACATCCTTCTAGTTGCTGTACGTGGGATGCCGCCTCAGCATGGCCAGAGAAGCAGTACATCGGTGCGCGCCCAGGATCTGAACCCAGGCCGCCAGTAGCGGAGCGCACACACTTAACCGCTAAGCCACGGGGCTGGCCCCATCTCTATGTATTTTATAACTTCCTTTGTAATTTTTTCTTTGACCCATTGGTTGTTTAAGAATCCATTGTTTAATTTGCACAAATTTGTGAACTTTCCAAATTTTTTCTGTTATTGATTTGTAACTTCATCCCCTTGTGGTCAGAGAAGATATTTTGTATGATATCTATCTTTCTAAATCTATTGAGACTTAATTGTGGCCTAACATATGGTCTATCCTAGAAAATGTCCCATGTACACTTGAGAGGAACATACATTCTGTTGTTGTTCGGTAGAATGTTCTGTATACCTCATTTAGATCTAGTTGGTTTATTGTGTTGGTCAAGTCCTCTATCTCCTTACTTATCTTCTGTCTGGTTTTTCTATCAATTATTGAGAGTGAGGTATTGAAGTCTCCAACTATTATTGTAGAACTATCTATTTCTTCCTTTGATTCTGTCAAATTTTGCCTCAGATATTTTGATGACCAGTTATTGGGTGTGTAAATGTTTAAAATTGTTATATCTTTTTGCTGTATTAAGCCTTTTATGAATATATAATGTCCTTCTTTATTTCTTATAATCTTTTTCGGTTTAAAGTCTATTTTATCTATTAATACAGATCCTCCTCAACTTACAACGGGATTATGTTCTGATAAACCCACTGTAAATTGAAAATATCTTAAGTTGAAAATGCATTTAATACACTTAACCTACTAAACATTATAGTCTAGCCTAGCCTACCCTAAGTGTGCTCAGAACACATAGATTAGCCTATAGTTGGGCAAAATTATCTAACACAAAGCCAATTTTATGATAAAGTATTGAATATCTCATGTAATTTATTGAATATTGTACTGAAAGTGAAAAACAGAATGGTTGTATGGGTACAGAATGGTTGTAAGTGTATCAGTCCTGTATCCTTGTGATAATGTGGCTGACTAGGAGCTGCAGCGTACTGCCGCTGCCCAGCATCACAAGAGATTATTGTATTGCATATTGCTAGCCTGGGAAAAGATTAAAATTCAAAATTTAAAGTACAGTTTCTACTGAATGCATATCACTTTCACATCATTGTAAAGTGGAAAAATTATAAGTTGAAACATCATAAGTTGGGGACCATCTGTATAGCCACCCCTACTCTGTTTTGGTTACTATTTGCATGGAATATCTTTTCCCCTGCCTTCACTTTCACCATACTTGGGTCTTTGGGTCTAAAATGAGTCTCTTGTAGACAGAATATAGTTGGATCATGTATTTAAATCCATTCTTTCAATCTGTCTTGATTGAAGAGTTTAATCTATTTACATTTAAAGTGATTACTGATATGGAGGGACTTCATCCATCATTTTGTAATTTGTTCTCTATATGCCTTATAGCTTTTTAGTATCTAATTTCCTGTGTTAGTGTCTTCTTTTGTGTTCAGTTGATTTTTGTAGTGAATGTTTTAATTCTTTTCTCATTTCCCTTTGTGTCTATTCTATAGTGTTTTTTTTGTGTGTGTGGTTACCGTGATGATTACATTTAACATACTAAAGATAGAACACTCTAATTTGAATTTACATCATCTTAACTTCAATAACAAATAATAACTCTGCTCCTTTACAGCTCTGTCACAACCCCTTTTAGTTGTTCATGTCACCAAATTGCATCTTTATACATTATGTGTCCAAAATCATAAACTAATAATTGTGTTTGTTTATGCATTAGTCTCTTAATTATGTGGAAAACTAAATGTGGGGTTAGAAATAAAAGTTAAAATAATACTAGCTTTTATGTATTTACCTTTACTGCCAACTTTGGTTTTTTATACAGCTTCAAGTTACCTGCACCTTTCCTTGGGCATGCATGGTGACTTTCTAATGTCCCCAGTATAAGTGGTCGCTTTTGAATATCTTAGTCTTTAATATCTCATTCTCAAAAGAGGAAAAGAGAAAAATGAAGGTGTGTGTGGGGGGGCAGTCACTGGCCTTTTAAATCCCCTGGAAGTCACTTCAGCTACAAGGGGAAGGAGTTACAACAATGGAGGGAGGTATAGCAACAATGGCTGCCTACCTTGCTCTCTACATCTTTGTGATCAGAAGCAGCAATCCCAGATCAGAACACAGATCCCCAACATTTGGAGGACAGTGGCCTTATTGCCTACCCTGGCTTCTGCAAACTATGTACAAGCTGCTCCAGGAACACATGCACAGCTGCCTGCCATGGGACTGGGGGCTGGGAGAGAGGTAGCAGCTGCCAAGCTGAGAGCTGAAATTGACTGAAATTAATCTCAATTTACTGTCCAGGCCCTCCCCTGGAAGTTGTAAGTCTTCAATAGACTGGAGAGCTCCAAATAGCTATATTAGACAAAGTTGGCCAGTGTAATTGTCCTCTGAGAGAGGTGACAAATTCCTGGCACTTCCTATTCCATTATCTTCCCCAAATCATCTTCAACACTGACTTTTATATTTCCTTGTATAGTTAGCTCATTTCTTCATATTGATTTGAGTTACTGTCTAGTGTCTTTTCAGTTTAGCCTGGAAAATATCTTTTAGCATTTCTTGTAGAGTAGATCTACTAATGATGAGCTTTCTCAGTTTTTGTTTGGGAAAAATCTTAATTTCCCCTTAACTTTTGAAGGATAATTTTAACAGATACAGAATTCTTGGTTGACAGTATTTTTTCTTTTAGCATTTAACATATATCAGCCCAATGCCTTCTAGCCTCCATGATTTATGATAAGAAATCAGCTATTAATCTTATTGAGGATCTCTTGTACGTAATGAATTGCTTCTCTCTTGCTGCTTTCAAAAGTCTCTCTTTGTCTTTGTCTTTTGACAGTTTGATTATAATATGTCTCAGTGTGGATCTCTTTGAGTTTATCTTACTTGGAGTTTGTCAAACTTCTTGGATGCAGAGATTCATGTATTTCATCAAATTTGGGAAGTTTGGGGCCATTATTTCTTCAAATATTCTTTCTGTCTCACTCTCTGTCCCCCCTCCTCCTTCTGAGACTCCCAACATATACATGTTGGTATGCTTGATGGTGTCCCACAGGTCTCTTAAGATCTGTTTGTTTTTCTTCATTTCTTTTTTTCTGTTTCTCAGACTAAGCAATCTCAATTGACTTATTTTCAAGTTTGTGGGTTCTTCTTTCTGCCTACTCAAGTCTGCTGCTGAACCTCTCTAATGAATTTTTCATTTCAGTTATTATAATTTTCAACTTCAGAATTTTTATTTGGTTCCTTTATATCTCTTTATTGATATTCTCTATTTGGTGAGATATTATTCTTATGGTTTTCTTTAGATCTTTGTACATGATTTGCTTTAGCTACGTGAGCATATTTAAATAGTTTATTTAAAGTTCTAAGTCAGTCCAATGACTAGGCTTTCTCAGGGACAATTTCTATTAATTTCCTTTTTTCCTATGTATAGGTCATACTTTCTTGGTTATTTGCATGCCATATAATTTTTTGCTGAAGACTGGACATTTTGAATATTATAATGTGATAACTCTGAAAATCACATTTTCCCCTGTCCTTTGAGGTTGTTGTGCCTTCTTATTATAGTAGTTGTTTATTTAGTGAATTTTCTGAACTAACTTTTGGTAGCATATATTCTATGTTGTTTATTGCAACTGAAGTCTCTGTTCTGTTATCTTGGTGGTCAACTAGTTATTTGACAGGGATTTCCTTAAACTTCTGGAACCAAAAAATTGAAAAAATCTTCCAGTCTTTGTATACAGGCTCTGTGTGCATGTTGGGGAACACCTTCAACACTTAACCAGGAAGCTTGCAACGTTGCCTTAGCCTTTACTTCTTGCTTGCATAGAGCCTAGGGGTCAGCCAGAGACGAGAGCTTTGTGCTTTTTCAGGCCTTTTCTGAACATGCTGCTGCCTTGCGCATAGAGTCCCAAGAATGTGTGAAAGCTTTTCAAGGCCCTTGGTCATCAAAGCATCTCATTCCCTAGCCTTTCCTCCCAGGCATTTCAGTCTAAACAATTTAGTCTATTGTTTGTCCCACTGATATCCTTGTCCCCAGCAGCAGTGGCTAATACATTTGCTTTTAAATGTTTTCAACAAATGTTTCCTGGGTATCCACCTCAGTGCTGGAAGAGTTCTGATATGAAATAAAGACAAGCCCTTTGAGCTGGTCCTTCAAGGAACACCAGACAGGTCAAAACAAACAACCAGAATTCTTTTAGAATAATATTCATTCTGCTTCCTCCCATATTAGAAACCTATACCAGGAAAGTGGGCTATTGTCTTTAAGTGTGTTACCAAGCTGGGAAATAGGGGATGGGGCCAGGGTAATTTAAATGATATGAAAACCTCTGTTACCAAAATTCACCCGTCTTTTCTTGATTAAGCACCATTTTGTTGCTGTAAAATTTGATTGGTTTCCATAGTTCCAATAAAGTTGATTTTGACAGGTTTTGCCAGTTCATTTGCTGTTTTTTTTGTGGAGGGGTGGATCTTTGGAGTTCCCTACTCCACCACTTTTGCTGATGTTACTTTCCACCAATATTATTAACATTTTATATTAGTATACTACATTTGTTACAATTAGTGAACCAATATTAATACATTATTATTAACTAAAGTCCATATTTAATTCACATTTCCTTAGTTTTTACCTAATGTCACTTTTTTGTTCCAAGGTCTCATCTAGGATACATGTTACATTTTCTAGTCATGTCTCCTGAGGCTTCTCTTATCTATGACAGTTTCTCAGACATTTGTTTTTTTTGATGGACTTGACAGTTTTGACAATTACTAGTCGAGCATTTGGTAGAATGTCTGTCAATTGAGTTTGAGTGAGGTTTTCTTGTGATTAGACTGAGCCTATGAGTTTTTGGAAGGAAGACCTCAAAGGGAAAGTACCATTTTCATCAAATCTTATCAAAGGTATATACTATCAATATGACTTTTCACTGCTGATATTGACCTTCATTACCTGACTGAGGCAGTGTTTGTCAAATTTCTCCACTGTATAGTTATTTTTCCCTTGTTTTCCATACCATGCTCTTTGCGAGGAAGTCCCTATGCCCAGCCCACACCTAAAGAGTGGGTAGTTATGTTCCACCTTCTAGAGGGCAGAGTATCCACATAAATTATTTGGAATTCTTCTGCAGGGGAGATTTGTCTCTTTTCTCTTATTTATTTATTCAACCATTTATATCAGTATGGACTCATGGATAACTATTTTATATTTTGGGTTGTAATTTAATACTACTTCCCCAGCTTGTCCTAGCCTTGGTCATCGGGAGTTCTTCCAGTTGGCTCCTGTGTCCCAGGAATGTTTTTCACGCCCATCACCACATTTGTTTTCAGCTGGAAGATTGCTGGCAGCAGATTCCTTACCTGAAGCTGCAGTCGATGTCTGTGAACAATAGGAGTCTAATGATTAATCATTAATGATGATTAATATTTTTGCCATCTAATCTTCAAAACATTTTCCTTTTTCAGTTTTTAAACTTTGCAAGTCTTGAATAGTATTTTCTTCAGTTAAAGTTTTTTTCTGAAGACGTGGGGAAAGCCTTTGGTATTTTTTTTCCTCTTATTGTTTCCATATTCTTTTCAGATAGTTTCAGCTGGGTTTATAACTTTTTATTCAGCTTCTTATTTTTGTCTCTTTACTTCTCTAGCTCACACAGGGATAACACTGTTTTCTGGTCCTGAGTGTCTTTTTCACTCTTACTTTCCCTTTGCTCCCTGGTTGAGACATTTGTTTTTCTTTCTACTCTCAAAGGTTTGTCTTGAGAGAGATGAGGTCAGTGAGCTCCATGTTTGTCACATATTTCTTGTTCAAACAAGTCTTGACTATCTTCATCCTCTTGAGTAGGATAGTCCCACCAAAAAGATAATACTCCTATCAGATCAACATCTGCTCCAGACCAAGTCTTGATCTGTAATCATCTTGTCTATTTTCCTTTAATAAGTAAGTCCTCTCTTTGCTTAGTTTTCCCTTAGAGTACCATTTTCATAAATTTTCCAAACATATTTCCCTAGGCTACCCCCTTGGCAATAATTCTATTGCTTTGAAAGTCACACAATAATTCTTGGACTCCTTTATGCCTATTTTCTTGGGGTTTCCCTCTCATATCTGACCAGATTTTCTTAACCACTTACGCACTCTGTCACAGTTTTTAAGGGATGCTTTCCCAGTTGTTCTTACAAAATGCTGCTGCTTTAAGAGGGAGCTTTTAAAAAATTTCTAATCTTAGTTCTCTCCAGGATGTCATTATATTTGCTCTCCAAGGCATTTCCTCTTTTTATCTGATTGATTTTTTCAGGTACCAGTCTTCCTTTCTGAACGGGTAACAACTGAAATGTGTTGCCCTTTTCTATCATCTTCTTCAAGAGAAGTTGGACTTGAGTGCATCATCTTTTTAACTTTGTAGTTCTCTCTCCTGGCTCTTAGCATCTCATTTCCCCTTCACATCTGCCCAGCCTATGTTTTAAGATCCCAATATTTCTTTTAAGCAAATATCTTTCTGATTACTACTCAATTTGTCATCTTCTATTTTATTTTCCTTCTTTTACTACCCTTGTTTGATGATAATAAATAAGGCTCCTTTTCAAACTACCCCAGTTCTTTGTTGATTCTTGGGGTAAATCAGAACCACAGAGCCAGAGGCTGACAGGCACAGACCTTTAAATTGCTTTCTCAGTTTTTGGGCATTTAATAATCTCAGTCAGTTATTTTTTGACCTCAGCCTAGGAAAGGGGCATATTCTTTTTATAAAAAGAGTCCCTACTCCTTTTGATTTAAATTTTAATAAAATCCACTTCCCTTCTATGATAGCAGCCATGGTTTGAATCTTTGAACTCTAATAATCAGAGTTTCTTTAATTATCAAATGCATAGCCTATGTGAGACAGTGTTATTGAGGTGACTGAAGTCTAAGGACATGTCACATGAATTTGAGTTTGTTCTTCTCTCCTCCACTGCTCTGTCACCCTAAAGTCACTTCAAAATAGCACACAAACACACATACACACACAAGAACACAATTTGGGGAAGTTGATATGGTAAGCAAGCATACCTCTGTCTGGAGCTAAGAATTTTAAGCTACAACTCTCTAGAGTTTGTAGTACATTTTGAATTCAGCCATTGTTCAATTTTCCAGCCTAGTAGTTTGAGATCTGGCTGAGAAATCCATTAAAGATAGCAGCCAATGTTCTTTTATCACCTAATTCTTAAAAGGGTTATTTAAGAATATTAAAAAAGTTGTCTTTTCCTTATGGTCTACCTTGTTCCAAGGACTAAATCTTATGAGGCCTGTATTCATTAATGCCTAAGATTTAACGCTACATCCCTTTAACGATAAAAAACCAGTCATTTTGTGCAATATAAGCTATTACAAACTACTAAGGTTAATAAATCCATATGGCCCATGCTTACCAAATCCTAAAGTCTAAGCACTGCATCTTGGCCCACTGAAACTTCTGTGTTGATGCTATGTTGGGGTCAACATTCTTTCTGAAGAAAAAGGTTTAGTTAGGGTTAATCAGTTTAACTAAAATATGTTGACAGCATTGAAGATCCTGTGCGAGGAACTAAAATATTTTCTAATTTGTGACACCTGTGTTACAATATATAGGTTAAAGTTGCTAGGCAATCGCTTTAGTCACTGGCAGTTCTCTCACATGCTATCAAGTCTTCACTTTCGGCATGGATAGTGTGTAAATAGTGGTATCTCTACAATAATCCATTTCTTCTGGGGATCAAGTACCAATCTTAAACCATATTTGCTAGGAGTGGGTCTCTGCTACCACAACCACTTAACTGTTTGATATCGGTAGCCATGTCGTATCTGTGATCCTCATTTTCTTTCAGCCTGTGCTTTTTGACATGTCTCAGTTTTCTGTGAAAGTTTCTCAAGGATTCTGAAGATGAGAAAGTAGGATGGGTGGATTGTGGGGTGGCCAATTGTCCAATGCCTCAGGTCCTTTATATCCACTTACCTTACAATCTCTCTCTCTCTCTATATATATATTTACATCTAATCACACCTGCAGCAAACCTATATCCAAATAGGTCACATTCTGACTGGGGATTAGGATTTCAACACATGAATTTTGGGGGGACATGATTCAATCCATAACACCTACATACCATCTGCTTAAATTTAAAAGTTATAAATAAAGCTAACAAGCTCTTAAATACAATATGCTTTGTTCTCTTATTGTGACAAACATACCTTCAGAAACACCTGGAAGGCTGGGTTTTAATTTAGAGTTTTTGGAATTCTTGGAGATCCTTCTTGTATTATGGTGGCCTAAAAGGGGCCGCCTCTTCTCCTGGAGCCCTCTGTATGCCCTGCTTTTTCTTCCTGCCCCTGGCTACCTCCTGCACCGTGGGTGGCCTCATGTTCATTTGTGGACATTCCAGCTGGCACATTCAAGCTACATCCAGATACCCTGCAAGCAGCCTCCCCTCGGCCACCACTAGGGCCTAGGCACTGCTCACACTGGTGGTGCAGCCTCATTTCAGGTGAATGGACCCTTAGAAGAGGCCTGCAAAGGCTGTACAAGCACAGAATTCTGGGGTCCCAGGTACCTCAAATGTGGTCTGGAACGAGGGTTCTGGATGTGCCTAAGAGTCACAATTGGAGGTGGCAGGATTCTCTCTGGTGAGGACACCAGGGCAAAGACTCTTCTTGCCTGGATCTAAGTCTGTACTGTCAGTGAACAAAACCTTTTTATAGCCCTGGGGTTTGTCTTTTAGTGAAAGGTGACAAAAACATAAATAATAAGCAAAATAAATAAGTAAACTGTAGAGAATGTTCAAAGGTGATAAGTGCATAAGAAAAGAAGGCGATCAGAGTGGGAAGGATCTGGTGTGTATCTGAGATAGGGCAGGTTACAATATTACATAGAGTGGTCAGGGGAGGCTGACAGAGATGGAAACATTTGATCAAGGCTAGAAAGAGGTGAGAGAGTTACGCAAGTGGATATAAGGGAGAAAAGCACCTTTTGGAGAGAAGGAGCTGTCTGATAAAGATTCCAGGGATGAAGCATGCCTGCAGTGCTCAGGGAACAGAAAGGAGGCCAGTGTTGCTTGAGTGTTGAGCATAGGAGGATATGATGGGACTTAAATCAGAGAGAGCGCTGATGGGAGGCCAGATCACATAGGGTCTTTTAGGTTATTTTAAAGGTTTGGATTTTTACTCTGAGTTTAGAAGCCCCTGCAGAGTTTTGAGCAGAATAATGACACGATCACTCCAGCTGCTGTGTTAAGAATAGACTAGAAGAGGGGGTAAGCATAGAAACAAGAAGACTCTTTAGAAGAAGGCAATTGTAGTAATCTGGGACAAAGACGACAGTAGTACCTTAAAACAGAGAGGTAGAAGATGGAGAGTGATAAGTGGTTGGATTTGGGATATGTTTTGAAGGTAGAGCCAATAGGAGTTTCTTATGGATTGAATTATATTTAGAGAAAGAGAGAGGGGGCGGGTATCAAGGATGACTTCAAGTGTATTGCTCTTTAAGACAGGTTTTGGGGGAAAAGATCAGGAGTCTAGTTTTGGACATGCTGAATTTGAGATATTAGACACTCAAGGGGGACATTGAATAGGCAGTTGGATACAGAACTCTAGAATCTGGGAGGAGTTCTGGGCTGGAGTTATAAAACGGAATCATTGGCATACAGATGATATTTAACGCCATGAGCACAGATGAGATCATCAGGTAGTAAAGACTGATGGAGAAGAGGGCCAGGGAGTGAGCCCTGGGACATTCCTTCTTTGGAGGTTATGGAGAAAAAGACGCTCCGGCACAGAAGACTGAGAAGAAGGGACCACTGTCATAGAAGGAAGCACAAGAGGGTGGGGTGTCTTGGAAGCCAAGTGAAGAATGAGTATTGAGGAAGATAGAGTTACTGATTGTGTCAAACATTGCTGATAGATAAGGTCAGATTAGGGTTGAAGACCGACCTTTAAATTTAGCTATGTGGAGGTCGGTAGGGACTTTGACAAAAGCAGTTTTGTTGAAATGCTGGGGGCAAAACATCTCCTTGGAATGGGTCTGAGAGAAAATGCAAGGAGAGAAACTGCAAACAGAGAGTAGAGACAAACATTTTGAAAAGTTTTGCTGCAAAGAGGAGCAGGGCAATCAATCAGTATTCAGAAGGGTACTCGGGGTGCTGAGAAGTTTTTTATAATGGTTGTAACATCATGTGATTATAAGTGGGAATGTAGGTATATATATTTAATTCAAATTTTAAAAATCTGTTACAGATATATTTAGGTCTTGAATTAATTGATCAGATTTATTTATTTGCTTGTCTTTCTTGGAAAACATTAAAAGTATTGCTTTTAACTGTAGACACACAAAACACAATGTGAACACATATTTGATTTAAAAGATGAACTAAAGTTAAATGTCCTTTTATTATCTTACATATTGAATTTCACACAATAGATCGGCACTCTAAGGAGAAAAGATTCTCAGGAAACAATAAAACACAGGTAGAGAATAAATAACTAAAAAAGACTGATTCTGATTCCTTTTCCTGTGTCCTTAGTGCACTATGCTATCTTTGACAACAAAAATATCTTGCTCTTGTGATAGAGAGGCCCAGAGAGAAAAAAATAACAAGTAGTTAATCAATAATGCATATGTTCATAGCAATGGTCAAATTATACTGTTTCCTAGTGGATACCATTTTTCTTCATTGAGTGGGACACTAGAGAGTTGGATGTTAATTGCTCCCACAAATATGGTTTTGCTCTTCACAATAAGCATTAAGACGTGTCCTTGGAGCTCTGTGACTTCACCATATACCACCTGAAAAGGGAGAGAATAATGAAAATACAAATCAGATATGCTTAAATCCTTCTTTTAAAAAATATTACTTTTAATAAAAATATTTAGCTGCTAGTACCGTGCACCTTGGAATGGATAGGTTAATGTTGTTAGAATCTTTCATTTCTAACTCTAATTCTGAAAAGCTAAAGCTTCCGTTAAGAAATGGAGTTTAATGACAGATATTTCTCTAAGAAGCTTAGAATTTACTCTGATTCCATTAATAACTGTCCATCCCAAATTTAATAAGACTGTAAATTATTCTCCAGGAAAAAATTTAAATACCCATCACCTTTTAACTGTCCTTAAATTTATTGTGCAATATGGGAACTTGAATACTATCCTTTGTTGAAGGCTAATAAGGAAAGCAGACGAATCTCCATGGTTTCCTTGTGTTAATTTAATGCAGCACAACAATATTTCCTTCTACATGTGAAGAAGTCACTCTATGGTTACTTTATTTTATATAAAATCGCTTAATTTTTAATTATGAAAATACATGCTCATTAAACAAAATACGGATGAAACAAAAAAGAAGAAAAAAGAAAAGAAAAAAATCTATATTTCTACCATTGGGAGATAATTATAGTTAACATTTTGATGTTCTTTTTGTTTTCAATATATATAATCACTTTGTAAGAATCTGAGCTGTAATTATGCTGTATGTACAGTTTTGTGTCTTGCTCTTTTCTACTTACTAGTCATGTAGCCATTTTTAAAAAAGGGATTTGCCCAACTGTGTTTTCTAATATCCAGGAAGTAAGTCACAGGCATTACCACCAGGTGCCTGCAGTGGTAAAAAAATTTAAAAGTGTAGTACTATCAAGAAATTAGTTATCCATCATGAAAGGAGGGGAGAGCCATGTGTAAATCCAACGTGGTTGCCAGGCAAACTCCTTAGAACACATTTATTTCAGAAAAAGAGTTTTCATACGCTGCTACTAACTTGCTTTTCATAGCAAGCAAGATAGAAAGAAGCATTCTCTATATATGCAAAAAAGCAGAGGAAACAACTTGAGAGGGAAGCCCTTTGAGCGTATTGGGAGGCCTCCTCAGGGTGTAGGGGTGTGGTTTCTGGTCCGTAGCACCACATTCACTTACCATTTATGAACTCATTAAGGTATCAATGAAATTCCGCTCAAGATCAATCTGTTAGCTGCTCTGAATAATGATTTACTTATCAAGTAAATAATAATTAAATCAATGGACATGAGATGCAGTATAATATGTTAATCCAGTCTACTTCATGTGGACAGCTCTTGGCTACCACCTCTTCTAGAATCTTACTCCCATTCCAAACAGGAGATTCTTAGGACTGCTTATTCACATTATTCCATTTCATTTATTGAGTTCCCCTGGGATAGTAAAGGATTTTAAGGGCTGTCTTAAAAACTCAAATTCTACCACTGTAATTCATTTTCTTTAACTGCAACGGGACGCCCAACATGGACTCTGTGAGCCACTCTCTCCTCCGGGACTCTTATCTTTCCAGGACTTCAGAGTAAGCTCCTTTTCCTTTTCTTTATTTTGAACTGTCTAAACTATCCTTCATTTTCCTCCCCATAACACTTTCAGCAGATGAATTCATCTCCTATTTTACGGAGAAAATAGATGAAATGGCCCTCGAAGTGTTACTGTATATGAAGTAGAAAAATGGAATAACTCTAAGCATTAGGCCTTTGGAAAAGTCTGGCTTAAGAACTCTATGAATCATATAAATAAGCCCTAAAGATGTAAATTCCTAAGAAACATATCAATAATTTATATTTACATGAATCTGTTGTCAACCATATGTTTTCTTATTTGCATAATGGTGATAATAATATTTACCTTTCAGCATTGTGGGGAAGAATAAATGAGATAATGAATATAAGCCTTACTACAAAGGCTAGTACATATTAAACACTAATAAATTATGGCTGAAAAAGATCCATCAAATACACAAAACAGTTGTTTTTTTTGGTATTTTGCATTAGTTGACTGGAGAAAACAGTTCTAGAAAGAATTGAGTCTCTAGGTATTTAGCAAGCTGAAATTCTCAAGAAATGACTTAGGAATTAATTGCCTTCTGGGTTAAAATATAAACATTTGAACTTGAAAGTTTATATTACTTTATGGATTTTTCCCCCTGTGCTTCATTATGCAAAAAGATTTTCTTAAAAGTGGCTGAAGGGGCCGGCCCGGTGGCGCAAGCGGTTAAGTGCGCGCGCTCTGCTGCGGCGGCCCGGGGTTTGCTGGTTCGGATCCCGGGCGCGCACCGACGCACTGCTTGGCAAGCCATGCTGTGGCGGTGTCCCATATAAAGTGGAGGAAGATGGGCACGGATGTTAGCCCAGGGCTGTCTTCCTCAGCAAAAAAAGAGGAGGATTGGCGGATGTTAGCACAGGGCTGATCTCCTCACAAAAAAAAAAAAAAAAAAAAAGGGGCTGAAGTTTTATAAATATGTCATCATTGTACCTCACAAATGATATATATCTATTCTAATTGCTTTATTGCATCCATAATGTGAAAAAAATAAGCACTCTTTTCTTACTGTGCAACGTATAATTAGTAGGTAATGCTAGAGAAGAACACAGATGATTATTATTCTTTGAGATTTTTTACCAAATGATTTAATAGGTATTCTGCCTTCACATAAACAGAACCAAAAATGCACAGCTCTTTTAATTTCACTTTATAATACTTTTTACCCATACACATGCACCAAGTCTTCATTGCCTTCTGACAAATATTAAATTTGTAGGTTTGAAATTATTACATCAAATAGAAAAGCATTGTTGAGGGTAATTAATATCTATTAATTTATATATAAGCACTCACCGTATGTTATTTGACACCAGGGTCTAATAAATAATTCTAAAGCGTATTTTTTTTTTTTTTGAGGAAGATTAGACCTGAGCTGACATCTGTTGCCAATTCTCCTCTTTTTTGCTGAGGAAGATTGGCCCTGTGCTAACATCCATGCCCATCTTCCTCTACTTTATATGGGATGCTGCCACAGCATGGTGTGATAAGCGGGGCGTCAGTCTGTGCCCAGGATCTGAACCTGCGAACCCTGAGATGCTGAAGCGGAGCGCACGCACTTAACTGCTACACCACCAGGCCGGCCCCTCTAAAGTGTATTTTAATGATTGCAATGGGAGAACAATAATATGGAAACCAAAATGTGTCTAGTGCTGGTGGCAAGAGGAGTGAGGAGGCAGGACGATGAAAGGGAGAGTTCAAAACAAGTGAGAGCAGGAGAACTCTGTGGGTGGAGAGAGGGAGGGATAATACAGCATAGTTTAGCCGGGTCAATACGGGCTTTGGAATCGGGCAGCTCTGTACTTGAAATGGAGTTACATGACCCTGGTCAAAATGTTTGACCTCAGGGTCTCAATATCTCATTTACAAATAGAATTTTCATCATGTTATGAATATCAAATGAGAGGATGATACAGATAACAATAGCTATTGCTCACTGAGTGTTCCATATACCTAGCGCTGTGCTAGATAATCGTGCACACTATGCAAGATATTTCAAGGCATGTAAAACAAAGAACATTCTTGTTCTGTCCTTTCTAATGTCCCCTTTATACTTTATAATAGGATACTATCTAAGAAAGAAATACAATGTACAAAATACACTGACAATAACAATACAATTCTAAGATAGAAACTGTATTTCTAACGATTCATTAAAAAAATGATGGTTTTTACCAGATGCCTAAGATAGTAGACTGGGAAGAGTAATGGCATTGGCGCCAGAATCCCAGCTCTGCTTAGAAGCCGTAGGGCAGTTCCGTGAGCATTCCTACTGCCAGCCCCGCCCCACCTTGAGCCCAGTCATGTCCACCACAGGGATTTGCATATGGTAGGGGTTTTCAGGGAGACTGCTGCCACAGCCTGTTGAGAATCCCTCTGGGAAGTGTCAAGTAGACAAGCCTGGCCTGTAGCAAAGCTCCAGTATCTGAAGGGTGGATACTAAAGGGACACTTGGCAGTGTCCGTGACCCAGCTTCTCTCAGGTCTGGATATTAGAGGGAGAGAGGGCTGTGAATAAAAATCAAAAGAACTATTTTCTTTAAAAGCTTTGTAAGACATTGGTGATGCAATATAATATCTCCTTTGTATTCCTCCAAGAGATTTACATAAAAAGGGGAGCGAGGTCGTTCTCTCCCACTTCCCAGAACATTGCACAGCTTTGGCAGTTTGAGAAATCACAGCTGTGCTGAGGGGCTGATGTAGCAGCACTCAGGAAGCAAAGCAGGGGAGAAGTTAAAAACAAGGTAGATGCCATGTGATAACTTATTGGCCTCCCTAGAAAGCACATTTAAGGTGCTGCTGAGGATGCATAGAAATAATTGAGGGGTTTGGCACAGAGATGGGGGTCTACATCACAGCTGCAGGCAAGAGAAAATAAAACCAGAGTTAAAATCAGTGTACTTTTTTTTTTGCATTTCTTATAAATAAAAATTCTTGTTGTATTGATACAAAAACAGAGCATAATGGGATAAAAATTAAAATGTTGTAGTCTTTTTTTCCTCATGGTTTTCTAAATTCAACCAGCTTCCCTGCCAAACTTATTTATATGATATGATGATCATTACTATTAAAATAGTCACTTATCCACACATTAATTCACATTTCTGCTCAATTGGGTTATGTATAAATTGAAGTTTGCTACGCACGGACTATGGAGTATTGTTTTTGAAACAATTTTAAATATGTTCAAAGTATAAATAGTGTGTGCCCAAGCTACAAGTATAGACTGATAGAGAAAGTATTACAGTGATTTCTAATCAATGGGCCATAAATGTGTGAAGGTCCAGAATTATTGGCAGCCATCAGAAAATTTATTGACACAATGAGCATTATAAAATAATCTCCATGCATATTTATTTGCTACTGTTTTTTTTTTATAATACATACAGCTTGAAATAAATAAAACACAAATTTATTTAAACTCCTGAATTATTAATGGCTTTTTGTCATTATATGTTTTCTTAGATTACAAATGTTGAAGTACAGTATGGAGTCAGAAGTTTCTTGATATTGATGTAGGGGGGTCTTGTATTCAAAAAGTATGGTAACCAGTGATATATTTTTGGGAGATATGTATCTCGAACTGTTGACATCATGACAAATAATAAAATTCAAAATATCTTTCCTTACTAAATTATATGTATATATAGTTCTACATTTTATACACACTCATAAAGTGTCACTTATAAAACTACCCCAAATATTTAATTCCACAAATCTTTGCAGAAGTAATTAAGTTTTAAAGATACTAAGAAAGATAAGATATTGTCCTCATGCTCAAGAAGTTTAAAATATACCAGAATTAAAAAACGTGCAGGACTAGGTAAAAGATGGTAAATGCAGTGTAACAGTCCAGGAAGAGAGAGTGATTGCCAGAGTTCACATTTACGGTAAGTCTCAAAGTCAGCAGAGGAGGGCAGGAGGGGTGAATGGCTGCTTGAGCTCCATCACAGAGGTCATAGGGACTCTTCAGGGAATGATAAGCCGTTTGATGTGACTTCAGAATATGACTAAGTGTGGGAAAATAAAAGGGCATGGGCACACAAATATTCCTGACTTATTTTTGACAAAGGTGCAAAGGACATTCAATGGAGAAAGAACTGCCTTTTCAATAAATGGTGCTGGAGTAATCGGCATTCATAGGCAAAATAAAAAAATGAACCCAAGCTAAACCTCACACTTTATTAAAAAATTAACTCAAAAGGGATAATGGACTTAAATATAAAATGTAAAACTATAAAACATTTAGGAAAAATATAGGAGAAAATCTTTAGGACTTCGGGCTTGGTGATGAGTTTTTAGACTTTGACACCAAATACATGGTCTATAAAAAAAATCGATAAATTGGATCTCATCAAAATAAAAAATTTTTAGTCTGTGAAAGACCCTGAGAAGAGCATGAAAAGACAAGCTACAGACTGGGAAAAAATATTTGCAAACCACATATCTGACAAAGGACTAGTATCCATAATATATAAAGAACTCTCAAAACTCAACAGTAAAAATGCAAGCTGTCCAATTAGGAAATGAGCAAAGACATGAAGAGCTATTTCACCAAAGAGGATATACAGATGGTAAATAAGCACATGAAAAGAAACTCAGCACTATTAGTTATTAGGTAAATGCAAATTAAAACTACTATACATATCAACAGAACTAAAATTAAAAATAGTGATAACATCAAATGCTGGCAAAGATGCAAAGAAACTGGATCACTCATATATTGCCAGTGGGAGTATAAAATGGTCAGTTAATTCTGCAAAAGTTTGGAGGTGATAGGGAAGCAAAGAAAATGTGGATGCTTTAGAAAGGCTCAGGTGAGGAATTTGTTTTGTTTTGTTTTTTTAAGATTTCTGAGTTGAGGACCCGGTGGATGAGAGAGCCTCAAGAAAAGGTGAGCAAATAATCTACTGAGCAAGGTACAGAGGAGATGGGAAAGGATGGAAACAAGAGAATAAATGTAAAGTTTGCCTTAGACAGAATTAGGGGATTGATGTTCAAACTGTATGATACAAATGGATTAGGGAGCTATATCTAATGTAAGTTCACTTCAATTTAATTTGTGTTTTGTACTTGTTTATTTTTTTCAGTTTTTCAAAGGAGATTTTATGAAGTCTGTTGTTATACACAGGTTAGACTATGATAAAGTTATTCGGTAAGGGAAACCAGGTAAAGGAAAATAAAGTCAGAGAAAATAAGATGAAGTCAGGGATAATGTTAGTAGGTGAAACAAATATCCTATAGTCTTGTGTTCTTGGTATTGGAGGCTACCCACAATTTAAAAATCGGTTCATAAGACTGTCATAAGCAGTAACTGTATTTTCCAGTTTTCACAGCATCTAGAACAGTGATCAGCACACAGTGGCTATTTTGGGAAATGTCTTCCCCTTTATGGAATAACGCTGCCAATTACTGCAAATTTTGCATATTTGGTCGTTAAACTGAAAAATGGCAAGAAAAATACAAAACGACTGGACAAGAGATGAATCATACTTACAATTTCATTGTAAGTGGGGTCGGTACATTTTGGAACAGATTTTGTTTTCCTCCTACGAACTTCACTGGGATATGGTAAAAGATAAAATTCAACATGTGCACTGGGCGCAGAGCCGTCTGGGAGATGCTGCAAAGGAAAATGGTTATAAATATTAATGTGTTTTGCTACCAAAGAAAACAAATACATAGCTACTAAATATCTAGACCAAAGGCAGGATCAAGATTTATAACAGTAACTGTTTATCAGAAAATAAGAGATCAAAAGAAATACATCATTGCTCAAAAATAATCCCAAAGTACAGTTTAAAAGAGTCAAATTATCCATCTTAAATTAAGTATCATGTAAGACAGAACTATATTTAAAAGCCCATTAAATATAATTTACTTTAGTTTTTTTACAGTAAAAATTAAATTTGCATTTTTGACAGAAATGGTCAAGAGAGGAATATAAGCCACAGGCAGAGACAAGAATTAAGTGCCTCAGGATACTGTGCACCACATGAAAATCAAAAAATTCAAGTTTAACACATAAATTAAGATAAAGCATTTAATGATATGTGTATGTGTGTCATATATCACATTTCAAAGCAGAATTAAATTAAAATATTGATTAGACCTACAAGTTTAATATACTTACAAGATTTTAAGATAGTTATAATAATTTTATTGTCTAAATTACCCTAAAATATACTGGATAATCCTTTTAAAATTGTTCTATGGAGCCCCCAAAGTTGCGTATATTACTGCCTGATGGGTAGATCAATGATGCCAAAAGGGTAGATCTCTGGACTCCTTCTCCCCAGTTTGTCCTACCCACCCCCCACCCAGCTGTCTCATTCTAGCTTTAGAACTTCTCTCCTTCTTTTCCATCTTTCCTTACTATGTACATTTTTATTTCTTAACATATCATTTAAAGAATGAGCCCACTGTTTTGAAAATTTGGAAACCACCATACTTCAAACAAATGGGGCCTATCTTTGTGATCTTGACCAAATGGACAGTAAATTGTACTAAAACTCTGCATATCTAGCTTGATAAAATGAGAAATATTTTATAATTTATATTTAAAGAAGATGATTTAAAAGTCAAACTTGAGGAATTATATGCTTATTTTGTTGATATGTTCTAACTACTAAATTGGTAATTTTCAACAAATTTATTTTAATGTTCTGAATTATACAATGACATTCACATATGAACAGCCAGTGCTACCCAGGTCATTAGCTTTGATTTTATACCTTTCTTTGGCACTCAGAAAAGCTTACTGGAAAGTAAGAAAATATGATATATATTATTACAGGGCTAACATTTATTCAGTTCTAAGTTATGTGGTAAAAATTATATCATTAGGAAAATAATTTTTTGTTATTACTTACAAATTAGATAAAATACATCTGTACATAGCCATATGTTAAAATGCTAAGACTGTTATTAAAACTGCTGCTTTAGATGGAGCTCGAGGCACCCTTCCCCCACTTGAAACTCTCCCCTGGAAGAGGAGCTCTGAAATGTATCAGTGGTATAATGGAATATTCAGTGACACAGAAACACATTGCTATTAATATTTGAGAGAGTGGATTTTTCTCTTTTTTTTGGTGAGAAGAATGAAGGGAAGTGTTTTTGCTCTGTGTAATTCTCTCTCATCTGCCATGGGGCTTGAGGATACGACACCTAGAATCACTATATGCTCCAACTTAGTGATTAGACTGGAAATGGGCTTCTTAATTGCAATCTGGGCCCCCAAATTTGCCAGCTATGTGGCTTTTGGCAGGTGTTTTAACTTTTCAGTGGATCTGTTTCCTATCCTGTTAAATGAGGATAAAGGTGATACCTATTTCATAGCATTTAAAAGATGAAATAAAATAAACCATGTAATGTGAGGGCAGTGCCTGAAATAGAGTAAAACTCAATAAATGTTTGATACTATTTGACTTTTTATAAAATAAACATGACTATACTATCTGCACAGATTGGACAAGATATCCCTAAGGTACTATGACATTTATGAGCAAGATTTCTCAGCCCTAGCACTATTGACATTTGGGGTCAGATAATTCTTTGTTGTAGGGGGTAGTTCAGCGCATTGAGGATATTGTAACAGTATCACCGACCTCTAACTACCAGATTCCAGTAGCACCATCCTCCCAGTTGTGACAACCAAAAATGTCTCCAGATATTGCTAAATGTCACCTGGGGGGCAAAATTGACCCCAATTGCGAACCACTGATGTAGCTGATGCCCAAATAAGACTCTCTAGTTCACCCTTAGAATCCCAGCCTAGTGGCATGTGAGTATTTCCACCTGGCTCTTTTCTTGGTGCCCTGATATAAACTCTAACCGAAATCTACCTTCTATCCTTCTTCACCAGTCTAAAAGAGATTTTTCCAACTCATTAAAATTCTATTAAATTCTATTTCTTTTGTCTAGTGTCTCCCGTGTCATTGATTTTCAAATCCAAGTATGTAACAAGATCAATATCCTCCCTTTTTGCCACAGTTCATTTGCCACCACAGATCTTTTTTTCCTAACTTATTATAACTTTTTATGTCCCGGTCTTCCTCCTTCTTTCCTTCATTCATCCTGTATATCCCTTTTGTATTTAGCCTCCCTGGAAAGCTGCTTTGATCATGTCACTTCCCTTCTCAAAATACTCAAGAATCCTCCACTGCCTGACGAACAAACTCCCAATCACAGAAGGGAAAAAACATTTTGTCTACCAGCTTTCACCAAACATTTAGCAAGTGAAGGCTTGGGCTTCTGTTTCCAAGTCAGTGACCTTGACCAGGTCTTTGAATAGCCTGAGAGTTTTTAGAATAATAGAACAGTACAGGTTTCGATTTAAGTCAGGGCGCATTTGATCTGAGCAGCAGGCTTAGTCTGTCCTTAGCAGCTTTAAACGCAGACACTGATTTCTCAAGTCTTTAGGAGAATCTTTTTCCTTTTTTTCCCCAAAGCAGCTGTCTTAAGAATATTATTTTTTTTCTCTTCTTACTGGCACTATATCCTGTTCCTTAAAGATCTCAGCTAATTTATTAAATAAATCACTAGCTGTCTCTTCATCAATACTTCTCATTTCACCCTTTGCCCTTACGTTTATGTGAATTAAATTTTATTTTAAAATGATTAAATAACCCTTACTTGTCTAAATGTCTTACCCCAGGATTTTAACTCTGGCTGCATTTTAGACCTTCACAAAGACTTAACAATTTGAACTGAAGAGTCATAAGGCTCGAGGATACGGAGTTCTTTGACACTCAACCTAAACAATGAGAAGTTCCCTTGTGTCACCCAGAGGACTTTCTTATTCACAGTGGACTGAAGTCAAGCAGCACTACTACTTTCTTCCAGAATTCTGGCTAATATTTTTACTGTGCTTAGAAGACGATATGAAGCCATCTAAATTTCATTTTTGTTGCTCATAGTAACTCTGAATTCTATATACTCTAGATTTTCTGTTAAAACTTTTATCATTTTCTATGTTTTCAAAATAGTTCTATATATGTGTTATCTTTCTTATGAGACTAGAAATTCTTTAATAGAAAAATCCATGTCTTGTCGTTCCACACCTCCCCTCCCCCCAGTTTCCTTTGGGCTTTGCTCCATTGGTTACTCACTACCCTACTCCCAACCCTCAGTTCCTTCTTCCTAAGCTTCCAGTATGTTTCTGAATCTCCAGTTAAAAATGTAAAATCCTCACTTGACATTGGGCTTCCCTTTACCTTACTCTTTCCTGGCCTTTCACAGCTATGCCTTCTTTTTATAGTATTCCTTTCTTTCGTAGAAATCCTGTCCCTAACACAGTGCTTGGCATACAGTGAATACTAAATAAATAGTTATCAAATGACTGATGACTATATATTCATAGTGTCTAGCTCTTTGAAAGTACTTCACAACTATTTGTTAAATCATTATTTACAATGCAATATAAAAGTCTCCCTAACTTTCTAAGATTTCATTTAAGTAATTTCTCTTATCTATTGCAACACTTCTTATTGTAACACCACGCACTAAAAACCAGAAGGTAAAGTGGATGTATCTTGGGGTCTGTTTCCAAGGTCTGCTATTTACCCTGAACACTTAGCTGTTTGAAGGCATCCTTCTGCTAGAGCTGATCTTCTCATGCACATTGTTGGGTTTCATGGTTGATTAGGAGTATTTGTGTTAAGGACTGCTTGTTATGTCCAATATCTCAATGCTCAATTTCTAAAACTTTGACTTTATCCCATCTCTCAGATCACAGTAGACAATTAAGATGCTTACTACCCATTTTTTCTAACCTCTTTGTTTTAACCTCTTTTTGCCCCAACTGCAGCTAGACTGGATTTGCAACACAGTTACTTGTACTCAATCTCAGAAGGAATCCCTAGTCACTATCCTCCCTTTCACTTGGAGACTTGATCTCTAATAGCTGTCCTCCTTTCCTGAGATGTTGTTTACTCTCCTGAGATGGTCCCCTCCACCTCTCTGCACTTCTCCCGCTTAACTCCTTAAAAATCTTCGTGACAATAAGCATAGCAGGTTATTTACATCTCCTTCTAGGAGCTAATGATGACCTGACAATTTCTTGGGGGCCTAATAGATGGTGGAGAGTGAACTAAAGTCATATTTTTGTGCTATATTCCCATGCCCTCTCTCAACCTCATGCAAGTTTTCCCCTCTGTGCCCCCACTTTTGTGGAGTACATGGAAGAAACAGAAATAAGTACATTCAATTTAATTGGAGAAGTGCCTTATGGAGACCTTTGGGTGGAGATAGGGAGCTGGATCCACATTAGCACCAACCATTCCCAGAAAAAATAAATATATCTCATATATATGTGCTACTATTTTTTCAAATATATGTAGGCGCTTTTGTTAACACAATTTTAGTATTTTAAAAGTACTACTACATTTATAGTAGTTTTAAAAATTATTTTATATTTCTTAAATTTATCAGATAACAAAAGGACTTTAATGACATCTGATGAATCCAATTTTTTTTTTTTTAAGTTTAAAAACAGATCCCTCTAGTTAAAAATATTGGAAATGAAGGTCTTAGGAAATTCTTAGCATTCACTGGTGGAGAGACTTCTTTCACTGGTAGAGAGACTTCTTTTTCAACTGATGAGTGAAATATAGGGGATTCTTAGCTTGGTTATTATTTGAAGTTATAAAAATTAAAGTGTATATATGTATATTAGTAAATCTTTGTCCACAATGTTAAATTCTAAATGGTACTGTTTTAGGTGCATGAGTAATTAAATATAGTAATTTTCTGCCTTCATTTCTTGCCCTGGATTGCACACAGCATTTCAAATGGCTTTCAATGCTACTTTTGTTGTTATGTCAACGAAGGAAAGTATCTTGAAAACATGGTTAATTTATCAAAATCAAGAGAAAAAAAGTAAGTAGTAGCATGTTGGTATGAAAATGAAGCACAATATAAACTATTTATAAAGTAAATAAAACCATCTCACATTGTAGGGTATGACAGCAACCCTTTAGTATTTTTACATGAGTATATGAGGAAGATATTTATTTTTCATAATAGTAATAATAGCTACCACATAATGAGTATTTACTTTATTTAAAGCACTCTCTTAAAATAATCCTTGCCCCAGTATTATTGTGTTTATTTTATTGAAGAGGCTTTTCCATAAAACTCATAGGTTTTGTCTTTTAACCACTACCCTATATTGACTCTCTACAAAGAATGCAAAGGAAACTGTCAGATTCAAATTAAGAACACTGCCAGAGCAAGTTTTATCAGGAATGTGATGAAGATACATGGTTTAAAAATATCAGATACTTTGGAAACTTCTGTAGATTAATTCAAAGCTAAATTGTATTTAATAGGTTATTATCTTTTTGATGAATAATTTATGAGAATTTTCCATCAAGATTTTTTTTAACTTCAATGTTTCCAATCACAGGATAATATAGGCTTTGGTAGAAATCAACTGATGACGATTAAAATATGATAGGACTATCAAAAGCTGAGGTCTATGCCAGAAACAAAACAGCATAATAAAAAAGCATTTTTCTCATTTATGTGCCTGCCAAATTGCAATTTTGAAACTCGGGCTGGCCATTATGAAGAGGGTCTTTTTATAAAATGACAATGTACAATAAAAGTACAGAAGTACAATACAAGTGCTTGTGATATATGGTTTGTTGTGTGCTTCAGATTAAGAAATGGTGGAATGATCTTTCTGGTCTTTCTGTGTGTGTTGGGATGATTTCAGGTCCTTATTAATTAAAATAGGATGGTCTTCTCCTTCACTTCACACCAATTTAAGCTTTTAACAGAACTCTTTTCATCAATAGGTGATTTCCAATACTTTGTTAAAAAAATCAATTAAAAAATCAAACTACCATATGTCTAGCATTTTGGATGATCTATGAGAGGACACTGAAAAATGACTGAAATAGCTTCTGCTTTCAAAGAAACAACACACTCATTGTCATGAACATCTTGTTATATATGTATGTTTTAAAATTTTTAATCCTCAACTTGATGTAGTTAACAACTAGACAGAAGTCACAGTCTAGTAGATAGGATTCCTTTTCCGACTCAATACATACCAATTGAATTGCTTCTGAAAATCTAGAATTCTAATTAGAATTCCAGACGTTGTCAATGAAGTGTCAGTGAAGTTTGGAAAGCTTTTCCATTTCTCAGTCTTAGTAACATGTAAGAAGTAAGCCTTTAAACCTCATTTATTTTTTTACAATCTACTCAATAGCAAAGGCTGAAGAGTTGTTTATGAGTTAACTGGTAATTAAACTTCCTTTTTACAATTGCACTGAAGCACAATAAATAATTTCAAATCTCCTAACCCTTAGCTTCTATACCCAAGTGCTAAGAAAACTGTACAAATAAGAGAGACAGACTATGTTTTGTTAGTGATTATTGAGGAATTGGGAAGAACAGATGAAATACTAGAAGATTAGATTTATCATGTTATACTTGATAGTATGGGAAGAAGATGGATTGTACAAAGCAGAAACAAGTAATTCGGAGGTAAAATATAAGAGTTTTCTATCCATGTATCTCAAATATTTGCCTTGATTCTGTCCTACTAAATGGTTTTATCATGATTCAAATAAAGATA
The DNA here is from genome assembly GCF_020826845.1 of Diceros bicornis minor. Classification (NCBI taxonomy): domain Eukaryota; kingdom Metazoa; phylum Chordata; class Mammalia; order Perissodactyla; family Rhinocerotidae; genus Diceros; species Diceros bicornis. The sequence continues at coordinate 43,087,279 of NC_080756.1, forward strand.
CAGATATATAATGTTCAGGTGTCAACCTGAGTGTTATGGTCAATACGCTGGATCAGATAATCAGGACTGAGTTATGAGGGGCTGGAACGACAACCTGTATCTAACAAGGTTAAAAACAATAGACTGAATGCCAAGTTCTTCTTTTGGGTCTGGAAAACTCTGCAAATCCAGGATATGAAAAACCTGGCTTAGCAATAGCACTTGGGAAAAGTTTTAAAAAGTGGTATGTGATTATAGGTCCAATATAGCCATGTGCCAGAGACTGCTAGCTAGAACCTGTAGTATGCTTATCTATCTATTGTCTATTTATCACCTATCTATCTGTCTATCTATCTATCTACCTACCTACCATCTATCTGTATCATAGATCCAATAAATTCTTTTTTTTTTTTTTTTTTTTTTTTTTTTTTTTTTTTTGTGAGGAGATCAGCCCTGAGCTAACATCCGCCAATCTTCCTCTTTTTTTTGCTGAGGAAGACGGCCCTGGGCTAACATCAGTGCCCATCCTCCTCCACCTTATATGGGACGCCGCCACAGCATGGCCTACCAAGCAGTGCGTCGGTGCGCGCCCGGGATCCGAACCAGCGAACCCCGGGCCGCCGCAGCGGAGCGCGCGCACTTAACCGCTTGCGCCACCGGGCCGGCCCCCCAATAAATTCATTTTAAATGCAAAGAGACAAAAAAGTTAAAAGTAAAAGGATGGAAGATATATCATGCTAACATTAATCAAAGGTAAACTGGAATATTTATACAAATATCTGGCAAAGTATATTTGAGAGCAAAAAAATATTACCATGAATAAAGAAGTTCATTTCATAATGATAAAGGGGTCAAATATTCAAGAGAACATAATAATCTTAAATGTTCATGCAACATTATACAAATTCACAATTATAGCTGGGGATTTTAACACACCTCTCTTAATAATTCATAGAACTAGCATACAGAAAATCACTAAGGCTATAGAAGATTTGAACAACGTAATCAACCAATGTGACCTAATTGACATTCATAGAGCACTCCATCCAATGACAGCAGAACACATATTCTTTTCGGTTGTACAAATGTTCAATGGAACATTTACCAGGATATATCATGCTCTGGGCCATAAAAAAAGTCTCAGTACATTTAAAAGGATTCAAATCACACAAAGTATGTTCTCTAACAACAACAGAATTAAATTAAACATTAATAATGGAAACATCTCTGGAATATCTCAAAATATGTCAAAATGAAATAGAGTACTTCTAAATAAGATACGGACAAAGAAGACATCAGAAGGGAAATTATGAGAATATTAAGCTGATAAAAAATGCAAACACAACGTTTCAAAATTTGTGGGCTGCAGCTAAAGCAGTACTCAGAGGAAAAATTAAAACACTAATTATCTGTATTAGAAAAAGTGAAATACTCAAGTCAATGGCCTTAACTTCCATCTTAAGAAACTAGGAAAAGAAGAGAGAAAAATCTTTAGGTTTTTTTTTTTGGTATAGTTTGTCTGCTTGGGGCAAATTCTTTTTGTTTTTCTTCATTGAAATATGTATTTTCTTTTGTTGCTGAAGTGTATCTTCTCTGGCTATAGAATTCTAAGTTGGCAATTCTTCTTTTTTTACACTTTAAAGATGTTCCACTGTCTTCTAGCTTCTACTGTTTCTCACCTACACTGTTTCACTGTTCTCCTATATGCCATATGTTGTTTTTCTATAGCTGTTTCAAGATTTTTTCTCATTGTCCTTGGTTTTTAGCAGTTTGACTACCATGTGTAAATGCATAGTTTTCCTTGAGTTTTTTCTATTGGTGTTCACCAAGGTACTTGAATTTATAAATTTATGTCCTTCACTAAATTTTGGAAGTTTTTGACCATTATTTCTTCAAATATTTTTCTGCCCCAATCTCTTTCTTCTGTCCTTTTGGGTGTTCAAAACACAAATCTTAGATCTTTGGGTATTTTCCCACAGACCCCCGAGATTCCATTCTTTTCTTTTCAATCTTTTTTTCTCCATGTTCTTTAGATTGGATAATGTTCCCTGATCTATCTTCCAGTCACTGACTCTTCTCCTGTTATCTCCATTCTCCTCTTGAGTCCATCAAGCAAGTTTTTTAATTCTATTTTAAATATTTTATATTTCAGCCCTTAAATTTACATTAGTGTTTTTTGAGATATAATTAGCAGAAGACATATTAGTTTCAGGTGTATAACATAATGATGTGATATTTGTATATATTGCAAAATGCTCCCCACAATAAGTCTAGTTAACATCCATCACCACACAGTTACAAATTTTTTTCTTTTGATTAAGATCTACTCTCTCTGCAACTTTCAAATATATGATACAGTATTATTAAGTACAGATATTATGTTGTACATTACACCCCTATGACTTATTTATTTTATAGCTAGAAGTTTATATCTTTTGACCCGATTCACTCATTTCAAGCACCACCGCTCTACCCCACCCCCTCCACCCTGCCTCTGGCAACCACCAGTCTGTTCTCTGTATCTATGAGCTTGGTTTTATTTTGTTTAGATTCCACATAAAAGTGAGATAGTATGATGTCTGTCTTTCTCTGCCTGACTTATTTCACTTAGCATAATGCCCTCAAGGTCCATCCATGATGTCACAAATGACAAGATTTCCTCCTTATTTATGGCTGAATGAATACTCCCTTGTGTAAAAATGTGGTGTGTATATATATGTATGTATATATATACACAATAAAAATGTGTATGTGTGTATATGTGTATGTATACACACATACGTGTGTGTGTGTGTGTGTGTGTGTGTGTGTGTGTATATACACCCCACATTTTCTTTATCCGTTCATTTATCAATGCATACTTAGGTTGCTTCCATGTCTTGACTATAGTAAGTAATGCTGCAATGAACATGGGGTGTGTATATCTTTTTGAATTAGTGTTTTTGTTTTCTTCAGATAAAATACCCAGAAGTGGAATTGCTGGATCATATGGTAGTTCTATTTTAATTTTTTGAGGAATCTCTATACTGTTTTTCCACCGTGGCTTCCCCCTTTTCACATTCCCACCAACAGTACACAAGGGTTCCCTTTTCTCCATATCCTTGCCACCACATATTTCTTATCTTTTAGATAATAGCCATTCTAACAATTGTGAGGTGATATCTCCTTGTGGTTTTGGTTTGCATTTCCCTGATTAGTGAAGTTGAGCACCTTTTCACCTACCTGTTGGCCATCCGGATGTCTTCTTTGGAAAAACATCTTTTCAGATCCTCTCTCCTTTTTAAAATCAGATTGCTAGTTTGTTTTTCTTTTGAATTGTATGAGTTCATGTGTTTTGGATATTAGTCCCTTATCAGATACATGATTTGCAAGTATTTTCTTCCCTTCAGTAAACTGCCTTTTCAATTTGTTGACAGTTTCCTTTACTGTTCAAAAGCTTTTTAGATTGATATAGTCCCATTTGTTTATTTTTGCTTGGTATCAAATCCAAGAAATCATCAACAAGACGAGGAGCTTTTTTCCTATGTTTCTTCTAGGAGTTTTATGATTTCAAGTTTTATGCTCAAGCCTTTAATCCATTTTGAGTTAATTTTTGTGTACGGTATAAGACAGCGGTCCAGTTTCATTCTTTTGCATACAGCTGTTCAATTTTCTGAACCCAATTTATTGAATACATTGTTTTTCCCTATTGTGTATTCTTGGCTTGTTTGTCATATACAGTAATTGAACATATATGTGTGGGTTTATTTCTGGGCTCTCTATTCTGTTCCATTGATCATTGTGTTGGTTTTTATGCCAATACCATACTGTTTTGATTACTATAGCTTTGTAATGTAGTTGAAGTCAGGAAGTGTGATGCCTCCAGCTTTGCTCTTTTTTCTCAAGATTGCTTTGTCAACTGGGGTCTTTTGTGGTTCCATACAAATTTTAGAGTTGTTTTAATTCTGTGGAAAATGCCACTGAAATTTTGATGAGGATTGCACTGAATCTGCAGATTGCTTTGGGCACTATGGACATTTTAACAATGTTAATTCTTCCAATCCATGAACACAGAATATCTTTTCACTTACTTGTGTCTTCTTCAATTTATTTCATTAATGTCTTATAGTTTTCAGTGAACAGGTCTTGCACCTCCTTGGTTAAATTTATTCCTAAGTATTTTATTCTTTTGTATGCAATTATAAATGGGATTGTTTTCTTAATTTCTCTTTCTGATAGTTTGTTATTAGTGCATAGAAATGGAAGTGATTTTTATATGTTGATTTCGTATCCTGCAACTTACTGAATTTGTTTATTAGTTCTAACAGTTTTTTGGTGGAGTCATTACAGTTTTCTATACATAATATCATGTCCTCTGTAAATAGTGACAGTTTTACACCTTCTTTTCCTATCTGGACGCCTTTTCTTTTTCTTGCCTAATCACTCTGGCTAGGATCCAATACTATGCTGAATAAAAGTGGCAAGAGTGGGCATTCTTGTTTTGTTCCTGATCTTAGAGGAAAAGCTTTCAGCTTTTCACCATTGAGTATGATGTTAGCTGTAAGCTTATCATACATGACCTTTATTATGTTGATATACATTCCCTTTATACACACTCTGTTGAGAGTTTTTATCATGAATGGATGCTGAATTTTGTCAAATGCTTTTTCTGTATCTGTTGGGATGGTTATATGATCTTTATCCCTCATTTGGTTAATGTGATGCATCACATTGATTGATTGATGGGGATGCATCCTTGCATTCCTGCAATAAATCCCACTAGATCATGGTGTATGATTTTTTAAATGTATAGTCATGCATCACTTAACAATGGGGATACATTCTGAGAAATGTGTCACTAGGTGATTTCATCATTGTGCAAACATCATAGAGCATACTTACACAAACCTAGATGATATACCCTACTACACGCCTAGGTGATATGGTACTAATCTTATGGGACCACCATTGTATATGTGGTCTGTCATTGACTGAAACATTTTTATGCAGCACCTGACTGTATTGTTGAATTCAGTTTGCTAGTATTTTATTGAGGATTTTTGCATCTATGTTCATCAGGGATATTGGCCTGTAATTTTCTTTTTTGTAGTGCCCTTGTCTGCTTTTATTATCAGGGTAATGCTGGCCTCATAAAATGAGTTTGAAAGTGTTCTTTCCTCTTCTACTTTTTGGAAGAGTTTGAGAAGGATTGTGTTAATTCTTCTTTAAAAGTTTGATATAATTCACCAGTGAAAACTTCTGGTCCTGGTCTTTCCTTTGTTGAGAGGTTTTTTGATTACTGATTCAATCTCCTTACTGGAAGACTCCTCAATAGGTCTCTTCAGATTTTCTATTTCTTCATCATTCAGTCTTGGTAGGTTGTATGTTTCCAGGAATTTATTCTTTGCTTCTAGGTTATCCAGTTTTTTGGTGTATAACTGTTCATAGTAGTATCTTCTGATCCTTTGTATTTCTGTGGTATCAGTTTTAATGTCTCCTCTTTCACTTCTGGTTTTATTTATTTGAGCCTCTCTCTTTTTTCTTTGTCTAGGCAAAAATTTGTCAATTTTGTCCATTTTTTCAAAAAACCAGCTCTTAGTCTTATTGATATTTTCTATTATTTTTCTCTTCTCCATTTCATTTATTTCTGCTTTGATCCTTGCTATTTCCTTCCTTCTGCTAACCTTGGGCTTAGTTTGTTCTTTTTCTAGTTGCTGGAAGTGTAAATTTAGGTTGTTTATTTGAGATCTTTTTTTAAAATACTGGCATTTATTGCTATAAATTTCCCTCTTACAACTGCCTTCACAGCATTCCATAAGTTTTGTTGTGTTTCCATTTCATTCTTTCAAGATATTTTTTGGTTTTCCTTTTTATTTCTTCTTTGACCCACTGGTTATTTAGGAGTATGTTGTTTAATTTCCACATATTTGTGTATTTTCAGTTTTTCTCCTTTTATTGATTTCTAGTTTTATACCATTGTGGTTAGAAAATATTCTTGGTATGCTTTCTATCTTCTTAAATTTGCTAAGACTTGTTTTGTAAAATATAATATGATATATCCTGAAGATTATTCTGTGTGTGCCTGAGAAGAATGTGTATTCTGCTGCTGTTGGATGGAATGTTTTGTATATATATGTCTGTTAGGTTCATTTGGTCTAAAGTATGGTTTACATTTCCATGTTGATTTTCTTTCTGGATGATCTATCCATCGTTGTAAGTGGGGTATTGAAACCCTCTACTATTATTATATTGTTGTCTATTTCTCCCTTCAAATCTGTTAGTATTTGCTTAATAAATTTAGGTGCTCCAATGTTGGATGCATATATATTTATCATTGTTATATCTTCTTGATGAATTGACCTCTTTATCACTATATATATAATGACCTTCTTTGTCTCTTGTTACTGTTTTTGGCTTAAAGTATATTTTGTTTGATATAAATATAGCTACCCCTGCTCTCTTTTGGTTTCCACTTGCATAGAATGTCTTTTTCCATGCGTTCCCTTTTGAGTCTATGTGTGTCCTTAAAGCTGAAGTGAGTGTCTTGTAGGCAGCATATAGTTGGGTCATGTTTTCTTATCCATCCAGCCACTCTGTGTGTTTTGATTGGAGAATTCAATCCATTTATATGTAGAGTAATTATTCATAGGTAAGGACTTATAATGTCATCTTCTTAATTATTTTCTGGCTGCTTCTTAGTTCCCTTGATCCTTTTTTCCTCTCTTTATGCCTTCTTTTGTGAATTAATGACTTTTTGTAGCATATGCTTTGATTCGCTTCTCTTTATCGTTTGTGAATCTACCACAGGTTTTCGCTTTGTGATTACCATGAGGCTTACATAGAACATTTTATAGATATAATAGTCTATTTATTCTGATAACTTTACTTCAATCACATACAAAACTCTACACTTTTACTCCCCCCTCTGTGACTTATGTATTGAAGTCACAATTTACCTCTTTTTATATTGTTGTTCATTAACAAATTATTGTGGTATAGTTATTTTTAATACTCTTGTCCTTATACTAGAGTTAAGTGGTTAACACTCCACCATATTACAGAATGAGAATATTCTGACTTTGACTATACACTGGTTGTACATTTTCATATGTATTCATGTTATCAATTATCACGTTATCCTTTCATTTCAGCTTGAAGATCTTTTTTCATCATTTCTTGTAAGGCAGGTCTAGTGGTGATTAATTCCTTCAGCTTTTGTTTGTCTGGGAAAGTTTTTATCCCTCCTTCATTTCTGAAGGACAGCTTTGCCAGGGAAAGTATTCTTGGCTGGCATTCATTTTTGTTCAGTACTTTGAATACATCATCCCACTTTCTCATGGCTTGTAAAGTTTTTGCTAAGAAATCTGCTGATAACCTCTTGGGGGTTCTCTTGTAAGTTACAAGCTTTTTTTCCTCTTGTTGCTTTCAAGATTCTCTCTGTCTTTGATTTTTGACAGTTTTATTACAATATATTTTGAAGAGGATCTTTTTAAATTGAGTTTGGTGACATGAGTTTCACGAGCTCAAATATCCAAATCTCCCCCAAGATTTGGGAAGTTTTCAGCCATTATTTCTTTAAATATGCTTTCTGCCCCCTTCTCCTTTTCTTCTTCTCCTGGAACTCCAATAATTCACAAATTGGTTCTTTTTATGGTATCTCATAGCCCCCATAGCTTTTCTTCACTCTTTTTTCTCTTTGTTCTCCTCCTACTAGAAAATTTCAAAGTTCATACCTTCTATATCACAGGTTCTTCTTCTGCTTGATCCATTCTGATGATGATGCTCTCTGTTGCACTTTTTTTCATTTCATTTACCATATTCTTCAGCTGCAAAATTTCTGTTTGATCTTTTTTTTTTTTTTTTGTGAGGGAGATCAGCCCTGAGCTAACATCCATGCTAATCCTCCTCTTTTTGCTGAGGAAGACCGGCTCTGAGCTAACATCTATTGCCAATCCTCCTCCTTTTTTTTCTTCCCCAAAGCCCCAGTAGATAGTTGTATGTCATAGCTGTACATCCTTCTAGTTGATGTATGTGGGACGCGGTCTCAGCATGGCCGGAGAAGCGGTGCGGCGGTGCGCGACCGGGATCCGAACCTGGGCTGCCAGTAGCGGAGCGTGCGCACCTAACCGCTAAGCCACCGGGCCGGCCCATTAAATTTCTACCTCTTGGATAAACTACTCATTTTGTTCATGTATTGTTTTCCTGATTTTGTTGAATTGTCATTTCTGTGTTTACTGTAGCTCATTGAGTTTCTTTTAAAAAGCAATTTTGAGTTCTTTAAATCAGGTAGATCACAGATATTCAGGTCTTTGAGTTCAATTACTGGAAGATTATTGTGATCTTTTGGTGGTGTTGTGTTACCTTGATTTTTCATGTTCTTTGAAGTTTTGTGTTACTGTCTTTGTATTTGAAGTAGCAGTCACCTCCTCCAGTCTTTACTAACTGCTCACTTCTCTGTGTCCAAACATATTTTTGCTACAGCAGTATGATGAAACTTCTCCTCTGCAAACCTGGACTTTCACAAAGACTCTTTCATCTGTGAATGACTGTCTAAGACAGTCCTTTCCAGGATCTCCTGGACCATGGCCAGGAGGGGCTGCAGTTAGTTCACAGGCCACTGCAGGGTCCTCAGCTAGGACCGAATTCTGTGTGTCTATTATCTGATTCATAGGTGGGTGAGACTCCTCCTGGATCCCTTGTTGTATGGTGCTGGGTCCCACAGCTCTCACAAACACACTTCTGTCTGTGTATGGATGCTGAATTTTTGTTGTTGAGTAAGGGACAAAAACAAGGACATCTTTTGCCACCATAATGCTGACGTCACTCTCAAGGTGATTTCAGAAAAGCCAGGAAGGAACTAGAGTAACAGGACCAATGTCAGGACCCTAGCTTATGTTTTTTTTTTTTTGTACCTTAGAATGTAGAATTGAGGGAGATTTGGATAAAGGATAAAAATTAGGGTACAAAGCTGTCAGTAAAGAACAGAGAGTGAATAAATGAAATTTATATTATGTGGTGACCTGTGCATTGATGGCTATGTCAGCTGGGGAGATGATGAGTGTCCAGAGCTGTTGAATATTTAGAGAAATAATCCTCAGCAGGAAATCACTTTATTTTTAAGTGAGACAGATGTGAAGATCAAGTATTTGTCACTTTACCATTCTTAGTATCAAGAATTATAGACAGCAGAATTCACAGAGAAAAGCTATTTTATAAATTTATAAATACAGCTTAAATTAAACTGCTCTGATTTGTGGCTATTTTTCACAATGACATACATTTAAGCAAACATTCACTTATTTAAGCAAACATTCACTTATTTAACAAACATGTATTAAGGGCATGGTATTGTGCTAGGTACTGTAGGGTATGCAAAGTATATTTCCCACCGTTTTTACAATTAGTAAATTTTCAATACAACTGAAACTACAGGATGAACCAAGATGATAAATGTTTCAAGAGCTGAGACAAGGCAGTGAACATCAAATGGATGGTGCATGTAGTAAGTGCAATAGGAAGTCAAAGGAGGAAAAGATCACCAGGAGCAAGAGCAACCTGGAAGCTGCAGAGAGGAGGACAGGCTTGAGCTGAGCCTGAAAGTTGTGTTGGATGTAGAAGGTAAATAGAAGGTAAGTGGAAGTATGACATAGTTAGCTAGAATGACTGATGTGTGTTTGGTCAACAATGAATGAACCATCTAGAATATAATACAAATTTTGTGTTGGAGAGGGTGGATTTAAAAGACAGGTTATAGCTAGATTGCGTAGTACCTTACACATTGGGCTAAGGAATTTGAAATTTACAGACACTCTATTAAAATTTTTTACTGATATGATGAAAATGGAGTTTTAGGATGTTTTATGCAGAATGGATGAGAGGAAGTAGAAAACAAGGAAAGGAATATCATAACAATCAATCAAAATAATCCATAGATGAATTAACAGAGACTATAGAATAGGATTTTGACAATACTAAAAGTAACAGGAAACTAAAAAGATTTGTTGATGATAGTATATAGGACTATTAGGATGAGATAAAATATAGAAAATAAATTATAGAGAAGTTTTGATCAGGGGTTACTTGAGGATGGTGAAACAATTTTTTGAAGTAAGTAGTTCACGGTGAGAGTTGGTTTTAACGGCAAGTAGATGCCTTTAATTTAGAATTGTCGAGTTTAAAGAGATGGCAAGATATCAGAGTGTAAATTCCCCTCAGGCAGTTGGAAATACGTAAGTTGAGTTCAGAGAAATATTAAAAGTAGAGGTACAAATTTAGGAGTAATTCACATAATCTCTGAAGTCTCAAGACTGAATGAAATTTCTTAGGAAATTAGTGTGAAGAGTTAAAACCCTGAATACTGGAAAATCTTCATATTTAAGGGCTAAGACTGAAGCCAACATTTATTAAGTCACTATGCATATCATCTAGTTTAAATTTATAAAAGCTAAGGAAGTCTCGGAAAGTGCTGTCAAAGAGGTTTAGAGAATGTATAGACAGTGAAGTTTTGTGGAGATCCTGAGAAGAGAAAAGTTCAAGAAGAAAAGATTACTTAAAGATGTTGGCTGTTGGAAAGAGATCAATTACCTTTAAAATATCAATTATCATAGGTTTATAGAACAATTTGTGATTTGTTTCATAAAGAAATAATTGTTAATATTTGAGGGTCAATGTTTCCTTGGTTAAAAAAAATCCTAAAACACAATAAAATATCTGTATTTAGCCTGGGTACTCTTTACTATCTACTGCTTTGCATCTTGAAACCAGAGATTAATGTCATAACGGGCCAACTCTGCAAGAACAATTTTTTATTCATGGAATATAAGCCAAATACAATTGATGCGATAACTGTTATTAGAAAATTGCCCTTTATCAAGAAATTGCCATTTATTTAGATTGAAGTGCATCTAGGATGGTACAACGACAAATTTCTCTTAAAAATCTAGATTTTAAAAATTGAAAAGAATTGGGATAGTCAGAGGACACAACCACGTTAGTTTTAAAAGGATACACACAGAACGTTGTTATTTTTATATGTCAAACGTTGCCATCATCAGTGCTTTATTTTCACAACTCTCTTTTGGTATCTTCACCAAATCTAAGTGTTATCTCTTCTACTCCAACAGGCACCACAATTCACTTGGAGCCAAGTACAGAACTCACATTGTATGTAGAGTGCCATTTATGGGGTAATTAGCCACTTGGAAAATAAAAAAAGTGGTCCATGGACCACTTGTGTCAGAGAGCCTTCTGGAATGCTCATATTTGAGAGCAGGAGAGAAAGAAACATGTCTAGAAATGAAAGACTAGAGGAATCCACGAGATCAGGAAATGTCCGTACAACGCAGATGTAGAAATCCCAACCCACACTTAGAGAGTCAAAACCACTGGGAGTTGCTCCCAGGAATGTGTATTTTAAAAACAAGAACCCCACATGCTACACATCTACATTAAAATTGTAAGGTATTTTTTAAATAAAAAATGTAGCAAAATTTTAATATGTATGTGTGTGTGTTTAGCCTGGGGTTCTTGTTGTGTTTGACTCTACTTCTCTCTCTCTCTTCTGTTAATTTTCATATAGCAACTATTTTCTCCAATCTTATGTCTTATAAAAAGATTAAACAGCCCTCCATTTGACGTGTGTCCTGCTTTCCCTGACATTTCTTGCTCCTTGTTTGAACAACTTATTATTCCATTACAGTGTAAGAGACTCTGACAGTGTGAGCATATTCAACATCAGAAGAGTCTGGCATTCTTATTAATTACTTTTAAAGCCTTCTGGAATGCTCATATTCTGGAGCAGGTAGAAGAAAACAGTCGAGAAACGACACAGACTAGGTGAATCCATGACACTAGGAGAGACACTGCAGACGTAACGCATAGAGAGACATTGCAGAAGTCAATAGACGAGAGCATTTTATAGTGGGCTACATGGGAAAATGCTAGAGAGATTTTTAAAAATATTTCAAATCTAAATGATTTTTGTAAGTTTCTCTGTTACGTAAACGGAAACATTATTTTTAAAAATTTTGGACAAGCTTCTAAATAACTACATTACTTTGTCAGTCTCTGCTCACTAGAATAAATCATATTGTATTGCTTTGAAAGGGAAAAATTTTAGCAATTTTGTTTTAGTTTGTGAATTCACAGGAGGGAAGTAATTCTTAGAGCAAAGCTTCAAAGATTTAATATAAGATAAACAATCCTTTTGTCAAACAATATTAAATATAACAGATCTGCAGGCAGAATAATTCATTTTAATATTAAAATAAAATCAAGCACAACTTTAGTCTGATTACTTTGGCATGTGAAAATACTAAAGACTCAAAAAATAAATAACAATTACTTAAAACTTGAAATGAGCAAAGAAATATGTGGAGGATTTATAGGTAGATTTTTCTGTCATTTATATTATAATGTTATCTCTGTCTTCAGATAAGCAGAAGTAAAACGGTCATTTAAAAGAAGCTGTGAAAAATGCAAGGCATAAAACTTTGTTGTCATAATTTTTGGAAGGTGAGAAAGATCCTAGTTTTTAGTTGTTCATAACAGAAGTAATTTGACATTCTTCCATTTAACGAAGTATTCACTGAGCACCTACTATATACTTGGCCCTGTTTTAGCCCCTGGAGTTTCAGCAGAGATACAGAGCAGTGGAGAAAATAAAGTAGGAAAGGAAGCTTGGAAGTGGTGACAAAGAGGTGTGGTTTTACAGTTTTACATACGAGAGTCAGAAAGGACCTCACCAAAGAGTTGACAGTAAAACGAAGTCCTTCAGGACATGTGAGATTGAGCCACGGAAAATCTGAGCCATGAGCCTGGAGAAGAGCATTCTAGATAAACTGAGTAGCAGGTACAAATGTCCTGGGGCAGAAATATAGTGGCCATATACAAGGAACAGGAAGGAGTCACTGAGGCTGGAGTGACTGAGGGAGTCAGTAGTATGAGGTGCGTTTGGAGAGGCCAAGGGGGCCAGATTAGTAGGGCCTCATAGACCATTAAGTACTTTGGCTTTCATTGTAGTGATATGAGATTCCTTTCCCAGAGGGATATGAGAAAGGAATGACAGGATCTGACTTTATTTTCAAAGGACTATTCTGGCTGCTATCTTAGGAAGAGATTAGAAAGAAATAAGGGCAGAGGCAGAGAGACCTGTTAAGAGTCTATAGCACTAATTCAGGTAAGAGATGATGGTGGCTTGAACCAGTAGTGGTAGCAGTGGAGGTGAAAAGTGGTGGGATTCTGGATTTATTTTGAAAGCAGAACCAGCAGAATTTGCTGATAAATTGGATATAGTTTGTGAGAGAAGTCAAAATGGCTCTAAGGATTTTAACCTGAGCAACTAGTAGGATGAAGGTGCTATTTACTCAGATGAGAAAGATAGCAAAAGAAATGGGTTTTGGGGGGCAACAACCAGAAGTTTGATTTGGTGTATATTAAGTTTGCAATGCCTACTGAATTTCTACTAGAGTTGTCGAGTAATTAGTTATATGTACAACTCTGGATTTTAGGGAGAACTCCAAGCTAGAGTTATAAATACGAAAGAGAAAGACACGTTAAGTGGTATTTTAAAATTACAAGGCTGGAAATAGAAAAGAGGAGAGGTCTAGGAATGAATTTCAGGGAAATGTTAAGAGACTAGGGAGAAGAGAGGAATCAGCCGATGGACTGAGAAGTCAGACTTCAGGAAGCATTACTTCATGATTAATAACTTTCTTTCAGAGGGCATTGGAATGGATAAACTCTAGTGGCCCTAAGTGGTTTTTCACTTTTTGTAGGATTCCTCTGGTCATTTGCCATTTACCCATAACTTGATCTAAATCTTAAACTCTTGCTCTTACTCATGCACTCCCCTTGCTTCACGCCTGCATCACATTAGTTCTGAATATCTTTACTGGTAGTGCAACTTCATCTGAATGTAAAATGCATTTTTGAAAACTGTCAAAAGTAATTTGGGGATTTATCTGGTGAATAGAATGGGTGACCAAATTGGTTAATACTGCTTTTGATCAAGTATTAGGCATGACTATCGAGTAATATCACCAACTTTACTGTGTGGTTTATACGCCAGATCTCAAAGCAATGTCCACAGGCATGTTCTAAAATGTTTTGAGCAATGACATTACTGGAATATAGATATATAGTTTCCAAAAGGACTCTTTTCAATTAATAATCATACATCATATACATATATAAGTTCTGTTAACTTGATTAACACTATTTCTTAATATTCTATTATTTTATCATATATATTTCAATTAATAATCATATGTCATATACATATATAAATTCTTTTAACTTGATTAAAACTATTTCTTAATATTCTATTATTGTATCATATATATTTACACAGATGTCTAAAGTCTATGAACATGCATATAGACATGCATATAGACATAAATAATATCTAATTGAATCTTCATTTCTGAGTCTAAGAATTTCTTAACTGCTATTCTCATTTAAGACAATTACCTTATCAAAAACAATTGAAAATAATTATTTTAATGACTATAAGTTCTGCAAAAACACATTTGATAATATTTGCCCAGCTATTAGAAAAATTGCTGATTGCTAACACCAAAGATTTACAAACAAGCATCCTTGGATATCTGGCTAATACTAAGTTTGAACGGATGTATCCCTTGCAAATTATGCCAACAATTTGTTCACTGAACAAATATTTATTAAGTTCTAGTATGTTCCAGATGCACGCCATGTTGAGAAGAGTTTGCTCTTTTAAATCCTTCCAAGCTCATCCTGAGAGATTTATATGCATAAAGGAGAGAGCCAAAATAATGCTGCTGACTTTCTCCACATCAGTGTAGTCTCCTGGGGAATCTCACCACGTGGAGGACCCATTCTGACTAGACTAGAGGAAGACTGGAGAAGGTGGTGATGTTTAGATTTACCCTTTTTGTCTACTGCACCCAGACTTGGACCATTAATCAATTATCCTGTGACACAGAAAGCTCCCTCTCTTACTTAATGACATGGTCCAAGTGCCATCCTTGCCTCTGCCCTCACCCATCCTTAGAGAGGAATGGAGTGTAACAGAAAAAGCAACTTTTAGTTTTCCTTAGAGGCTAACTACAGTTGTTGTTCTAGGTTCAGGGGATGCAAAGATGGTGTTCTTGTCCTCAAATATTTTATTACTTTTTGAGGGAAAAGAAATACCTGTGAGCAATTACATCAGAATATGATAACTGTTGCAGTGGTATAAACTCAAGGTGCAACAGGAATCTGGGGGGAAACCCTAAGAGATCATGGCTTCACAGAGAAGGTGATGGCACTATTCCAAGGGCTGAGTCCATCCTCCTCCAACCTCAGCATGACAAGATAGATGTAAAGTCTTGGGACCCAGCTTTTTTTCCTTTAGTCCTTAATACTCCAGCTATTCCCGCTTTCTCAAAACTTTTTCACTATTTTCCTGACGCTCATATTGAGTAAAGTCTAACTTTCATTCTAGGACTTTCCCTTTGAAATATTTTATTGTCTTTACCCCAAGGATCACAATCATTCCAAAGTAGAACACTGTAATTGGCTCACTGTTCTTCACTTAAACTTGGTGGCTGGCCCCATTCCTCTCACTAATGTTGACATTAATTGCCTAAAGGAGGCAAGTGATTTCTAAATGCAGGTTTACATGTTTCTTATTAGACATGATAAACTCACAATGTTTTTCATGTGCTTCACTAGTATGGTCAGCTTCGTATCCTCATATGATATGACTAGCTGCACCTTAGGCTTCTTGTCAGGAAACTTCTCACCTGATAAAACAATAGAATTTCAGTGGGTTAAATTGGAAGTGGCTCATCACAGGATAAATCAAACATTTAAAGACTAAAACAGGATCAATGGATAATATGCAAAAGAAACATTCTTCAGATCATGCTGAAAACATAATACTCTTCAGGAAGCTGGGTTGGTTGAAGATGGGATTTGTATCTAATCTTCCTGAACCAACTCGTCCTTCTCACATTCTGTCTTTTGTTTTGATCGATAATATTATTTTCCCAATTATTTAAGCTTGAAACCTCAGTGTCATTTTTGGCTCTAATTTTCTCCTTAATGTTCAATACAATGAGCTTACAGTATTAGAGAGCATAGTGGTTGAAAATGTTGGCTTTAGAAGTCAGTCTCGGGCTCAGGTCCCAGCACTATACTCGCAACTGTGTCATCATGACTAAGAAAATCGACTTCTGTAAAATGGATATAATAGTTACCTACTTCAGGATAGTTGAGATGATTGATAAAATTCAACAATTTTCACAATGTAATCTCTCAATAAATGTTGGTAATTACTAATCCTCTCTCTCCATATATTTGCAGTCACCTCTTCCTTTCTACTTCCATAGCACCTAGTTCAGACTCTTACAAAGCATTTGCCTGAACCACTGGAACATTCCCTTCCCCTCCCCCAGAACCCATATCCATTTGTACATAATTACCAGTACAATCTTCCTACAGCAACTTTTATAAAATTACTCTTTTGATCAACACACTGCTCATAGCTTTCCACTGCTTATGAAAAAAAAGTCTGAATTCTCGGCCTTGAACGATTGCTTCTCATTGAATCTGTCTGTTTTATTCCCCACTATTATTATGCCATACTGTAGTCTGTATGTTCAGTTCTACAAACATGCTCTACAATTTCCTTCCAGTCACTGTTCATATTGTTCCCTTTATCTGAAATGCTCTCTTCCACCATTTTTGGCTACTGAACTTTTACCTTTCTACAAGGCCTAATTAAAATGCAAAATAGTTTCTGCAGTCACCTCCCTCTGAACTCCCCTAGCACAGCCGTTACACTTAATATTTATATTGTAATTATTATTTTATGTGTTTCAATTTGCTTAGTGGATTACATTCTCCCTCAGAGCTTACTTTTTTCCTATATCCCCAAGGGATATATAAATCAGTGCTTGCTCCAGAATGTCACACTAAACATTTATTTAATAACAGAAGTAACCTCAATTTTTCTTTTAAGTTATAACATTCCATGATTAAAATGAGGGCTTTAGTTTTTTAATTAAAAATTTCCAGTTTATAGCACAAGGATTAAGCATAATTTACAGTTTTTCTAATATTTCTCTTGGTAATCTCTGGTTGTATATTCTCTGAGGGAATTTAGAGAGAAGAAATTTATTAATAACAAGGAATTTGGCAATGTTCTGTTGTGGGCTCATTGTGGTCCACGTTGTTTTCTGATAGTCAATCTCAGCTCTTAAATCCTCTCTAACATTTGAAAATTAAACGTGAGTGGTATGTTTCTACTCCCAAAGCCTTTTACATGTTTATTGAATAGTTTACACATTGTAAGTAGGTAATATTAATTAATTTTCTTGTCAATGTGGATTATTGACATTGAAATAATTAAAATTGACATTGAGTGTTTCTTACAACTGAAATGGTGAGTACATAAATATAATTAAAAACTTTCTTCCTTAAAATATCTTGATTACAGTGCCTGAGAGACACTGTGAGTTAGAGATACCATGAGATAACTCTGACTGTAGTAGTGAGTTAAATTGCACATCATAATAAAAAAAATGTAATTGAACTTTTGGTATGAGCATGCTACAAATGCTGATGACTATTTGATGTACAATTATCATTATTTTTTAATTAAAGAGTGAAAAGATTATTAAATAGAAACTCAATGTGTTTAATCCGAAGAGTTTTAATTCAAAGGTAGGAAATGAGCATAAATTTATGATTGTCTAAATAGTAACCATACAACTGTTACTTGAGCTGACTAAAGATGATATTCCACCCTAAACATCTCGTGCAAGATTAGTAACCAGAGTATCCATCAAAACATGCCAGAGTTCAGAACCCAGTGAAAACTCAAGCCACTAAAAGTCTTAGTAGTCAATGTAGTAATTGTAGAGGTCCTCAATATTTCTAGAACTCCTACTGTGTGCCAAATGTTGGGCTAAGATCTTTATATACATTAACTCACTAAATCCTCACAGTGAATCTATCAAGTGTGTGTTATCTCCATTTTACACATGAGGAAACTGAGGCATTTGGTTCAAGGTCATGCCGACAATAAACAGTGCAGGTTTAAATGATCTCTAAAGCTTATGTTCTTAAACATCATGCAAACAGGACAAAGAGGGGCAAACGGGGCAATAACCTAAGGAAAAGAGTTTAAATGAAGAACCCAGAGAGGGAGAATTTTGAGAATAGCTTCATATGGACAAGAAGATGCTAGAATATTTTGATTTTCTGCTTCAAGTTAGTCTGGGGGATCCGATCATGTTTAATCTAACCATTTATGGTAACCTCAAGAATTGTTAAAAATGTTATTGATCCTAAGGATGACTGTGTTGAAATGTTTGAACGCATGGCATTACAGCAGCTAATACAGTGATTACTATGCATAATGTATCCATTAACTTTAGAAAAATAGCATTTCAAAACAGCTTTTTTCAGATGATAATGTATTCATATGACTCAAAAATGAAAATTTATTTTAAAAGTATGCAGTAAAAAGTCTTCCTCCCATTCCTAACACCTATCCACCCAGTTCCCCCACCATTATTTTATTAGTTACCCATATATCCCTCTAGAGGGACACATATCCTTCCAGAGTTTCGTCATATAAGCAAATATGAATAAGTACTTTTATTTTCTCCCCTTTTCCACAAAAGGAATAGCATATTTATTATTCTGCACAAAGATTTTGGAGATATGTTCATATCAATAATACATAGCATATTTATTTATTTATTTATGAGGAAGATTGGCCCTAAGCTAATACCTGTTGCCAATCTTCCTCTTTTTGGTTGAGGAAAATTCGCCCTGAGCTAACATCTGTGCCAATCTTCCTCTATTTTTTGTATGTGGGATGCTGCTACAGCATGGCTTGATGAACAGTGTAGCTCTGTGCCTGGGATCCGAACCTGTGAACCCCAGGCCGCTGAAGCGGAGCACGCGGTCTTAACCACTGTGCACTGGGCAAATCTCGCATCTTTATTTTTTAAAATACAGTTTCATAGTCCATTATGTGGAAATATCACAATTTATTTAACTAGTTCTCCATTGATGGGCAGGAGATTGTTTACAATCTTTTCCAGCTGTTACAAATCATGCTGCAATGAATAGCCTTGTATGCATGTCATTTTGTACCTGTGCATAAATATCATAGGATAAATTTCCAACAGCAGAACTGCTGGTCAAAGGGTATTAGCATTTGTAATTTTGATAAATGTTGCCAAATTGCCTTCCATGGAGGTTGTACCAATTTGCATTACCACAAGCAGTGTATGAGAGTGCCTGCTGATTCATAACCAAGCTTATTAATTAAATTTTTGAATTTTTGCCAATCTGATGAGTTAAAAATGATATCAGTATAATTTTAACTTGCATTTTTATTATTTGTGGAGTTGAGAATCCTTTCATTTGGTTAAGACCACTTGTATTTTCTTCTTTTGTGGATTATCTTTTCATATTTTTTATATGATTTTCTATTTGGTTGTTGATCTTTTTCTTACCAATTTCTAGGAGATGGCTACGTGTATGTTAGATAACCAACCCTTTGTCTGCGATAAATTTCAAGTATTTCACCCATTTTGTCATTTATCTTTGCATGTTTTTGGACTTTGCTATAGTGTTTTACATCATACAAAACTGTTACAGCTTCTGGATTTGTAGTCATAGCTATAACAGCTCATCCCAAGATTATAAAGGATTTTTTCCATGTTTTCTTTCTCACATATATGGTTTCATTACTTACATTTAAAATCTTTCATCCATTTGGTATTTATCCTGGAATATGGTGTGAAGTATGCTATCCCAACACTATTTATTGAATTCTCCATTATTGGTTTGGTCACATATTAAATTCCTGAATGTATTTGACTATATGTATGGACACTCTATTACATTCCATTTATTCATCTATTTATCTGTTGACACCACACTGTTTTAATTATTGCAACTTTGTATGTGTTTGTTTGTTTTTTGGTGTGTGAGGAAGATCAGCCCTGGGCTAACATCCGTTGCTAATCTTCCTCTTTTTGCTGAGGAAAATTAGCCCTGAGCTATCATCTGTGTTGATCTTCCTCTATCTTGTATATGGGATGCTGCCACAGCACGGCTTGATGAACGGTGCATAGGTCTGTGCCTGGGATGCGAACCTGCGAACCCCAGGCCACTGAAGCGGAGAGTGCGAACTTAACCACTATCCCACCAGGCCAGCCCCCTGTAATGTGTTTTTATATCTGGTAGAGTTAGTCTCACCTCTTTGCTCTCCTTTTGCTAAGTCTTCTTGCCTTTCCTTTGTTTATGAACTACAGAATAAGTTTATCTAGTTAAAAATAGATCTGTTAATATTTTTAAAAATTATATTTCAAAATTAAATTGGAAATATCTGACATCTTTATGATGTTGAATCTTCCTATCCAAGAGCATATTGTATCTTTCCATTTGTTCAAGATATCTTTCAAATCCCTCAGTAATGCTTTAAAGTTTTCTTTATTTGGTCTTGCACATTTCCTGTTAAATTTATTCCTAGGCTTTGATTTTTTTTTTTGCTGCTATTGTAAATGGGATCTTTCTTCTATCAATCATACATTCTAACAAGTTATTACATATACTATATGTAATAATATAATATATACATATGTGCAATAGAGATCTATACATCAGTTTGGTACCTGATACCTTTATTGAATTCTCATCATTTGTGATAGATTTTTAGTTGATTCTTATTTTTCTAGGTATGTAACCAGATTACCGGCAAACAGTGTTAGTTTTTTCTCCTTGCCAAAATTTATGCTTCTAATTTCTTTTTCTATTTCATTTAGTCATTTCACAAATATTTATTGACCTATTATGGACAAGGTACTGCTCTAGGCCCTTGGAAATGATTAGACAAAACTCCTCCTTTGATATTTCTATAGTAGCATGGGGAGAAATAAAAAAGCAATAAATAAACAAAATTTATAATGTGCTGAATATGATAAATGATAAGAAAAAAACCCAGAACAAGATAAAGGCATTGGAGGCTACCAGAATAAGGGGCAGGTTGCAATATTAGATGGGATAATCAGGGTACTTCTCATTGAGAAGGTAAATTTTGAGAAAAGACTTGAAGGAGGTGAAGGAGTGAGCCCAGGATGGCCAGTGCTTTTAGCACAATGTAATGTAACTGTGATGATCATGGGCATAATGCCTTATTTTGTACTTTACTGGAAAGTCTTTTCCACTGTTTCCCTGTCATGCCTGATATGGGCTTTGCATAGCCAGGATAGATACATTTTCTCATGTTAAGGTATTACCCATTTATTTTTATTTAAGTGTTTTATCAAGAAAGTTTATTGAAATTTATCAAATGCCTTTTCAGGGTCCATAGGGATGACCACGTGACTTTCTCCTTAAATCTATTAATATGATAACACCTACTATATACTATGTATGTTACTGATATCGAACCATTCTTGCATTTCTAGTCATGGTAAATTATATTCTTTCAGTGTGCTGATGGATTATTTTGGCTAATATTTTATTTAGAATTTTCCATTGGTATTCAGAAGTGAGAATAGCCTGTGATTTCTCTTTTGCAATCCTTGTAATCCTTAAAGCTACTGGCATAAATATTATATGTGCTTCATAAAAATAATATGAAAAAATTTCCTTACTTTGTTCTGGAATTATTTAAATAACAGTAGAATTATCTGCTTTGTAAAGGTTTGGTAGAATCCCTCTGTAAATCATCTGGACTTGGTATTGTTTTAAAAGTTGCTTTTTGCAGCTTTTTCTATTTATTCTATCAAACGATCTTTTCTGTGGTGAGTAAATTGTGTTTCCTAGAAAATTACCTATTTTAGACAGATTTACAAATTTATTTTTGTAGAGTTGAATGAAGTAGTCTCTTACTATTCTTCAGTTGCATCTCTTTCTATGGTTACTTCTTGCTTCTCCTTTTGTATTTTGGTATTTGCATTTGGCCCCATTCTTTTGATTAGATTAGCAAGTGGTTTCTTTATTTTGTTATTTACTTTTAACTTTCAGATTTATTTATTCTACTGTGTTCTAACTCATTAATCTCTAGTTTTATCTTTATCCATTTCTTTTTGTATTCTTTTGGTTTGTTTTGTGGTTCTTATTTCAATTATTCCAATTTTCCTCTGAGCATTGCTTTATCTTTCTCCCATGGTTTCTGAGATGTGGTATTTCATTATTGCTGTTCTTCAGAAATTTTGCAATTTTAGTTTGTAAGTCCTTTTGAGCCAAGAGTTGTTCAAGACAGATTATTTTTTTAAATCTCCAAATTTAAGTATATTTCAGCTTTCTGAATTTTTCCATTAATTTCTCACTGTATTGCCTCATGATTAGAGAATATATCTATTTTATTCCTACTTTTTAGAATTTACTGAAATTTTCTTTGTGGCATAATACATAATCTATTTTCATGAATGTTCCATGGGCAATTGAAGAGAAGATATTTTCTCTATTTTCAGGATAAAGAGTTTGATATAAATTAATCAATTTTGCCTTATTAATTTTACTATTTAGTTTTTCTATGTATCTACTTATTTTTTTCTACTCGTTCTTTCACAAATCAAGAGAAGTGAATTAGAATATCCTACTACTAGTGTGTTTTTGTGTATTTCTACTTGTATGTTCCATAATTTCTGCTTTATATATGTTGCTGTCATATATTTGATATGCAGTTATAACTGCTCATATCTTAATTGAGAATTGTACTCATGGTTTAAAGTTCCATTCCTGTTTAATTCAATGCTTCTTGGCCTAAATTCTACCTCTTCATTATTAAGATTGTGACCTGTGGTTTCCATATCCTTTCATTTGCCCAATATAACTTATGCCTATATTTTAATTTTCAATCTTTTAAAATCACTTTGTTTTAGGTGTGTTTTTACATGAAGATAGAATTATGATTTACACTTTTACTCCAATTGAAAAACTTTTTTTCTTAATTGATGAGTTAAGCCCATTTATACTTATTGATATAATAGACATGTTTTCTCTTTGTTCTTATTGTTTTATGTTATTAAAGAAACATAACATTTTTATTTTTATAGTTTTTAAGGAAAGTCTTTCACTAATTTGTTTTTATTTTTATGTACTTGTGATACTCAGGAGATCTTTTATTTTTGTTCTAGTGGTTACCTTTATTTAATATTCTTAGACTTTTTCTGACGATATTTGTTTCTTAACAGAAGCAAAGATAAAATTAGTGTGCATAATCTTTCTCACTTTATTTTCATCTACCACCCAATTATATTCAAGGTTCTGATCTTTCTTAGTATTTCTCTAACACTAATATTACATGTGCTAAGATTTTCTATCACTTTGTTAGATTTCAGCAATATCTTTTGACGCTCAGCTATTAGAGATGAGGTAATTAGAGAAAGCCCTCTAACTCTCAACTTCTTTTCATTTTTTCCTCCCCATATCAGCCACAAGTAAAAGTCTAAAATAATTTTCTAATTAAAAATATGGATTACATATATAACAAAATGCATAGTATTTTAAGGCTTTCAAGGGAAAGTTTCAAAAAAAAAACTTAAGTATTTATTTTAAGTAGTCCTAGCCCTCCACTTCTTGTCTTTCCATATCATTAAAATTTAAATTGGATTGGTGGTTACCAGAGGGGAAGGGGGGAGGGAGGAGGGTGAAAGGGATAATTTGGTACATGTGTGTGGCAATGGGTTGTAATTAGTATTTTGGTGGTGAACATGATGTAATCTATGCAGAAATAGAAGTACAATGATGTACACCTGAAATTTTTACAATGTTATAAACCAATGTTACTGCAATAAACAAACAAACAAACAAAAAATATATGCAAAGTGTTGTCACAAAAAAAAAAAAAATTTTAAATTGAACACCTGGGTAACATACCTCAAACTATAGATAATTGATCTGGGCTTTGCCAGAGCAAGTAGCTAGAACATTAACTAGAGAGACCTTGCCATGGAGACCGCACGGTTTCAAGTTCCCTTTTAAGTTAACATCTCAAATTGGAGGTAGTGACATGAGTTAATGATTGAATGCTCCTGTTTGCAATCATTTGTAATTATCAATCGTGTCTAAACATGCTCATTAATTCATCCTCTTAACCCTGACAACTGTTGTCTTTGATCATGTTCTACTCCATTACCAATGTTATTGTTTCTATACCTTGACAAAAATCTGTCTTTTGTATGTCAGAGTCATGTACTGGTGGAGGACGGATAATTTTATTTTTTTGTGGAGGTATTATTTGGCATGGGGGCTATATTAATTTGGGGGGGAGTATAGAGGATCATATCCTCTATAAAGTTAAAGAATATACAAGATAAAATCCAGCAGCTTTCTGGTTAGTGCATTTGGTTGAGTCTGGTGTCCATAATATTTAATGTAATAATTTGTAGAAGATTTTTTTTCCAGGTGATACTTCAAGAGAATTTTAGTGGTTCGGAGGCAGTGAATTCCTTGTGCTAGAGCATTTCCACATGAAGTGGTGAGTGTGGGAGAAGTAGCATGATTTTGGATTTTGGTTTCTTCTCTCTTGTCCTATTTATAAAAATGACAAGCTACCTTGGTAGAGAATATCAATGTGTCTTGCATGGTTCTTTCTATCATCAATCATTTATTCAGTAATTATTTATGGAGCATCTACAGTAGGCCAGACACTGTGCTAAGCCCTGGGGATACAATGGTGAGCCATTAAGAAATGGATTATGCCTTAATGGATTTCTAGTCTACAAAGAAGCACACAAGCCATAATCATCATTGTAATAAATGTTTTGAAGAAAAAAATGTCAATAGGAGTGTATAGCAAAGACGATTGAGATGAGATTTGAAGGACGCAAAAAAGGATAGAGAAGGCAGAATAGGACTCAAGTGGCCCAGGCAGAGAAAACTGCATTTGTGAGGTACTGAGGAGGTTGTCTTAGTTGAGGAACCGGAAAAAGACAAGAATTAAGATGAGGAAGGGCCTGATATTAGACTGGAAAGGGAAATTGGTGGGCGCCAGCTTCTGCTGGGATTCCATCATGAGGATTTTAGTCTTTACCCTAAGGATAGGACCAGCTGTATAGCTTGTGAGGCTCAGTAAGATCAAAATGCAAAATGAAAATACAGGGTCTCTTTTCCAAAAATTATTAAGAATTTCAAGACAGTGACAGCAGAGTATTAAACCAAGTGTAGGACTGTTCTAAGCACTTTGCCCTTTGTGACTACACAGGTCACAAGCTCACGAAGTTGGCCCTGCTTAAGGGCAATGGGAAGCCAAGGAAAGGCGTTAAGTAGAGGAGAGAGACGATGGGATTGGCACTTGAAAAAGATAAATTCTTCTATTGTTCCACCAAGGCATGTTTAGTTAGTGAGTAAAGGCAAAGGAATATTAATATCTCCCAGATCCAGGATTACAAATTATTGCTAATATGATCTAAGTCACGTGCCTAGATATACACAAGTACCCAGAATCCACTCTCTCAATTTATTAGTAGAGGTAATAAAATGGTGAAGTCTGGGATTTTTGCTTAAAGTCATCCTATGTAAACCAATATTTTAAAACACTTGAATAATTTTATCCTGTAATCATTTAACAGTATAAACTCAAAGTTTCAACTAACTGACAAGAATAGTACTTAAAATAAACATTGTGCTTCTTGTTTAGAATCAATTGATATTCTGTGACAAAAGTATTAAGAATTCAGAAGTATTAAAGAGGACATAATTTAAAGAATGAACAAAGGAAAAACTTCCTGCTAATCTCTGTTTGTTCTAATAACTTGCACATTCAGCTCAGAAGATGTGTTCTATTGTTTTAAGATAAGATAATAGGCTGTATTTCATATGCAGCCCATATCTAAAAATATTGAGAATCAAATCTTTTGTCCATCATCATTGTCAAAACAAATCTTAAGTATTATATGATGTAGTAAGAAATAAGCAAACCAGAAAAAAAACCACAATCATTTTAGTTTCTACAATAATAATCCTAATTTTTTGTGTGCATATGTATTTCAAAACACCTTACAGAGAAAAACTACTATCAGCAAAATTAAAAACTTGATAGTGATCCACGGTTTAATTTTTTGAAACACAGAGAAACAATTTTCTTTAAGGACTTTAATGACAGAATAGAAGTTAAGGTAGTACCATTTTTTAAGTCTGACATGTCTAGAAATCTGCAACTTTTTTTTTAATATGGTTAGCTCAAGTTTATAAATATTGATTGTAAAAAGCCTCTTCAGCTAATAGTATTTTTTTTATATTTTTATTATTATTTTTTAAATAATTTTTTGTTGCAGTAACATTGGTTTATAACATTGTATAAATTTCAGGTGTACATCATTATACTTCTATTTATGCATAGATTACATCATGTTCACCACCCAAATACTAATTACAACCCATCACCAGACACATGTGCTGAATTATCCCTTTTGCCCTTCTCCCTCCCCCCTTCCCCTCTGGTAACCACCAATCCAATCTCTGTCTCTATGTGTTTGTTTATTGTTGTTATTATCTACTACTTAATGAAGGAAATCATACGGTATTTGACCTTCTCTCTGTGACTTATTTCACTTTGCATAATACCCTCAATGTCCATCCATGTTGTCACAGATGGCTGGATTTCATCGTTTCTTATGGCTGAGTAGTATTCCATTGTGTATATATACCACATCTTCTTTATCCATTCGTCCCTTGATGGGCACTTAGGTTGCTTCCAAGTCTTGGCTATTGGGAATAATCCTGCAATGAACACAGGGGTGCATGTATCTTTATGCATTGGTGTTTTCAAGTTCTTTGGAACCCAGCAGTGGAATAGCTGGATCATATGGTAGTTCTATCCTTGATTTTTTGAGGAATCTCCATACTGTTTTCCATAGTGGCTGCACCAGTTTGCACTCCCACCAGCAGTGTATGAGAGTTCCCTTCTCTCCACATCCTCTCCAACATATGTTGTTTCCTGTCTTGTTAATTATAGCCATTCTGACGGGCGTGAGGTGATATCTCATTGTAGTTTTGATTTGCATTTCCCTGATAGTTAATAATTTTGAACATCTTTTCATGTGTCTGTTGGCCATCTGTATATCTTCTTTGGAGAAATGTCTGTTCAGGTCTTTTGCCCATTTTTTAATTGGGTTGGTAGTTTTTTTGTTGTTGAGATGCATGAGTTCTTTATATATTTTGGAGATTAAGACCTTATCAGATGTATGGTTTGCAAATATCTTCTCCCAATTGTTAGGTTGTCTTTTTGTTTTGTTGATGGTTTCTTTTGCTGTGCAGAAGCTTTTTAGTTTGAGATAGTCCCCTTTGGTTATTTTTTCTATTCTTTCTCTTGCCCAGTCAGACATGGTGCTTGAAAATATGTTGCTAAGACCGATGTCGAAGAGCGTACTGCCTATGTTTTCTTCTAGAAGTTTCATAGTTTCAGGTCTTACATTCAAGTCTTTAATCCATTTGGAGTTAATTTTTGTGTATGGTGTAAGGTAAGGGTCTACTTCCATTTTTTTGCATGTGGCTATCCAGTTTTCCCAACACCATTTGTTGAAGGGACTTTCTTTTCTCCATTGTATGTTCTTGGCTCCTTTGTCAAAGATTAGCTGTCCATTGATGTGTGGGTTTATTTCTGGGCTTTCGATTCTATTCCATTGATCTGTGTGTCTGTTTTTGTGCCAGTACCATGCTGTTTTGGTTACTATAGCTTTGTAGTCTATTTTGAAATCAGGGAGTATGATACCTCCAGCTTTGTTCTTTTTTCTCAGGATTCCTTTAGCTATTCGGGGTCTTTTGTTGTTCCATATAAATTTTAGGATTCTTTGTTCTATTTCTGTGAAAAATGTTGTTGGAACTTTGATAGGGATTGCACTGAATCTATAGATTGCTTTAGCAGGTATGGACATCTTAACTATGTTAATTCTTCCAATCCAAGAGCACGGAATATCTTTCCATTTCTTTGTGTCTTCTTCAATTTCTTTCAGCAATGTTTTATAGTTTTTGGTGTACAGCTCTTTCACCTCTTAGGTTAAGTTGATTCCTAGGTATTTTATTCTTTTTTTTGTAATTGTAAATGGGATGGTATTCTTAATTTCTCTTTCTGCTACTTCGTTGTTAGTGTATAGAAATGCAACTGATTTTTGTATGTTGATTTTGTATCCTGCAACTTTACCATATTCGTTTATTACTTCTAAAAGTTTTCTGGTGGATTCTTTAGGGTTTTCTATATATAAAATCATGTCATCTGCAAATAGTGACAGTTTCACTTCTTCCTTTCCAATTTGGAGCCCTTTTACTTCTTTCTCTTGCCTGATTGCTCTGGCTAGGACTTCCAATACTATGTTAAATAGGAGTGGTGACAGTGGGCATCCTTGTCTGGTTCCTGTTCTTAGAGGGATAGGTTTCAGTTTTTCACCATTGAGGATGATATTAGCTGTGGGTTTCTCGTATATGGCCTTTATTATGTTGAGGTACTTTCCTTCTATACCCATTTTATTCAGAGTTTTTATCATAAATGGATGCTGTATCTTGTCAAATGCTTTCTCTGCATCTATTGAGATGATCATGTGATTTTTATTCTTCATTTTACTAATGTGGTGTATTACATTGTTTGATTTGCGAATGTTGAACCATCCCTGCATACCTGGAATAAATCCCACTTGATCATGGTGTATAATCTTTTTAACGTATTGTTGTATGTGATTTGCTAGTATTCTGTTGAGGGTTTTTGCATTGATGTTCATCAGTGATATTGGCCTGTAGTTTTCTTTTTTTGTGTTGTCTTTGTCTGGTTTTGGTATCAGGGTAATGTTGGCTTCGTAGAATGAGTTAGGGAGCTTCCGACCCTCCTCAATTTTTTGGAAGAGTTTGAGAAGGATAGGTATTAAGTCTTCTTTGAATGTTTGGTAGAATTCACCAGGGAAGCCGTCTGGTCCTGGTCTTTTATTTTTAGGGAGGTTTTTGATTACTGTTTTGATCTCCTTCCTGGTGATTGGTCTATTCAAATTCTCTACTTGTTCTTGATCCAGTTTTGGAAGGTTGTATGATTCTAAGAATTTATCCATTTCTTCCAGATTGTCGAATTGGTTGGCATATAGCTTTTCATACTATTCTCTTATAATCTTTTGTATTTCTGAGGTGTCTGTTGTAATTTCTCCTCTTTCATTTCTAATTTTACTTATTTGTGCCTTCTCTCTTTTTTTCTTGGTGAGTCTAGCTATAGGTTTGTCAATTTTGTTTATCTTTTCAAGGAACCAGCTCTTGGTTTTATTAATTTTTTCTATTTTTTTTTGGTCTCTATTTCATTTATTTCTGCTCTGATTTTTATTATTTCCCTTCTTCTACTGATTTTGGGCTTTGTTTGTTCTTTTTTTTCCAGTTCCTTTAGGTGCCTTGTTAGATTGCTTATTTGAGATTTTTCTTGTTTGTTGAGATAGGCCTGTATCGCTATAAACTTCCCTCTTAGAACTGCTTTTGCTGTATCCCATAAATTCTGGCATGTTGTATTTTCATTTTCATTTGTCTCCATGTATTTTTTGATTTCTTCTTTGATTTCTTTGTTGACCCAGTCTTGCTCAGTAGCATTTTGTTTAATCTCCACGTATTTGTGGCTTTTCTGATTTTCTTCCTATAGTTGATTTCTAGTTTCATACTGTTGTGGTCAGAAAAGATGCTTGGTATTATTTCAATCTTCTTAAATTTATGGAGACTTGTTCTGTGGCCTAATATGTGATCAATCCTGGAGAATGTTCCATGTGCATTTGAAAAGAATGTGTATTCTTCAGTTTTTGGATGGAATGCTCTGTATATATCTACTAGGTTGATCTGTTCTAGTGTGTCATTTAAGGCCAATGTTTCCTTATTGATCTTCTGTTTGGATGATCCATCCATTGGTGTAAGTGGAGTGTTAAAGTCCCCTACTATTATTGTGTTACTGTCTATTTCTCTTTTTATGTCTGTTAATAATTGCTTTATATATTTAGGTGCACCTACATTGGGTGCGTAGATATTTACAAATGTTATATCCTCTTGTTGGATTGTTCCCTTGATCCATATGTAATGCCCTTCCTTGTCTCTTTTTACAGTTTTTGTTTTAAAGTCTATTTTGTCTGATATGAGTACTACAATCCCAATCCAGCTAATAGTATTTTTAAAAAGAAGATATTTTTTTAGATATTGGTGAACTATAACAATAAAAAAAGAAATATTTTATATTGTGGACATCATTCTTTTTTAAATACACGCTATATAACGTAAGAAATTACCTTATTTACTTAATATTGTTTATAGTTTGGCTATATAAGAAAAGTACCTTAGACAGTGATGTCACCTGAATAAAATGTGGGGGAATGAGAGAGGTACAATCCTCACATATTAATTTAGGATTTGTGAGTGCAGAGCAATGCATAGTGGGAAAGTGAGTCCTTGATTTAAGGCCTTTCAGTCTAACAGGAGCAGCAAGGCAGATACCAACATAAATAGACAACTTAATAAACAATTACACTATACAACCTGATCTGGTTGTACAGAACTGTACACCTCAGGGCTAGGTAACTAGGATGTCAGACACAGGCAGAAAGGATAAGCAGATGGGCCTAATCTTAAAGGTAGAGAATCAGAAGGTAGATGTGGATAAAATAAAGACTGGGATTTGCAAGAAAAGGAGGTGAGGTATAGCAAATTATGGGTTTGCAAATCTTGCATGAGATAAAAACCAGTATCAGTATTGGATGGCCACTAGCAATGGAATTATATTACGAATGCTTGAAATTGATAAGATATTCGAAAAGAGTCTCTGTCAACCTAGGACAGATGATAGAGAAGTTAATTAGAATTAACACAGATTTGGCAGAGAATAGGGTGGATTGTGCTGGGCTAGTTTGGAATCCTGGTAAGGAGAGAAGACTTCATGAGGGAGGTGGAGTGATTATTGAGCTTTAAAAAATAAGAGTGAAACTGCCAGATACTTCATGATCATTATTATTGCCTAATATTTATTTTTGTTGCTTCCTAATACATTGAGTAAACTGCAAGACTTACCTGCAGGGGGAAACAGGAACTCTGTCTCTGACGTGCAATTCCACTTCAATGCACACTTAATTGAAATGAATTTGTAGTGTGACATCATGTAGTTATTATAATTGGACAAACACATCTGGGTTTAATTTAACTTGATGAACATATTATAAGGGGTATAAAAGCTTTGGAGATGGTTAGAAAAGGCTTTTGAAGCTTTATTCTTAAGAAGAGATTTTAATTTGAAAATTGAAAAAATCATAGTGATTTTTTTGCACAATTATATGGAAACTCAATAATTGAACATGGTAATAATGATGAAACTACTTGCCTAGATCCACAGGTGATGATTCTTCAATTGTTTGTTGCACAGGCTCAGAGAGGAAAAAATTAAGTACATAATCACTCTGAAAAATAAGACAAAATATTTCTTTATATCTTATATTTATTTATTGCTCTTATTCACTAGTATATGAAAAAAGTGACCCAAATATATAATTATTTGTTCATAGATACTCGTTATAGATTCCATAGAGACAAATATATTAGTAAGTTTATTAAGTCAAAGCTGTAATTATACTCTAAGTTAAACTAATCTTTTATGAGACTGGATGTCTGATTATTTTGCATTTCTTCAAGAGGCTCAGGTGTGCTCTGCCCTTGGTGCTTAGCATAATGTTTGTGTCGGGGGAAGAGGGAGAATCTCCCTCTGCCCTTTCCCTTAAGGTTCTTATGGCTGGCCAAATAATTAACAAGACAGGTGAGCAGGAGAAAATAATACCAAGTTTAATAACATGTATACATGGGAGAAAGCAGGGACACTGCGTTTCTCAACACAATAGCAGAAATTCTCATCTTAAGTACCATGTTCAGCCAATGACAAAGGAGGATGTTGCGGGTGGGGGGAGTCAGTTACAGGAGATTACCACTAAAGCACAGTAAACAAGAGTAAGATTATTATGCAGATTTAAGGTCTCACCTTCCACATTGATAAGCCTCTAGAAATGAGGCCATCCCCCCCCTTCCCAAAACAGAGAGGGAGATACCTTTACAAATGGAGATTTCCCTTATAAATGAAAATGTTTGTCTGGCAACTCCTTGCAGGGCCATCCAGAGAATGTGGCCAGAGAGACAGAACTTCCAATAAGATGGGCTTGTTGGTGCCTTTCCTATTGTAACATTTATCCTACATTATCTTTACAGCCATCGTGATAGAAGATCTGTTCCAGGAAGGAGCCACCATGTCAAATTCTTTAGGTTAGTGGGGGAGGTCAAATGTCCCTCAGAGAAAACAATCAAGGTAAAGAGATATATTTTAGGATGGCCAAATCTTGATCTCCCACATTTGCATTCTTGAATTTTACAATTATGCATGAATCTCACACTTTCCTTTTCTAGAAGCCTTGGGCAAGGCTTTCAGAGAAAAATTACTCTCAGTAGGACACAGATGCTCACTTAGTAATCATTACTCCTCAAGTTTCAGTTCTAGGAACACTGAGTACCAACTATACCAACGGCATCAAGGAATATTAGAGGATATTTAGAAACTGAAAGATGCATAAAGTGATCCTTTTCTTTCGTTCTTTCTTTCTTTTTTTTTTGTGAGGAAGATTGGCCCTGAGCTAACATCTGCCAATCCTCCTCTTTTTGCTGAGGAAGACTGGAACGTGGGCTAACGTCCAGGCCCATCTTCCTCCACTTTATGTGGGACACCGCCACAGCATGGCTTGCCAAGCAGTGCATCAATGCGTGTCCGGGAGCTGAACCGGCAAACCCCGGGCCGCCACAGTGGAGCACGTGCACTTAACCGCTTGTGCCACCAGGCTGGCCCCAAGTGATCCTTTTCTTTAAAACATCATCTATGGAGGAAACAGATTATATTGAATGCTTTAATAGAAATTCTAGTTATGTAAAATTTTAGTACAGAGAAGTGAGTGTGCTTCTCTTTTAAATTGAGATGATTACAAACAAATTGACATTTCATCTGGGCTCCAAAAGAATGGTTAACTGGTGAATCAGAATAGTTTTTCCTTAGTGACATTGGCATATTTTTTGTTTTAAGCCATTATATAACCAAAGCAGCCCTCCCCATGAGACCCTACATTGTTATCTGAAGTGCAGCACTAAATCATTGATTATTTCCTGTGACTATCATAAGCTGATGCCATAGTAGCTGTCAAAACTGCCTGACATTCCCCTTGGCCAGTCTTCTCTTTTGTTCTGTGCAGTGGCTCTTTCAAACCTCTCCCACGCAATTTAAACTTCCAATTCTGACTCCTTCTTTGCTGATGATTTTGTCTCTACTTTAAAGAAAATAAAAGGCAAACGGAAACTCGTAAATTTCCTGCCACAAAATCTACAGACTCACAAAGCCACGTGTTGTTTTTTCTTCCTGTTACAGTGGAAGAAGTATCTCTCTTCCCATCTATTATAAGTTGAATTGTGTCCTCCCAAAACTCATATGTTGAAGTCCTAACCCACAATACCTCAGAACATGATCTTATTTGGAAATAGGGCAATTGCAGACGTAATTAGTTAAGTTAGGATGAGGTCATCTGGTGTAGGGTGAACTCCTAATCCATTATGTCTGGTGTCCTTCTAAAGAGGGAGAATTTGAACACAGACACTTACGTAGGGAAGACCATATGAAGAGACATAGGAAGATGGCCATCTCAGGCCAAGGAAAGAGGCCTGGAACAGATTCTTCCTTCCCAGCCGTCAGAAGGACCCAACCCTGTTGATACCTTGATTTTAGACTTTCAGCTTCCAGAACTGTGAGACAATATATTTCTGTTGTTTAACACCCAGTCTGTGGTACTTTGTTATGGCAGCCCCAGCAGACTAAAACACCATCCAACACTGATCCCTTCATCTATGTCCTGGATTCTATTCCTTCCTCCTCAGGAACCTTGTAGAATATCCCAATCTATATGTTAATATCTTTACCTTCTTTCTTTCTTTTTCATCAGCATAAAGTATGGTCAACTCTCTCCATTTTAACAACTTACAAACAGATGAGTCAAACCAAACAAAGTATAATCACACACAAAAAATATCTTGTCAGTAATGCCCCCTTTCAAATCCTGTGTTATTTTTCTCCTCTTTGGCGCAAACACACTATGGAAAGAGCTGTCAACACTCGCATTGGTTCCACTTCTTCAGCTTCTACTCACTTTATGATCTACCACATTCAGGTTTCTGCCACTAACCTTCCTCTGAAAATGCTATTACCATCATTCCTAACAAACTTTCTCATTTTTCCAAATCCAGTGCGGATTTTCTTGGCTCTTAGATAGCTACTCCATTTTTAGTGAAATACTCTCTTTCATTTACTTTTATGATACCAATCTTCCCAGTTTCATTTTTTTTTTCATTTGTCCAGCCATCTCTTCTTAGACTATTTTTTATCAGGCTCCTTTTTTCCTTTTTTGCTTATAATTTGAATTCTAGTGTCCCTCACTTTTAGATCCATCTCTCTCATTACTCTAACACATTCTTTCTGGGTGATGTTATGCCTTTCAGTGGCTTCTATAACGATGCACAAATCTAAACCTTAATCCCAGATCTATCTCCTGAGCCTCAGACCTCTATACCAAAATACTTATTTATTGACTGTTACAAAGACAATTAAAACCCAAAAGATGCATCACTAAATGCATTTTCTTTCTCTTCAATTTACTACTTCTCCTGTGTCCAGGCTCAAAAAAATGTGTATGTTTTTGGACTCTCCATTCTCCCTTACCTCACACATAAACTTAATTGCTAAATCCTATGGATTTCACCTCCTTAATAACTCACCTACTCATATCTTCCTTTCAGGTACACTGCCATCTTCCTAATTCTAGCATCATCACTTCTCACCTAAGTTACAGCAGGGGTTCTAAACTCTTATCTTGCTACCCTTTATTCCAATCTATTCTCTACACAATTGCCAAACTAATCTTTCAAAATTAAAATCTAATAATTAACTACTTAAAATCTGGCAGTGGCTCCCCATTGCTCCTAAGAAAAAGATCAACTGCTTAACAAAGCTTTTAAGACCTTTCTTGATTGGGATCTTGCTCATTTCCCTACCTTTATCTCTCACCATTTCTCTTCTAGTATTTTATGCTTAACTACGCTGATTTATATTTATTTCCTCAAGTGTCTCGTACTCTCTCACCCCCCTCTCTTCCTACATGCTCCTTTCTCTATCCTTTCCACCCTTATCCACCCATTTGCCCAAGGTTTATCACATGCTCTTCTCTCTACTCTTGTTAGCCTAATCAATGAGATATCAAGAGCAGAGATTGTCATGTACTCACTCATGCCTTATACAGTA
This sequence comes from Diceros bicornis minor, assembly GCF_020826845.1. Lineage (NCBI taxonomy): Eukaryota > Metazoa > Chordata > Mammalia > Perissodactyla > Rhinocerotidae > Diceros > Diceros bicornis. Next base: position 43,122,539 of record NC_080756.1, read on the forward strand.
TTTCTGCTCAATAAATATTTGTTAACAAACTGAGATCTGTCTTCAGATATAGAATACACTGGTTTTCTAATGCAAATATTCTTAACGATATAGCAGTTTCATGCATCATTGTAAATTAGTTAATTATCAATTTTGATCTTTATGTATTGATCTCCTGTGAACATGTTTAGTAAGAATCTATCCTCAAGAAATGTATCTATAGTCAGGAAGCTGATGAAATTAAGTTTTTTACTTTGAAAACCTAAAGTCAAACTTCAGACTTGTGCAAAATTTGTTGAAGGAAATTTGACCTTCTTTGGCCTTTGACAACTAGTCAATTATTCTTCTCTGGCAACATTTTGACCTCATCACCCAATGGTTATTAAACTTCAATAGTAGGCAGAATATCTTCCCAATTAGTGTCCAAAATGTCACCACTAACTAATTATTCCCTTGTGTTTACACTGTCATATCCTTGAAATCCTCATTTGTAATTCTGGGTGTGGGTGACATACTAAATATTAATTCCTTATTGTAACAAGATTGTTTTCATTCTTGAGGAGAAATATGATCCAGTGTCAATGGAGCGAGAAATCAATAAAAGAGATGAACTAGTAGAAAAAGTAATATTGCTAGATCTCAAAATAATCAATTTTAAAATTTTCTCAAACTGGGCTTTACTTATGTGCATGCATCCCACAGCTTTTCAGCACACTGTACCACTGGATAGTTTGGAGAATTATAGAAATGTTAGCGCTACAATTTCTCTCACTGACAACCTGGACCAGTGTTCCCAGTTGGGTTTGTATTGACCCCCGAGCAGTGTGGCTACATTTAGTTATGTAGGTTGTATACTGAGCAACTCTAGGGGTACCATTTTTATATTGACTATAGGTATAATCATACTCAGCAGGGCTCCCCATATGTAGGGGTACCAGATATAGTAAATGAAAACAGAGCAGACCCATGCAATACCTGTAACATACTTAGACTAAAAAAAATTATTTGTTTATCTCAAATTCAAATTTAACTGGGTAGCCTGCATTTTATCTAGTTATCCTACAATATGAGGCTTTTAGAAAATGTGTGGGCAACTTTTGCTTGTCTCATTGACTGGAGGGTACAATTAATGGCAATTAATGGACAAGGTCACTTATTCTAAAAGTCCTAAAATACAGAGGAGATTCTCACATTATGAAGAATGTTGCTTTTCTACTTAATTCTTCAAATGGTAATAGTTTCCCAGGTAAAAAACTCCGAATTTAACTACTTCATTCTAGAAATGAGAAAACTGAACACCAGATAGCAAAAGCGCCTGACTGAAATTAGTACAAAAGAAAGACTGGTAGTGTGTTGTCCGTAAGCCCAGGCCCACCTGTGTTACCACTGCCAATGGTCTATAGATATGATGAGTGCATATGGCGGACAGGTGGGAGATGTGGCTAGAGAGAGTCCTAGAGCATGTTAGTCTTCTGTGTGAGCTTAAAGCTACTGTGACCTATTGATGAATTTTAAGCAGAAAAGCACTATGATCAGATATTTTTCACAAAGAATGCAGTGCAGTGAGGAGAAAAGAAAAAAGAGCAGCCATTCTTGGAGAATATCATCAGCAAAATTCCTCATATGTTCAACATATTATATTCTCTGAGCATTCCATTCTGCTTTCCCTTTAAGTCTCTTAAATGGTAGCTGTGCTCTCTCTCATCCCCTTTACAATCCTGGTCCTGGTGGTGGAGTAGGTACCCTTTTTGCATCTCCTTGCTCTTCTAAGCTCCGCTCTTTCTTCCTTTATAAGAATGCCCTACTTTGAATATCATGTCTACTGACTATATTGCCCTCTTCCCCATATTGTTGCACTCGTGTACTGATTTCTAGATCATAGGCCTCCATTTCGCGAACATTTTTAACCCTGGAACATTGTCATTTTCTCCAAAAGTACTCATCATAACTCACACTTATTTTTATATTCACACATATCATCCTTCCTTATGGTAGATTCTTTGTTTTCACTTTTCTTGTCCAGTGATCTTGTTCTGCATACTACACAGCCACTCCCTCTGATGCTTTCATCTTGTTTTGACCAGTGACTGAAGCCCTTCCACTGTCTTGATTTCCAGCATCCCAGTCTACAACCACCATCTCCCTCCTTTCCAGCTCACGCCCTCTAGTTATACAACTCAAACAATCTGTTGACTTTAAGACCTTTTCACTGGCCCTAACCCCTTTCATATTCCTCCTCTGCCGATTTGGATCCCATGGTCGATATTTATAGTAACTTCCTTGCATACTCCTTTCAACTCCTTTGGCCCTCTTTCCCTTTATTTTATTACTCACTTGGCAAAAGATCCAACTCTGGTTACCCTCTGCCAACTCTGCAACTGTAACTGGCCCACTGAATGTTGCTGGAGAAAAGCACTCAACCATGCTTACTGGTCTTACTGTTGCCTCATGTCCACTACCCTCAAGTTAGTGTTCAGGATTTTCTGTCAATTCTACACATATCACTAGTCCATTTATTCTTCTACTCAGCTACAGGACTATTTAACACCTTATCCTCACTCCTCAAAATGCCAATAAACTTTCCCTCTCTTTCAGTCTGCTCAAGGCTGGTCTTCAGAAACAGAAAAGAACAAGCTCCCACCAACACATGAGTCATCTTACCTTACCTCTGCCCTTTCCCCCATTATATGGGTAGACTGTCTGTGCTTTAATTTGAGACTGATTTGGGCACTAGATCCTACTCCCTCCTCTTTATTCAAGGTCATCACTCTGGTCTATGGCTAAATTCTCATTTCTCCCTTGTTTCATCAACTTTTGCTTCTTCAATGGATCTTCCACCAGCATATAAATATGTTATAATTTATTTCAGTAAACAAAATTCTTGACTTACATTTCCCTGCTCAATATTTTTTTCCTGTTCACCCTTAGAGAAAAGCTCCTGCAAGGATTGTTTTCTACTCTCTATCCCAAATTCCTCTCTTCATATTCTCTTTTGAACCATTCTAATCAGGTTTTTGTTCCTAACATTCCCATCAAACTGTTCTCGTTAAAATTCACCAGTGATACCCATTTTGCTAAATCCAGTGGTCAATTTTCAGTTTTTGACCCATCAGTAGCATTTGAAACAGCTGATCATTCCTTCTTTGAAATAATTTCTTGTCTTGAATTCCAGGCACCACAGTCTTCTGGTTTCCAAAAGGTTGCTTCTTTTCAGTCTTTGTTGATTCTCTCCTATCTTCTCAAACTTTGAAATTGGTTTGCTGCATGGTCTAGTCCTCAAACCTCTTTTTGTTTTAAATTTTTTTGTGAGGAGATCAGCCCTGTGCTAACATCTGCCAATCCTCCTCCGTGTTTTTTTTTGCTGAGGAAGACTGGCCCTGGGCTAACATCTGTGCCCATCTTCCTCCACTTTATATGGGATGCCGCCACAGCATGGCTTGCCAAGCAGTGCGTTGGTGCGCGCCTGGGATCTGAACCAGCGAACCCCGGGCTGCCACAGCCGAGTGCGCGCACTTAACCGCTTGCACCACCGTGCTGGCCCTCTCAAACCTCTTTCTTTATATTTACATTTTCACCCTAAGTAATCTCATCCAGTCTCATAGCTTTGAAAACCAATTATTTGCTGACAACTCCAATATTAATATTTCCAGCCTCTCTTTTCCCCTCAAGACATTCAACTGTCCATTTCACATCTCTACTTAGAAGTTTCATAAGCAACTCAAACTTAGTGTGTTTAGATCCAAACTCCTGATTGTCCCCATTCCCTACTACTCCTTCTACAGTTTTCTCCAACACAGCAAATATTCAACCAATGCAAACTTGTATGGCCAGAAAGGTGGGTTAGTGGCTGGCAGTCATCCTGATTGGTCAGTGCCTGTGCCCTAACAGTTGTTAAATATTTGGAACATCCCTCCTATGTGGAATATTATATACTTGGTAAATAAATTAGTAAATGATTGGGATTTGTCTTAGAGACTTTAAAGTTATTGGTCTTTGATATCAATGGTTCCAGGGAAATACATTTCCAGGGAACTGTATTAAGCTATATTAAATGCTCTATGAAGTTATATATATTTTTTCTTTGCTAGAGTAGATGTTTATCTAACTAATATGGGATTTTAAATGTTTAACAATGTGCTTTTTTTTTTTTTTTTTTTTTTGTGAGGAAGATCAGCCCTGAGCTAACATCCTTGCTAATCCTCTTCTTTTTGCTGAGGAAGACCGGCTCTGAGCTAACATCTATTGCCAATCCTCCTCCTTTTTGTTCCCCAAAGCCCCAGTAGATAGTTGTATGTTATAGTTGCACATCCTTCTAGCTGCTGTATGTCGGACGCGGCCTCAGCATGGCCAGAGAAGCGGTGTGTTGGTGCGCGCCTGAGATCCGAACTTGGGCTGCCAGTAGCGGAGCGTGCACACTTAACCGCTAAGCCACGGGCTGGCCCTAACAACGTGCTTTTAAATTAGAAATTCAGTCAACAAAAAGCAAATTTTAAAGCCAACTGAGCAATTTTAAATTAAAATCTCCATCAGCTTATATTTTAAGTTCAGAGTTCTTATTAATATTTTGTCTACCAATTATATTAAGTAATTTGTAATTTAAAATGATTTTTTGAGAGAGCTGATCAGCTCTCTCTCAAAGTTGTTCAAAATCTAAATATTTTTCCTGTATCATGTGAACATATTCTTCTTCTCCAAGACCACAGAGAGCTAAAGTACTTGCAAAGATCAGAAGTAATGTAATAAAACACTGAGATCAATTTTTTCTTTCTTTAAAATAACACATTAAGAATTCCCATTTATTAACTGGCCAGCCAACATCTATAATTGGCTGCAAGATTTGGTTTTAGTGAGTTAAAACAATAAGCTAAATCTATCTCTCTTGAACACCATGAAGTGCTGTAAAAATGTGAATTTAAAAATGAATTCCCATAAGAGTTTTAAATCAAAGTTGAACAGCAATTGTATTTTATTGCCTTTTTCATAAAGTAGCTTGTCAGAATGTCCAGTCTTTAATGTAGTTCAACCCACTATTTTTGTATCGGAGTTACAGCGAAGAATGACACTATGAACAATAGCGAACTTCTGAAGAATCTTTTATAATTCTGGTTCTAAAATGTCATCAGCATTTTACTAGACTCTGAAAAATAATCTTGGTTTCACTGATGGTACACATATGACATTTACCCTGCCTGCAATGTAATCTCAACCAGGTCCAAATAGGAAAAGAGCAATGTAGTGACAAATGTAGTAATTAACATCTGGGTTTAGCAAGCAGGGAACAAGAAACATATATTCACCATTAAAATAGGACATACCCATTTGCATTTATTTTGACATTTGATTTTTTTTTTTTTGCTTTAAAAAACTAACATTGCTTAACCCTTAAGTGATATCATTCTCTATTTTAAGGGACTTCTAGAAATCAGCAACAATACTGAGGAGAGCTAAAAATCACAATGAATATGGCTTTAAATTTTTAAAACAAGCTGTTTGTATATCTCTGCTAAACTCAAACATGGGTACACATTTGTTGTGGTAGTACTGCAATAATTTGCTATAACTTTTATTACATGTTTATATTGCTCTTTTTACAGATCTTATTTAGTTCACAACACAGTTCCACCAAAACTGCAAAATTTAAAGAAGCAAAAGGAATTCTTATCACAACTATAATTTGCTTATAGAATGAAACTTCAAACATTGAAAGAAAAAAAGAAGTTTCTATCAGTTTGAGAGAAGAGAGTAAAACTAAACAAACAAAAGCCAGGTAGATATGGAACGAGGATGTTTAAACTGATGCTGGCAATCTCATTACAAGAGATATTGGGATAGTGTTTAATTGTGGTCTTCATTTACATCTATTTTCTTTTATCGACAGATTGTGTGTGTCTGTGTTTGTGTATGCATGTGTGAGAGAGCAGGAGACAGAGGAGTGGGGGAGGGGGGGAGGAGAGAGAGAGAGAGAGAGAGAGAGATATGGTCCTAGAAATTTACAGGCATCCGTCTATCTGTGCTTCTCTTGTGAGTTTAGACCAAACCCTCAGAGACCTCTCTCCCATCTAACTTAACTCTGATATCTGATACAGGACTTTAAAGCAGTCTGTTTATCTCATCTCCTTGACAAAAGACAAGACTTGTTACAGTTGATAATGTCTCTAGAAGAAAACACAATAATATTTGATTTTAGCAAGTTAAGGTTGTCCAGGTTCATATTCAACCTACATCTTCTACTTTCTTTTCTCCTCTTATTCCACTCACTGCCATATCTTATTTATGTTTATGTCTGCATTTATTACTATATTATAAACTCATTGAGAGTAAAGTGCATATTGCATTATTTTAATCTCTCCAATTTGTTCTCTACAACCAACTTAAAGCTCTTAATCTAGAGTGTTATACATAGTAAGTGCTCAATAAAAATTTTAAAATCTTTACAAAGTTACATACAATGATGTAAACATTGTTAAATAGTTTTAAATAGTTACAAACAAATGTACCATATAACTAAAAATAAAATGTGAGTTTTAGTGTATAGGCATAATAGGATTCTTTGCTTTTCCTACACTGCCATGTAACAAGCAACTATGAAAGAAGAAAAGTATTTTTAGAAGAATTTTTCTAGGGCCAGAGATGAGGATTATCCTATCATGGGAGTATTCAGCACAAATATTATAAATTTACTTTAAATCTCTTATTTTATTAGAAGAGGAAAGAAAACTTGCGCATGTATAAAAACTTCCTCAAAGCCAGTCATATCTTAAAATAATTAAAATATTTGTTACACCCTTGATTTCACAGATTTTAGTGTTTATGTAGATAATTTTGTTAATATATATGAGGAAAGGCAAGAACTAAATTAATGTTACAAAATTTTAAACATTTCAAAATAACATGATTTACTTTGGAATTATTTGTGTGATTTTTAGGCCAATAATGTTTTATGTAGTTAATCTTAAAATAATTTTTCATTTCTTGAATATGAACAAACTGACTCAGGCAAGAGTCTACCAACACAAGAAGACACATAAAGCTTTCACCGTGATTAATCCATTTGAAGACAATTGAAGACTGACTATATTATGCATCACAGAGAACCTGGGTGATTAGTCAGGTCACACTGCTTATTAACGCTAATCAGCATCTGATGATATCCATGTGAAACTATTACTGTTCTGTCACTATATAATCATAATGAGTATTGTATCAAGATCCATGAAGTTCCTTAGGAATAAGGGAAAGAAAAACTCAATGTGGGAACTTATGAACGTCTTTATGAGGCCACTGGCATGTATCAACATAGACAGAATATTGACAATGACTGTAATCTCCTTAGGGCAGCGTCCATGTCTGATTTCTACTTTCTAGAGTAGAATTTCCCAAACCTGGCTGTGTACCTGAATCATTTGTGTTCTTAAAAACCAGCACAGATACCTAGATATCACCCTCTACCTATAGAACCCCCATCTCTAAGGATGGGACCTCAGAACATACTTATTAAAACCTCTGCAAGTTATTCTGAAACAACTGATCACTAGGTACTGTTTTGGCACCCCTGGCCAGAGAATACATGATGTAGGCAATCAGTAAACACTTGTGGAATGACTGAGACAGTAGTTTTTGAAAGTGGCAGCTAACATGCCAGTGGACATATTTAATTTTTGTTGATTTGATTTTTGTTAATATAGCACTACTTTATTTTGTAGTACAGAGAGGACAACTAACAAATGAGATGTAGGTTTTACATCTCAGGGAGGTATTTTATTGTACTCTAAATACTCACAGTGCAAAATTCAATTAAATTAATTAGCGAGGTGTTACTTTAGGAGAACACCTAAACTTTCCATTACTTACTGATTGAGACACAAAACCGAAGCCCTTATAATATCAGCTTCCTTTCATATGAGACTATTACGGAACAAAATGAGATTCTCCTCTTTGGAAGTCCAGTGTTAGAAGATGGCTGATGTGTTCTCACTTGGAGCATTTCTAGTATCTGTGATTTCACAATAGTATCTCATGTTTGATGATATAAGTGCTTCTTCTTTATTCTTCTCCTCTATTTTTTTTTACACTCAAATCCTAGACCTTAATTCATACAAGACAAAAACAGTGTGGTGCCTGAAATTTCTTCAGCCTTCCTTTCCCTAACTACTGACCAATAGAGATTAACACAACACAAAACAAAATAAAAACACCTCTTTTGGGGGCGTCTACAGTAGTACTTTAATTTAGCACATTAGTAAATGTGAATGTGATGAAAACTGTGAGCTACATGTTTGGTGGTTTTGTTCATCTGTCTCTATGCAGCAGTGACTATGATGGGCAACCATATTCACCGAGCCTCACTGTGCTATATGGCACCTTTGCAAGTCTTTCCTACCTGTATATGCCTGACTCTTTTGCTTCCTCTCTCATAACAGTAGTCTGCTGACACTTCTATATGAGGCCATCCTACGGGCAGATACATTTAGGAGTTCCCTATTGACAGCCTGCTGCCACATGAAGACAGATCTCAGTATTCATCCTATTCACACTAGGACCAGAAATCAGAAGCCTCTCCATTTTGCACTTATTTGCCTCTGCCTAAATAGGTCAAAGCCTGACACTTTAATGGTTACTAAATGTTTTGTCAATTATCCTGAAAAGGCATAGTTTTCCATATAGCGTTAGTATAATCAGTAAGGCAGCCCCCTTGACATGCACAGATGATAATCCCATCCACCATCCCCTCAGCTCTTTCCCCTATAGACTGCCATATCCATGTGGCCTTTGACTATAGCATAAGTGAATGGAAATGACCTTTAGAGAATGTCAGAGTTAGTAAAGGACATTAAGATGTCAATATTCTATATTCTTGAATATGCAAAAAGAACTTGAAATTCAATGAAATAAAGTTGCCTTGATCTTATAGGGCAGAAGCCTCTGTTATAACTCATTTCCCATTACTTATTGATTGAGACACAAAACCAAATATATTCAAAAGATATAATACAATTTATATTGAATAGGCAAGTACAATAGTCTATATTCATGCATATGCCTTATATCTACACATAATAATTTATTATAGTGTAGCTTTCCTATTGTCCATCACTGTTTTCAACAATTATTTTACACCTTTGGTTTCAGTTTCCCTATTACATGTTTCTATTTCCATGATGAACACATACTGTTCCTTTCTTTCTCTTTGCTCCTAACAGACATACTACAAATGTGCTCTGAGTGATCTTTCTGAAGGGTACAATCATGACCTAGGGCACAATTATTGCTCATTCTTTATGAGCACGGCCAGGCAATGTTCCTGGGCCTAGGTAACCAGTAGAGCCTGTCCCAGAGCTGGAAACTAGCAAGATTCTCAAGATCATTATCAAGCCAGAGGTCTCTGTCGTGGAGCTCATGTGGGATTATACACTGGAGTGAAGAAAAATATTAAAATTACATTAATATTTATTTTGTAACATCACCTAAATTTTTTCCATATTTTCTGTTTTTCTGCAAATTTTAAAACCTTCATCACTTATTAGTGTAGTAATTTACATATAAAACATAAATTACATAAATAAATTATGTTTTCAAAGCATGACCTAATTTATCTTTTAAAAAACTGGTAAGATGTAAGAATAAATAAGAGACCACTGCTAAACACTTTTCAGATGCAAATTTTCCATCTCTTGAAAAGCAACACAAAATCTCATAGGTTAATCTTGCTAATGATTCTGTTATTCATTTAAAAATATTTATCAAATATTGATGAGTTTGTAACTGTGCTATACATGGGTAAAAATTGAATGAATAGTCATTGAGTTGTTTAAGCTTATGAACAAGAGGAAAGCATATAACTGTAATGGATGCTTTGTCCTTGTAGTTCCCTTTATCTAGCACAACTTTCCCCCGGCTTCTATTTACTTAGTCCTATTTGCCTTTTAATAACAACTTGAATGCCATATCCTCTGGGATGCCTTCTCTACCTCATTCGCAATTGAGTTAAGTATACCTTCTTAAGTGCTCAGGCACTTGTCCTTTGATATAAAACAGCATCTCCAGCTGAGAGTCTACCAGCCTGGAAATAATATTGTAGCACAATGTTCTTGAGTCCATATTTGCTAAAAATCAATAATGTAAGATACTTGAGTGTCTACTATATTGGAGGCCAAATGTTTGAACATGTCCAAACTGGAAAAAAAAAAAGGAGGGGGGGAGACGTCTATAGTCTGAGATAATTGTTCTCAAACATTAGCATGCTTCAGAACACGCTGGAGGGCTTGTTAAAACACAGATTGCTGGGTCTCATCTCCAAAGTTTCTGATTTAGTAGGTCTCCGATGGGGCTGAAAATCTGCATTCTCATAAGTTCCCAGGTGAGGTTCTGACTACAGTCCAATTTCTGAGCTTTGAGAACCACTAGTCTTAGGAACTGGTGACAGGGATTTAAAAGTTTCACCTCTTGCTCTTGACTATATGCAGTCCAATGCAGTCATTATTGACAATTCTGGGTTTTTTCTAATAGCCTTAGGACCCCTAAAATCTAAATTATGGGATTTTCTTCTAAGTGGGTCTATTCATCATCAAACCACAATACTACCCAACTGGGAAGTAGAGCAATGAGCCAACACCCTGAATCAGCAAACCTATAGTTAGGAGACAATTTTGAAGACATTCATTAATATATTTTTAAATTTCAGTAAGGTTTCCTTGATGTATACTGATTTAATCGACTATACAGCATATAATTTAAAAAATTCAAAACATGACTGGAGAAATAATCTCATGTAACGTCTTTCTCAAGCTCCAAGTGGAGAAAGAAGGTTGTTGAATTGACAGGCGAGTAAAACAGGGTTCTTTGATCCTTTATTAAGTCCCAGTTATGGGGTCAGTTGCAGTCCTCTTGTTACAATGCCTGTAATTTACTGAAGCTTAAAATATGTCTGCATATACAGCATGATATTATGTTCATGTTTCTTAGGTCAAGGTATACCCCAACTGCTGCTGGCATTTCATCAAGACTGCAGAGTCCAGGAATGGCCTGTTAGTGTCCTAATCAAGACTGCACTATCAGGGACACCTGGATGGGGGAAGAGGAAAGAGGAGGTTCTCAATATTTTAATCGGGAAACTCATACTAGAGGCAGTCAGTATAAGTGCTTCCATTTATTCACTACTCAATCAACAATGGGCATTTTATTAATTAGCATACTGAATGTCTGTCAGAGACGAGATTTTGTTTATAAAAATGGTAGCTTGTTGACTAGCATGATTAATATTAGAAATGGGCTTTCATTGGTGACATTAAAGTTATTCCAGATATGTGGATTAGCTAAAAATATTCCATAAATGGTTTCCATTCTTGCATCAAAAGGCAAAAAACATAATAAGCCTTGTATCTTTTACCCTTAGGGATGATGTTCTAGATAAATCCTTAAAGGATCCTATGTCTATCTAAGAACTCTGGAGGATTCTGTTAGCTTGTTACCTGCCTCTGAAACTTAGCATTTGTCTCACAGGAAGATGGTGCAAGATGGTGATAGGAACAACGAACAGTAAAGAGAGCCAGCACACCCTTGAGCATTCAGGAGGAGTTGTATCAGCTGTGTGCACGTATAGGTCGTATGTATATGTGCGTGTGTGTATGGAGGGATCTTAAGAGCTCTTTTTTGACCCATATAAGAAAGGGGAGCAGAACTGGGGTCTAGCATTTCTCTTCAACTTTCCAGGCTACTCTCAGAATCCCAGGTGAGTAATACCAAACACCTCACCAAGAAATCCTTAAATACTTTTTCAGATGGGAAGAGACAACAGACTAGATCCTTTAAATTCATTACCTACTAGAGAAAGGGTATATTTGAGCACAGGATGGGGGTGAGGAGGCAGAATGGCAGATATCTCCAAAAGCTGAAGAACAGCATGGGTGATGATTGCAGTTCTAGACTCTCATTATTGATGACGGTCGACTAGGTCATTTAGTTCAAACCTCCTGCTGAGAAGAATTGGAATAAGTAGACAATTGTTTTTTAAACTTTGCTTTAAAGCATCAGAGAGCTAACAAGATAGTGAAAAGTTACCAGGTTAGGATCTGGGCGAAGACACAGATTGTGAGCTTGGGTTTTGGCACTACTTTTCTGTTGCAGGTATTTATTGATACAGGTTGGAGCAGTGAAATGCCTGAGAGATTGAGCAGCACTTTTGACCACCCTGCAGAGTTAAGAGGGAAGAGAATGGAATCCAGAGCTTCCAGGTAGGCTCTCAGTGAATCTGCCTCACTTTGGGTTTAGAACCAAAATGGCTATATCTAAGAAACAAAGATGAACCAGAAATAGGCCCGCACAAGGGCTACAGTTCGGTTTTGAATAATCTGAACCCCTGTAATTGTATTTCAGCAACCCTAGATTGTTTATGTTCTCAGATTATAATTCTCTAGTCTAAGATAACAGCAACACAGGCCTCCAATTATTTCTACAAAGAATATTGTAGTACAATATTTGGCCACAGTAAAAGGGAAAGTTACCAGGTTCACAAGGGAACAAGACTACATGATTGAAAACCAGCAGAAACATCACACATTAGAAATGTACATGCACTGGATTCCAATAATGGAGTTTTTAGAAAAATTTTAAAACAACTATGCTTACTATTTTCAAAGAAATAATAAAAAGGACAGATTTTCAGGAAAGAACTAGAAACTAAAAAAAAGGAAATTCTAAAACTGAAAAATATAATAATTGAAATTAAGAACTCAAAAGATGGATTTAATAGTATATTAAATACAGATAAGTAGAGAATAAATAATCCAGAAGATAAGTCAGAAGAAATTATTCAGAATGTCATGGCAGGCAAAAGGATAAAAAATACAGGGTAAAGGTCTGAGACAGAGGACGCAGTGAGAAGGATTAACACATATGTGATTAGAGTCCCAGAAAAAGAGGAGAGAGGAAAAGAAATCAGCAATATCTGAAGTGATAATGACTGAGAACTTCCCAAAACTGATGAAAGATACCATGGCACGAGCTCAAGAGGCACTAAAGCTCAAGCATGATGAACAGAAACAAAGTCATATTCGAGCAAATTAAAATGAAACCGTGGAAAACCAACGGCAAAAAAAAAATATTAAAAGCAGATAAAAAAATCAAGAAAGAAATACTTTCAAAGAAGCAACAGTTATAATCAATTGATTCTAAACAGAATCAATGGAAGCTAAAAGACAATAAAATGATAGCTTTAAAGTTTTTAAAATAAAATCATTGCTATCCAAATACTAGAGTCAGCAAAACTATCTTCTAAGAGTGAAGACAAAATAAAAACTTTTCAGACAAATACAAATTTAGAGATTTTTTTTCAGCAGGAAATTCACATTAAAGGAAACGGCAAAAGGGTATTCTTCAGGTAGAGGGAAAGCAATCCGAGATGGAAAGTCAGAGTTATAAGAAGCAATAAAAATGAGATATGTGGGTAATACTAAACAAGTATTGATTGTATCAAACAAAAATAATAAGTAATTCTTAAGTTTATGGATACAAAAATATATATTATTAATATAGCATATAAAACTTAAGTGGGTCAAATAGACAATCCATGGTCACAGGAAAAATCATAGTGAAAATTGTAGAAATACTTTAAAAGAATGATAAAATACAATACTGTCCATAAAAACTTGTGAGGTGCAATTAAATCTTGATTAGGAGAGGAGATTTAGAATTTTAAACGTGTTAAATGAGGACAGGTTGAAAATAAACAAGTTAAGTAACTATCTGAGGATGTTACAAATAGAAGAGCAAAACATAACCAAAGGAAACAGAAGGAAGGAAATAATAAAGATCAAAAATAAATGAAAGAGAAAAATAATACACTCAGAAGGTCAATAAATCCCACATTTAATTTTTTACAAAGATTAGTAAAACTCATAATCCTCTGTCAAGACTGATTAGGTAATGTCATATATGAGGAATGGAAGAGTGGACATCTCCTCAGATCCTATAAATGTTAAAAAGACTAAGAGAGGATATCATGAATAACTTTATGCCAATAAATTAGCACAAATTCCTAGAGAACTATAACTTAACAAATAGACCCAAGAAGAAATAGAAAATATGAATTGTTTTACAACTCTTAAATAAATTGAATCTCTGGACCTACATGGCTTTACAAATTAAAGAAATGAAACCAATTTTATACAAACTTTTCCAGAGAGTAGGAAAAAAAAGCAAGAATTCTTTGCAACTAACATTATAAGACTAGTACATTCTTGATTCTGAAACCTGGCAAGGACATTATAAGACAGAAAACTTCTGGCCAGTATCTGGTCATAAACAAAGTTGAAAACAAATCCTAAAGAAATATTAAATCAAATCCAGCAATACATAAAAAAGATAATACATTACAACCATGTGGAGTTTATCCTAGTAATGTAAATTTGTTTAAAATTAGAAAATCCATCAATGTAATTCACCAACCACAGTAACAGAATAAAAGAGAAAAACCATTGATTATTGGATGATCACTGAAAAGCCTAATAGATTCAGAAAAAAAAATTGTTAAATTCAACCTTCTTTTCATTGCAAAAACTACTGGCAACCTAGGAAGAGAAGGAAAATTTCTTAAAATAGTAAAGGGTACCTACAAAAACCTATTTCCTACATAATGAGGAAATATTAGACACCTCTCTCCTGGATTCAGGAATAACACAAGCATGTCCACCATCACCACTTCAACATATATTGGAGGCCCTAGAGAGTATAAAATAGCAAGAAAAAGAAATATATACATACTGGAGAGGAAAAAGTAAAACTCTTATTATTTGCAGATAATACGATTGTAAGGAGAAAATTCAGAAAACAATACAGATAAATTATTAGAATTAAGAGTGAAGTTAGTAAGATTGTTGGGTAAAATGTCAATATACAAAATTAGTTGTATCTATATACTGGTGAAAAAACAGAAAAATAATTTTAAAAAGGTATCGTAAGATATCTAGTATAACAAAATATTTTTAAGACCTCGATGCACAGAATCAGCTGTTATTGAGAAAAATTTTTTTAATGATTTAACTTTACATGGAAATGCAAAAGTCCAAGAAGAGCCAAAAGACTGAAGAATAAGGATAAAATAGGAGGACTTACTCTGCTAGATATCAAGACTTATCATAAAGCTATAGTAATTAAGACTGTTGCCACAAGGATAGACAAAGAGATCACTGGCATAGAATGTAGAGCCCTGAAGTAGACACAAACCTAGATGGATATTTAAATTATCACATATGTGGCACTGCAGAACAGCAGGAAAAGGAAAGTCTTTCCAATAGTGTTGAAACAATTCAAAACCTACATGGAAAAAAATAAGATGACTCTTGATTTCACATCAGGCACTAAACAGTAGGTTTAAATGTGAAAGGGAAAAAAAGCTTCTAGAAGATAATACAGGAAACTATGTTTATGACATTGAGGTAGGGTATATTCTACATTAAAATTAAGAGTTTCTGTTTATCAGAAGACATAATAAAGAGAACTAAAAGACAAGACGCAGAGTGGAAGAAAATTGTTACAACATATTTAACTAACAAAGGAATTCTATCCAGAATATATGAAAAAATACTATAAATCAATGAAAGAATGTCAAATAATTCAATAGACAAAGGGCGAGACGTGAACTGGTACTTCACCAAAGAGGATATCCACATGACCAAACAACACATGGAAAGGTGTTCAATCTCACTAGCTGTTAGGAAAATACAAACTAAAAATGCAATGAGATACACATTCACCAGAATGGCCAAAATGAAAAAGACTGACAATAACAAGTGTAGCCAAGGTTGTGGAAAATTAGAAGACTTATTCATTACAAGTGGGAGAGTAAATTGGTCGTTACTTATAATGTTCAAGATAAGCATATCCTCCAATTCAGAAATTCTGTTCCTAGGTATATGGCCAACATATATGCATTAAGAGACATACAGGAAGAAGAATATTCATAGCAGCATTACTTGTAGTAATCCCAAATTGGAAACACTCTAAATATCTACATAGAGAAGAATCTACAAACGAATTGTAATATATTCATATAATAGAATCCTATACAACAGTGAAAATACATGTACCTTAGAGGTGTTCTATCACTGCACTGTTGGTTTAAACAAGAGTCATTTTATTATTGTCTCTCAGTTCTGGGGCTCACCTAGGGTGTTCTTGCTTGAGGTCTCTAAGGAGGCTGCACTTATTTAATGACTGGGGCTGGAATCTCCAGGCACAATACTGCGAGGTTGATGTGCTGCATGCTGGAATCTCAGCTGGGCACCAAAACAGCTGTGTTCCCTGGACATCACTCTATTTGATCTCTCTCTGTCATCTGGCCACCTCGCAGACTCAGGGTAGCTCAGTTTCTTATATGGCAGCTGAAGGCTCCCACAGTGAATATCCCAAAGGAAATTGGCAGAAGCTGCATGGCTTTTTCTAACCTAACTTAGAAGCCATGAAGAGACACTTCCACCAAATTCTATTTAATGAGGAAATCACAAAGCCCCTCTTGGGTTCAAGATAGGCAGACTTAAGCTCCTCTTATTGATGGGAGAGTGGCAAAGAATTTTCAGACATGTTTTGAACCTATTACATCATTACATGCCTGTTCCTTTAATCATTAATCCTTGAACTGTCCAACTTTCTTTTGTAGATTTTTCTGGATACATGTTATATTTTACAATTTAAAAGGCTAAAACGTAAAAAGAACATAGTCCCAGTCTAGTAAGGAGGGCCAGGATCTCCCAGAGAGGTGAGAGACACTGTTCTTCTTATTGTTTTTAGTTCCTCACCACACTCTAAGGTTTAGTTTTAGTTCTTGACAACCTGGCCCTGACCTCCTTGCTAATTTTCATCTTTCTCTCACAGCTTTCTCACAAGAATGCTGAGATCCAACTGAACTGTGTCCTTGCACTTTTTCATATATTCTTGTGATAGAATAATGGCCCTCCAAAGACGTCCACATCCTAATTCCCAGAACCTGTGAATATGCTGCCTTACGTGGCAAACGGGGCTTTGCAGATAAAATTAAATTAAGAATCTTGGAGTGGTGAGATTATCCGGGATTTCTCAGGTGGGCCCAATGTAATCACAAGGAGGGTCAGAGAAGGGGATGTGACAACAGAAGCAGACACTGGAGTGTGCTTTTGCTGGAAAGGGCACAAGCCAAGGAGTGCAGGTAATCTTTAGAAGTTGACAAGGCAAGGGAACAGATTTTTTTCCTAGTGTCTCCTGAAAGAACCAGTCCACCAACACCTTGGATTTAGTCTCATAAGACCCATTTTTGGACTTCTGAAATTAAGAATTGAAAGAAAACAGATTTTTGTTGTCTTAAGCTACCAAGTTTGTGGTAATTTGTCACAGCAGGAATAGAATCTAATACAACCCCTTCCTCCTTTTTCTTTTTCCACTCATGACCTTTCCTATATTGTTTGGTTCTACTCAAAACACTTTCCTAGGCCAACTTTTTAAAATCCTGCCCAGTGTTCAAGACCCAGCTCAGGTGCTCTCTTCTCTCTAAAACCTTCTTATCATTGCAGTCAGGAGTAATCCTTTACCCTCTAAGACACTAGGGCACTTAGTAGCACTGACGGTCCACTAACCACACATTACTTCAAGTTATTAGAGGCCAAGGTGCTACACCTTTTTTGCTGTTCCAGTTTCCTGTTCAGGGATTTGACACATATTAGGCATGCACATTTGTTGAATGAACGTAGGACTAAAAGAATGTGATCATCAAGTATTTTAAAATATTTCCAGTAATAATACATAAAATAGTTGATATTTTATGTAAAAATATAAAGGTAAATTGTAACATACGTCTGCAACTTCATACGATCCATTTAATATCTGTTCCATGTAATGATTTAGATCTCTGAATCTTTTGTGATCTGAATTTGTAAAAGGTAAGTGCCACCAATGAGGAAACCTGTTTTAAAAGAAAAGAGTTTATCTTCATCAGTTTGAAAATTGGCCTCTGTATCTTAGGATTGTTCATGAAGTTATAGCTGCCTTACATGAAAGGGCCAATGAAAACATTTAAAAAAAACCCCATAGAACACATGATTAATCCTGAGAGTTTCATTAACATGCTGTGGTCACTTGTACTATTTTAACTGTCATTAATATTAATACTAATTTAATTTAATTTAACATGCTAAATTAACATATATGTTCCTTCTTACTGTACTTATGGCAGGCCACACATTTTGTCCCTTAACTACATGTGGGGGCTCAATAAATACTTTCTGGAGTTAATGATTCATAATTTTTCAAAAAGGTCAGATTGTATTGTTTCCTCTGGGTTCACTAGAGACATTGCTACACTAACTAAATTAAACATTTTACCAAGTGACATATACTTCCATCTGGTTTTAGTCTTTTGGAACAAAGTATCACTTTCCCCAGGAGTCTCACTTGCAGAATCTCCTCTCACTATCTGATGATTCATCTTGATAGGTTAGTTGTGATTAAGACCAATTATTGGGAGAGATGAGCTGTTAATGGGTAGCATTTGGCAATGCGTTGTGTTGGTTAAATACATCTTTTTAGAAACTATCTGGTAGCTTCTCTGACTGCAGTCTTCCTGCTGCCTCCTTCATACTTCTGCTTCTTTGGTAGAGACCTTTCCCTGGAGAAAGGAACATGGGGGATAGTGAAGGGTTGTCAGCAAACACACAGAAGTATGTGACAATTGTAGGCTATCTCATCCACTGCTTCCTGTTGAAAATGTCATGGAAGTCCAAAATAATATGTTTGTGTATTTAAGTAATTGACATTTTATTTTTTTAAAGGTCTCTTGTAGTTCTAAAGCTTAAAGTATTAAAAATTTGCATCTAGATTTAGTTATGAAAATCAGTACCATACACAATTAATCAAAACATGGAAATGCATTTGATAAATGGATGGATTGGGCTGGTTTTAAACATTAATTTGTGTATCTGTGGATGAATTTTCTTCACTGCTAGAATAAAATGAAGTTCAACATCAATTCTATGCCTTTGTTGGTGTTTTTATAGACATATGTACTAAAAAATCTTGTGTATAAATAAGTACATGAGAATTGAGGAATTCAGCTATAGTAATGTCATTCAATTGTTTGAAATGCTTTCAAGTTATATGGTCAAACATAATATAGCAATCGGGTCTTAAAAATGATTTTTATGATCTTTCATCTGACAATGCCATCATGTCCTCCCCCAATTTTGTTCAGACCAAAGATTAGGAAACACCTGACTTGCAAACAGATTTGATACCTCTTTATTAGAGTAATTCATTTTCTCAATACTAACACCAGCATTTTAATTTGTCCTTTATATGATCCTCAGAGAGGTTTTACTCTTTGAAACAACATACCAAAATAAGATTCTGGATGGCTGGGAGAAGAGCAATGGTGAAAGTAAAAGAGGGAAAGGAAATCAACTCTTCTCAAGCAGATTAATTTTAAAGAAGATCATTAATTTTAAGGAAGATTTCCATACCTGTGTATTCTTGGAAGCTACCAGAGGTACAACTAGTCTGATTTGAAGACCACTATTATATGCTAGTACTAATTTGAATTTTATTCTTTATTACTCTAACTTTCTGATCACACTTTCCAGATTGGGTTTATATAATTTTGTAGGGCTTCTCTTAGCAAATGTAGGAGTCAGAGGAAATGTTGCCCTCACCCTTCATTTATATGCATCACTGCAAGCCTTAGCTCCTTTGGGACTGTCAACATACAACTATAGTTCAGGGCACATAAGACTAAATGTTCCTCCCCTCCACGTACTGCTTGAATGGTTTTAAAATCAATTTAGGTACCATTACCAGGCAGTAGTCGTTGAGCAAAGCAGAATCCTAACTAAAGCTGAAAAGCGACAAGAGGCACATGGAGAGAGATTATTAGGACTTTTAAAGTTTTATAAGTTATTCCAATATGTATTGGAGAGATAAAAGTGTAGAACAGAGAAGTTTTTGAAACCCAAAAGGATAGCCATTTGACAAGGATTAACATGCTTCTAAATCATTAATTAGTAGGGTACAATGGCAACTACTGATGTTGAATCCAATATCTGAAGTCAAACTTTGAATTTTTTTGCCAGCATCTTCTTTTTCTCAGTTATTCTCTCAGATGTTTTTTGGTAATCCTTAAAGCTGATGTTGCTTTTAAAAGTTTCCACAATACATTCCTTCCCTCTCAGTCTCTTGAACGTGCTCTTACTCTAATTTGTTGACTTCCTAATGTTTAAAGCATCTGTATTTCAAAATCTTTGTGACATCTGCTGGAATAGTTTTTCACGAACATGAACTACTCAGTCTTCAATATTGTACAATCTCTCTCCATCCATTGATAACTTTGCTTAGATATATATTTTGGAAAGCGACTAAACCCTGAAAGCCTAGTAAAAATCCATATGTACAAAGTATGTCAGGTCAGGTATGGACATACACATTGTTAAAGGACCATTTGCTTAACAAAAATCCAAGTATAGATAAAATAACAGTTGATTTACCTAAGCGTCACTATCATAACTTCTGGGAAGTTCACCTTTTTAAAGCTGAGATACACCTTTGGTATACACAGAAGTCTATGACCTAAATTTGGCTAGTTCTAAGTGATGAATTTTAGAAGATCTATTTGAACATAAGTTATTTTCAATTATATTCTTAGTTTGTTTATGTTTAATATTTTTTTTGTTATAACAAGAATGGAAGCAATAGTTTTCAAGATTGCTTCAAAATAAACATAACAAATTAAATTTAGATAATCCAAGTAAAAGTTAATAATTAATGATAAAAAAGTGCATTGATATTAATAAATTTTACTTATATTAATTGATATTAATAAACAAATTTTTTTCTGGTACAGCAAATAAATATATCACAGTTTTTTAGTGCAGTTATTTATTGAAAGAGTAGATATATCCAATTTAGTTCTGCATTTTCAATTTCCATTTCATTTTTATAGAAAAAACCAAAAAAATTAAACTTGAAAACAGGCAAATAAAACAATTTTCCTGATAACTGATGGAAAATGAAATCGGTTCTGAATTTTTCTGTCTACAAAATCAATGGCCTGAAGCTAACAGAAAATTGCAAACCTTGTTCTGTTTTATGAGACAAAAGGTTTTTTACTCTGAGAGCAATATAGACTCTCTGCTGGGAAAGGTTCAATGGCATTGGAGTCAGAATGCTGTGTTGCTCACAAACAGAAAATCCCATACCCATAATTTTTCCTTATGTTCAAGGACAGGTATTGAAGGCAAAATGTGGAGGACAGTGCCTTACTCTGGGAGAGTCAGTGATGCAAACTGCTTCTGAAGTTGGCTGTGAAGTTTTGAAAACTGCTCAAATGATTTTTCTGTCAGGCTTGTTTCACTGTTTCTGTGCGTCACCTGGATTAGATATAGCTGCAGAAAACAAATAGACAAAAATCAAAAGATGGCAATATCAACCTGCGATACATTGTAAAATCTGGTTTCATGTAAACTAAACAAAACAGGAGCCTTTCTGCCAAAAATCATCACAAAAGCTAAGAGGTGCAATTTGTACCTATAAACACAATATATAAAGATATCAAAATCTCATGTGCTGGGAACACACTGCCTAATTTCTGCTCTTCTTTTCTTGTGGACACTTTAATTAGCTCTTGATTTCTAGTCTTCCACAGGGCAGGAACTGTTCTCTTTGATGGTTCTCTACCTATAGCCCTGGTTGTTATGGTTTCTCCTTGGAACATCCTCCCTAATGGCACTTCTGCTCAAACTGTTATTGATTTTTCATTTGCATGGTAAAAAAAAAAAATCATAGTATAAGGAAGGATATGTAGTATAGTGAAAGGCAGACTGAGATGAAATCAAACGATATTTACGATATTTAAGTCAAGATGACAGACTTGAGACTTACACCACTAGTTTTCTTGCTGAACCCTAAAATTGTCGCTCTTTGAATTGACCTGGTTTCACTCAGCATAGTGGATTCCTGGGAAAAAGTCTGTGAAGTTGATTTGGCAGGGCTTATGGCTGTCATTTGTGCAAGTATATGGATCAAGTTATTCAGTTTAACAGGGAAACACTCCAGACTTTCCTTTATTTTCCTAGAGAAATGAAAAAGAAAAGATAGTGAGTAACATTCCCAAGTTGACTCATTTCATTTAAGATTTGTTTCCTTGTGTTTGTTAGATGTGGAGGAAGTCAGGAACCCTGTCTGTTTATTTGGAGCCCAAATACTAAAGGTCGTTTCTATAAACTTCAGGTTCACATCTTGAGTTGTTAACAAATATAAAAGAAACTTTCACGGTGAAATATAAAACTGTAATTGCAATATTGTATTTTAACTTCTTTTAGGTTTGTTTTCTATTTTTAGGATGATTTTTTAAAATTTAGTTCATAATTATTTAGAATATTTATATAATTCCAGACATTAAATCTACAAAACAATGCATATTCCTAGAAGGCCAGCATCTGTTCCTGTACTCTCTATGCTATTCCTTCTCTCTTCCTATATTTAAAGAAATTATGGTTTAATTTTCATTGTTTAATTTTTATTTTATTTTTGTATATATTTGTATTTCTCTATCTTACAAAAAAGTTACATACTATATTTAATATAAAAGTGTTTTATATGAAACCCTTTTTTACTCTGTGGTCGGTTTTTTTTTTTTTTTTTTTGGTGAGGAAGATTGGCCCTGAGCTAACATCTGTTGCCAATCTTCCTCTTATTGCTTGAAGAAGATTGTCCCTGAGCTAACATCTGTGCCAATCTTCCTCTATGTTTTGTATGTGGGATGCTACCACAGCATGACTTGATGAGCGGTGTGTAGGTCCATACCCAGGATCTGAACTCACAGACCCTGGGCTGCCCAAGCGGAGTGTGCAAACTTAAGCGCTATGCCACATGACAGGTCCCAAGTCTATGGTCATTTGTTTTCGATGTGTCTCTGCTTTCTTAAGGTTTCTTTTTTTTTTTTTGTATTTAAGAAGGTTTGCAATTGTGCTTTAGTGGCATAATAAATATCTTTATAGAACACCCTTTATCCCCTCCATACCCTCTTCTCCAGTATCTGACTTGCAGTGTTATCCTTTTTATCCCAGTTAATACGACAAAGCAAACACTATGCTTACTCTGCTTTTCATATGTGCTTCCTAGTCCACTTCCATTTTTATAGAGCTATGCTATCTACATCGTACAGTATCTATACTGTATATACCATACAGTCTCTCTTCTAACCATCACTAAAGCTTAAACTCTCTACCAGTCCTTATGTCCACATCTCTCCAGTCATTTTGACTATCCGAAGCTCATTCTCCAGAAAATTCCTCAGAAGTGCTCAACGAAATAGATTTCTGAGTTCTAGGTGTTGACAACAGTTCGTCTGTGGACTTTACACCTGAGAGACAATTTGGCTGGATACAATATCCCTGGTTCACATTTTCTTTTTTGAGTGCCATAAAAATATTATTTCATTTTCTTCTGGAATAAAGCATTATTACCCAAAACTCTGATGACATCTGAACTTCTCTCCCTTATAAATGACTTGGTCTTTTTGCCTAGATGTTAAAGGAAGTTTCTTTTTCTTCAAAGTCCAATAATTTTTCTAAAATACGTTTCAGGCTGGTTATTCTGGGTAATTTTTCTGAATATGCAATGTGTCCTTTCAATATGTAACTTCAAATCTTGTGATTTTTTTAGAAAACTTTTAAAATTACGATGTTAGTATTTATTAAAATACTAACTATACAATTCAGTTGCGATACTGTTTTAATATATTACTTTGGTTTTCTTTTTCAGGGACTTCTATTACGTGTGTGGTGGATCTTCACCGCCTTTCTTCATTTCTTTTTTATTTTAAAAGTCCTCCTTTTTTTCATCTTTCTCTGGAGGCATTATCTGTTGTGTTGTGGTGCTTATTTACTTCTGTGTTCTTTCTAGCTTATTGTTGTTATAATTTTGTTTTCTTTTCTATCTAATTCTTTCCTGGGTTCCATCACCTCATTTCTGAGTTTTTCTAATTGTGGTCTATATTGTTCCTTCATATCTTTACTGTTTTCTTAAAATTTTTTAGCTCACTTTGAAATATAATGATACAGTTTATCCCTTAGGTGAGAACGTCTTTCTTGCATACTTTCACTGTATGGATTTCATTTTGCATCTTATTTCTCTTTTTCTTATTATAATTTTGTATGACATTCAAACACGACCCATTCTGCTTGCTCATTTTAATATGAAATTAGCATTCCTGACTTTCAGGAGTAGAGGGTTTTCAAGGGTCGGAAGCTCCCTTTTTTGTTGCTATCAAACAGTGATAAAAATATTGCTTCATACTTTCTGAGATATGCCTCTTCTGCTTCTCCTCTTGCCCCCAATATGTTCTGTATTTTGGTTTCCCTTTGCTCCTATGATCTTTCTCCTCTCAGTTTGGATTATACTTCCAGCAGTTTCTCTTCAGTGTAAGACTTTTATCTAGAAGGGAGCCTCAGTAATCTTCGAGAGTTCATAGACTTCTCCAACCTTTTCAGATTTGCCATAGAACACTTGCCCTTCTCTAAGAATTGGAGTGTGTAAAAATCCTTTCCAGTTTCAGCTGCTGTTATCAAATTGGCCTGCTCAGCTTTCCAATGAACACCAGTGGGCTCTTTGAAGTCCTTGTTCTCAGGTAAATCAGAGGACCTATTATTGCTTGCTTAGCTTCTTCCCAGAAAATGGTCATACACAGGTCTTTGTTTGCCTAAGGTTTGCCCCTACGTGCTTGTATTTTAGGGTTCTTGGGAATACCTTGTTACCTAGTTTTGTTGTAGACGTTGTCTATTGTTTTTGGGTTTTGCTACCCTATTTGATTTGTCTTTTTTATGGAAGAGATTCAGGGACATTAAAAAACTTGACTTTTTATAATATATAATTCAAACAATACAGTAAAATATAAAGTAAAATGTGGACATTTCCCTTCATCCTTTGTCTATTACCACTCTCCTCCCCAGAAATAACCACTACAACAGTTTGGTATCATTTTTTTGAGCTTTCACTATACAGGCAGCCCTCTATCTGCAGGTTCCATATCTGTGGATTCAACCAACCATGGATCAATAGGCTTACATGGTTGCATCTGTACTGCATATGTACAGAGTTTGTTTCTTTTCATTATTCCCTAAACAACACAGTATGACAACAATTTACATAGCATTTACATTGTATTAGGTATTCTAACTAATCTAGAGATGATTTAAAGTATATAGGAGGATGTGCAGAGGTTACATACAAATACTACGACATTTTACATAAGGGATGGGCATCTGCAAATTTTGGTATCTACAAAGGGTCCCAGAATCAATCCCTCGTGGATACCAAGGGACCACTGTACATTTGCACAAACAAACAGACACACACACATTTACTCCCACTATATGCTAGGTGCTATTCTAGTGTTGGGATACAGCAATGAACAAAACAGAAATTTCTCCCCTTATAGAGTTTATATAATGTGAAATTCAGACAATAATGAAATAAACAAGTAAAAATATAGGATTGAGAAAGTAATATATACTATAAAGGAAACTAAAATAGAAATGGTGGAGTGGGAATATGGGGTAGGTAACTGTTGCAATTTTAAATACGATGATCAGGGATAATCTCACTGAAAAGATGAGGTGAATGATTTGACAAAGACCTTAACTTGCCAAGAGCATAGGCCATGGAAATTTCTGATGGAGGACATTCTAGTAGACACAACAGCTGGTCCAGAGGCTCAGAGGTAGATGAATGACTGGTGTTTAACAGACAGCAAAGAACAGCAGTGTGGCTGACAAAGAGGAAGGAGGGGAAGAAGGGAATCAGACAGATAAAGGGAGCACTATTTTCTAAGAACTTTGATTTCTGAGAGATGGAAGTAAAAAATACAGGAGTCAAAAATTACAATTATATGCAATGTTGTAATTTGCTTTTTAAAATTAGTAATATATTTTGGAACAGAAACTTTATAGTAACTGGTGCACAGCAAGTGGCCCAAAAATATCTGTTGAATGACCAAACTTTCTAATTCAGAACATAGAGTTAAATCTATTTTTGAAAATGACCACATAGTACTTGAAAGTATAGACGTACAATGATTAATTTACCAATTTGTTTTTTATTGCAAAGACCATTCTTTCCTTAGTGATGTGGGAGACCAAAATTAGCCACCTTGAAATATATCTCTTTACCTTGATAATTTTCTCTGATGGACATTTGACCTCCCCCACTAACTGCATAAATAATTTAACACAGAAGGCCTGTTTCAGGAAGGAGTTACTACCATATGATGGCTGTAATATAATGTAAAATAGATGTTACAACAGGAAAGGCACCAACCCCCTCTTATCAAAAAATTCTGTCTCTCCCAGGCCACATTCTCTAGGTGGCCCTACAAAGAGTTGCCACACAAACATTTACATTTATAAGGGAAATCTCCATTTGTAAAAGTATCTCCTCTCTGTATTGGGAAGCGGGGGGGATGGCCTTATCTGTGGAAACTCTTATCAGTACAGAAGGAGAGGACTTAAATCTACATACCCTTGGACACTCCATCAAGAAGACATACACTTATAAATATATATGCACCCAACATAGGAGCACCAATGTACATAAAGCAACTATTAACAAATCTAAAAGGAGAAATCAACAACAACACAATAATAGCAGGGGATCTTAACACCCCACTTACAGCAATGGATAGATCATCCAGACAAAAAGTCAATAAAGAAATAGTAGACTTAAATGAAAAACTGGACGAGATGGACCTAGTAGACATATACAGAGCACTCCATCCAAAAACAGCTGACTACACATTCTTCTCAAGCGCGCATGGAACATTCTCTAGGATAGACCATATGTTGGGAAACAAAGCAAGCCTCAATAAATTTAAGAAGATTGAAATCATAACAAGCATCTTTTCAGACCATAAGGCTATGAAACTGGAAATGAACCATGAAAAAAAAACTGGGAAACTGACAAAAATGTGGAGATTAAACAACATGCTACTGAACAACCAATGGATCATTAATGAAATTAAAGGAGAAATCAAAAACTATCTGGAAACAAACGAAAATGATAATATGCCATATCAAACCATATGGGATGCAGCAAAAGCGGTCCTGAGAGGGAAACTCATAGCGATACAAGCCCACCTTAACAAACAAGAAAAAGCCCTAATAGGCAACCTTAAATTACACCTAACAGAACTAGAAAAAGAAGAACAAACAAAGCCCAAAGCCAGCAGAAGGAGAGAAATAATAAAAATCAGAGCAGAAATGAATGAAATTGAGACCAAAAAAACAGTAGAAAGGATTAATGAAACAAAGAGTTGGTTCTTCGAGAAGATAAACAAAATCGACAAACCCTTAGCCAGGCTTACTAAGAAAAAAAGAGAAAAGGCTCAAGTAAATAAAATTAGAAATGAAAGAGGAGAAATTACAATGGATACCATGGAAATAGAGAGGATTATAAGAGAATACTATGAGAAATTATATGCCAACAAATTGGACAATCTAGAACAAACGGATAAATTCTTAGACTTACACAACTTCCCAAAATTGAACCAAGAAGAAATGGAGAATCTGAATAGACCAATAACAAGTAAAGAGATTGAAATAGTAATCAAAAACCTCCCAAAAAATAAAAGTCCAGGACCAGATGGCTTCTCCAGTGAATTTTACCAAACATTCAAAGAAGACTTAATACCCATCCTTCTCAAATTATTCCAAAAAATAGAGGAAGATGGGAGACTTCCTAAATCATTCTACGAGGCCAACATCACTCTGATACCAAAACCAGACAAAGACAATACAAAGAAAGAAAATTACAGGCCAATATCGCTGATGAACATTGATGCAAAAATCCTCAACAAAATATTGGCAAACCGAATACAACAATACATTAAAAAGATCATACACCATGATCAAGTGGGATTTATACCAGGGACGCAGGGATGGTTCAACACCCGCAAATCAATCAACGTGATACATCACATCAACAAAACAAAGAATAAAAACCACATGATCCTCTCAATAGACGCAGAGAAGGCATTTGACAAGATACAACATCCATTTATGACAAAAACTCTCAATAAAATGGGAATAGAAGGAAAGTACCTCAACATAATAAAGGCCATATACGACAAACCCACAGCCAACATCATACTCAACGGGGAAAGACTGAAAGCCATTCCTCGGAGAACAGGAACGAGGCAGGGCTGCCCACTCTCACCACTCCTGTTCAACATAGTACTGGAGGTTTTGGCCAGAGCAATTAGGCAAGAAAAAGGAATAAAAGGAATCCAAATAAGTAACGAAGAAGTGAAACTCTCACTATTTGCAGATGACATGATTGTATATATAGAAAACCCTAAAGAATCTGTTGGAAAACTATTAGAAACAATCAACAACTACAGCAAAGTTGCAGGGTACAAAATCAATCTACAAAAATCAGTTGCATTTCTATATGCTAATAAGGAACTAACAGAAAGAGCTCAAAAAGATACTACCATTTACAATTGCATCAAAAAGAATAAAATACCTAGGAATAAATCTTCCCGAGGAGGTGAAGGACCTATACAATGAGAACTACAAGACATTATTGAAAGAAATCCATGATGACATAAAGAAATGGAAAGATATCCCATGCACGTGGATTGGAAGAATAAACATAGTTAAAATGTCTATATTACCTAAAGCAATCTACAGATTCAACACAATCCCAATCAGAATCCCAATGACATTCTTCACAGAAATAGAAAAAAGAATACTAAAATTTATATGGGGCAACAAAAGACCCTGAATAGCTAAAGAAATCCTAAAAAAAAGAACAAAGCAGGAGGCATCACAATCCCTGACTTCAAAACATACTACAAAGCAATAGTAATCAAAACAGCATGGTACTGGTACAAAAACAGACACACAGATCAATGGAACAGAACTGAAAGCCCAGAAATAAAACCACACATATACGGACAGCTAATTTTTGACAAAGGTGCTAAGAACATGCAATGGAGAAAGGAAAGTCTCTTCAATAAATGGTGTTGGGAAAACTGGACAGCCACATGCAAAAGAATGAAAGTGGACCATGTGCTATCGCCATTCACAAAAATTAACTCAAAATGGATCAAAGACCTGAAGGTGAGACCTGAAACTATAAAACTCATAGAAGAAAATATAGGCAACACACTATTTGACATTGGTTTTAAAGGAATCTTTTCGGATGACATGCCTACCCAGACTAGGGAAACTAAAGAAAAAATAAACAAGTGGGACTTTATCAGATTAAAGAGCTTTTATAAGATAAATGAAACCAGAATCAAGATGAACAGACATCCAACAGCTGGAAGAGAATATTTGCAAAACATACATCAGACAAGGGGTTGATCTCCATAATATATAAAGAACTCACACAACTGAACAACAAAAAAACAAACAACCCGATCAAAAAATGGGCAGAGGAAATGAACAGACACTTCTCCAAGGAAGATATACAGATGGCCAACAGGCACATGAAAAGATGCTCAACATCACTAATCATCAGGGAAATGCAAATCAAAACAACTCTAAGATACCACCTCACACCCATTAGAATGGCTATAATCACGAAGACAAAAAACAACAAATGTTGGAGAGGATTTGGAGAAACAGGAACCCTCATACACAGCTGGTGGGAATGCAAATTGGTGCAGCCTCTATGGAAAACGGTATGGAGATTCCTCAAAGAATTAAAAATAGAGATGCCCTATGATCCAGCCATCCCACTACTGGGAATCTATCCAACGCACCTGAAATCAACAATCCAAAGAGGCTTATGCACCCCTATGTTCATTGCAGCATTATTCACCATAGCCAAGAAGTGGAAGCAACCTAAGTGTCCCTCGACTGACGATTGGATTAAGAAAATGTGGTATATATATACAATGGAATACTACTCAGCCATAAAAAAAGACAAAATCGTCCTATTTGCAACAACATGGATGGGCCTGGAGAGTATTATGTTAAGTGAAATAAGCCAGAAAGAGAATGACAAACACTGTATGATCTCACTCATATGTGGAATATAAACCAACACATGGACAGAGAAAACTGGACTGTGGTTACCAGGGGCAGTGGGGGTGGGGGGAGGGGGGTGAGGGTTGGGCACAAGGGGTGAAGGGAGTCATATATATGGTGATGGACAAACAAAAATGTACAACCCAAAATTTCACAATGTTAGAAACCATTAAAACATCAATAAAAAAAAGAAAATCAAAAAAAAAAATCTACATACCCTTGATTACTGTAATTTCTGTCTCCCTCCCCATCCCCAACATCCTCCTTTGTCTTTAGCTGAAGATAGTATTTAAGATGAGAATCTCTGCCACTGTGTTGAGAAACTCAGTATCCCTGGTTTCTCCCATGTATACGTGTTATGAAACTTGGTATTATTTTCTCCTGCTAACCTGTCTTTTAATTATTTGGTCAGCCATAAGAACCTCAAGGGAAAGGGCAGAGGGGGATTCTCCCTCTTCCCCAACACTGATTCAGCTTTGTCTAATGCCAAGGGTCTATATATGCATAGGCCTGCTTCCAGTCTCTTCATTCTGTTGCAGTTGTCAATTTGTCCATCTCTGTGTCAATATTACACTTCCTTAAATAGCTAGAACTTACAATAAGCCTTGAAATCTGCAAGTTCTTTTACCTGTTCTTCTTCAGGTGATATTTCACTATTTTAGGCCCTTTGACTTCCCAAATATATTTTAGAATCCGCTTATCAAGTTCACCTGTACACAAAATAAACATGTAAGGATTTGAGTTGTATTGCATTAAAGCTATACATCAATCTGGGGAGAATTAACATCTCTACAGTATTGAGACATGGAACCAATGAATGTGGTATATTTCCCCATCTAGTTAGGTCTGATTTTACATCTCTCTGTATGATTTTAGAATTTTTTTCTGTGGAAGTTTTGCATATCTTTTGTTGGATTTATTTCTCAGTTGAGCATATTTTTGTATGGCAAATTGTAAATGCTATCTTTTCCTAAATTTTACTTTAATTAATATTTGATAATATCTGAGTAGATATTTTAACTCATTAATTCTAACAATATATCTGTATATCCTTTTGAAATCTGTATAGACATAGTCATGCAATCTGCAAACAATGACAGAGTTTTTTGTCACCCTTCGCACTGCTAAGACTTCCAGTTCAATGTTAAATGGAAGCAATGATAGCAAGCATTTTTGGTTTTGTTCCTGATTACAAAGGAAAAGCTTTCAATGTTTTACCATTAAGTATAATGTTTTCTGTAGGTTTTTACCTATAGGTTAAGGACATTTCTTTCTATTTCCAGAGAGTTTTTGAAGTCATTCTAAATTTTATTAACTGCGTTTTCTGTATCTATTGAGGTGATCCCATAATGTTTCCCCTTTAATTTTTTCACTACTGAGTCTTCAATGTCTTTTGTCTTGTAACCACTTTACTTTATTGAACTCTTGTTATTCCAAAATTTTTTTAATTCTCTGAGATTGTTTTATTTGTTGTCTTATTCAAATGGAAAATAACAATATGATAAAGTTTAAATATAGAGCTTTACTATCAATATAGAGGTATTATAATTTTTTTCCCGAGATTAATGGGAATGTTTATAATTTTTCACTTTTAAAAATATCATATTTATCTAAATTTCCTTCTATTCTGAGCTTACTAAAATTTTCTAAGAGAAATAGATGTTGAATGTAATCAAGCACTACTTTTCTAGGTTGGTATCTATCAAAGTTATCATGCAATGCCTTCTTTACAACTAATCTGCCATGTCTTCAATGCTAACAATGTAGTTCAATAATGTTTAATACTTTTTCCCTCACTTTTATAAAACTTGAAGCCCATTTATCTTGCTATGGTATTAGATTTTTTTGAATAAGTTCCAAATTTTTCCATTATTATACATCAATCTAGGCCAAACTTTGCTGAGAAAGTGAAAATATGACTCCAATCATTATTCATTTCCACACTGTTCATTTTTTCTAAAGATGTTCTTTGACTTTATGAATTTATGGGCATATAGTGCAGCATAAAACATTCATTTCTTTCCTCATCAGTAGTTTAAAGACATGAAGATAATAATAACAGTAGGAATATAATACTAATCATGATGTATGGAGATCCTACCATCATTCATTCTTTCAACAAATATTTACTGAACATATTTTATGTGTTTGGGTGGAAAGCTCTAGGGTGCCAGCATGTACTCTCTTCTCATGAAGATAGCCTTATGAGCCGTAAATCTTAAATTCTGATATACTTGCCCTCATAAAATCTCAACTACGTCCATGCCTATTCTTACATTGCCCAACAGTTAAAATGTAGGAAGAATGGAGATGAAGGATGAACTTTTATGATAAACCTATAGTTTTGGGGCAGACTTTCACTTAAATCCATCTCCTATCTCTCAGGTGGCAGACTTAACAGGTCATATAAAACAGTGCTGTTAAATATGACCCAACTTGGGACTGGAAACCTGAGAGCAGTAGCTTTCAGGGCTCTGCGGGGATCTGACTTATCTGGGTGGCAGCTCTCTGATTTATTTTGTTTAACAGCAGCATCAGCAGGATCATGTAATATTCTTATATTACAGGTCCAAAGCAGCAGCTGGAAGGATCCAGTTCTTAAATTTTCTAGGGGAAACCTCCAGGCAGTCTTGAGAAACACTTCTAACTCTCTGCTAGGCACTGTTCTATGTGCTGGGACATAGAGGTGAAGAAGAGAAATCAGAGTTCTGCCCTCAGGGAGTATATATCCTTTAACAGGCACTGTACTAAATGCCTTATGTTACCCTTTTCATCCTTGGAGGAAAGCAATAAAATTATTTCAGCAATAGATAAGAAAAAGACCAAGAGAGGTTAAATGCGTACCAAAGGTGACATCATCTAGAAAGTAGTAACCAAACATTCCAATTCACATTTACGTGATTCCAAAGTCTTTGCTCTCATTGTGGATTATTTATAATGAACAGACTTTCAACTTTGTTTAAGAGAGAAATAAGCAAATAGATTTAGTATGAACTCCCAGGTAGAACAAAGGCACTAAAACAATAATCCTTTAATTTTTACATAGAAATAACTCTTAAGCAGACAAAAATTTAACAGTATTTCTTGCAGCCAGGGAACACGATCCAAAGGGGCACACATAAGCATAAGAGTCCTTAAGCTTTAGGTCCAATTTTTAAAATGTGTACAAATTCTATTCTACTTCATAACATATGCACTTTTTTATATGATATAAATATTTTAAATTGCTTATCTACTAACAGGTTTCCTAGCTATGTGTGTGTGAATGGGCAATTGAGTTTATCAGTCTCAGAAAACCGGGTTGAATCCAGGAAGTCTGATCTCCCATGTCAGGTTCAGCATATAGGCAGATATTTTTTTCCTCAGATTAAATATTATAATAGTTTTTAAACTCACATTTATGTTAATATGTAACTACAAATGGCAAAAGTTTTTCACTGCTTCATGAGCCACATCAGAATAACCATAGAGGAGAGATGCCTATAATGCTGTGGAATGGCGGTTGAATGACGGTTCTTAGGCAACTCTTGATGGAATTTTCAACAAAAGCATATTTCTATTGCTGCTGTTTGCTTATTTTGCAGTTTGATAGAATACCCGTTTTACAGGTCAGTCTTTTTAATAGTTTCAGGGAAATATTTCTCAAAAGACTTTTTCTGTGAAGGTATTTGCAGGAGAACGTTCTTATTTTATAAGAACATTGACACTGTCACTTTATCATATACAAATAGAAGAAGAGTTTCAAGTGACTCACACTTCCCACAAACAAATTTTTTCATCTAACTCTTAAACTTCATTTTCATTGCAGTGATTTCAGCATGTGTAATAAACACATTACATTTTTTTGTCTTTTTGTATTGGACTTACTGACTGAGTGTCCAGCTCTGTGAATCATTCTTGAGCATTCAGAGGGAACAATGAAGTATTACAACTTTGTCACAATTTCTTTTATTTCATGAAGAAAAATAATAGTTTGATGTTGAACTATTTTTTTTTTTTTTTTTGGTGAGGAAGAGCAGCCCTGAGCTAACATCTGCCAATCCTCCTCTTTTTGCTGAGGAAGACTGGCCGTGGGCTAACATCCGTGCCCATCTTCCTCTACTTTATATGGGACACTGCCACAGCATGGCTTGACAAGCGGTGCGTCGGGGCGCGCCCGGGATCCGAACCGGCGAACCCCGGGCCACCGCAGCAGAGTGTGCGCACTTAACCGCTTGTGCCACCAGGCCAGCCCCCTGATGTTGAACTTTTAATCTCTAAAAAATCTGATCAGCACTTTCTCATACTTAAGCCTATAAAGTATGCTGTTGTGGGGGACCAGAATTTGCCACCCCAAAATGTGTCTTTTTGGCTTGATTATTTTAGGGACAAAAGACTCAGAAAGAAACTTTGACATTCCTCTAATTGCTGAAAAGAACTTAAGATAGAAGGCCTGTCCCAGGAAGGAGCTATCACTTCAGATAACTCTAGGTGTGGTGCACTGGGAGGAATCTTGCCAGGCCCATTTTTATCAAAGTTCTCTCTCAAGTCACATTGTCTATAGGTGGCCCAACAAACATTTGTTTATCAGACATTTGCTTTTCCATCTCCGTGTGAATTGCCTTCCTCCCCTCCGAAGTCCCAAACCACTACCCCCAACATCCTCCTTTGTCTTTAACTAAAGGTGATATTTAAGGTGGTGGTTTCAGCCATTTTGGAGAGTTACTCAGTTTTCCTTGGTTTCTCCCATGTATACACGTTATTAAACTTTGTTTGATTTTCTGCCATTATTCTGTCTCATGTCAATTTAATTCTTAGACCAGCCAGAAGAACCTAGAGGGTAGAGGAACAGTTCTTCCTCTCATACACTATCAAGATAATTCCCATTTTGTTATAAATTTATACTGGACCAATAAATATTTAACCCATAGATTTTAACTAAGAAAATTACCATTCTGACATCAATTCAATGAAAGCACTGCTGATACATTCTTGGTACACAATAAAAAAAAGTTCTTCCCTGCGCACTTTTATTTTTAAAGATTCAAGACTGTCTGACATGAAAAAGAGAGCACCTGATGATTTTGGCTGTACATGTATGTAATGTGTATGTACACATGTGAACACAAAAATTTAAGCTTCATGTTCTAGCCTTTTAAATGAAATAGATACTAAAAAGGATATCTCAGGGCTGGCTTGGTGGCATAGCAGTTAAGTTTGTGTGTTCTGCTTCGGCAGCCCAGCGTTCGCTGGTTCTGATCCTGGGCGCGGACCTACTCACTGCTCATCAAGCCATGCTGAGGCGGCATCCCACATAGAAGAGCTACAACTCTATAACTACGACACATAACTACGTACTGGGGCTTTGGGGAGAAAAAAGAAAAAGAGGAAGAC
Organism: Diceros bicornis minor; assembly: GCF_020826845.1. Taxonomy (NCBI): domain Eukaryota; kingdom Metazoa; phylum Chordata; class Mammalia; order Perissodactyla; family Rhinocerotidae; genus Diceros; species Diceros bicornis. The sequence continues at coordinate 43,157,932 of NC_080756.1, forward strand.
TGGCAATAGACGTTAGCGCAGGGGCAATCTTCCTCAAAAATAAAAAGGATATCTCATGTTAATCCTTGTGGCTTTGATAGCATGGTACCCTAATTTGAGAAACGTGCTTATAAGCATTTAGATATTTTCTTACCATGTTCTTTCAACTAATCTGAAAAAAACTAAAGTTAAAGAATATCTATATTTATCTGAGATTATCAAAGTATTAGGAGTTTCATATGTAGGATTTTTTTTTTTCCATATGATTTTGCTTAGGGTCCTGGGAAGAGCACCCATTACTCAAGCAATCAATTTTGTTCTATTCTGAACTCACTTATTATTTCTGCCTGTGATCTCAAGAAAAATAGTTAGCTTTCAGAAGACTCAATAGTTTTATCTATAAAGCATAGTTGATGACCAAACCATGTCATCCCCCAGGATTGTTGATGGGATCAAATGAGTATGAAATGAGTGACATACAAAAAGTCACTGGAAATAGAATAATACTTGCAAATATTATTTCGGAAAGCTTACTACCAAATAAGAAAAGAAATGAATATATAGAATCCAAGAGGTAGCAAACTACAGATAGAGGGATACAAAGGAAAACAAATGTACAAATTTATGGTTCTGTGCAAACTGACTTGTGGTAAACTGTCTTGAAATCCTACAAAAGAGATGTTAGATAGGGAATAGAAAAAGAAGCAGCTTTAGAGTTTCTTATCTTTCTTTTCTTTTCTTTCTTTTTTTCCTTTTCTCCTGCTTCACAGTTTAGAACTTGGCTTAAAAAAAAGACACCAAACTTTGCTGTTTTCCAAGTTGAAGTTTCAAGTCTTCTGAATTCATCTACAAAGTTAGCAAGTCTTATGTAAATGTAATCAAAGTCACCTGACTGCATACAAAGAAGAATTCCAGGCTCCATGGCCTTGACTATGAATAAGTAATTCATATGCCTTCCTATGGAGGCTCCTTACAAAAATTAGCCAAATCAGAGCAAATGGGATAAAGGAACTAGGGAAAGGTTGATGGGCTGGTCTCATTATGTATAAGTACTATGCCAGTGAAATGATATTCCAGGTTTTTATCCCCCCAACCAAAGTCAGCTTACCTTTGTAAGCTCTGTGTAAGCTTACACAAAGCAAGAAAATAAACTTTAACATAATATACAAAAATCAAGTGATAAATGGTACTATAAAGTAATAAAAATCTTAAAATATATTTAAAAATAATAAATTATTTTATTCTAGTTGCTTGTTAAATCCATGAAATATAGCAATTGTGTGCAATGCCCAGGGTCAGGAATACCAGTGAGGACTGACTGATGCACATAGCTGTTGCGGAGATAACAGCTGTTGTGAAACAGCGGGGTCTGGAATATTCATCTTTTTTCAACTAATTACTTCTGGTACTCTTGGTGAGTACATTAAACTTTCCAAATGCTCTTAACCTTTAGACTAATAGTCTCTTGAAGAGTTAAAATATCTTTTTTTTTTTACAGCCAATAGCTAAGGTGTATCCTGACTTGATATTTAGGCAAACTGGGCAAATTCTCAGTGTAACTTACATAATTCAAAAACAGAGACTCTCCTATTGCAGAAATTTGGAACAGCAACCTAGCCATCAAATGTCATAATGAGAGCGACTGGGTCATGCAATTTAGGAAATACAGTATTGTAAAAGCTGCAGTTAAAAAAAGTAGTTTAAAGGGGCCGGCCCCACGGTGTAGCAGTTAAGTACGTGTGCTCCGCTGCTGGCAGCCCTGGTTTGGATTCCTGGCGCGCACCGACGCACCACTGGTCAAGCCATGCTGTGGTGGTGTCCCATATAAAGTGGAGGAAGATGGGCACAGATGTTAGCCCAGGGCCAGTCTTCCTCAGCAAAAAAAATAAAAAGAGAGGAGGATTGGCATGGATGTTAGCTCAGGGCTGATCTTCCTCACACACACACACAAAAAAGTAGTTTATAAAGGTTAGTTTTTAAAAAATTAAAAAAATAAAAGTTAAAAGGTAGGCTGGCCCCGTGGCGTAGCAGTTAAGTGCGTGCACTCCACTTCGGCAGCCTGGGGTTCACACGTTTGGATCCTGGGCGTGCACTGATGCACCGCTTGTCAAGCCATGCTGTGGCAGTGTCCCATATAAAGTAGAGGAAGATGGGCACGGATGTTAGCCCACGGCCAGTCTTCCTCAGCAAAAAGAGGAGGATTGGCATTGGATGTTAGCTCAGGGTTAGTCTTCCTCACACACACACACACACACACACACACAAAGTTAAAAGGTAAAAAAGTTTAAAAAAATACAGTATTGTTATACCTGCAGTTTAAAAAAGTAGTTTATAAAGTCAGTTTAGTTCAGATTAGTACTTATAATGAAATTTTTAAAAATGGGAGACTTTCATAATGAAAGGAGAAATTCCCCTTATTGAATTTGCATTTCCTTCTGAATCTGCTTTCCTAATTTAGGGAAAGTTGGACATAATGATTGTTACTTCTTCTAGGTTCTGGTTTTTTTTTTCTTGTGAGCATTTATTTCTGTAGGTATCAATGGTTAAGCTAAGGCAAAAGAAACCTTTGACCCATATTTGTGGAAATACAATGATCAATACAAGATGAAAATTTGCAAAGTACTAAAACAGAATCAAGAAAATTTAACGACTAAAGAATCCAGGGATCTGCCTATTCTCTTTTCAGTTTTGAAGAGAAACAGGATAGCCTTTAAACTATATTTTAAGACAGCTGAGCATAGTCTTGTCTTAGCCTGTCGCCATGATAACTAAATAAGGAGGAGTAAGGGGAACACTGGGAATTTCCGGCATTGTGTCTGCACACCCTAGGTGGCTCAGGGACTCTGGCTCCTGTGTCTGTGACGTGGAGTTCAGAAGCACTCTTTCTGGATGTCATCAACATTTCCAGTGGCTTCATAATTGTATTTATTGGGACAGTCATTGTGCCTACTCTGCCCAGTGGCCCCTCATAACAAAGATTGTTCTCTCTAAAGCTTAAAGTTCAGAGAAGAAGCTTTATGCTGTTCTTTGTGAAGGGTTGGCCCATGATAGGAATAAGGATGGGCAACAGAATCCATGATGGCTTTGCATGAAGGATCTTGTCCAATAGGGACAAAAGCAACTAGTTAAGTCAATTAGACTGTTTCTCTCTGGAGTTTATATTGGAGAATACGGGCCAATGGGCAAAGAGAAGTAGAATAGGATAGGCACAGATAAGCAGAGTAGAAGGTCTTGTTTCCATTAGAAACTAGCTAGGCCCTATTGGTTCCTGGGGTTTGTTAGGTTACAGTTTGAGTCCATGTATACCTTTTCCCCAAGGATACCAGATAGAATCTCTGGTTCTTGCTACCAAAATACCTCACTAATGCAAACAATTTGTTTTTTTGAAGTATGGAGTTTTGTTTGCTTCAAGTTGCCTTCAGTTTTAGCTGAAGAGCAGGAGATCTTATACTTACTAAACGAAAGAATCTGTGCGACAGGCCAAATGGAATATCTCGGAATACATGGAAAATTTCTTCTCACGTTTTTGGAGAAGGAAATGGATGAAGTGAAAAGCATGATCTGTATGTGGGAGGAGAGGTAGGCAGGGGAGTTTATGCTTAATGTTCCCAGTCTGGTCTGTGAAATAGGTTATCTGTTTCTAAGGACAGCTAACCCGAGGTTTGAGAGTGATTGAAAATTCTGAAATAACACATTTGGAAGGCATTTTAATGGATGGTTGCCTTTGTTGCCTAGCAGTGGGCTCGGCAGACATATTACATGAGAGTATCAATTTGCAGGGACTGAGTCATGATACTTTCTTGATTCTATTCAACAGCACTTAGCTGTAAGGGGAGTAGACAAAATTAAGGGAAGCAGACAGAGAAGTTAGCAATGATATGGAAAACCTTTGTGGCCAGCAAACCAATTTTATTTTCATTTTTCTCTAAATGCCATTAATTGTAATATAATTTTTAATGCCACGCCCAGTATAGCATCCTCTGAATCTCTTATGATCAGCACTTAACCCAGAATGTGAATACTCAGGAGTAAGGTAGGATCTTGTATTGTTCATAAATAGAGGACTCCCTTGGAGAGGCAGGAAAAGCCATTTCTTTCTTTCAAGTCTCAAAGAGGGTCAAGAGGGGCAGCATCTTACTGCTAATACTACAGTCAGGACTAGGGCACTTAAGGTAGCCACACATGCTGTGTCTCAGATGGCTTAGTCCTCATTCATGACCCAGATCTGTGAGCTTGGTGGTGGTGGCAGGGGAGGGTGGATTTTCTTGTCTTATTTTTATATGTATCTTAGTAGTGATATCAGAATAAACAGGGGCATAAAACACTTTTAGCCCGCCAGAACAAAGAGAACAAGGAGTCTAAATATACAGGAGCTCTCATAAGTATATTAGAGTTAATGACACTCATTGAAGCACCAAGACCAAGGCTGGATTCATTATAGAACTTAGCCTGTCAGAACAAAGAGAACAGGAGTTTAAATGTACCCGGGCTCTCATAAGTATATTATAATTAATGACTCTCATTGAAGCACCAAGACTAATGCTGGATCCATTACAGAACTTGATTTCTTTTCTTTTTTTTTTTTTTTTGTGAGGAAGATCAGCCCTGAGCTAACATCCATGCTAATCCTCCTCTTTCTGCTGAGGAAGACTGGCTCTGAGCTAACATTCATTGCCAATCCTCCTCCTTTTTCTTCCCCAAAGCCCCAGCAGATAGTTGCATGTCATAGTTGCACATCCTTGTAGTCGCTGCACGTGGGATGCCGCCTCAGCATGGCCAGAGAAGCAGTGCGTTGGTGCGCGCCCAGGATCTGAACCCAGGACACCAGCAGCGGAGTGCATGCACCCACCACTAAGCCACGGGGCCAGCCCCAATTTCTTTTTTGGTAAATTACATGCACTGATGTCTATACTTTAAGTTTCTCCTTAAGTTTTGAAATTCTTGTGATTTCAGAGAACAGAGCTTAAGATAACACTATTGTTTACACAGAAAAGTAAACAAGTGCATATAATTTTTAACATTCATTTGAATCATGTGGATCACATCATTTAAGACTCCATTTTGTTTTTAATTAACCAAGCTACTTTTATAAATTCATTCTATACATTGTTTTACAAGTGTTAACAAAAGAAATATTATATAATTTGTTTTAAAAATTTAAAATATCTAAATAATAGAGAGATCTTAAGTAACTTTTTTAGATGGTAAATAATCATAGTCACAATCAATTGAGGTTTCTTGAACCTCGATAACAGGTTCTTCACAGTACTGGATGGAATATGTGATAGAAAAGATCTTCAACATTTGATCTGCATATGCTAACCAAGGAACTTAGAGAAGAGTTGAAAAGACAAGCTCAAAACACACTAAATCATATCTAAGAAGAAAGTATATAATTGAGATTTTAGAATAAAATATACTACTGAGACAGGCTCTTGGAAATTAAAGGGAGAGTGAGTCTCACAGGAGATTTGTCTGAGGGGAAAATATAGAGAGGTTCAAGGCATCTGGTAATGGGCCAAAATAGAAAAAGAAAGGAAAGTGACTGTCTTGGAGTCACTAGTCAAATTATCCCATGCTGGTCTCCCAGGGCAGCAATTATAGCAGATCCCAAACCAAACACCCAGAGCCCACCTGGTGGTGGCACAGAGATAATAGTTCTGGGAAGGGACTTCTGTTCTCCACCAAGGCTTGAGATATGACATGCTCTAGTTTAGATGACTAGATGCCTCTTAAGTCTGCAATGGAGAACAAGTTCTTTACCATAAAGTTGTAGAATGAAGTTTAATAACAGAACCTACTTCATAACATCTGAGGGTGAGAAAATTAGCCTAGCAGAGATATGCAGGCAGGATAATGAAGTCTAGCTCACTGCCAGGAGATTATTGGCTTCAAATCTACTTCCCATATTAGTTCACATCCTCTTGAATGGGAAGGATGGATAAGTCAACATAGGCAAGCTCACTCATATCTAAGATTCCTCTTTACAGATCTGGGTGTGTCAGATGAAGTCGGGAGATGCGGAGGGATGGGACTATGGCAGACAAATAAAGCCTACAGTAGTCTCCTCCTATGCGTGGTTTCACTTTCCACAGTTTCAGTTACCATTGTCAACCATAGTCTGAAAATGTTAAATGGAAAATACCAGAAATAAACAATTCATAAGTTTTAAATTGTGAGCTGTTCTGAGTAGTGTGATGAAATCTTGCGCCATCCTGCTCAGTCCCAACGGCTGTGTATCATCCCTTCGTCCAGCAGATCCACGCTGTATACGATACCCGCCCATTAGTCACTTAGTAGCCTTCCTGGTTATCAGATCGACTGTTGTGGTATCACAGTGTTTGTGTTCAAGTAATCCCTATTTTACTTAATGGCCCCAAAGCCAACTTTATTATTAGTTGTTGTTGTTAATCTCTTACTGTGCCTAATTTATAAATTAAACTTTATCATAGGCACATATGTATTGGAAAAAACATAGTATACATAGGTTTGGATGCTATCTGAGGTTTCAGGCATCCACTGGGGGTCTTAGAACACATCCCCTGCAGATAACGGAGTACTACTGTATTTACATTTTTCCTGTGGCCAGGGCCCGAAAGAGCTTTTTTCATCTGATATATAGTTTTTTCCTTTGTTTTTAATGGTATGAGGGACTATTTGTAAACTGCAGCACTATAACTGCTCTAAGCAACGACACATCAAACACAGGCTGCAGCCCAATCACATGTTTCCAACCTCCACTTTTTCTGGTCCTCTCCATGCTCCTCCCCTGTCTCCCCACCCAGTCCCATTGACACATCAATCATTGTGCCTACTGTGCTGCAGCCCACTTTAAAGAACCGCATTCCACTCAGATCCTGATGGAATAGCCTGAGGGGGCTATTTTTGGTACCATATGAACCCCCCCACCTCGGATGCAGTTAACTGGATGAGGATGGGCCGCTAGAGTGAAAGGCTCATTCCTGCTGATGAGATTCCCCAGAGCTGTTGTGAACTCTGAAGGATCTTCCAGGTCTTGTGACAGATGTCCTTTTGCTCTTCCCAAGGCAGGCTGATAGCCTTTCCCTGGGATTTCTCATACAAGTCCCCCATCCCCGCTAGTTGAGGCAACTTGAGAGTCCCTCATCCTTGAAACGAAGGATCTGAAACACCTATGCAAGTCTTCAAGCTAGTGTCTTTTGCTATAGACAGTTGTCAACTAATATTTGTAGTTTCTAAGTGGATATAAACAAATGCAAAATTTCTTTTAGAAATAGTAGAGAGGTACCTTTACTATTAAAGGTCATTTTTCAAGACTCACAAAACCTGCCAGACTCCCCTAAAGAATCTCTGATGATAGAATTTCACAAACAAACTAGGTAGCAGGAAGGTATGTTTTTGTCAGCAGCTCTGCCTAGTATTCCTTAATCATATCATACAATTTCCAATGTTGAATGTTGAAAAACCTCTGGGCCAGGGGATCAAAGCCCTAGCTCTGGGCCCTGGTCCTAGCTCTGCTTCTTACTACTTCTTTTAATCATGGACAAGACCCTTAATTCTTTGGCTCTCAGTTTCCTTATTTGCATGTTTATTGTCAGAATAAATAAACTATAAGTGTTCTTTCAGCTCTAACATCCTATGATTCTGTCATATTGCTTCTACTCAACTACTCAGCCTATCCATTGAAGTTCATGAAACAGAGATCCCTTGCAAAAGTGCAATTCCCCAAGTGTATGGGAGGTCCCCATCAACTCTCACTATTCCCTTGGAATGGAAAGAGATTCCTCACAATACATTCTAGGAGGAGAAAAAAAGTAATACCTGCGTGGAAAGGTTTTATTATAAGTACTGTTTTCTTCAAAAGGACAAAGCATACCTCCAGTAAAAGAGTATAATTCGTGTTTACAAATTTTCAGTTGAAAATATTAGAATAAAAAATTAGACTAGAATAAGATTCAATATTAAAAAGTTATAGGAAAGAGCACTATATTTCTCTACTTAAATTGTTTACTAGGATAATAATTACAGTTAATATTTATTGAGTACCTAAAATTTGCTAGCAATCAGGCTATCCATTCAAAAATTGAAGTCCAAAAGAATCTTATATTATAAAATGCATCACAATGATTTTTGACAATGATTTTGAGTCTAACTGATATTCATTGTATTCTGCCCAGACTCTTACCTTAATGTATACTAGTGTTTTCCCAGACTTTCTTAATAAAAAGTAGATTAAAAATAGAAGAAAGTCACCAAATATTCCAATATTTGTATTGTCTTCGAGATGAAAGTAGTGAGTCCATATCTCATCATAAATCTCCTTTTCCAAATTGTTTTTCTGCACATAGTTCAAGTAGAACAATCAATTTATTTATGTCAGCCCTTGCTCTTTTCAATGACCTCTGATTGAGCAATGTGTTAGATGAAAAGGCTGGTTAGCAAACAATAGCATGCTACAGAAACACTGACTAAGGCCTTCCGCTAGACATTCACATTGCTCCCTTTCTACCCCTTGGGAAAGAAGACAAAGCTGGTTATAGAAATAACAGCTTTATACCAATGACTGTTCACCCTAAAATCATCTCAAATGTGAAACATGTGCCTATACACATGCATATACGCACACTCATACATTCACGGCTAATCTTACTTGGTAAAATGACTTGTTGCTTCCAGGTCTGTGTCTTGTGGACGAAGATTATTACACACATATTTCAGGTCTTGGATTCCACTTAGCTCAGGCAATCCTGCATGTAGCATCTTAGACAAACAAACACAAACAAAACAAAAACAAAAAACCTCAGAATAAATGTAAATCAAATCTTAGTCAAGTTTGGTTAAGGCTTTCTTGGTTAACTCTACAAATACATATAAAAAATTTACATAGCAATGCCTTTCAGTCTGTAAACATGAATGAATTTAAGTTCATGTTTTTTAACCTCCCATATTTAGTAGTACAAGCAACAACGATAATAATAAAAATAAGAAACAATAAAATTGTCAAAGTACTTGCAGATTAATAATTTAATTTTATCTTCATCATAAACCAGTGAAGTAAGCATGACAGTATTATTATCTCCATCTTGTTTTCTTGTAGAAGAGGCATATTTAGCACAGGACAAAATAAATAATAAGAGCTCTAGTGTCAGAATTTCTGGACCCACAATTTACAATCTGAATGATCTTGAAAAATTCTCTTAACCTCTTTGAATCTCCATTTTCTCATTTTTAAAGTAGATATAAAAATACCTAACATGTTCTGGGAGAATCAAATGGCTAATGAATAAGACAGAGCTTTATACATTATAAATTATTACACAAAAATTATATCACAATACCCATTTTAAGGATGAAAAACTTAATCTCCAAAAACTGTAAGTGAAGTGTCCAGGTCAAATGTTGCATAAGCACAGAGTATAAAACTCATCCCTTTGGTTCTTAATCTTATGTTCTTTCATGACTCTCCGACTCATACTATAAGAACACAATTTTCCCTAGTTAAGTGATGATGGCATTTATTAAAGATTTTCAAAGCAATGAAACAAGTAAACATAAAATTGTACAAAGGCTCAAGTATTTTTCTGCCAATCTGTGGAAAAGTACTTTGGTTATATTATAATGTAGACCGAGGGATAATATTCTTTTTAATTATAGGCAAAAATCTTTGAAGAAAAAATTGATCTTTCTGAAATAAATTTGAACTTTGCAAAAAGAAAAAAAAAATGAAGAAAAATGTCTTCTATGACTCAGGTGATAAATTATTTCCTGTTCTGGAATAGAGACACTTGTACAGTAGTGAGAGGTTAAAAACAATGCTGTTAATCCTAAAAATAAAGAATAAACTGAGAATATGGTTATGGAGGATGACTGAAGTTGTGATTGACTCGATGAAGTTCAAGGGAGAAAAAAAATAGATTTGAAACTATTCACCTTTCCTACTGTCCTCACCCAGGTTGAGGGAATAGCATATATACGTAGATATACAGAGGAGAGCAGGATATTTTCCATTTGTTCACAGAAATAAATCTAGGATGGCTTGCTGGAAATAGGGTATCCTGTGGGTGACTGACAAGAGATGGGGCTGAAAAGGCAAGTCGGGTAGGATATTTCAGCAATATAAAAGATTTTGCATTTTATCCTAAAGGCAAGAGAAAGCTCTTTTAGTGTTTTAAAATGGGCATTAAAAGAACTGTACTGCGTTTTAGAAAGATCAGTGTGGTTACGTATGGAAAATAGATTATAGTGGGGCCAAATAAGAGGATGGATTAGGAGACTGTTTAGGAATGGAGATAAGTTATTGGATTTTAAATATATGTAGGTAATAGAACTAAAAAAACTGGGTGATTGATTGGATATATTTGGAAGGCTGTGTGGGGTCTAAAGCATGCAGCTGTAAATATAGATTTGGGAGTCATTTGCATATAGATAGTAACTGAAACCATGGGAAAGGATCAGGTAGTACTGGAAAGTTGTCAGCTGCCTCTCCTTACGGATGATCTAACATCGCAAATTCATGATATCTAAATTTGAGTAAATTCTCTTCTCCCATAAACTCTTCCTCCTTTTTCCTGTTTCATATCTCCATTTACACTGTCACCACTGTCCAAATAACAAGAAATTCATATCTTCTTTGATTTCCTCTTCTTCCTGACTCCCAATGTCAATCACTTAATTCTATAAAAACCACCTCAATAGCCTCTTGTATTCAGTCCCTTTCCCATTGCAATTATTATCCTAGTTCAGCTCCTCATCTTCATTTGCTTAGATAACTTGAATTGCCTTTTTCTAGTTTTCCAATCCCTATCTCTCTAATCACATAACTTCTGAGGTATCTGTCTAAAATCCAAGCTAGATCATGGTACTCCCTTCATCAAAAACAAAAAATGCTTCTAGGTTCTCAGGTGTCCATACACTAAAGTTGAAAAATCCTCATTCTGATCATAAATCCTTTCATAATCTAACTGTGATCTATCACTTCAACTTTATCGTTTACATAGGTCTCCATTTGTATCACAGACTGAGTGCACTCGATTATCTCCATTTCCAACACATGTCATGCCCATGTTCTTTAAGCCTCTACACATACTTATATTTTTCTCTCAGCCAGGATTCCTTTACTTTCCCTCCTTGTCTACTGAAATTCTTTTTGAAGGCTCAGTTCAAGTGTTTCTTCCTCCTTGAAGCACCACAGATCCTCTCGATAAGATTTAATTACTGATTTCTTTGTACACAATCATATCTGGGTCCCACCTCTTTCACAGCACTTATTGCTGCCTAGCTTTTACCATGTTTTGTTCGTGTATATGTTTGTCACAATAGATTTTTAAGTTCTTTGAGAGTAGAAACTGGGTTTTTATTCAATGTTGAATTGTCTACATTGCCTAGAATGATGCTTTGTAAATAGAACTTAAGTGATGTCTGTGAAATAAAGAATACATGAATGAAAGAATGAAAAAATACCTGACCTGTTAGGCTTTGAAAACCTCTAAGTAGCAAGTTCAATCCTGACTACTAAACTTCAAATCAACCAAAGGGAGATACATTCCCAACAGCAACTAAAGTCTAGCTTAGACTTTATCTTATCAGTTCTGTATTTGTAGTTCTAGAGATGTCTGTGTACTTATTGAGGCAGTTTTCCCTTTCCCAATCATAGTGTGATTGCCTATTTGCTAAGAACAGGCTTCTCCCCTAGATCTGAATTGCTTTCTAGTTTCTCCAGACATCCTGAATTCACACCTGCTTGCTAAGGACTCTGTTGAACATTTCCTTGGGAAGTAGACCCCATACTTACTCCTTCTTCTGCCAATACACACACACACACACACACACACACACACACACACACACACACACACACACACTACACACCAGTTAAATGCAGATGGCTTCAAATCAGATGAACTCCAGCTCTCTCCTTGTCATGTGGCTGATTAAAGGTAACAAGTGCTAACTTTGCTCTTGTTGATGTGCTTCATTCCTTAGAGAAGAGGCTTTGAGTGTTGTGACTCTGCACATCAGAGTAAAGATGGCCTCATACCTGAGTCCACTTAGCCATGGCTGTTCTCTGACCCACAGAGATGTGGTTCAAGTGTTTCCTAGCCTAGATTACATGGGTAATAACTTTAATTGGGGCAATAGGAAAGGGAAAGGGTGGCTAGTACAGGTAATGAACAGATACAGGTAATGAACAGATAAGTTCCTTTTTAAAGGATAGGAACATTTTTAAATTTTCTACTTCTGTTCTCCTCCTACTAAGTCCAAATCTATTTTGATAGTTATGCTTAAGGAAGCAGACACTCTTTGCCACCACATAGAAAAATCAGAAAGTTTTCTGCTGGGAAATATCTGATATAATAATAGGTGTGATAAACATTTTAAACCGGGTAAATGGTCCCTGTGTTCTTTGGGAGCCTTCCATAATAGCTGATATTGATTTTTTAATGAGAGAAAAGCTGATGAAATACAGGCTTTTATGTTAGTGATTTCAGCCAGCAACACTCTTGGGTCTCCTACAGATGTTTTGCTTTTAAGCAAGATGGGAATTGCATGGATTATTTTTTCCCTGTTTTTCCCAGGAGTAAATAAAAAGGACTATCTGGAAACACACTACTCTCTACCAAGGACGGACTATTAACTCCATAGTAGACTCACCAAATGCTTGTGGCTCATAATCTTGGGTACTGACCATTCACAGAAGATAGAATTTATGACCCATATCAAGTATTTCTTATGTTTTAACTGGGTAATGGCATATAGTAGATTGAGTCCTTTTCAAAGAAGTTAACACAGCAAGAGTCAGTTTGAAGAGAGAATTGAGGAAAATATAGATTACCCACATAAGTAGGAAACAATCTTGCACAAATTTAAATTTGTTTTTCATTTTTCAAGAAGCTATACCAGAGAAAGTGTGGTCCTAAAACCTTTACTGATGCTTTGATTATCTACAGAATCCCATAGGAAACAAATCTAAAAAGAAGAGAATCGAGAGGTAAATGATGAGAAACAGAGGTAATAACACACTGCTGTTTCACACATATTTATTCATTGGTCAAATTGGCACACATTGCTTCTGATCTCTGTTTCAATTTCTGTGAGTCTAAATCGAAGATTATATGCTTAATCTGAATTAGTGCCCTTCACTACCAAATTTTCCTCCTTTGCCTAAAAGTCCAGACTTGATATTTAAAACATAGGGAGCTTTTTTGGAAATATTATATACCAGAAACATTCAGTATCTGTATTTAATATTATTTTATGAGAAATTATTTCAATAATTGATTAAAACACCATATATCTACCTTTTCTAAATGAAATAACATTACAGAAACTCTTTACTTTAATGATTATTCAATATATTATGACATATGCTGAAAATTTTCTTTTTAGCAGGTAGAAAAGTTTATTAAACAAGAGAAAAAAGCCCACCAATAGCTTTTCGAATCTATTTTTTCAAAAAGCTGTCCCTTCACATTGTTTTGACAAGTTCACGTATTATTCAGCATAATTTTTGGTGTCACCTGAGAAGGAGCATAAACTATATTTGTGCTTTTCTGCTTTGGGTTTATTTTTGAAATGTCTGTGACCGGTTAAAGTAGTTGTTAGAATACGGCACTTACTCCTTGTATGCAGTTATTTCTAGCATTATAGACATTTAGAAATGATGGAGAGAGAGAAGTCAAGATGGCAGTGTAGGCGGACTCTGAAATCCACCTCCTCCTGCGGACACAGCCAATTTACAACTACTCTTGGAAAAATTACCTCTGAGACAGAACTGAAAACTGGATAAGAGGAACCCCTGCAACAAACGACTTGGGGCTTGCTAGCCCAGGGTCTGCCCCACTCACTAGAGCACCGATTTAATCCAGCTCAGTGAGGGCAGGCAGCCCACCCTAGAGACTGGGCCCACCCAACAACAAGCCCTCGGGCAACTTATGGGCCTGCTAAGTGAAATGCCTGGATACTCTGCAGCCTGGGGGGTGGGTCCACCTCTGTGGGACAGGGCATGCACAAGGAGCAGGTGAAGAGTGTGGTGTGTTGGTGGAGTGTGTGGGGCTCCTGCCTTGGAGAGACTGGGTCCATTTCAGGGTGCTGGGGCACGCAGGTGGGGCAGCACTGTGTTGACTGTGTGTGCGTACTTGTGGGCTGTGGGGCCTGTCAGCTGCAGAAGACTTGTGCTTCTCAAAGACTCACATAGGGGATTGGCCCTACCTTCCAAAGCCTGAAACAATTGGGTGTTCCCATGCCTGAGGCCAGCCCCACCCAGCTGCAATCCTCAGAGAGCTGACAAGAGCCTTATAGGCTGGAGGCTTATAGCAATTGTAAGCCCCTGTGCCTAACAACCAGCCACGCTGCGAGCCTATGCACTTAATAGAAAAACTGCAACAGGAATGTGTCACTAGACCTTGCAGCCAACTGTGCTGGGGCTCCCCACACCTGATAAAGAGACCAAGGGCCCACAACAACTACACGCAGCTGAGCATTACAACCAGCTGGACAGGGGGACAGCTCAGCCTCCCTGGGCACCTATGGGACAAGCAACCCCGCCACAACAGAAGGACACACATAGCCCACACAGGGGTCACTCCAGGAACATTTGGAACTGGTGATGAGAGGGAAGCACACTGCTAGGCCTCGTAAGGCATCACTTATATAAGGTCACCTCTCCAAGATCAGGAGACATAGCTGACCTACCTAATACTTAGACACAAGCACAGGGAAAGAGGCAAAAGAATACATTCCAAGTAAGGGAACAGGACAAAACCCCAGAAAAGGAACTAAATGAAACAGAAATGAGCAACCTACCTGACAGAGTTAAAACAAAGAGTGCTAAGGATGCTCACTGATCTTGGGAGAAGAATGGATGAACTCAGTGAGAATGTCAACAAAGAAATGGAAGATATAAAAAAGAACCAATCAGAAATGAAGAATACAATACTGGAAATGAAAAATCACTAGAGGAACTCAAAAGCAGAGTAGAGGATACAGAAGAATGGATCAGTGAGCTGGATGAAAGACTAGAAAAAATCAGCGAAGCTGAACAGATAAAAGAAAAAAGAATTAAAAAGAATGAGGACAGTCTAAGGGACCTCTGGGACAACATCAAGTGCACTAACATCCGTGTTACAGGTGTCCCTGAAGGAGAAGAGTGAGACCAAGGGGCAGAGAATCTATTTGAAGAAATAATAGCTGAAAACTTTCCTAACCTAAGGAAGGAAACAGACATCCAGGTACAGGAAGCACAGAGAGCACCAAACAAGATAAACCCAAAGAGGCCCACACCAAGACACATCATAATTAAAATGTCCAGAATTAAAGATAAAGAGAGAATCCTAAAAGCCGCAAGAAAAAGACAAGTTACATACAAAGGAAATGCCATAAGGCTATCAGCTAACTTCTCAGCAGAAACCTTAAAGGCTAGAAGAGAGTGGCATGATATATTTAAAGTGCTAAAACGAAAAACCTACAGCCAAGAATACTCTACCCGGCAAGGTTATCATTCAAAATGGAAGGAGAGAGAAAAAGTTTCTCAGACAAGCAAAAATTAAAGGAGTTTGTCACCAAGAAACCAGTTCTACAAGAAATGCTTGAGGGACTTATCTAAGGGGGAAAGAGAATACCACAAATAGGAAAAATTATCTATTTCCATGATAAGAGGGTAACAGATACAAACGCACAAAAAAGAGATTAGATACGATATCCAAAACATAAAATGTGGGAGGAGGGGAGTTAAAGAGTAGAGCTTTCAGATAGAGGTAGAGACTATCAACTTAATAGAGATTGCTATATACATAGGTTACTGTATATGAACCCCATGGTAATCACAAACCAGAAACCTATAATAAATACACAAAAAACTAAGACAAAGGAACTCAAATATAACACTAAAGAAAGTCATCAAACCACAAGGGAAGAGAGCAAGAGACAAAGAAAGGAACAGAGAAGAACTACTAAAACACCAAGAAAAAAAAATTAAAAAATGACAGAAAGTACATACTTATCAATAGCCACTTTAAACGTCAATGGACTAAATGCTCCAATTAAAAGGCATACGGTGGCTGACTGGATAAAAAAACAAGACCCATATATATGCTGCATACAAGAGACACACTTCAGACCTAAAGACACTCACAAACTGAAACTGAAGGGATGGAAAAAGATACTCCATGCAAATGGCAATGAAAAGAAAGCTGGGGTAGCAATACTCATATCAGACAAAATGGACTTTAAAACAAAAACTGTAACAAGAGACAAAGAAGGGCACTACATAATGATCAAGGGAACAACCCAACAAGAGAATATAACACTTGTAAATATCTATGCATCCAACGTAGGAGGACCTAAATATATAAAGCAATTGTTAACAGACATAAAAGGAGAAATAGACAGTAACACAATAATAGTAGGGGACTCTAACACTCCATTTACACCAATGGATAGATCATCCAAACAGATGATCAATAAGGAAACACCAGCCTTAAATGACACACTAGAACAGATGGACCTAGTAGATATATACAGCACATTCCATCCAAAAACCGAAGCATACACATTCTTTTCAAATGCACATGGAATATTCTCCAGGACTGATCACATTTTAGGCCACAAAACAAGTCTCCATAAATTTAAGAAGATTGAAATAATACCAAGCATCTTTTCTGAACACAACGGTATGAAACTAGAAATCAACTATATGAAGGAAAACAGAAAAGCTACAAATACGTGGACATTAAACAAAATGCTACTGAACAACAATCGGGTCAATGAGGACATCAAAGGAGAAATCAAAAAATACCTGGAGACAAAGGAAAATGAAAATATGACATGCTAGAATTTATGGGATACAGCAAAAGCAGTTCTAAGAGGGAAGTTTATAGCAAAGCAGGCCTATCTCAACAAACAAGAAAAATCTCAAACAAACAATCTAACAGCACACCCAAAGGAACTGGAAAAAGAAGAAGAAACAAAGCCCCAAATAAGAAGAAGAAGGGAAATAATAAAAATCAGAGCAGAAATAAATGAAATAGAGACTAAAAAAACAATAGAAAAAAATGAATAAAACAAAGAGCTGGTTCTTTGAAAAGATAAACAAAATTGACAAACCTTTAGCTAGACTCACCAAGAAAAAAAGAGAGAAGGCTCAAATAAGTAAAATCAGAAATGAAAGAGGAGAAATTACAACGGACACCTCAGAAATACAAAAGATTATAAGAGAATAGTATGAAAAGCTATATGCCAACAAATTGGATAATCTAGAAGAAATGGACAAATTCTTAGAATCATACAACCTTCTGAAACTGAATCAAGAAGAAACAGAGAATTTGAATAGACCAATCACCACTAAGGAGATTGAAATAGTAATCAAAAACCTCCCCAAAAATAAAAGTCCAGGACCAGATGGTTTCCCCGGGGAATTCTACCAAACATTCAAAGACTTAATACCTATCCCTCTCAAACTCTTCCAAAAAATTGAAGAGGAGGAGAAGCTCCCTAATTCATTCTACGAAGCCAACATTACCCTGATACCAAAACCAGACAAGGACAACACAAGAAAAGAAAATTAAAGGTCAATATCACTGATGAACATTGATGCAAAAATCCTCAACAAAATACTAGAAAATCACATACAACAATACGTTAAAAAGATTATACACCATGATCAAGTGGGATTTATTCCAGGGATGCAGGATGGTTCAACATCTGCAAATCAACCAACATCATACACCACATTAATAAAATTAGGAATAAAAATCACATGATCATCTCAATAGATGTAGAGAAAGCATTTGACAAGATACAGCATCCATTTATGATAAAAACTCTGAATAAAATGGGTATAGAAGGAAAGTACCTCAACATAATAAAGGCCATATACGAGAAACCCACAGCTAATATCATCCTCAATGGTGAAAAACTGAAACTTATCCCTCTAAGAACAGGAACCAGACAAGGATGCCCACTGTCACCACTCCTATTTAACATAGTGTTGGAAGTCCTAGCCAGAGCAATCAGGCAAGAAAAAGAAATAAAAGGGATCTAAATTGGAAAGGAAGAAGTGAAACTGTCACTATTTGCAGATGACATGATTTTATATATAGAAAACCCTAAAGAATCCACCAGAAAACTTTTAGAAGTAATAAACGAATATGGTAAAGTTGCAGGATACAAAATCAACATACAAAAATCAGTTGCATTTCTGTACACTAACAATGAAGCAGCAGAAAGAGAAATTAAGAATACAATCCCATTTGCAACTGCAACAGAAAGAATAAAATACCTAGGAATCAACTTAACCAAAGAGGTGAAAGATCTGTACACTGAAAACTATAAAACATTGCTGAAAGAAATTGAAGAAGACACAAAGAAATGGAAAGATGTTCCATACTCTTGGATTGGAAGAATTAACATAGTTAAGATGTCCATGCTTCCTAAAGCAATCTATAGATTGAATGCAATCCCTATCAAAGTTCTAACAACAGTTTTCACAGAAATAGAACAAAGAATCCTAAAATTTATGTGGAACAACAAAAGACCCCGAATAGCTAAAGGAATCCTGAGAAAAAAGAACAAAGCTAGAGGTATCACACTCCCTGATTTCAAAATATACTACAAAGCTATAGTAACCAAAACAGCATGGTACTGGCACAAACAAAGGCACACAGATCAATGGAACAGAATGGAGAGCCCAGAAATAAACCAACACATCTGTGGACAGCTAATTTTCGACAAAGGAGCCAAGAACATACAATGGAGAAGGAAAGTCTCTTCAACAAACGGTGTTGGGAAAACTGGACAGCCACATGCAAAAGAATGAAAGTAGACCATTATCTTATGCCATACACAAAAATTAACTCAAAATGGATTAAAGACTTGAATGTAAGACCTGAAACCATGAAACTTCTAGAAGAAAACATAGGAAGTACGCTCTTTGACATTGGTGTCAGCAACATATTTTCAAGCACCATGTCTGACCGGGCAAGAGAAACAATAGAAAAAAAAAACAAATGGGACTACATCAAACTGAAAAGCTTCTGCACAGCAAAGGAAACCATCAACAAAACAAAATGACAACCTGACAATTGGGAGAAGATATTTGCAAACCATATATCTGATAAGGGATTAATCTCCAAAATATATAAAGAACTCATACATCTCAACAACAAAAGAAGTAATAACCCAGTTAAAAAATGGGCAAAAGACCTGAACAGACATTTCTCCAAAGAAGATATACAGATGGCCAACAGGCCACATGAAAAGATGTTCAACATCATTAACTATCAGGGAAATGCAAATCAAAACTACAATGAGATATCACCTTACTCCTGTCAGAATGGCTATAATTAACAAGACAGGAAACAACAAGTGTTAGAGAGGATGTGGAGCGAAGGGAACTCTCATATACTGCTGGTGGGAGTGCAAACTGGTGCAGCAACTACAGAAAACAGTATGGAGATTCCTCAAAAAATTAAGGATAGAACTACCATATGATCCAGCTATTCCACTGCTGGGTATTTATCCAAAGAACATGAAAACACCAATGCCTAAAGATACATGCACCCCTGTGTTCATTGCAGCGTTATTCACAATAGCCAAGACTTGGAACAACCTAAGTGCCTTCAAGGGAGGAATGGATGAAGAAGATGTGGTACATATACACAATGGAATACTACTCAGCCATAAGAAACGATGAAATCCAGCCATTTGTGACAACATGGATGGACATTGAGGGTATTATGGTAAGCGAAATAAGTCAGAGGGAGAAGGTCAAATTCCATATGATCTCACTCAAAAGTAGACGATGAAAACAACAACAAACAAACACACAGAGACAGAGATTGGATTGGTGGTTACCAGAGGGGAGGAGGAGAGGCAGGAGGGCAAAAAGGATGATTAGGCACATGTGTGGTGATGGATTGTAATTAGTATTTGGGTGGTGAACATGATGTAATCAATGCAGAAATAGAATTATAATGTATGCCTGAAATGTATACAGTTTACAAACCAATGTTACTACAATAAAAAAATTAATTAAAACTTAAAAACAAACAAAAAAGAAATGCTGGATATCTCATTTACTTGTGTACAGGAATTTTATCTTCCTTATTAAATTGAAAATTCTAAGACTGACTGGGTGTCATATGTTAATGTATCCTCCACAGTTACTGGCATATAGTAAGCATTCAAGAGATCAGGGATTCATGAGCTAGAGCCTGCTAGAGCCCAAGCGGATACCAGAGTTGATACTACCTGGTTATCTATCAAGTAAATAGACTGGAGTCAAAGTCACAGACACAGTCCTTGTAGAGTTTCCTTTGTGATATGAAAACAGATTATGAATCATAAGTCATCTCATAATTGCAATATGATCTAATAGAATTGGGAGATAGAATGCAAATCTACCAATATGAATCACTGGCTATTACTGGAAAACCAACTTGAAGATTCTGGAGATGGGTAGAACCTTATATAGCCAACTTATACTTGAAGAAATCAAAATGTCTTTGTATATGAAGGACTACATGTTTATAATATTTTTAGAAATCCTTATTTTTCAAGGCAGAGAGGAGAGAAGTAAGGTCCATATGTTGTTTGAAAGTTAAAGATCTAAATCAAATTTTCATTGCAACAACGGCAACATTTATTCAGCACTTCCCAATAGAACTTTTCTGCTGCCCATGATGGAAATATTTTATATCTATGCTGCCCAATATGGTACCACTAGCCACATGTGGCTGTTAAGCACTTGAAATGTGGCTAGTGAGACTGAAGAGCCAAACTTTAAATTTTATTCAATATTAATTATTTAAATTTAAATAACTACATGTGACTAGGAGATACCGTGTTGGACAGTGCTCTTACAGATTAAAAGGATCTAGTATAATAAATTAATTCAACCCTACTATATGACAGGTACTGTTCTAAGTGCTTATATTAATTGTCTAATAGGGTTATTATGAAACGTAAATCAATTAATGCACATAAAGCACTTAGCAGAGCGCTCATGTAAAGCATTCACTATCAGGTCATCTGTTCACCAGTCCTACAAGATAGTTGCTATTATCTTCCTTTAATAGACGAGGAAACAGAGTCTTAGTTGAGTTAAGCAACATACCCTGAGAAATGTAGCCAGTAAAATTCCAAGCAAGGATCAAACCCAGGAAGGCCTGACTACCAAGTGTGTGCCCTTAACAACATCTAGTAGAATTATTGTCATCTGAAGGCTCTAAACCAGTTATTTCTGATGATCGTACCGACACCAAACACCATACTGATCTACCAAAGGTGTATTTCTCTCCTACAATTTACTGTAATTACTAGTGTGCAACTACGTGCCCAAAGGAATCACCACTTTCTTCTCCCAGAAGATATTTCTATCACATCTCGCTCTTCTCACCCTGCATATCTGGTTTCCATCTCTTTGCATCAAAAAGTGGAATGAAACATTAAATTTTCCCCTGCTGGTCAACAGAGAGCATATAGGACCATGACTCAGAAGACCCAGTGTATACTACTAAATGTACTATTCTCTGGTTGAGTTGCTAACAAGCCATCTTGCATTTTTGGCCCTCAGTTTCTTAATCTGGCAAATAGGCAAGTCACCAAAGGCAGAGATTGGAAGGGTAGCCAGGAAAAATCCTTGCCTGGTCCATACCATTGGGTTGGCACAATGTGTAAATGAGATAGAATTTTTAAAGCACTTTTGAAAAATACTAAAGCACAATATAACTGATACAATATTTAAATCACTGTCCTTGATCTTTAATCAAAATATACTCAGATAACCCCTGAATATACCAATATTATTGTGAATAGAAACATTTGAGACAGTAACTGTGAACTAATGTAATGAATTAGTAAGAAACGTGTTTATAAACTGTACAACGGTACTTGTAGTTTGTTCATTTCTTTCTGTTTTGAATAGCTCTTTAGGGAACTCTAAGCCATTAGCAAAAATAGACTACTGAAAGAGAGACATAAATGAAGCTTATTATTTTTGTTATTTTCCCAAGGGACTTACCATTTCTAGCAGGTTCAAGAGCAGTCGGCTGTGCCTTCTGACAATATTATAAGCTCGACAACAAAGCTCGACAAAATCTTGGAAATGCTGTGGGTATTTCCCACCCTCTGTAATAAAGTACTCCATCTCTGAAGTAAAAACAAACGGGGCTCGGTCTCTATAAACCAAAAATAATAGCAACCATAAGGAGAAGGAGAAATGGCTTTTAGGGTTAAATTAGATGGTTACAACAATTTATTTCCACTTGAATTTTTTTGTTATTTTCTCTCCACTCTAACAATGAACCTCCTTCATTGTGGGATAGCAGGAGAAATGCTAATTGTAAGTTGTGAGTAACGTAGCTGGGTTGCAACAGAGAAGGAAGGACACGTTATTTTACAATATTGACCTATAGTGTCTCAAATATTTAATTCCAAGTTATATTTGATGAGAATATTATCCATTAAAAATTAATGTAAGGGCCAATTAATAATGAAGGCAGTTTTATGGAAAATACATTTACTGCTAGATTTTGAAATGATAGAACAGACCATGTATTTGAACTCACGGTATGTTTTCTTAAAGTTTTTTTTAGAAGATATGTTGACCTTTTAGGAAAAAAGTTTTAAGCAAAAGCTAAGATATGTAATGACAAGTTCTTCCAGAAGGCAATCTATGAAAAAAACAGATGTTACCAATTCACTGTCATATGCTTAGCAAGGAGAAAAAAGAGGTAGCAATATTCCATTTCACACTAGGCCCGATAAAAACACTGGTCAGAAAGGAGGAAATATGAGCGGACCATGTTGGTGTGTAAGTAATATTGCCCCTGTAGTCCCAAGGTTGGAAAAATAGGAAAACAAAGGATCAGAGAGAAGATGATCCTGTTTCCTCTATTTTTGCCAGGTTTTCTCTCATGTTATTTGAGACATGAAGAGACCAGAGATGAAGTGTTAGCACTTGTAATAAAGATTAGCAGAGGGAGGACTAGAAACACCTCTCTGTGATGAGGTCTCACTCTTTGAATAACAATGACGAGAGGAAGAGTTTTGATACTGATTTGGCCTAAGGTCCTCTAGAAGCATTTGAGATGGGAATACAGTTGGGGGTAAAAATGTATTTAAAAAAATAAAGATTTTTGAATGAATTGAAACAAATTATATTTTAAAATGTGAGCCTACCAGCCTAGATATAACTAAAGTTAGTTCAAGCAGTAACTGAAAAAAGTCATGGATTATTAAGGAAGCCATTTAATTGTTGTCTTTTAAATAATAAAGAATAACTGTGCTCTTTACTATTGCTATGCTTAGTTATTTAATAAAAATAAAACTGAGTGGGAATTCTCGCTAATCTGACTTAGTTAAACAGACTTTTCAGAAGTGTGGATATTCAAATCAGAAAGCCACAGCTCTGGCATTTTGTGGGGCAGTGGAACGTTACTGCAGGCAAAGTATTTTAAAGAAAATAAATAAGCTGCCTCTGCTTGGCTATGGCTATTTTATTTTGTTTTATTTTATTTTATTTTGTGATCCATGCTGCCATTGAATGTCAGGAGGAGAGGCTGGTATAACAATACTCTCATTTAGCTTTATATTCATTCGATCATTCATTCATTCAACAAAATTTATCGAGCACCTAGACATTGAGGAATGTGTCTTAAGAATCAAGTCCAAGTTTTAAAATTTTTGCTCAAAATCCTTTTATATTTGGTCTTCATTGACTTATCCAACCTATATGCTATGAGTTTACTTTATAGCCCTTTACTTCAGCCAAGCTGGGAGCAGAGATGTCGAAAATATGAGATATAGCATGGGTTCTAGTTCGGGACCTGCTGTACCTCAATTTCTTCAGCTCTGAAATAGATAAGTAATATCTAGCTCTTAGAATTGCTGTGAGGATTAACTGACAAAATGTACACAAATGCATGATATGTAGAGAGGGCCACACACTTGTGAACTGTTGTTATTAGAGGCTCTATGCATAGGGCACAGACTGCAGGCCCTGTCAGCCAGATTTCAAATCATGTTCTATCACTTAACTAGTTCTGTGACCCTAGGCAAGTTACTTTTCCTCGTGCCTCAATCTTCTCTCCTGTAAAATGGGGATGTGAGTACTTGACTCTTGGGATTGTTGAGAGGATTAAGTGAGTTAAAGCATATAAAAGTCCTTGGAACACAGGCTGGCACATAGTAGGCACTCAAATGTTAAATACTATTATTAGTCTTCAAACTAATAAAAGTGTTCTCAGAGCTGAACCTTGTCATAGCTAAATCTCCCTCCTTCTTCAAAAATACAGACAGTAAAATCCCATCCTTCCTTCAAGGTTTAATTTATTCCCAGCTCCTCCACATAACCTCTTTGGCTCATATACCCTTAAATGGACCTTTGAATTCGGTAGCATTTTTTATTTATCACTCACCCATGTAGTCATCACTATTGCTAACATTTTAGTAGGGTTTAGCAATATCCCATAGTTCCATAGTCAGAAAAAAACCCTTACTTTTATATATAAAAAGTTTTCCAATAGTTTTTTCCTACTCTCATACTATATTTACTATATTGAACAGAACTTTCAAAATAATTTTAAAAGAGTCAAATTTTACAACTTCCTGAAATTTCTTACCTAATGTGATAGATAGGCTTTTCTGTTCAATAGAAAAAAATATGTTTGATCAAATTGATTTCTCTTGAAAAGTCTTTGTAGTTATGCCCAAGCTCATGTGATAACACATTTCCTTCTTCCATGGAAACCACCATTACCGATCAGATGAAGAAATACCATAACAGAAAGTCAAATACACAAAAGAAACATATCCAAAGTAGAGAAAATATAAACTAATAATATCTAAGAACCCAATTTTAGTTGTGTTTAAATATTATCATGGTCTAAATTTTCAGTGGGTCCCACAATACAAAATGCTACATTTTTTCCATATAATTTGCATGGCTCACTTCTGAGCAATTTTTAAAATCACTTAGAATTAGACTAAAATTTTTCTATAAAAGGAAAGATGCCTCATATGTGAAACAGAATCCTATCCCACCCCTATACCCTGTAGGAGTCATAGCTGGGATGCGATTTGTCACTCCACTTAAATGCAAACCTAATCCAAGGTCGCAGAATTAACGTATTGGAGCTTATGTCTTAAGTTTAAGCAGTACTTACAAATCTGAGATATAAATTGCTTGTGACAAGAGAGAAAACTGGAAACTATTTGGTCTCTTAGAGTCTGTATTGTTATTGCATTCTGAATTATATGTTGAAAATCTCTCATTTATAGCTGTACAAATACACCAGAAATTTCTTATTGTGACTTTTTTTCCATATTAGTAGTTTTACCATTACTTGTCTAAGTTCTATCTGTTCTTGCTTCTGTACCTTTAACCTGTATTTTTTCCCTCTTCTGGCTATGCTTTCTCTCTCTCTCTCTCTCTTTCTCTCTCTTACCTGATGCCTAATACTGACTAAGAGATCAGGATCAAAAATTTTTTCTCATAAGAAGTCTTCTCTAATCAATCTATCCCTTGCCAATTTATTTTATTTTGCTTTACCTTTTTATTTAGCCCTACAGCCAATATATTTTATTCTTTATAGTCTCTAGCGGTCTTATGATTTTTTTCTCCCAAATGATCTGTGTGATTTTCAAGGAGACAGGAAGTATTTTATCTTCCCTTGTATATTCTTAATGTCTCAAACAATATTTTATGGTATTCTGTTATAAGCAATGAACGCAACAGTAAATAAATATAGCTCACACAGTGAAGAGCTTGTGATAATTTAACACTTATGTGGGAAGGCCATGCAAACAAACTTATTTGTTATGATTCTGTCATTTTGTTGTCAATCTTTTCAGTAACTTATGATCAATCTTTCCCTGAAATTATTATTCCGTAAAAATGCCGAGAGTATTTTATAGATTTCCAATATAGGTCAGAAGTGAGCAGTAGTTTAAAAATATACGTACACGTACTTGGAAAATATAAGGACATTTCTATTACAAACAAACACTAATTATTAAGAAGACAAATCAATTCACCTCATATGGAAAATAGCAGGACAATTAATAATTTTCTGTTTGTTAGTACTTATGCATAAGCTTCTCTTTTAACCATATTGTAGATACAATCTCCTTGTATAAAGTCACTAGAATACCAAGATCATTATCATTAAGCATTTACAGACTGCCATTGCGCTGAGGGTACACAGACTTTTAGGACAGGTCTCTGCCCATTAGGTGACTTAAATCTAGCTAGGGAGGTCTGCACTCCAAATGTTAGAACACTATAGTTATTTATCAACAAATATTTATTAAGAATCTATAATAGATACATGAAAGGCTTATAGGTGAGGTTAAAGATTTAAAAAATCAATTTCCTAAAAGCAATACAAATTTATTGAATAATAACAATAGTGTTTTGAAAAGATCCCTCTAGCTGTAACATGGAGAAGAATTTGGAACAGGGAGGGCGTATGCGGGCAACTCAGACAAGAGACTTTTGCAGGTTTTAGTAGCTTAGATTAGGATTGTGGCATGCATATATAGAGAAACAGGAAAACTTAAAAAATACTTTGAAGAAAAAATCAAGAGGACTTCATGATAGTTTGGAATAGAAGGGAGAAGAGGTGCTAAGAAAAGCTTTAAATTTTTGGCTTGTGTATCAGCAAGACTATAGTGCAATATTCAGAGTGGGTTCAGCTTCGAACAAGTTAAATTTGAGGTGACTTTGAACATACAAGAGCAGACGACAATGAGGTATTGTGATACCTACTTCCAGATCAAAGAGAAAAGATCTAGGCTAGAAGCAAAATTTTGTAAGTCGGATTTCCACTTCTGGGAAGATTGAACAGGCATATTTTTCCCT
This sequence comes from Diceros bicornis minor, assembly GCF_020826845.1. Classification (NCBI taxonomy): domain Eukaryota; kingdom Metazoa; phylum Chordata; class Mammalia; order Perissodactyla; family Rhinocerotidae; genus Diceros; species Diceros bicornis. The sequence continues at coordinate 43,184,747 of NC_080756.1, forward strand.
GTTGCTCTTACTAAGTACACTAAAACCTCTGGAAATCATGTATAAAACAAACATAAAAAGACTCTGAAAGGCAAAGACAAGAAAGACTACCTAGAGAACTTAGGACTCAAGAAACAACATGGCAGCTAATTATCTAGGTTTTCTTTTTGCCTCATACCTTCCAGACAGAGGGCTCAAGAAGCTGGCAATCTGGAAATACCAATGGGTGCAAACAAAAAATCTCCAAAAAAAGCTGCTCTCTCTAGTCAAAGGCCCAGGAAAGGGGTAACCTAACAAGACGAAAACATTTAGACAATAGCCAGTCTACTCTAGTCAAATATCTCAGAAAAAACTGTGACTCCACTCCCCCACCACATTAGCAAAGGCCAAAGTGGGGAGCCTAAACTTCCATTCTCACCAGGCTATAAGGAGGCATCTCAATCCTCTGTCTGGGTGGTGTCAGAAACAACTGAGTAAGGAGCTGGGTATTGGTGGAGAGAGAGACACATAGATCAATGGAATAGGATAAACAGCACAGAAACAGACTCACACGAATATGCCCAACTGATTTTTGACAAAGGTGCAAAAGCAGTCCAATGGAGAAAGGATACAGCCTTTTGATTAGACGATACTAGAACAATTGGACATCCATAGGCAAAAATATAAACGTTGACCTAAATCTTACGCCTAATATAAAAATTAACTTAAAATGGATTATAGACATATATAAAATGTAAAACTCTAAAACATTTAGAAAAAAATAAAAGAAAACCTTTGGGATCTAGGGCTATGCAAAGAGTTTTTAAGAAGAGGAAAAGACAAGTTATAGACTGGGAGACAATATTTGCAAACCACATAGCCAGCAGAGGACTAGTATCTAGAATATATAAAGAACTCTCAAAATTTAACAGTAAAAAAACAAAATCAAACAATACAATTAGAAAATGGGCAAAAGAAGAGACATTTCATGTCTCTGCAAGAGTATATGCAGATGGTAAATAAGCACATGAAAGGATGTTTAACTCACTAGTCATTAGGGAAATGCAAATTAAAACCACAATGAGATATCACTATATGCCTACCATAATGGCTAAAATAAAAGTTAATGACAATACTAAATGCTGGCAAGGATATGGAGAAACTGGACTACTCATATATTGATGGTGGAAATGTAAAGTGGTATAGCCATTCTGGAAAACCACTTGGCAGTTTCTTAAACAACAACATGCAACTACCATACAACCCAGCAATTATACTTTTGGGCATTTGTCAGAGAGAAATGAAAATTCATAGAAGAAACTGGAAATAATCTAGGTGTCCTTCAATGGCTGAATAATTAAACAAACTGTGATATATCCATGCCATGGAATATTATTTGTCAATAAAAGGAACAAATTATTGATACACACAACAGTTTGGATGACTCTCCAGAGAATTATGCTGTCTGAAAAAAGCCAATCCCAAAAGGTAATATACTATATGACTCCATTTATATAATATTCTTGAAATGACACAATTATAGAAATGAAGAACAAATGAGTGGTTGCCAGGGGATAAGGATGGAGAAGGACAGCAGGTGAGAAAGAAGTGGGTATGCCTTTTGACAAAAGGGCAACTTGAAGAATCCTGGGGGTGATGAAATTGTACTATATCTGGACCATATCAATACCAATATCCTTGTTATGATATGGCACTATAATTTTATAAAATGTTACCATTGGGGGAAACTGGTAAAGGGAACATGGGATCTGTTTGTATTATTCCTTACAACTGCATGTGAATCTACAATTATTTCAAAATAAAATGTTTAACTAAACGCGTGAGTCATCTGGATATAAATATTGATGGAAGTCTTGGATGTAGCTGGTACCAGTTTGGTGGAGACTATAGAATGAGGAGAGAGAGAGCTAAGATGAGTCTTGGGGAATCCAATGTTTAGTAGCTTGGTAGAAGGGAATCATCTTGCATTGGATACTGAGAAGGGGAGAAAAACTAGAAGGTGATGCAGCATCACAGAAGGCAAGCAAAGAGGGTATTTTGAGGAAGTAATAGTCAACACTGTTGAAATGTACTGATAAACCAAGTAAAATGAGGACTGAATATTGTTGGATTTAACACTATGAAGGTCATTTTTGATCTTATCAAGTAATGAAGAACAAAGCAAGATTGAAGTGGTTATGGAATGGGAGGTAAGGAAAAGGAAGTCAAGAGTTTAGATGACTCCTTCAGGAAGTTGGTGGAGGTGAGTGAAATGGCATGAAAACTGGGGGTTTTGTGGAGGTGAGCGAAATGGCATGAAAACTGGGGGTTTGAGGCAAGGTTATTTAAACTTTGGAGAGACAATCATATTTAAAAAGGTTACTCAAAAAGGCAAGGATGGGGCGGGCCCCATGGCTTAGCGGTTAAGTGTGCGTGCTCTGCTACTGGCAGCCTGGGTTCAGATCCCGGGCGCACATCGACGCACCGCTTGTCCGGCCATGCTGAGGTGGCGTCCCACATACAGCAACTAGAAGGATGTGCAACTACGACATACAACTATCTACTGGGGCTTTAGGGAGAAAAAGGGAAAAAATAAAGGAGTAATATTGGCAATAGATGTTAGCTCAGGGCCAGTCTTTCTAAGCAAAAAGAGGAGGATTGGCATGGATGTTAGCTCAGCGCTGATCTTCCTCACAAAAAAAAAAAACAAAAACAAAAAACAAAAAACAGAAAGGAGAGGATAAATATGCAAGCAAAAATGAATTACTGATAGTATAATGTACATTAAAAGATGGGAGGGAAATGGCTCCAAAACACAGACGGAGGGATTGGCTTCAGAAGGGAAAAATAAATCGTTTGTTGTAACAAGAAGGAAGAAGTTCATGTGCAGATGTAAGCAAGTTTATGAGTTTTGTATCGAGTAGAAAAGCAGGCTCTGCTCTGACTACTTCTATTTTCTCAATAAAGTAGGATATGTGGTCGTCTGTCTAAAGTAGGGAGTGGGGAATAACGGGTAGGAGAGATCTGAGGTTTATCCTGTGAGGATAAAGTACAAATCATTGTAGATAGTGAAATAGTGAGATGGCTCCAGAAGTATTATGGGATTGCTGGGCCATGAGGATGGCCCATTTGAAACTGGGGACAACATTTGCCCTGTAGCGTCCATGCTTTCTTGCAGTGCTTGGCTGCTGTGGCGTAGCACAGCGAGTGTAGCGCAGATGAGTGGGTTATGGCACATGCTTATCTTCTGCCTCCACACTTTTATTCACAATGCTCTCTACCATACCCTTCCCTCTTTGTTCTCACTAAGTGTAACCCTTTCATGATCATGTTATACTTCCTCTTGAAATCTTATTAATATCAAATTTTCTCAATATCTTCTCAATATCAAATCTTCTCAATATCTCAATATCAGTATCACCCTCACAGTGGAGACTGCCCTATTCTAAAATACATTATTAAGGAAATGGACCAAGTATGCCAACTGTAATGGATGCACTCTGAAATAGCTGAGGTGCTGTATCTTTAAAATGAGCGGTCTTTCATTTATTGAACTATTTCTTAAACAAATATGTACATACTTAAAAAATGAATGATGCTCGATTTTAAAGTATCAAGCACATAAGCTATTTAAGGACACAATAATTCACAGAAGTAGCTTCCTCAAATGTGAATTATGCAATCTAGATAACACCATGGGGCTTCATCCCAACAGTTCAGGGTGGTCTTTGGTCATACTAAGTTCAATGAAACAGTCCCCAGTGGACTCTGAAAACTAGAGTCATATCCCATGAGCATCTAACTTTTATTAGCTTAATGATTCCTATTAGATGTTTTTTTAAAAATGTAAGAAAAAAATTAAAAGAGAGTGAGCAATTGTGCCTGCCTTTTCACTCATAAAAGAGCAAGCATATTGCCTGCCCACAGATGGGAGAGTAGCCCTGCTATTTTAACACTTGGTCTTAGTTTTTGAATGCCTCTCACAGTGCAATTATCTTGTAACGTATTTGATTGTAGTTGTTAAAGATACGAATTTAATATATATCATGGCCATAAATTCAAGATAACTATGTTATCTGGTACTAACTGAAGAAACCAACATCTGTCCCAATGCTGGAGAAAAACGAGAGTGTGGTGGGATTATTGAGAAATGGGAACTTCAGTTTCCTACATGGCACCTTCCCAAGGGCCTATGACTTTGGACAAATTATAACAACTAAGATTTCTCTCTTAGTTCTCGATTATAAATTAGAGAAAAGAACAGTAGCTACCTCAAATGGTTCCTGTGAGGATTAATTAAACTAATGCATATCAAAGTATTTATGAGGTTTTAAAGGGTAATTTTGACTATTTCCTTTAGAATCTGATCCCTGATACTGGATGATGCAGCACCACACTAAGGAGTACTTACTTTCTGCCACTCCCAGTGATAATCCACAGCAATTTGAGAAAAGCTCAAATTTCAATATGTTTCAATATTGGTGATGGAGTCAGGGGATATGAAGAGTGGAATGGAAAGACAGAGAACTCTATCAAGGATTCATGACAGCAGAATTTGTCTGCTGGGCTCTGCAGACACACATATTTCTTCCTTTTATAGTATAGTTCATCTAGTACTTACCTGAGAAACTGATAGAGTCAGTAAATGGATGTATACAAACTTTAATCCCAGGCTTGAAAGACGAATGTTTTAATATGTATTTGTATACTAAACAAAAATGCGGGACTTAGTAAATGAGGCACATTTTATTTTTATTATTGAAATTATTATTAATTTCATATGATTTTGTCCCCAGGAAATACCATAGTAACATTAAAATATATTGCTTTAAAGATTTCTAAAAGTTGCAGACTCCCATCATAGTGAATGGTGACATTAGCATACAAATAAATGACTACAAAGTACATTGGGGAATGTTTAAGCCTACACTTTCCTGATCTCACAAACGACCTACATTTCAGAGAACACATTTTGCTGTTCAACAGAAAGAACACAAGTCTCTTGTCTAATATTCGTGAGTTAATTGAGAAGGCAAATTTGGACTCTCCATTGGATAGGATAGAACCTTGTATAATTAGACAACACAAGAAACCTCCTATGTGCAATATAATGAGAACATAAGGGTGCATGTACTATCACAAAAAGAACATTTAACGCCCTGTGAGATCTTCAAGTTCTTGGCAATTATTAACTAAGGAGACCTTCACCAATAATCTCTTAAGCGTAAAACATGTTTGTTCCCCGAGTCTAGCCACTTTTGTAAATGCACTGTGGGTCCTAAGTTAGACTCTGGGAGGTTCCTGATCTTTAACTGCTTAATAACTTTAGATATTGACTCTAGAGTTCCTCACAGGCTCAGGTACACCATCTCTCTTACTTGAAAAGGGTAGTTAAAAGTTACTTCTCCAAAATTATCAGTCCCACTTTCCTAAGTGTGATATTTTAGGTGTGAATTTATAGTAGATTAGGATTTTATGAGGACAGGAAGAGACTGCTCAGCTCCTCCAAATGCCCATGTTTTTCCCCCTTGAGCTTGAGTTTTAAGGGAAAGTGTACAGTTAAGATTTGCATGGAATTCCAGTGAATGTTTGGAACAGAAGTTAGTCTGGATATGAGGAAAAGATTATCAATGTTATAATGCTTGGGTGAAACTGGATTGTGGTAGTACATTTTAAATAGGGCTGGGTTCTAAAATCACGTTGAAGGTGAAAATCAAGAATAGTCCAAGTTATCTCTGAAAATATTCACCCATAAAGTTACCAGATGCATGATCAAAATTTATGTATCAAGCTTGAAATGGACATTTTATCTCTTATTAAGTTTAACACCATGAGTGTTTCCCCCAGCACAGGAGTGGGTACTGTTTCTTCAGTTGGACATCAGATGAAGTTCTTATACTAGGATCATGTTTAGGTAACATTTGTAGTCTTTCTTTAAAAACTAGGTTCAGACTCAGGGCTATGAGATGCTTATATTGACAGGCACACTGTACCTTAGACGAACTGAGGAGTCAACACTCCTGTCTTCCATCTAAAGCATGCTTTGTTCACAAGGGGGCACAGGCTCACTGAGCGCGGGAAGGCAGAATCCTTATACTATTTAAATTGTTCTCTCCCTCCCTCTCTTGTTCCCTCCTTCTTTCCTTCCTTTTATTCCCTCTTTCTCACAAACTTTTCCTCGTTTCTTAATCATCCGTCACTCTTTTCATCTGAAAACCCATAAGTCTCTCTCTTGGAAGAAATTCACGTTTTTTTTTTTTAAATTAGAGAAACTGTTTTTTACTTATAACGGGAGTGGGGTGATATAAAAGAGGTTACTCAAAAGAAACCAGGTGATAAAACATAGTGGAATGATCAGGTGAAGTATAAAAGGGAGAAATGATAGAGAGAACATGAGAATGACAAAACAAACTTCATTTCTTGAAATAGTCTAAGTGAGAGTGCTTTGAAAATCCAAAGCACTATTCAAGTGCTACATGTAGTTTGCCTAGGATTGGCTTTGTGACTGGTGAACGCCTTTGTGAAACTTACAGAGTACCATTTTTTCCCCCATTATTTAATTGTGGTAGAATACACATAAGATAAAATTTATCATCTTAACCATTTTTAAGCGTACACTTCAGTGGTGTTAAATATATTCATAACATTGTGTAACCATCACTGCCATCCATCTCCATAATTCTTTTCAACTTGTAAAACTAAAACTCTATACCCATTCCCCTCTCCAATAACTCCCCATTCCTCCCTCCCCCCAGCTCCTGGCCACCACCATTCTATTTTCTGTCTCTATGATTCTGACTACTCTAAGTACCTCATGTAAGTGGAATCATACAGTATTTGTCTTTTTGTGACTAGCTTATTTCGCTTAGCATAATGTTCTCAAGATCATCCATGCTGTAGCATGTATCAGAATTTCCTTCCTTTTATGGTTGAATATTCTATTGTATGGGGCCGGCCCCGTGGCTTAGCGGTTAAGTGTGCACGCTCCACTACTGGTGGCCTGGGTTCGGATCCTGGGTGCGCACCGACGCACCGCTTCTCCGGCTGTGCTGAGGCTGCGTCCCACATACAGCAACTAGAAGGATGTGCAACTATGACATACAGCTAACCACTGGGGCTTTGAGGGAAAAAAAATTAAAAAAAAAAAAGAAGGAGGATTGGCAATAGATGTTAGCTCAGAGCTGGTCTTCCTCAGCAAAAAGAGGAGGATTAGCACGGATGTTAGCTCAGGGCTGATCTTCCTCAAAAAAAAAAAAAAAAATTCTATTGTATGTATATACCACATTCTGCTTAACCATTCATCTGTTGAAGGACACTTGGGTTGCTTCCATATTTTAGTTATTGTGAAATAATGCTGCTATAATCATCTCTTTGAGATTCTGCTTTCAATTCTTTTGGGTATACACTCAAAAGTAGAATGCTGGATCACATGGTAATTCTATTTTTAATTTTCTGAAGGATGGCCATACTGTTTTCCACAGCAGCTATACCATTTTACATTCCTACTAACATTGCACAGGGGTTCCAATTTCTCCATATCCTCGCCAATACTTGTTTTCTATTTTTTGATAGTAGCCATCCTAAAGGGTGTGAGGTGGTGTGTATCAAAATTTGAGTCTCATCCCCCAGGCTCCCACATGTAGAGTGACCATCGAGTAAAAATTCCTTGGTAAATTTCTAGTTAGAATAACAGAATATGACAAGTTATTAATAATTTTATCTTCAGAAAAAGTGTACTTTCTCAGGTCAAGACAAGTAAATTTTATGGCATTTTTGTAGTGATCCTTCAATCAACGAAAACTGAGACTCTGCTGTGTCAGGCACTAGCTAGGTGCTTACGATACAAAGATGTCCTTAAGGCACTCACAATTGGAGAGATATTGGAAAGTGTGTTTTTCTTTTAGAAAATTCAGATGATACTGAGGCCTGCTTTGAGTGAGAGGAACAATAAATGTTTCTTAATAAACAATTATGTGAATAACAGACCAATGAGACTCATCTAATTTCAAAGAACACTAAGACAGTAATTAAAGCATGTGGGAGATCATTAATACTCATATAGCATTTGGATTCCTATGAATATTGCACTAAACCCAAAGATTGGACTAAGACAAAAATTATTCTTTTAATTTGCTAAGGGTTTTATTTCAAAGATGGTTTTAAATTGAGGATATTTAGGACATGAATATTATAATACTCCAATTAGAAATTAAACATTAAAAATTTTTAAATCAGTGGTAATTAACAATTTATATAATGTCGAAATGATTATAGATACAGGAAATTTTTATGACTAATATTGAGATGAAAATTGTGAGATTAATTATATTAGGTGATTGGTGATTTATTAGGCTAAAACTTGAAAAGAGTAAAAATTATGTTGTAAGAAGACAGATATAGAATAGTTTGATCAACGTGGTATAAATTTTATTTTTTTTCGAGGAATATTTGCCCTGAGCTAACATCCATGCCAATCTTTCTCTATTTTTCAGTTTGTGGACTGCCAGCACAGCACGGCCGCTAACAGAGCAGTGTAGGTCCACACACAGGAAGCAAACCCAGGCTACCAAAGAGGAGTGCGCTGAACGTAACCACTAGGCCACTGGGGCTGGCTCTAAATATTTTAATAGAAAAAGAACAGAATTTTATTTTGTTGAGCTCTGGAATGATTTTTTATCTGTTTTAAATGAATTTATGTCCTATGGTGTGGTGGCAAATATATAATAACCAGCTCACTTAAAAAAAAAAAAATCTCTGATTTGCAACATCTGTCAAGTTCCACGGTGTGTATATTCCCATTATGGCTGATTTCAAGCTACCAGTGTGATGTCATTGAAAGTGGAGTTGAGAAGGAATACACACAATAGACTCTTGCAAGCCAGTGCGACCCAGGTCCAGCACACCTCTGCTTATGCCTGAAATTATATCAGAAGTCAAGAATGACTTGGTGAAACACCTTACAATCCAAACAAACCTGACAAATAGTGCAATCCAGCCTGTCAGTCAACAAGCCTCAAAGTCAGTGATATAAAAGGACTAATAGTTCAATTTATGAATTTCAAAACACACACTTTAAAAAGTACAAAAATAAGATATTCATATAAGTTTAAACAAAAAGTAACAATCACCTAGAGATGCCATCTCATTTCTTATTACTTCTTTTGGAATATTTATATTATAATTAATTACAACAAATATTTATAGAGCCCTCACTTGGTATTAGGCATTTTTCTAAGCACTGTACATATATCAATTATTCTAATCTTCAAAACAAATCTATTTTATAGATGATTAAAGTGAGGCACAGAGAAGCCACTTTCTCAAGGTCACATCATTAGAACATGGTAGTATAGGATTAAAAAAACCCATACAGTTATCTTCAGGGTACCTGAGCTTAACCACTGCTCATATGGCCTCTAAAATTATCTAGAAATAAAGTTACAAGAAAGACTTTATGAAAGGCTAGCATTACTAAAGTGAAAGACTGTGGAAATACAGTCTGAAAAAATAAAAATATGAAACAATGAGTTAGGAGAGCAATAAATATTACCAATAAAGGCCTTCCTTAATTTCTCCTCCTCTGTAAGACAAAGTCACTATCAAGAAATTATTGAGTTGAAATTTAGAGTTTATTACAATATTATCTTTTATGTAATAAAAAATTACTATATAGAAATCATTGTTAGAGGGGAACTGTGAGTGAAAAATTGTGGATGTATAATTTGTTAGCCACTTTAATTTGAATTTTTGTGAGAGAAAACAAAGAAGTGAAGATAATAGTTAAGCAACATCTCAAAAGAAAACCAATTGGTTTCAGAAAGTTGGTGAAATTCCTCATTGTTTCCATTGTATGGATTAGCCAAATTTTCCCCAGAATCATTCAGTAATCCTGGGGCTGAACTGTCCTGTGATTTAATCTGCTGGTGTAAATCCTCTTTATCTAATCTCATAGTTAAAAACCAATAAAGGATTGTTTGTTTATATACAAGATGTGACATCCTTCATATTTATAACTGAGATGTGATTTTTTTTTTCCTTTCTTCAAAGTCAGAAAGTGTACAGGAGCCTCAGATTTGGTCTAAGCATGGAGATGGGCTTCCCAGATTTCTGGAAAACTGAATTCAGAGGAATGGTTCAGGGATACCTGGGCAAGGACTCCAAATGAGAAATGCTGCTGGGCTGACTCAATACAATTCAAGAATCAGGAGAGCCCAATGTTTGTAAACATTTCCTAAACAGATTCACACAGATGGTTAGTGTGAGATGTTCTGGAATCACCATTCTAGCATGAGTATAAAAAGTCAACGGTCCAACAAGAAATCAGTTTCTTTCCAAAGATCCTACTTATAAGGAGAATGTCACCTCATTGCTGCTTTCTTTTAAGGAAACCACGGATCAAGGGAAAATCTAGCCCTAGATATACTGCATCTGCTTCTGCTCTGTTAGCCTGCTAATTTCCATTATTAACTTCTGTATCCTTGGCTGAGGGGTAAATCTGCAACTTAGAGAGGGGTTTTATGTGTGTATGTGATTTCTTTTTCCCAACCCATAACCCATCCACAACTGGAAACTGTATTCTCTATGTGAGGTTGAGCAATGATTTAGGCAACTGTGTTATGAAATGAAATTAGTTAATATATGTTAGTAACACTTTGTAAACCGTAAAAAGTTATACAAATGCTTTCCTCTTTCATGTTTTTAAGGAGTAGATAATAGGAGAAACACACGTGTATGGGATACATATACTCTCTACTTCCAGTGGGTGTAGCATTTTATGTTAAAGAGTATGATCCTGGGCTATCACTGGTTATTACTGGAGTATTATGTGGCCTTGCTAAACTATGGGAGATTAGGATAGTCCTAGGGCATGATTTACATACCTGGCTTTGTACATTATGGAGAGTTTATGAATATGTCTAGTATGTGTATAGAAGAAGCCAGGTGGAGCTAGGCTTTTCTCTAAAGACCAGGTCTACAATGTAATAAATGTAGTAGAAATAAGAATGGTCATTTATCCTAGGGGCCCGATTTATAAGAGGCCTTTTGTCTACCTAGCAACCAATAAGAACAACCAACGGACCTAGGATGGAAGAAGTCAGCTGTTTTATGAAACAATGTTCAAATGAACTCTAGAAACAGTCAAAAGAGACTTGGAGGAAAATTATTAGATGCTGCCTTCAATTCAAAAGATATATCGAGTAATAATGAGGAAGCATAGTTCAGTTTAATCATTAAACAAACTCAGGGCAGAAGTATCAGTATCAAGAAAGAAATTCAAGAAGACACTGCCAACGAGTCTTACATAGCCACTGGTGGAGATAAAATCCTGCAAACAATAATCCAAACGGATCATAATGCTGCAGTTGGCCTCCTTAGCTGGAGTTCAGTAATCAATACTCTCAAGGGAAGATAGTGCCAACTTCATTTTCATTCATCCAATCAATAATTATTGAGGGCTTACCTGTGAACGGTTTATTGGCTAACTCAGCAAACAATGTTAAGAACCTACGATGAGTGAGGCTCTATGCTGGGCACATTTTCTTGTACCTTAGAGGTTGCATAAAAAAGATTTACAAGTGCCAAACTGTAGAAGCAGCAACAGCTGCTGTAACATCAACAAACAAACAAATTAGTCTCCATCTTTTCTATAGACCCTGGTGCATATCTCTATTATGGTACTTACCATATTTTGTTTAGTAACTTAAATTCTTTGCTTATTATGTTTCCCTAACTGGAACTTTTTCTGTAGAACTGGAATATTTCTGTTCATCTTTTAACCATCCCCATGGTCAACGCAGATGCTGGTCGAATAAATGAATAAGGATCAACCCAAATTTCCAGTGGACAATACAGCAAAATAAATAAAGATGTCAAAATTGTAATCTAATGTTTAAATTTCTAGGAAAGAATGGATTCTAGGGAGAAAGCATTACGTGAGTAAGCATGTATACATTATGTATACATTCACGTATGTTAATTAACATTTGTCCTTCATAAACTAGGTCGCCCTCCTCTATGATGTTCTAATGGTCTGTACATCTCTATCTCTGCCCTTACCATATTTTATAGTAATTACTTATGTTTCTGTCTTCCTAATATTCTAAAGAAAGAGTAAGCCCCATTGAGGTGGTAAATGTGAATTACGCATCTTTGTATCCCAAGGTTTATCACAGTCCTTGGCACACAAACCTCCTCAGCAGATGCTTAAGGAATAAATGAATATGTGGTGAATTTTCCTGAGGTTATTCATTATAGAAGGCAATGTACCGAAAATAATAAAAAGTGAAACAATTTCACTTATATGCCTCTACAAAATAGGAGATATTAGTTTATATGAATTAAACCATATTACGTAGTTTACACTGGCATTTTAATACCAGATTATGGCCATCTGGTGAACGTTCATCATGTCATATTGTAGGAGACATTATTATTTCTTCTACTGAGGAGCTGTTTTAGCTAAAAGTGACTGATTAGTCTTAGGAATGGTCTGATCCCATTTCTACTTTAATACGAAGTATTTTTTTAAAGCAAGGGAGTTTTAGTCTTAGACTTCTGGTTTCCTTGCCCCCAGCTCAAATAAAATAAAATAAAAATCTATTTATCCACCAGTCTTTTCCATTTTAGTAAATGATATAACTATTTGCTATGACCAAAAATCCAGGAGTCATCCTTGAATGTTTCCTTTTCTTATCCTACCCCTCGGTCTCCCTCCCCCAGCCCATTAATCACTGCCGATGTCCAATCAATTAGCAGGTCCTGTGGCTCTGACTCCAAAAATATATTCTGAATCTGTCAGTTTTCACCACTTCTATACCATTAAGGTCTTGCCTTAAATACTGCAGTAGCCTCCTAACTGGTCTCCTTCCTTCACAGGACAGCAGAGACAGCTTTGAAATTCATCGAATGTTTGCCCCTGAACTTAAAAGCCAACCTCCATACCATGTCCTCAGCGCCCTCCTTGATCTGGCCTCCAACAAACTCTTCATCTTTACCTCTTGCTGCCTGCCCCTCTCTATTCCACCTCCAGGTCCCAGGCCTTCCTGTTGTCACTGGAACAGGCTATGCTTATTTCCATGCTCATGACTGTTATTTTTGCAGTTCTTTCTTCCTGGAATACTCTTTTCATGGATCTCCACAAGGTTATCACTCACTATACAGCTGTCTCTCATCTCTTCCAAGGGGTATCTTTAAAATAGCATTCCTGCCCCTGTCACTTTCTATCCCATTTCTCTACTTCAGTTTCTTAATAAGAAATTAAACTCCTCATTTCTTCATATTATTTCTTTTTACATTAACTTGTTTAATGTCTGTCATCCCTACTGGAAAGAGATTAGAGTTTATGTCTGCCTTGTTCACTGTTGTGCCCCCACAGCCTTGGTGCTCACTAAATATTTTTTTTTTTTTTTAAAGATTTTATTTATTTTATTTTTCCCCCCAAAGCCCCAGTAGATAGTTGTATGTCATAGCTGCACATCCTTCTAGTTGCTGTATGTGGGACTCAGCCTCAGGATGGACGGAGAAGTGGTGCCTCGATGCGCACCCGGGATCTGAACCCGGGCCACCAGCATCGCAGCGCGCGCACTTAACCACCAAGCCACAGTGCCGGCCCTCACTAAATATTTTTGCAATGATTTAAGGCTAAGTCAATGAAGGCAGTATGCTAGTTTCACGATACGTAGACCAGGGATGGTGATTGCTACAGCCAAGATACCAGATGTATTGAGACCACGAACTCATGCCTCATTGTCCATTCAAGGTTTAATAAGAAAACAAAAATAATATATTTCAGACTGGAACAGAATTAGTATCCCATGGGAAAAGGCTAATTTAGTCCACTAACAATTTGAGGGAACCTAATCTGTTTCACTAACAATATATTGAAAAAAAATATTTCCTTCAATCTTATTAGATATATAATCATGTTTATGTTATCTTGGGGGATTTGAGAGATGGGGAGTAAGTCATCTGCTGGGTTTCTATGCCATTACATGTTATATATCACTCTAGGACATTGCTTAATTACTGTAATAAACATTATTTACACACTGACCTTTTTATCCCTCCAAATGTTTGTGCATGACCTAAGAATTTTCCAAAGTCAATATGAAACATGTGGCCCGACTTTGTCAGCATGATATTGTCGTTGTGTCGGTCGCAGACTCCCAGGATGAATGTTACAACACACCAGCCAGCACAGGAATAGAAAAAGTTCCTTAAGGCCTAATCAGTTGAAAAACAATAACAAAAAAACAACACACACAAAAAATGAGCAAATGCATTAGCATCAGAGCTAATGGTAACAAGTATGATAGAAAGCAAAATTGCATAATCAAGAACTACTTTTACATCTTAGTTGAGAGAAGTATATGATTAAATGGCTAGTTCTTGATATGCTACAGAAGAACATGAAGCAATCTGTTCTTTAGCCTAATAAATGAATGTTTTCATTAAAATTGTGGAAAATATCTCTTTCAGTCAGTTGAAGCTAACTTTCTTAGTTTACTAGAGAGGATTCCTGGTGTGATTTTTTTTTTTTTTGCGAGGAAGATCAGCCCTATGCTAACATCTGCCAATCCTCCTCTTTTTTCGCTGAGGAAGACTGGCCCTGGGCTAACATCCGTGCTTCATCTTCCTCCACTTTATATGGGACGCCGCCACAGCATGGCTTGCCAAGCGGTGCATCGGTGCGCGCCTGGGATCCGAACCGGCAAACCCCGGGCCACCACAGTGGAACGCACGCACTTAACCACTTGTGCCACCAGGTCAGCTCTGCTGGTGTGATTTTTTTGATGTCTTAAATATACAATATTGAATGATTTTTTCAAGGTAAAAGAAGAAGCAACAGTATGGCCCAATACTGCCCATCCCCAGAGAAATTTAAAATATCAGTTTTTGATAGTTGAATTTTTTTTTTTTGGTGAGGAAGATAAGCCCTAAGCTAGCATCTGTTGCAAATCTTCCTCTTTTTGCTGAAGAAGATTGGCCCTGAGCTAACATCTGTGCCCATCTTCCTCTATTTTATATGCAGGACAATGCCACAGCATGGCTTGATAAGTGGTGCGTATGTCTGAGACTGGGATCTGAACCTGTGAACCCTGGGCTGCCAAAGTGGAGTGCACAAATTTAACCACTACGTCACCAGGCTGGCCCCCTGAATATCCAAATTTTTTTAACACAGAAAAAGCTATATGGAGATATCTGTACCATTGTATGTTTACCCTTACAAATAGTTCATCTGCCTGATGCCCAAAAGTGTTTTGGTACAGTATATATCAGTGAATGCCTGTGTAGGTGGTAGCAGATTACCACAAAGTCAACTGTGGCTTATATTTCTTTAATGAACAGAGGTTTCTTGCCAAAATTACTCTTTGTTTTCAAAATGGTCTCCTGGGTATACATCATTTTCATCAATGATGCAATCATGAGCGTAACCATGGTGTAATCATGAATGATTGATTGGGCCAGTGATGGGTTATAGGTCTCCTTGAATGGCGTGGCTGACTTGCTGGAGTGGAAGTCTATGTCACTGGACTATATGTCAGGACACCTTAGTCCCAGGTATCCCAAGTGCCTGAGCAAGTCACTTTATTTGCCAGTCTAGATTTTCTTCACTTATAAAGTGAAGACAATAAAACATGTCCTTCACATGGTGGTTGTGAAGAGCAAATGTATGTGGAAATACTTCAAACAATACAACCCCAGGAATTTGTGCAAAACTCAAGGTATAATTTTGGGAATGGCTAAAAATAAATTTCAAAATAATCTAATCTAATTATTTGTTATTTGGGCCTCCAAAAGCTTGTATTTTCGCCACTCCAATCTCACAGATGTCTGGAATAGATGAATCCTTGGGTCTCTCTAACAGGGCCTGTGATACCTGGGTGACCAATCATCCCAGTCTACCCAGGACTGAGAAGTTTCCTAGAATGAGGGAATTTCAGTGCTCAGGACAGTTGTGAGTAAATCTACTGCTCGGCCGTATTGCATCTTTGTGTGAATTAGCATAAAGGTGTCCCTGCCTCTGGGAGGACCCAGCTTTACCAGTTCATGCCTTGGCAAGTGGAACAAGGCTTGGCTCTAAACAACTTATCCTCTTAGCCGGGAGCCCTGGTATAGAGCACAACTGTACACCGCAGGCCAGATGCCAGGATGAAGTAGAGTGGGGAAAAAAGGTTTGCAGTCAAATAAAACAGAAAACTAAAACTTTACATTTTGTAAAGTTCTGAGATATAAAAAAATAAAAACTCTATTATGCATTCTGCAAACATTGAAAGACTAGGGCATGAAAAAATAGAGCTTGGCAGAAGAAATGCATTGCAAAGGAAGGAGGAAGATTTATAGAATGAGAGATTGTGTACAAATAGGCAGAGGTAACTTGAAGGAGGTAGTTTCAAAAGGCATCATCTCAGGTGAGATTGTTGGAAGGGAGGCAGTTGAGCAAAGAGAGTCTTGACTGATAGCCCAGAATTTCATCCAGAAGGAAAAACAAACAGAAATTTTTATCTACCTAATATATCATTTAAATTGGGACATTATTACTAGGCTGATGACTGAGTGAATTAGAACTCAAGGTGTACTTAATTTACTTTTCCATAAATCAGAATATCTAATGAACCAGAGCATATTCTTATTTAAGTACATTATTTAATGTCCAGCAGGACAAACCTTTTCATAATCCGCCTTTAAACGGTTATGCTGACTGAACCACTTTTTGATTGTATTTTCTTTCAGCGGTCCTATCAGTCCAGAATGGCGATGGATCTTTGCTAGGGTTACAGCATCGGGCACCATCTGCACCAATCCTGGTTGATAAAAAAGAGATTATGGAAATAATTCTTTCTTTACAGGATGAGGGATACTTAGGAAATACATCTTGATCTAGGTAACAACAATAGCCAGCACTACTTGGATTACCCTTTTCCTTTCCGAATCTTCTTTTCTGAAGAAGCCTTATCTAGATGGCCTTCCTTCTAATTTTTTCTAAATCCTGGGGAGAAATGTGGCTACTTGTTGTGTTTGGATCAGATCTATCAGAAGCAGCTTTAATATTTTTTCTAGAACTACAGTAGAGTGCCAATCTAGATGGTCTCACAGGGACTGACCCACTGAGTCAATAGAGTAGTGAGCTAATTAACATACGGCTTGTGCGTCCATTTACAGTTTAAGGGAGGACATTCAAACTTGTATAACAAGCACAATTATGATGTAAGTGAACCAAATACAATCTCCATAACAAATATTTCAAATATATTATAAAAATCAATGTTCAGGTTAATAAAAGCTTCACTGTTAAATGTTCCGTTTCTGGAAATGAACAGAATAACTCTGCAGTAAACATATAGAGAGCCACCTGCTCCTTCCTTCTCAGTCAACATTAAAGAGAAAGTATGATAATAATTTTTTAAAAGAGAGCATATATTGATCGAACTTCAATAGGACCTTTGCCCTACTGGCCATGTATCCATCAAGGCTTTTCATTGCGGTCCCATGGTTATTGGGATGTAAATATTTTCAAATCTTCTCATTTTTATTCTATACAGAACAGCAATTTAAATCTAGTATTTAAAACTTTCCCAGGACTAATGTCCACAAAACACCCTGTAATGTACAGTTCTGTAAATAAAGTTATTGAGAGAAATTAAAGTCTAGAATTTCTGATTTCCATAATCATAACAATTGCAAGAGTTGTAAACTCAAATGCCCAAAGGGACCAGGGACACACATGTAACTATAAGAAAAGAGAGATGGTTGAGTTTTTAAAATTAACTGTTTCATGGTATACTTTAAAAAATTCAAATTAAACAACAACAAACAAATAGATCACAGTGATGGTAAACGGAACACTTCTCTGTGCCGATTTGGCCTGTGACAGCTGGTTGCGGCCTTACTCTCTCTTAATATCCAATAGCCCAGTTGTGACCATTAGGCAGCTACATTGCTGGATCAGAAAAAAAACTTAAACATGGAGAATGGGAATTGAATGCTGCAAAAATAACCTATAAAACCTATTTGTTAAAAGAAAAAAAAAAAGAAAAACAAAAGAAAAGAAACTTATCACCCCAGAGATAAATCCTGGGCATATCCTTAATACCATAACACTTTCTCCTCTCCCAACAGGATTCACCTCTTGTGTAAGTTTTCTCATGTTATTAAGTGAGATAGCAAACGTTAAGCATTACATTTAGTAGTAATGTAATTACTCTAGAAAGAGGTGATTCCTCTTTCCAATCCTGAAAATTTCCCTTATTTTTCCAGTTCCTCCATTTAACACCTTCTAAAGGAAAATCACCTTCTACCTGGTTCCTGAGTGCTTTAGTGCCACCTCACATCTGACCATGCCCCCAATTATGACTTGGATTATTGCACCCTTAGATACCGTGCTGGAGCAATGTCAGTTACTTTTCAGACCACATTTGTCTTCAGGGAGTTAACCATTTCTAAACCCCAAGCCATTTATCATAAGCCTTGCATTGCTGACTACCCAGAAAACCTTGCACCTAATTTATAACAATCATGGAGACTAAATTCTGCTCATTAATTAAAGTCACACATTACATTTTACATATTTTAAGCTAGTATGTATCATATACTTTTTAAATACTTCTAACTTAATGCTTTACACACTGAGTCATATGCATGGTTCCATTCTTATAGTCCTCTAATGCAGTGTTTCTTAGATTTTAATATACATATGCATTACTTGGGAAATTAAAAGGAATTAAAAGGAAATAAATTTTTTTTTTTTGTGAGGAAGATCAGCCCTGAGCTAACATCCATGCCAATCCTCCTCTTTTTGCTGAGGAAGACCAGCCCTGAGCTAACATCTATTGCCAATCCTCCTCCTTTTTCTCTCCAAAGCCCCAGTAGATAGTTGTATGTCATAGTTGCACATCCTTCTGGTTTCTGTATGTGGGACGCCACCTCAGCATGGGTGGACAAGCTGTGCATCGGTGCGCGCCCGGGATTCGAACCCGGGTCTCCAGTAGCAGAGCGCGCACACTTAACCACTAAGCCACGGGGCCGGCCCCCCACAGGTCACACTTTAAGCAGCAAGGTTCCTAAGGAGAAAACTTTTCAAGGAGGTATCATATAAGACAGTGGCTCTCAAAAAGAGGTGCATAAGAAACATCAAGCAGCTTTTTTGCAATCACTGAGACTTGAGCTCCCTTCTGCCCAGTGGAGAGCCTGATTTAGTACCTGGTTGGGGCCTAGTTATATCTGCTCCTTCAACTCTCCTAAGTAATCTTTATGCTCACCAAATCTGGAAAGCCAGCAATGAGATAAATCCTAAAGAATTTTTATTTGCCCTGAGATTCTTCCAAAGCTCCTAGAACATCATATACAAAGTAGTCATGAGAATTAAAATCAACAATACAGGTAATGTTGATAAAGTCATGTAAATTTCTGGCCTGGAGTAAGTATATTCTCCTTAAGGGCAGCAACTCTGTTTAGCTCATTTTAGTATTCCCTACCTTACTTTGTGACATCTACAGTAGACATTCAATAAGCCTTGGAACCCGATCTCCTAAAAATGACATTTGCTTTAACGATCTCTATTGTTCCTGAAGAAGTGTTTTGCTGGTATAATGTCCTCTGAAATCTTACAACTATAGAAGATTATTGGTAGATAGGAGCGAATAATAACCTGTTTGTCCTATGACGTCTGCAACTTTGGGCAAGTCTACAGTCATTTTTGCTGAATCATTTTATTAACTTTAAAAGAGTTAGCCTCCGTTATATTCTATGATTATAAATTGAGAAATGAGTAGATGGAATTGAAGAATTCCACTGAGGTCAGTGACGTATTCAATTTCTGAAGAAAAGGTGATCCAAGTGACTTCAAAAAGCTCAGCTTGGCTCATGGAGCTTCAGTCTTACTCTTTCAACATAGTAGGATATGAAAGAATTAGGTCACCTATGTGAGAAAAGGAAAAGTACAACTCGAGGAATAACAATCTCAAGAGTATTTTAATGATGAAAGACTCTTAGGAACTAGAGCTTTCGAAAGGGTTCAGGGCTGGGACACTTGGCATGGAAGCAAGGGCCCTATTTCAGAATCGAAACAATTGGCTAGCATGACTTGTACAGAGTCACCCTGAAGTATCAAGCTGCAAGGTAAGCTACCTAGGAGGTGCTTCCATGCTTAGCTTCTAAAATCTTAAGTCACAACTGGCTAGGGAACTGAGCCTAGTGGTAGGACCTCAGGAACTGGGGGTCCAGGCAGGGATAATTTTCCTTTTTTAATGATGAGTTTAAATTCTAGCTCTATCCAAATCAAAAAAAAAAAATGACTACATGTTTTTCTAGTTCTATGATTTTTTTATCCCTTTGTTTATGCAGATATATCTGCTATAATTCATACCAATTAATTTAATGAAATTCTAAGTGGCAATGACCACATGCAAAAAAGATTACAAGATATCTTAGGAATTATTTCTTCAATTTAGCATGATTGTAAATAAGTACAACTTATACTTCTGATGTTTTGGTAATAATTTGGGTGGACCATTGACATTATTTCATTGGAAATGTGTATAAATGTAATTATATTTCCATATTAACGTCTTGGCTTTTATAAAAGAAAAGAAATGCTGAAGTATGTTCAAAGTTTGCATGTATGGTCATCTTTGACTGTTGATATTATACTTGACTCAAAAGTCTTTTAGAAATGAAATGCAGGTTTATAACGTATTTAGAATTTTCAGAAATCCTTTAAGCATTTCCAACTTTGTAAATTTTGTGTTAATAGGCAACAATTCTATATTTTTGAATGAGTAGGCTTTTCTATTATCTTAGAAAAAGAGAAAAAAAATATGGGTTAGTTATTAATGTAACAAACCCTTTAAGACACACAAAAGGATATCATAGTTAACATTTGGATTGTCAAGGTCCTAATTAATATCTAAAAGGACATCATGCTTTATGTAAATTACTTTGGCTTATTGTTTTTGAAAATAAATCTTTTTAAAAAAAAAAGAATGACTATGTATAGTTCTTTGGATTTTAAAATTTGTACCCTACAATGAAAGCTGTGGAAAGTCTGGTGGCACATTACCAGTGAATGTTTGTGATAAATAATGTAAGTCAACCACTTTCTAATCTCTACTGACCTTGGCCTTTTCCTGTGGATAGACATCTATAAATGATCATTTGCATATCCAGGCCCTCATGCAGCCAAATATTGTCCATCACTTGAATAATCTGCAGAACAAGCATATCCTGACGAAGATCATCTCCAGCCTGTTAAAAACAAAATTATAGGCTCTGGGTTTCTCCTTGAATTCCATTAAAAGCTTTCAAATATGGTATATGTCATGTCTTTCCTGGAATAAATTTCCAGCCTGACTTAGGGTGGTTTCAATTGTTTTATTAGCACTAAGAGTACCTTGTGTTTCTCATAGAAGATCAAAGAAAATAAAAACTTTCCTTTAAATGATTACAGAAGCTTCAGCCATCAAATTAGAAGTTGCTTGGAATGTTGTTCCCTGATAATAATCTTTCAATTTATTATCATGTGCAATGTCTTAGACTCAAAGTCTAGTGAAGAAAAGCTGGACAAATGTTTATCCAAATTTCAAATTCAGCCAAAAGAGAGATCTCTTTCTAAGTGAAACATTATTTGGTATGCCATAAATTTATGCACTGATGTACAATTAGAATACCAAGAGCTTTTTGACTAGGAGTATAAATAGCACACATATGATTCATCAGACTTTGAATCGTTGACTTCTCTTATTATGAAAGCAGTTAAAAAGTTTTCAGAGTAAATGGCCTTTGATAATAATAAGAAATAATAAAGGGATGATTTTCTAGCATAGGCGAAGGAAATGGAATATATCCAAAGGGGAAGGATAGTTCTATCCTTTTAAACTAATAAGAAGTTTGGTTTTGAAAATGCTTTCTAAATTATATGCAGAAAATTATGCCAAGATGAGATTTTGTGTAGGTTTTTTTTTCTTCGTCAAAAATAGCGTCATGGGACCATTAACACTTGAGGTTATACAAGTCAAAGCAATAATATGGGTGCGCTAATCATTATCCTCAAAAATAGTCAGAATCCACTAAAAAATTCACTCTGAGAATTTCTTGTCTGGTTTGGCTGAATTATTGATTAAGTTAACTGAATGACTGGTAAATACTCACTTTTTACTTACAGCTCCTTCTTTAGTCCCTCTTTCCTGTCTATAACACTGTTACTACTTTTTTCTCTATTTTCCCATGGGATTCATGATAAAGACTGATACAGTCCATATTTATGTTTTATTTAAAAAGAAGAAAACAACCCAAATTACTAAAATAGGCAAGTGCTTGCAGATAAAAATTTAACATTAAATTAACTTATATCATTTGAGTTTCAGGTAATTTTGATTCTAATTTAGTATCTACGCCAAACCAAAACACTTCCTCTAGGGGATCACCACACAGTCTACTTTCCATGCTACTCAAATGTGATTGTATAATTTCATTTATTGAAACACATCTTAAGTTTTGCACTGAAAGTTCACTGGCTTTGAGCCAGTAATGTTTGGTTTATTGCCAATCGTAGTTTGGCATGTACTATAATTCTGTAAAAATGCAGAATCGAAAAGAACTGGAATCCTCTATGTTGTTACTAGAGGAAAATAGCTATAATAATTCCTTTTTGTGAGTAATAAATCAATAGTTCTACCTATGGAATCAATTTGATGTTTTAGGAAGGCTACTGTACCTTAAAAATGACGCTGATGTTTTTGCCCATTGGATTAGCATTGAGGAAAGTAACCTTCAATGGCAAAGCATTAGATGTGAAATATGAACATGCCTATAGGAGAAAAGAAAAATAGTGAGCAAAATAAAGCAAAAAGAACACTTTCCCTGAAGTCACGGCCCCTTGCAGAATTTACTATATGACCAAATATTACATATATGAATAATTTTTACACTTTGGAACAAAGAAACATGTTTATTAAAAAATACTTTAGTCTACCAACCAAAGCCTTTACTTGGAACTGAAAAGCCAGCTTTTTGGCAGGTTGTAAATCTTAACTACATTTTTTCTTACTGAACAGTGGCGATATGTAGGCAGTTTAAATAAACTAAATAGTATATAGGTATTGTGCTTATGCTAGTTGGTTAATATCTAAAAGATAAAATTGCTATCTTTAAAAATTTATTTCCTTGGGGCCGGCCCCGTGGCTTAGAGGTTAAGTGCGCGTGCTCCGCTACTGGCGGCCCGGGTTCGGATCCCGGGCACGCACCGACACACCGCTTCTCCGGCCATGCTGAGGCTGCGGCCCACATACAGCGACTAGCCCACATACAGCAACTAGAAGGACGTGCAACTATGACATACAACTATCTACTGGGGCTTTGGGGAAAAAAAAAAGGAGGAGGATTGGCAATAGATGCTAGCTCAGAGCGGGTCTTCCTCAGCAAAAAGAGATTAGCATGGATGTTAGCTCAGGGCTGATCTTCCTCACAAAAAAAAAAAAAATTTATTTCCTTTTAATTATTTCTGCCCTGCAGCATACTTTAAGGAAACATGGATATAGAATTAAGAAAGACCTGAGTTCAAATTTGGACCCTGTAACTTATTAGCTGTAAGACTTTGGGCAAGTTACTTAAATGTTTGTATCCCACTGTAAAATTGAGATAACAACCCTACCTCACACATTGTTGTAATAGGTATATGAGCTAATGGATATAAAATACCTTTTACAGTGCCTGACACTAATCAGGTACTTCAAAAAATTAATACATTCTTTTTCCTTTTTTGTTAACGAATATTTTCTTACCTTTACAAACAACAGTACAACATATATTTCTTCTCATTTCTTTCAATCACATTTTGCATTTCCATTTTCAGCTTTATGATATTGACTACTTTCCATTATACCTTCCTCGTTGCTTATTTTCCTTTTATGTTCTTAGAATTGTTTGAGTTTAAAAGGTTGTATGTCTTTAGGCTATTAGAGTGTTCAGGTTGACAGTGAAGAGTTAAATCAATACTGGAGAAAGGAAGAGGACTTGATATTTTTAATTTATCAACTTAGTAAAATATGACGTCAATACAAGTTGAAGGATCAGTTTCAGTATCATTATTTCTGAGAAGTCTGAAATCAGTAGAAGCTGAGAGGAAAGAATCTATTTCTTAACTTAACTTATTAGTATAAATCTAACCTAATCCCTAAGCAAACAGAAACCCTTGCTTACTGAGTCAATTTGAGTTTTATAGTAAACACGTGAGGCTGCCTGTTTAAGTACGTAATGAATTCTTGCTGCAAGGATCAGTCAATGAGGGAAGATATGACCTTCTGTCATGGTATTAAATCAGTAAATCCTGCATTAGGCCAGAAATAAGTCTAGATCAGTGGTTTTCAAACTCTGTTCATTCAATTCTTGGAGAGCTCTCTGAGGCATCCCAAGGTCAGGGAAGAGACAAAGGGCAAAGTGAGGCTGAAGGCAAGGCTTAGCCCCTTTCTTATTTAACATCACTCAGAGCTATTTTGCTTTCATTGTTTCACATTTTGGTTTTCACATGCAGTACATTTTTTGAGAGTTATGTCGAAAATACTATATATTCAACAACTAGTATGCACAAACCATTATCTATATGCTAACAGAAAGAGATACCATATCCATACTCAAAGAGCCTACAAAAAGTTGGTATAAATG
Organism: Diceros bicornis minor; assembly: GCF_020826845.1. NCBI lineage: Eukaryota > Metazoa > Chordata > Mammalia > Perissodactyla > Rhinocerotidae > Diceros > Diceros bicornis. The sequence goes on from NC_080756.1 coordinate 43,209,362, forward strand.
TATACACATATACATTAAGTTGAAAATAATTTACAAGGCAATTTATCACAGTTGAATGAAGAAGTATTTGAAGAAGAGAGTCTTTCAGAGATGAGCTGGATTTGAAGATTGTGAGAGACATAGATTAGCAAACAGAAGAAAAGTTTTTCTACGTAGGGAAAGGCAAACAAGGAGAACTTAGATCAGAGTAGAAGTTAAAAGTGGATTGGGAGGGTCATAACTAAGAAACAGGAAAGAATGAATCAGAGTCTTGGAGGATGAATTTATGTAAATGGTGAGATAGAAGAGCTGAAATAGAGACAGGAATATAAGAAAGGAAGGTATGACTTCTGTTCTTCAGAAGCACACACTAATGAAATAGATTTATAATAGTTTAAAAGAAGGAAAACAAACCTATCAGTGAATGAAATGTCTGGACCTTACTTTCCCAGGAGTAAAGAAGGATTACATTAAGTTATTCCACCCCTCCCATCTGGACCATCCCTTGGTGGCCCAAAGGGAAATAGAAAATGGTCCATTATGATTAGTGGTTGCAAAGAGAGACAAGGGTGAGAATTCTTATAAAGAAAGCTTCACTAAAACCTAAGACCCTTGCTCTCCATCTTGGAGCCATGCTTTAAGAAATTTGGGGCCAGCCCAGTGGCATAGTGGTTAAGTTCACGCACTCCACTTCAGTGGCCCGGGGTTGGCGGGTTTGGATCCCGGGCGCAGACCTACACACTGCTCATCAAGCCATGCTGCAGTGGCATCCCACACATAAAGTAGAGGAAGACTGGCACAGATGTTAGCTCAGGGCCAATCTTCCTCACAAACAGAAAAAAAAAAAAACCAAAAAACAAAAAAGAAATGGAATGAGCCAGGCCTGAGTGCTTCTCTCCAGTGTAATTCACTGATGGTGATTAACATAGAATGCTGACTGTAGGCTTTCCCACACTCACTATATTCATAGGCTTTCTTTCCAGCGTGAACTCTCTGATGCACAACAAGCTGTGAACTATTACTAATGACTTTCCCACAATCATTGCATTTATAAGGTTTCTCCCTAGATGGGTTCACTGATGTACCATAAGATTGTTTCTTTTTTAATTAATTAATTAATTTTTTTGTGTGAGAAAGATGGGCCCTGAGCTAACATATGCCAATCCTCCTCTTTTTGCTGAGGAAGACTGGCCCTGGGCTAACATCCATGCCCATCTTCCTCCACTTTATATGGGATGCCGCCACAGCATGGCTTGACAAGCGGTGCGTCAGTGTACACCCAGGTGTACACCCAGGATGGGAACCGACGAACCCCGGGCCGCCGCACCGGAGTGTACGCACTTGAAGCACTTGCGCCACCGGGCCGGCCCCCATAAGACTGTTTCTATAACTGAAGACCTTCCCATACTCATTACATTCATAGGATTTCTCACCAGTGTTAGTTCTCTGACATATAATGAGGCATGAATCTTGACTGCATATTTTCCCCACTTAAGGGGCTTCTTGCTTGTGTGAGGTCTGTGACATAAAATAAGACATTTACTCAGACTGAATGCCTTGCCACACTGCATTCAAAAGGTCTCTGGAATGAATTTGCTCATAGTCGACAAGTTGAGAGTTCTGATTGAAGGCTTTTCCACACTGCCTACATTTATGTGCTTGTTCCCAGTGTGGAGGCTTTGAAGTCAAATAAGACATTTACTCTGACTGAAGGCCTTACTACGTTCATTACACTCATAAGGCTTCTTCCCAGTGTGGATTCTCTGATGGTCAATAAAGTTTCTATTGGAACACAGAGCTTTCCCACATTCCTTTCAAGTGTAAGGTTTCTCACCTTACAGTTGTGTGAAATGCCTGATGTTGGAAAAGGATTTTACTGCAAACAAAGGCCTCCCAAACTCATTGCATTCACAAGGCTTCTCCCCAGCATGGATATCTGATGGTCAATGAGTAAGGAACTCTGAGTGAAGGCTTTTACACATTCATCACCTTTATGAGGTTTCTCTGATATTTAATGAGATGGGAGCAGTGATGACAGGTCTTTCTATACTCTCTGCGTTCATAGGGCTTCTCCCCTTAGTGGATTCTCAGATGAATCATTGGCTGAAAGGTCTGTCTGGAAGTCTTACCATACTCATACTCATAGACGTTCTTTCCATTATAGATCCTCTGATGGCCAACCAGATGTGGGCTCTCATTGGAACTCTGCCACATTTATTGCACCTTCAGATGTGACATATGTCCCTTTAGACCTCCTCGTTGTTCAGCAGGACTGGAGGACAGACTAAAACGTTCTGCAGGTAAGAGCATCACCAGCCACATCAGCCCTGTTCATTGCTGTATGCACAGGTGCCACAGCCCTGTGTCAGGCACAGCTGGTCAGAGCAAATGGGGCAAAGAGGTGGTTCTATTTGGGGCATTTCCCAGCCTCAGGGAAAGCACCGACAGATGCCGGTTGCTGCAGGGAAGGAGTGTGGTACCCATCCACAGCGTAAGGGTGGTATATCTTGGGCTAGTGACCCTTGGCTGGGAGAGCTCACCTGGACACTCACAGCAGCCACACGTTAGAGCTGGTGCCCCACATCCCCAAGGCCTGCACAAGTCAAAACTCATATGAAATTTTAATCAAAAAAATTATTCTACTCAAACAACAACAAACCAAGAAAGCAGAAACAAAAAACCAACATCTGGACTCAATGATCCATATTGTTCTTTCTACTTTAAGATACTACGTCTTTGAAATGCTGAGTTTCCACATAGCTTCAGCATTAATCACAGTGAATACTACTAGTGATTAAAAAGCTATACAATTTTTTAAAACTAGCGATGATTTGAATTTTAGCCCAGATAGACATATCTCAGTTTGTTAAACTGATGCTTTATTTTGTTATTTTTCAAAACATGTTTATCCAGCATATTAGGAAAGTTTGTAGGGTATCTTTGCAGCTGCAAAGTTGTAAAGGTAATAGTACCAAGTTTTTAGCAAAACTTTTTATATTCATACTAATAATGGTCTAATTTTTCTCCTAATTATTGAATTTGTTTTCTCGATTGTCTTCTGACTTCAGTTAAGTAACATTTATTGTGCATGCCTGATAATTTAACCTCTTCACTTCTAAACCTCACTTATAAATCCTTCTCTTTATTAGTGTCTTCTACTCTGGGCTTTTGAGGAGGAGGATAATAAAGCTCATGAGAACGGAGGAGAAAGAATGATTCTAAGTCACAGAAGGATGAATGACAGAAGCTTAGGAAGAGAAGGAGTTTGTGAGTATGATAACACCAGGAAGGGCTTTCCATGCATGAGTAAAATTACAAAAATATTATATGGCACACTGGCACATGAACATCAATGAATTTTACATTGAATCAAAACTGAGATGATGTAGTTAATGATATACTAGTGTAGTAGGTATGGGTATGCACATAACCTAAATAAGCATGAAACCAAACCCAGCCTGCATGGGGTCAATAAATCAACCATTTTGCATAAATCAAGAAATCAATTCAGTGAGAAGTGTCTTTATTTTTTTTTCACTGAACTGATGGATAGTTTATTTCTAAACCAAGAAATCATCTGATGAGGCTAATGTGATCCCAACTAGTCACAGTGCATCAAATGGAGCAGACAATTTGGATGGGATTCAACCCTTTTCTCTTAAAATAACTGCAATGACAACTTAGAAATTGTTTTAGCCATTTCAAAAAAATATAGTGAATTAATACGAAACAAAAATGCTCAACTTATCTCCTAAATAAACTGACTTACATCGCGATCAATCCCCTTTATGCATAGGGCGGGGTTCAGAGGAAGGTGACAGGTATTTATACACTGAAAGAATTCTTCTAGTCTGCCAATCTCTTTCTTTAGTACTTCCTGTGAAAAATCATCAGAAAAAGCATTTTAGAAACTATAAAGAACTTGACTTTTCCTTCAAGTCATAATTTTCTTCTATTGATTAAATCAACCTCTTAATTCAGGGGTTGCACATTTGGATGCTCTGGGGTCAGGTAGGTGATGTAGCCACATATGAGGAGACAGCAGGCTAAAGACAATAGGGACTGCTGGGGAGAATGGGGAACTAAAGAGCATGTGCCCTTTCTAAAGGACTTTAAATTCAATTATTAAAAAAACCAAAAGAAAACACTGTTCTGTTCAAACAAAACACGATGGACTGGACTTGACCTGTGGCCCACTCACTTGCAATACTCGATTTAAGTAATTATTAACATGATCCATTTCTGATAATTTCCTAAAATCTAAGTTTGTAACTCTCAAGATTTATACTTAAGTAATAGTACAGGGCTGGCCCCATGGCTTAGTGGTTAAGTGCGTGCACTCCACTACTGGTGGCCCGGGTTCGGATCCTGGGTGTGCACCGACGCACTGCTTCTCTGGCCGTGCTGAGGCCTCGTCCCACATACAGCATCTGGAAGGATGTGCAACTATGACATACAACTATCTACTGGGGCTTTGGGGAAAAAAAAAGGAGGAGGATTGGCAATAGATGTTAGCTCAAAGCTGGTCTTCCTCAGCAAAAAGAGGAGGATTAGCATGGATGTTAGCTCAGGGCTGATCTTCCTCATCAAAAAAAAAAAAAAAAGTAATAGTACATTTAAGAAAAAAAATTCACATATATTAGGAGCAATAATGACAAAAATGATAATTGCAAATTGATAGTTGTCAGAAACAGTAAAACATATGAATAAATAGTTTACTAAATGCCAATGAGTATATTTCTGATACTTGACTCACTCCCTTCCATAGTCCTCTGTACCTGTGGAAGGTCTGACACCACAAAGAACACCTTTAGAATTGTGTATTCCTTGCCAAAAAGAGGGTAAAAACAACAATAATTCAAAACAAAATAACAATAATTCAAAACAAAAAAAGGTCCTTTTAGTTCACTTTTGAAAACTCTTTAAGCCTAATTCTAAAAATGAGGATATCAGATTAATAATGTTAATTAACACTCAAGAGTTTCTTAGCTCTTAATCCTGACTCTAGAATTTAGAAGAATCTAGATAGAATCTACTGCTCCCAGAATCCAGAAGAGCAAGGTGGAGAAATGAGGCAAAATTCACTCTAGCACTCTTTCTGACTGTCCTTTGCCTTATCTATACTTGGATTTGCCTGAGAAATGTCATGGAGGGGAATCTCTGCTCTCTTCGTTTAACTAACATCTCTTTCTTTCATACCATTAAGTTTAATTAGGGCTTTTTTAAAAAATAGAAAAAAATAGCTACCAGTAACCTAAATTGTGAGCAACTATAAATGCTTCTCTCACCTCTTTCTTTTTCTCTTCCTATTTTCACATCAAGAGGTGTTACTACAAAAGCAGCCAGTCAAGGTGAAAGAGATACATTTATTTGAGAGAATATATGTCAATATCACTCTGGAAGTTGATGCAAATGGTCAAAAAAGGCACCAGAATTATTTAACTGTAGCATGCATCTTAAATATGCGAGGGGTTTTAAAACATAAGAAAGACCAAATTTATACACAAATTTTGTAAATTTCAAACTAACATTTGACTTGCTTTCAACTTATTGTTTACCACTAGAAAATAATTAATGCATTTGCAGAAATATGGAGAAATCATAGAATATTTTTTTTGCATTGCTCATCACATTATGTGCCTTAGGCTCTTCTGTGTATCCAGAGTTTATATATCTCCCATTTAAAAATAAATTCCATGCTTATGCTTTTTATTTTCCATTTTCTCCTAGGTAGATGAAATAGCATAGCTTCTGGCATTTCTATCAAATGAAGTGACTTCCAGCAAGAAAAACCTTGGACTGGGAAAGAATTCTGGAACATTTTGACTATTACTATCTTCATAATATTTTGTTGAAAACTCTTGCTGATTTTAAACTGTGCGTGGAGAGAAACTATGAGCTCCCTTGGGGACAAGATTCATGTTTTAGTCATCTTTCTATCCTTACCTCCTAATCTGTAGTATGAACTTAATTGTTATTGAAGGATGTTCTTAATACAATGAATGGATGTTATCTCCCTGCATCTAGAATGTGGAACTTAAGAGAACCTACTTAATGGTCTATATTAGTGAAAGGAACTAGTGATGCAGATAATTAAAAAGAGCAAATATTCTTCCAACAGATTGAAAAAAAAAAGTATGGCCAGATCCATTATTATAATCAATGATGAAAGAGGCACAATATTTTGACTATCATCCATGGATCTTAGTATAAAAGTATTACCATCCACACCAGTATTGATTTATTTCATTTAATTCATTTTATTCGTTGTGGTAAAAAAAAAAAAAGTCTTTAAAAATGTGACTTTGCTTAGTGCAATGTTAGAAAATTCTAGACCTAGATTTTGTATCTCAGACAAGGGTGCCCTAAAAAGTCCTCTCATGTACTTCTTCTATGAGTCTGAGTTGTGCTGCCATTTTGAGGAAATTACTTTATCTGGCCTTTTTAATCAAACTGCCTTACTACTTTATCTGGCCTTTTTAATCAAACTGCCTTTAAGTTGGATTCTTCTTGTCAAGTATTCTCTGTATGTTACATGGCTACTTACATCAAAAAACCATGTCCTGATGATAGACATTATCATTAACTTTAGGATAGTAAACTGAAACACAACTTGAGTAAAGTAATTGATTTATGTGTCTCATAACTAAGGATAGTCAAGAAATTTGCTTTCTAAGATATGAAATTAAAACTTAATTGAACCAAAAATTAAAAAAAAAAAACTTTACTACATGAAGATTGATTTCTCAACAAACCTGTCTTTGAGGGTCACTGGCAGACTTGACTTTTTCCCCAATGTCTCCCAGAATTTTGATAAGTTTCTTCTCCTTGGAAAACTCATCACTCAGGGCTTTTCCTGCACAGAATTGGAGAGCAGCCAACAGCTTCTGATACCAGCTTTTAAAATAAGCTTCATTCTGTGCATCCTGTAGCAGCCTGAAGGAAAGAGAGAAAAAGAATTCTTGTATCTACAGCTGATTTTTTTAACTGCCTCCAGCAGGAACAATAAGTGCATTTGAGACTAATCTGTATTTGGTGGCTTTGGGGAGTTTAACAGCTTAGAAGGGGGGAAAATGTTGTTTATTTATTGGCAGTCAAGTTCCATCTGATAGCTAAAGAGATTCCAAGAGTGAAGAATCAATGAGACCTGCCTTTTCTCATTTCAGTTCACAATGCACTTTTTCTTCTTTCAGTCTTCTTAATTCTATAACAAATACTTATCTTAAGAACATAGTTTTGACTTATTAAAATACAAAGAATTTTAGAAATAGTACTTATAAGCGACTATACTAGATTGAACCTCAAACATCTACCCCAATTTTTTCTGCTTTTCTTGAAAAGATAATGTCCCCACACTATCACATACCTATATATTGTTCTTTCTTCTAGTACCTGACCCTTGATTACCTAGAGGAAGATATCATAAAGGCAAGAGCATGGTTTTTGTTTTCAGGCATTTCTGGATTCAAACCCTAGCCCTAAAACTTACAAGTAACTTAGGCCAGTTACTTAACCAAGTTGAGAATTTATTTCTTCATTGTGAAGTAAAGTAGTAACTTCAACTCTATAGAGCTGCATAGAACATAGAATGAGCTAATGCATTTGAAAGAGCTTAGCACAATGTATATACTAGTCAGTCAAAAAACAGTTCATCTGTGTCTTGCAACCTCCCCAAGTCAACTTTTGTCATTGCCTGGCAGTCTGCTCATGTCACGAACATGGGAGGCATAAAACATAAAAAAAATAAGAATGCTTTGGTAGATAATGGAGCAGTGACAAATATTTGATTACTCTGTCTGTCACATGACAATTTCTATTGCTTTGAAACTAATTCCAATGTGCTTAAACTTTACTTTCTATTTATGCCCTAGAACACTAAAATAGAATAAAAGAGACTAATTCCTTTGAATGTTAACCCCTCTCTGATTGATTCTTTTAATCTTAACTGGTCTCTAGTCTTCTCTTCCTCTGAAAAATAATTAGCATTCAAGGAACTAGAAGAAAATTATTGTGAGAACTGAATACTGAAAAAAAAGGATTAAACGCATAGGAGCCAAAAAATATACACATGAGTTTCATTCTACATTCCTAATTTTGCATCTCCGATCATTATATATTATGTTACAGAGACTCTAACAAACACGTTCTTTTTATTTATTCTATGTTTTCTGTTCCTATGCATTTAAGTTAAAAAAATTAATTGAATGAGTCTGCATTTTTTTTTTTTTTTTAGGTGAGGTGTTATGAAGCCAACTTATCTTCTAGCAACTCTTTTACTTTCTCAAAGGAATTACTTACTTTTGGAAAGCATTTAAAAAAAAAACTCAAGAGGCTAAAGATGTATCAATGAAAAACTATAATTCATTGAAACCCGGTTATTTTCAATGTAAGAAGAATAGAAGACAATGAAAAGTTTTCCTACCCACCTCTATGGTCAGATTTTGAAATGTCAGATATAATAAATGAATCACATCATTATTTGGAGATTCTAAGCAAATGAGTGTTGTGTGAGTGTGAATTGGAAAGCTGCAAATGCAAGCACACACATGTAGAACTTCAAGATATTTTATGTAGAACTGTATATCTCTCAGATTCTCACAGTATTTTGAGGACTTTGGTAATATACCATTTTAAAGTCTACTTGGGTTTCAGTGAGATAGGCAGTTGATGGGTAGAGTATTTCTATACCCCATATCAATGCTTGCCAGCATTTTCATACACCTTGAATACTGAGTTAATTTTTTTTAAAGATATTTTAATCTGTTCTAGTACATAAATATAACTCTATAACCACCCAACTGCTATATACACGATAAAAGGAAAAGTTATTCTGTATAGATGAAGTCAATTTTTTACTAAAATAATTAAAAAGATATATTTTAGGTAAGGTACCAGGAACTGTCAGAATTATATAATTTGTATTCATAATACTCTTACTTCTTACTCTACTAGAAATGTATTTGCTTCTATCATGAGCAGCTGATTCAAAGAGGAAAAACTCAGTTTGATTCCTTGCTCAAAATGAAACAGCAGGGGAGATTTGCAGAGAGAATATGTGACTGTGTTCTAAAAAATATAAAAGTGAAGAAAACTCAGTGTATTCTGTTGTGATTATTTTCCTTGTAGAATATGCCTCATTCAAACTCTGCATCCCTGCCAAGATGACATATTGTCCTGGTGAGATCTGGTTCAAACTCTGTGGCTTTTTACTTGACTTGTAAAGAGTTTGTTTTTACACATTGCAAAATTGAAATCACAGAGTGTTGGAGATGACCATGAGAGGTCAATTAGTCTATCCCTGTGTCCCTAGCACAGTCACTTTAACTGACAAGACAAATTAACATGTCCTTTAATTTTACACAACTGCAGAGAAAGCTGATCTATACAGCTTTGGGTGGAGGGTCACTCAGTTCTGTGACAATGACCTTCACTGTAAGGAAGTGTAAACCCCTCATGCCCATGCCGTTAGTTTTCACCCTTGGCTTCTGTTTGTAAGACTGTAGAAAACAGCTGGCCACTCTCCCTTGAACATTATAGAAACCCTTTTCAAAACTTGTTGTCACCTGAGAGAAGCAGTATTGCTTATATTGCCAAATAAGATGTTTTTATTTTCTTTTAAAAGTTAAGGTCAAGGGACTGAGAAGTATTAAGCAAGACTTGGTGTTGAAAGATGTAGCTTTTAAGAAGCAGGCAATGTGATCGTGTACAAACTGTGAGGTAAATCTCAACATGCCAGAGACCTGTTTATCCTAATGTCTGCGAGATCCAGGGATGATTCAGTTAGATATTATTTTGCACACATGTCTTTTAGACTGTAAATAATGACAACATTAAAACGAGGATAAGTGCATAAAATCTAGCTAATTAAAGGTTTTGACAGTGTTACGTATGAGAGGCAAAAAGCAAGAGAAGGAAACATAACCCAGGTGATTGGGCACATTTGTTATAGGATATCATGAAGGTATTCATGAAGGTATTTGCCTAAATTAAGAGAATCGTGGTAGACTCAGAGAGACCTAAGATAGTCACAAACCCCAGTTAGCATGAAATGGAGATGTTCCTCGGAAATTAGAGCCTTTGTCCATTTCTCCATGCACATAGCTGCTTCTGTTCCCATGGTGAGTGACTTGTTAGAGCCACAGGAAAAGTACAGGTAGTTCTCATTTCATCAGTCTACTAGCAGGACAGAACAGAGCAATCACATCATCCCAGCTCTCCTTGCCTCATAACTCCCTTCAGTGTAGATCTTTTTTTTTTTTTTTTTAATAATTTTATTTATTTATTTATTTTCCCCCAAAGCCCCAGTAGATAGTTGTATATCATAGCTGCACATCCCTCTAGTTGCTGTACGTGGGACGCGGCCTCAGCATGGCCGGAGAAGCGGCGCGCCGGTGCGCGCCCGGGATCCGAACCCGGGCCGCCAGCAGTGGAGCGCGTGCACTCAACCGCTAAGCCACAGGGTCGGCCCGTAGGTCTTAATTTTAGCCACGGGGCCGGCCCATAGCTCTTAATTTTAGTTCTCAACAGCAATATCTCACATCTTAGGCGATGCTTTAAATTTTTACCTCCTTGTGTTATTTCTTGTGAGTGAAGAGGGGACATAATAGTCTCACAACATCAGAAAACTGAGTTACACAATAAAGGTGAATGATTTCAGGTTACTCCAGGACCTCCCCTGCCCATTTCCTCCTGTGTTTGCTGCCACTTTCTGCAGGGCGAGGTGTGTGGCTCAGCAGATGACCAGCTTTCAGTGAGCACAGGTGATTTTAGAATGTGACTTCTTCAAGTGTATTTATAACTCTGGGACACGTCAAGGCTGAAAGCCAATACTTGATACGGAATTATTAATTTTAAGACTTCAATAGGGTGATTAAGAAGTAAAAAGCATATATCTCTTTAGCTTTTACAACTTTACTTCTCAGTGATTAAGAGATTTATTTAAAATTTCCCTAAATTGAGGAACTTGATACATTTTACAGTCTTTGCAAAGATAACTGTTTCCTATCACCAGTTCATTCTTAGAATATTGATTTGCTCTTTCAGAAATACAGCACTAAACTTCTGTTGAATTTTGCATGTAAGGAATATTACATGGGTCAAGTCTGCAGATATATAATTTCCAATCAATAGTTATTTTGCAATATGGATTTGTCAATAAACCATTTTGTAACAACTCTTAAATATAAAACTATTAACAGGGAACAAACTTAGAAAATAATGAAATTCATACTCTAGAGATTGTATACATTTTTTAGAACACTTACAATATATGAGAGGGACTCGAAAGGTATATAGGAGACTTAACCATTATTTACATATCTAATATTTATTACCACTTCGAAAGCAGTCTCTTTGGAATGTTATATGTTCATTCTTATGATGCTCCCATTGTGCTCACACTATGTGGTAGATTTGATTATTGTTCCCAACTCTATGCTTTCTCCTATGAAGAAGATTATATATGTACACTCTCCGCTCTATGACTTCCAGTGCCTTCCCATAGGCACAGTCTACTCTTCTACTCTTGTCAGGGTTGGCCATGTGACTTGCTTTGGCCAATGGGATGTGACTGGATGAAATGTATGCCCATGACCATGCAGATGCTTTAAAAGTGCTATCGCGGATTGGTTTGGCCTCTTGTACTTCTGCTTTCTGCCCTGAGAATAGCATTTCACAGCCGGGGGCTGTCCTTCAGTCCTGCAATGAAGAGACAACGTGGAGCAGAGCTGAGCATTGCTATGTGGAGTCCAGTGGAGCCAAGCAAAACTATAGCAAGTCTCTAGCCCATGTGCTGCATGAATGAGAAATAAATATTTGTTTTTGTAAGCCACTGAAACTTCGGGGCCATTTGTGGCTATGGTAAAAACTAACCATAGAATATGTCAAGTTTCGTATTCTTTCTTTTTCCTTTTTCTTTGTTTTTGCGTTCATTTGTTTGTTTGTATTGCCGATAGAATATGAAGCATACTTTGTAAACACCCCCAGTGTTAGCCCTGAGGATATTTTAGGGCAAATCTAATTACTGAAAATAAACAAAAGTCACCTGGAGCCAAGTCTGGTGAATTCGATGAGTGATCAATTTGAGTATATTATTTCAGATCAAAAAAACTATAAAAGTAATAAAAATAGCTTTCTTTTATGGATCATAAAAAACCCCAGAGAGTATTTCAGAAATGATTTGATCTGGCTCATTTGGACATGTATATTCTGCTATACTGCTAAAATGTTATTGTTATTTTATTACTACTAACATACTTTTTGACTCACTTACAAGTGTGAATAGGCCTATGCACCATCTGTTGCTTTGTCCAGCCAAGTGTTTGAGTATCTAAACAGGAGATTCTCTCTGGGTAAAAATGTTGTACTAATGAGTGCAATAGGGCAATGGCAAGATTTTTTAGGGCTTTCATAACACAAGACTAGACAAAGGACCTGAGGGCTAAGAGCAGCGAGGGAGGCAGTACATGTAGCTGCTCTGGGAAACTAAGAGCTCTGCTCTAATGCAAACAGCTGAAGATTGAAATGCCTGTTTAGGGAAGGACCAATGGCTTTGGACAAGGAAGCATCTATATCAGCATGTTGAGTGGAAATTCCCTTGTTGCCCTGGAGTTGGCTACCAAGACTTAAGACTAAAGAAAAAAGACACAGGTATCCTATATTTTAAGAATGGCCAAAGAAACAACTAGAGGTCAGACAACTCTTCAAGGCTTATTGGGAAATGGCCTAAAGGGCTATGGTACACTGAGTGTTATCTTGCCTACTGGACCTTCGTATATATTTGCAGGTATAAGTGAAGGAAAGGGGTGTTTGAGAGTCATGAGTCATCAGCCTAGTGAGAAACAGAGTGGTTCCATAATGTCTACTTCTCCCTACAAAGCCTAGTGAGGAGGGAAGCTCACAGAGAGCCATTTATTCTGGTGTGTGTCAGAATGTGAAACTGTCACCTCATTCCCAGGTTAGATTTCTGCTCTGAAAGAGGGTCTGTTGATTTTCCCTGGGTTATGTGAACAAGAAGAAAATGCAAGGGCAGGATGGAGAGAAGAGATAGCAAAGGAGCAGCCTGCATTCCTGCACCTCAACTGTTTGGCAAACCAAGGATGTGTGAGTTTCTCAAGGTTCAAGGAAATACATGGAAGGTAATTATACGTGATCCATTCCTTGTGTAGGAAAGGATTGAGCCAAAGCCAGATCTCCTGGTGGGAAGGTCCTGCAAGGCTGCCCAAAGAATTCACCCACATGAAGTAGCCAGCTTTGACAGTAAACTCACACAGGGCGTTGATGGAAAATCAGAGACCACAGACAGGATTGCAATTGCTTGCCCCAAAAAGTGTGAGGGTCGCTTTTCTCTCTTTTCTCTCTACTCCGAAGTCAAGAGACGTCAGAGCTAGAAGAGAGAGAGGAGAAGAGGAGGGAAACAGCAGACCATATCCTCTACTCACTGCACGTCTCCCAAGCTAAAGCCTGGCTGGCACTGGAAAATGGGGAGGAGGGAGTGTCAAATTGGAGAAGAAAATGAAGTTTTAAATTGGACAAAACTGGTGGGAGTTTTTTGATATCTAAAAGTGATCAGGAAACTATATAACCAACTCTGGTTTTAATTAGGGAATGTGAAAGGGCAAAGGTAGTATTTTAAAAATAATAAAAACTTTTATTGGAGACCTACCAAGCTCAGTCAGTTTAAAGAAAACCAGACAAGACAGTTAAAAATCTAAGAGTCAGGGCAGGAAGAAATACAGCTTCAGGAAATGCACTGATTGCACTGCACCAGACAAAAAGCCTCAAAATGCAGAATAAGGACTGGAGATTCTTGCCCCAAAACTCTTAAGAGAGTTGGCTGAGATTTTTCTTTTTGCCTTTCTTTATCCCCTTGCTGCTACTCACTGCTCTTACAGAGTGGTGCCCATTTTGGCTTCATTTGTGATCATTGCTAAGCACACAATTATGTTCAAGAAATCAAACTTGTTTCCTAAGCAATTGGTATTAACACTGCATATATATGGTAGAATCATGTTACCTGGAGCAAATTAATCATATTTACTATTATGATTAATAGTTTATCATCATATTTAAATAAAATCTTTAATTGATATGACCAGTCACATATTTAATTATAAGCTTAAATGGTATTTTTCTGAATGAAAATTAGCCATAGACGGTACCCAGTTTGTGTAAACACTTGTAATCAGGATTACTGTTATACAGCAATGCTGCTCTCTTAGGATCATCTAAGGAAATATGCAGCAAAAAAACGACGCTGAGCAGATGAATTCCCCTGCATAGATTCCTGAATAGAGATCTAATAAGGAATTCCTCTAATAAGGAATTGGATCTCTTTCCACTCATCTTGCTGAGATGCCTGGTCAACTTGGGAGCTACAGGGAAATAAATAAAACTCCTCCCAATCCACTCACATGTGTTTACACGTTCACATGTTAAATATAATGAATAATGTGATTTAAGAGGAGAAACTCTGTCCTCCTCCTCCCATTCCAACACAAACTTACTGCTTTAGTATAAGTTATTTTGTTCAACTCATTTTCCTAAATTAAGCATCAGGCTGTGAATAGCTGTTAGTGACCTCTCTCAGCCTCCACTATTATACTCCATATATGCTTATTAATCCTAAAACAAAACAGTGGAACTGAGCCCTGAGCCTTGTGTAGGAAAGGCTTCAGAAGAGAGAGCTATCTATGAGCCTCCTGTATTGCATCTCCCCTTCCTCACAGTCTGGCTTCCTCCCCTTCCTGATCCCCAAGAATCCCTCTGCTCCTGCTGCTCTTCCTTTGCCAAAAATTCCACCGAGCTCTGCTCTCTCCTGTTGCGTCCTAGGCTCCCAATTAGTCCTTGTCCTTCTCACTCCACTCAAACATGTATCTCTCACTGTAAATTTCACTCGTGTTCTCTGAGAATAATCTTACATGAGCATGGAACTGAACGACACTTTGAGATAACCCACCCCTCACATTTATTAGTTGAGGAAACTGAAAGATTAAGGGACTTGCCTAAGGTCCTACGACTAGAACCCAGCGTTCTTAACTACTACTCTAGGCTCTCTCCACAGCACCATATTCTGTGTCTGTTATGGACTGAGTGTTTGTGTCCCCCCAGAATTTATATGTTAGAGCCCTAACTCCCAATGTGATGATATTTGGAGGTGGGATCTTTGGGAGATGATTAAGTTTAGATGAGATCATGAGAGTAGAGCCCCCATAAAGGGATCAATGCCCTTATAAGAAGAAGAGACTGAAGCTCTGCCCTCTCTGCCACGTGAGGACACAGCAAGAGACATCCAGCATTCATCTACAAGCCACAAAGAGGGCCCTCAGGAGGAAATGGAATTGACCGGCACCCTGATCTTGGACTTGCCAGGCTAGAGAACTGTGAGAAATAAATTCCCGTTGTTTAGGGCAGACAGTCTATGTTATTTTTTTATTGCAGTTTGAGCTGCTTAACATAGTGTTCTAAAAACCATTAAAACACAATTTAGAAGACAATTTTCTACTTGCATCACCTCTGGCAAGAAACTTAATGCTTTAGCTCTTCACTTTTCTAGTCTGTAAAATGGTGGAGTTAGTGAAGTTCAGTAAGATACCTTCCAGCTCTAGGACTCTATAATTTTAATGTTTAATGAATTCATCAAGCATTTACTCTATGCCAGGCATTTTCCAAGCATTTTCCATAGCTGTGTTAGGTAATCCTCATATTTGCTCCAGGTAATATGACTCCTTCCATCTCACAGACAAGGATATTATGGTTTATAGAGGTCAAGTAACTTGCCATAAGTCACCCAATCTACTGATCAGGGATTCAAATTCAAGTTTGTCTGATTCCAAAGCCCTTGCTCTTCACCATCATGATGAACCATCGCCTGATATCCCTAACACAGGTGCCAGCTGATGAAACAGCCTGAGACTAACACACAGTCTGGAAAACATTTTTTGCCACTTTTATACTGTGTTTTTCTTTAATCTCTTTCTCCCGCTTCCTGTTTCCTAACCCTCAGAGGGCTCATGCTCTCCATATTGCCTTTCTTTCCAAAGTTCCTTATTTCATTTTGTCCTGCTACCTACAAACTCCCTGCCAAAACTCCACCTAAAATACCAATAATATTTTCCTTTCTTCTTTCAATATTTTTTTGAACTTTAAAAGAAGAGCCTGTTAACCTAAATACATTTTTGTGTGAAATATTTATAAGTAGGAATACTTTTATCTCCTTACTTAGCCTAAAAAAAAAAATATGTGGGATCTATTTTGATAATGCAAATCACACACTTAACTCACTTCTTCTCCATCTTCCTCACTTTAGAAAAGGAGACCAAGACCACAATTTCAAACAGTCTGCCCTCTGATGGTTTATTTGGACAAGTGGTAGTGTTGGGTGGGGCTAGAAGAGTGGAGAGAGGAGTTGCTGGATTGAAAGTAACACCCTGATTGTATCTGGGAACCTAAGAATCCTGATAACTATGCACACACAACAGACGTGTCTTGAGCTACCCACCTTAACTGGGCCTGTGGTTCCAAATAATTCCAAATTGTGGCAGAAGAGAAATGGGGAGTCATTAACATCAGCACATGTGCCATAATAAAATAAATTCTGCTTAACATATAATTAATGCTCAAACCATGTTTGTGGAATTTTAAATTAGTCCAATAGATGACTACATTTTCCCTTACTTGCTCCTTGAAAATATGGTTCTGAACTCCTAACTCAGCCTTTTTTTTTCTTTTTCTTCCCCCACATCCATTTACAGTTACTTTAAAGGTAGTATAAGCATCGTTTTCATGAACTTTCCTTAACAAAATTTCTTTTAATGGCAAGGCAATTCCTTTGCTATATGAATGTTTCATAGGAATAGCAACCTAATAATAAAAATCCTCTTTACCCCTCAGCCTTTTGTTCTTGCACAGCCCTCTGGTGAAAGCTGGATAATCATCATATTGCGCAGTGAACAATTCATGTGTTTGAACACAGCCGGAGGGGCAGGTTTACAGGTGTAAGGCAAAGCTGGCTTTGAAATATCTACTTTTCCCAGAACCTCAGTTTCAAATCTCAGCTGGGGCGGCCACTTCACCCTTCATCCTTCAGAGTCACAAATAGCGTGGTTTATTCTGTGAGGATATTAAAGGTTCCCTGGGATGTTATCCATAAGATTTGGAGCTGTGTTTGATGTCTTGAGAAAATTTCTGGGACATTTTTGCTCACTGTCATGAAACAGCATGTCCCCTGAAGTCAGCTAGCAGCGTTTAATCCCATTCCTTTTAGAAATTCAATAAAGACTTATCAGTGTTCTATGAGGCCTCTACAACCTACTTAGCTAATTTTCTGTTGACCTGTGAGATGTGATTGTTTTTTTTTTGTTCAGGTTGTACTTGCCAGGCAGGGATAATTGTCCTGTTCACTATATCATACGAATGTAGAAAGAATACGAGGCATATTCCATTTCCAATGCCCTCTGTATTACTGCACAAGTAACTTAGCAGATCCAATCTTGGTCTTTCCATTATCAAATGATGATAATAATGTCTGTCCTATCATCAAATCTATGTTTCTGTTATGGACTGAACTGTGTTCCCCAAAATTCAGATGTTGAAGCCCTAACCCCCAATATGACTGTATTTGGAGATAGGCCTGTAAGGAAGTAATTAAGATTATTACATGAAGTTGTAAGGATGGGTACCTAATCCATTAGGACTCATGTCCATATAAGAAGAGAAAGAGAAACCAGGACAGCATGTGCAGAGAAAAAGGGCAACGTGAGGACCCAGCGAAAAGGTGGGCTGTCTGTAAGCCAGGAAGAGAAGCCTTACCAGAAGCCAACCCTGCCAGCACCTTGATCTTGGACTTCCAGCCTTCAGAACTGGGAGAAAATAAACTTTTGTTGTTGTAGGCACCCAGTCTGTGGTATTCTGTTATGGCAGCCCTAGCAGACTAATATAGTTTCCAATATAGAACTCTTTTTGTGATCCAGACCTACATATTCATCTGTCTACAAGATATTACTCTTGGATTTTCCTAAGGCATTTTAACCTTAACATGACATTTCATCATCATTCCCCCAACACTTGCTTCCTTACCGGAATTACTTATCTCCATGATAGAATCACCAGCCTTCCATCACCATAACTAAAAATGAGGGAGCCATCCATGATTCTTCTCTCACCTTCATCCGCAACATCAAATTTGTTACCACGTCCCACTATGTTTACCATCTAAATAGCTCTCAAATCTAATTTCTTCTCTCTGCCCCCAGTGACAAGATTTAACTGAGGCCTTAATTTCTTGACATTATTACTGGAATCAACTGGCACTTGATTTTTGCCACCACTTGCATTTTTATTTTTTTTCTCCCTCAAATCAGTCCACTTACTTAGTCTAAAGAAGTCCTGTTCCAGTGATTCAAATCCATATAGCCTTCAGGATAAGATATAAAATCCTCAGTGTAACATACAGGTCCCTTCATGACCTAGCTTCTCCAAGTCTTAAAGCCTTGTCTCTTACTCCCATTCATGTTCTTCTATTCCAGACATAAAGTACTTCTTACGGTAACATGAATCTTCTCTGCTTCCTCAGGTTACTGTGCTTTTGCACTGCCTATCCCCTGTGTCTGAAATGCTATTTCAATATGACAACGCCTGCTTATCCTTTAATGTTCAACTTAATTAGCTCCTTTTCTAAATGTCTTTCTTAGATTTTTCTAATCTTGGGCGGGTGTGCAGCATCCCCTCTGTGGGTGAAGTACTTCCCTATATCTATTATTCTTATAACATTTATTTTATTGTGCTTTTAAAAATTGTGTTTTAGGGCCGGTACCACGGCTTAGCGGTTAAGTGCACGCGCTCCGCTACTGGCGGCCCGGGCTTGGATCCTGGGCATGCACCGACGCACCGCTTCTCCAGCCATGCTGAGGCCGCATCCCACATACGGCAACTAGAAGGATGTGCAACTATGACACACAACTATATAATGGGGCTTTGGGGGACAAAAAAAAAAGTAGGAGGATTGGCAATAGATGTTAGCTCAGAGCCAGTCTTCCTCAGCAAAAAGAGGAGGATTAGCATGGATGTTAGGTCAGGGCTGATCTTCCTCACACACACCCACAAAAATTGTGTTTTAATTGTTTTTTGTTTTTTAATCTCTCCTACTAGACTTTAAATTCTTTAAGGTCAGGACTATGACTTTACACTTTGGTGACCTAAGAGAATTTCTGATTGTGACAGAGTAGACAGTCAATATTTGTTAAATAAATAAACTGGCTAGTAAATAAATAAACCCAGTCTTTCTAAAATTGGTTTATTTCATGATTAAAATTTTAGGATATGAACCTGAACTAACTTTTTAATAATTCTGGTATTATAGACTCCTATTCAATTATACTTTCACATGCTATTTTCTTTAATCTCCAAAAAGTTTAATATTATACATATATGCATATATTTATAATACATTTTATTAACCTACACGTTATTTAATATATAGTTGAGAATCTTGAAATATTCCAAGAGATTACTAGAGATTCTCCATCATATCGTGATTTGAGGACTCAGATCATGGGGAAAAAATATTGGAGGAATTTTTACTAAGCAAATATAACTGCTTAATTAAATGAACTTAGTTGAGGATGGTCAGATTGAAAGTGCATCACTGGCAAAGTTCTGTTAGCTAACTGTTAGGTAACTTGAAGAGAAGCTATCCCACAAAGCAGTTTTCTATCAAATAAGTCATATCATTTTAGAATTGAAATTTCTTGCATCTTAAAGGGAAAAAATTACAAATGTAAGAAAAAAGTGATGTGTTTGTGAGAGAGAGTGTGTCTGTGTGGGAGAGTGGATCTCTTTAGGAATGTAATCAGAGCATTTATTTCCAAAAATTTCCAAAAGCTGGTTGTAAGATGTTTAGATTGCTGAAGATAATGTTAGTGCAAAAAAAAAAAGAAGTTAGACTCTAAAATTTAGTCTTTTTTAAGATGTTAGTAGTTATAATAATAAAAAAGATATATCTATCAAAATTAAAATGGTTTGTAACAACTTATGGGTGGCTTTTATCCCTATTGTTATTTTTGTTTTTGGTCCTCTTTAAAAGCAAGACTTTTCCACTTTGGACCACCAAATCATTTAGTACTTTATGGGACTCTCTCTTCATAAATATCCTTTAAGAAAAATTTCAGGAGCCTTACTTTAATGAGACTCTGTCTCTGAAATCATCAGGGTAGGTTGGATGACAGTGCTCAGAGGGCAGATAACTGAAATTGCTTTGGAATTAATTGGTTAGTAGTTTTTTTTTTTCTGATACACACATAAAAAAAGAACAAGTAGTTTACTGTTCACGTTTCTTAGAAAGTGTCATTTACTCAGCCAGAATTTGAAAATGATTAATTTGAATTACCAACCAAATATTTACATGTTCTATCTTTGGAGGAGTTCTTCCCTAAAAGAGTATTTTCCTCTGAGTTAGTACTGTATGTTAGACAAATTCAATAATGTTTAACTCTTTATTTTTATGCTTTAACTCCTCTTCTGTTCCTTTTTATTTCAATTAACAACAGAACAAAATAACTGATTTATTTTAATGCTTTTTCTGATCACAGTGTAATGATTTTTATTTTCACAAATAGAGAAAACAGGGTGATGAAAGGGTAAGTTGTTGATGAATTTTGCTCGTTTCCTTTTTTTAAAGATTTTATTTATTTATTTTCCCCCCAAAGCCCCAGTAGATAGTTGTATGTCATAGTTGCACATCCTTCTAGTTGCCTTATGTGGGACCCGGCCTCAGCATGGCCGGAGAAGCGGTGCGTCAGTGCCTGCCCGGGATCCGAACCCGGGCCGCCAGTAGCAGAGTGCACGCACTTAACCGCTAAGCCACGGGGCCGGCCTTGCTCATTTCCTTTTCCAAAAATTCTGGAAAGGTGTAAATAGACAAATAATCCAGCAAGAGAAAGTCTATTAGTTTTGCATAGTAAATTCTGCTTCAAGGCACCTCGTTCATGGTCCTTTTTCTCTTTCTTGGATTGGTAATACCAATTAATCAATTAAAAGGCTGTAATTTCAGTTTGAAGGCCTTGAAATATGGCTTGAAATAGGCTAAGAAGTCAGATATATCTGGGTTTGTAACATGGTTGGGCCATTTAATTGCTGTGTGACTTTTGGCCTCTGGTTTAACCTCTCAGAGCCTCAATAGCATCTAATGATTGCTGTGAGGATTAAATGTTATAATTTAGGAAAGCACCTAGTGAAAGTCTGACATTAATATCTGCTCAACAAAAACAGTACTTGTTGTTCTTGCTATTACTAGAAATATTCAGTTTGAATTCTAACTCCAGATTTAGTAAATGTTTTTGGTTACAATGTGGCTCATTTTACAAAAAAAGTTTTTCCAAACATGACCTAATGGAAAACTTAAGCTTTTCTCAATCAGAATAACTGCTAAGTTAAAGATATTTCTTACTCGAATGCTACTTAGCCAACATGCTCAGTTTAATAAAAACAATGAAGAAGAATGGTGGAGAGCTTTCTCTACTGTTCAAGACAAGTCTGGTTTCAAACATATTCAGGTTCAGTGTCTTCAGTTTGTTTTATGTCATCGTTGAAAGCAGTGGCAAAACAACCACCACAATAACAAAGAGACCAAACATATATTAATAATAACAGCAGCAATAATCGAAGTCAAGGCACCAATGAAAGAATAATAATGTAACTGATTCAGCAGGCACTCTAAAGTGATCATTATTATTGTCACCCAGGGAAAGCCCTAAAAGATTTTCCATGGCAAATGCGTTGTTTTTAAGTTGTACTTGCTTATAGGAATCAAGGCAACACATTGCTGGATGGCTAAACTGTAGAACAGGTCCAAACCAGAAAGGTCCTTTTGCCAGGTGCAAAAGGAAACGTGTGCAAAAGGTGCTGCGCGCAAATGGAAATGTGTGCAAAAGGTGCTGTGTGCAAGAAGGGAAGATCTGTGCATGCCCCAAATGCCCCTCCCCGAGCAATGATGTGGAGACCTCTCACCACTTCATATCCCATAAGAACTCTGCTCACCTTCCCTTCAGGGAGAAGGTGTTCTAGAGCACGAGCTCTGCCTCCTCCATTCATTGATCAACGAATAAAATTTCTGCTCTGCTATTCCGAACCCGGTCTCACTCTACTGGTGCAAGCGACCACGGGCAAAAGGACCTACTTGCAGGTCACTGGTTCCTTAGGGCTCGGTAACAAAATTTGGCGACCCAGATGAGACTGGAATGGTCACTGGCTCCTCTCCTTGATCCTGGACTTTCAGCTCCCAACAGGTGAAGCAACGGGCTGTGGCAGCATGTCCCAGGCTGACCACCTATGTTGCTGGAGGCTTGAGAACGGGAGGGAAATCAAGACTGTCCTGCCCAGTGCTTGGCCTCTGGACTCTCCCCACTGACTCTTACTGAACCAGCACCTGTGGCCCCACTTAGACTTCTGTCTTCTGCCACTTTGTTCAAGTCAAGGGGGAACTCCCACAAGCCAACATAAAGCCCACCTTCAGTTTAGAATCAGAACAGGGTGTGTGTGCCCATGCAGGACTGAGGGAGAAGAGGAGCTTCTCCCCAGGAAAAGACTGAGGGAGTCCCTCTCCCCAGGAAAGGACGGAGGAAGTCCCTCTCCCAAGGACCAGCACCAGTCCCTGAGGGACAGACTGGGTAAGGGATCAGAGACACTTGATCACCCCAAGTCACAGTCAGGGTCACCGGACTCTCACAGCCAAGACGCCTCAGCAGGAGTTTTGAGGTGGCAACGGAAGGAGGTAAGAACAGCTGTTTGGGGTTTTTGTTTTGTTTTTGTCTTTGTGCTAATCTTCTTCCATCAGTGGCCAGGAATGATGGGCTTTGTATAAAAGTGATTACGTCTCTTATGCCTGATTGTATTTTAAATTACGTTGTGGGGATAATTGTAAATGGTTGGATCCTTGGATTAAGATAACCCGGGATAATTTAAAATTACATTGGCTATTAAAATGAACGTCCCAATTAGATAAGATCATTGAAGAAGTGCCCTTATTAAGTCATGGCTTTTACAGACACCCCCGTAATCCACCTTTGAAGGAGGATCCAAAATGAGCCAGTCCCAGGGTTAAAGAGACTCTGAGAGATTTTCTGGGAAACTGCTACCCTTAAACAGTGATGGGGAAACTAAAATTAAAAAAATTAATGGAGTTGTCTAATGCTGTCAGGAATAGTTACTGCTTGTCTCAGCTGAAACTTGATAAGACATTTGAAAGGATTTAGTAATTTATGATCCGAAATTTCGCCAAATTAGAAGCTGATATTTAGAGCTTGATAGGAATTTTTTTTAGGCCTTCTTCCCTAAATTAAGATAAAACTATGTATCCAGGGGAAAAGAAGCGAAATTGAGGATAATGTAATTGGGTTGGTGTATTTGTCCTTTGATAAGTAACTAACCTCCCCTATTAACCTCAAAAACTTGGGACCTCTCTGGGAGCTATTATCTAGACCATCTGAGATTCCTAAGACTGAAGGAAGGAAAACAAATGGGAAAACAAGCTTTTGGAGATGCAGACTACTATGAAAGCACCCTTGCCCAAAAATCTAAGGAAAATTTTTAAAACAGAGGCTATAAAATCTTTGTTGCATCTGTCTATTGTTTACGTGTGAGTCTACATATATGTTATATATGTGATATTTTCCATACGGTACGGCCAAAATTAAGAGCTCTGTTTAATTGGCTTAAAGTAAATGCTTAGATAAATTAGTTTTAAATGTAATAGAAATTAACCCAAATGTTTTTCAAGCTAATGTGATATAAATTAATCTTTGGTAAATGAAAGCTTATTTAAGTTTGTTGGTTTGATTGAAATAGGCATGTCCTCACAGTTAACATTGGATATGATATAGACATGCAGCCTTATTAGTCAAATAAGCTCATGTTATTTCTGTTAGAAAACTGATTAGCGAAAATAATAACTTAGAGGAAGTCAAGATGGCGGCGTAGGCAGACTCTGAACTCACCTCCTCCCACGGACACAGCCAATTTACAACTACTCATGGAAAAATTACCCCTGAGACAGAACTGAAAACTGGATAAGAGGAACTCCTGCAACAACAGACAATCCTAAATGAGGTGGAAGAGGGAGAAACTCCCTTCTGGAGAGGAAAAACGCTGCCTTCACAAGCCACAGTGCCTCATGGCCGCCTGGGAATAGCCACAGGTCCGCAACCCTCCCTGGAGGAGTGGGGCCCTGGGCCGGGAGCGCCCTCGCTGGGGGCATTTTGTGGACCCAGCACAATCGAGACGAGTGGCATATCTGACTTTGCCTGCTACTAAAACATTGGGGAGTACCCCCAGAAAACCCAGTTCACAAAGAAATTAAAACTGGCTCTTAAAGGGCCCACACGCAAACTCACCCGTTTCAGAAAGCAACCTAAAATTACCAGAAAGAAAGGTGCACAGTGCTGTGGTGAAAAGAGACTCACCTAATAGGCCCTGAGTGCATCTCGGTGAGAGGTAAGACCTCTCCAGGGACTGGGACATTGGCGGCGGCCACTGTTGTGGCCTGGTGTGGGCATGCTGACACAGACGCCATTGCAGTTCTCCCTGAGGCCTGCTAGCCCAGGGTCTGCCCCACCCGCTAGAGCACCGATTTAATCCAGCTCAGTCAGGGCAGGCAGCCCACCCTAGAGACTGGGCCCACCCAACAACAAGCCCTCAGGCAACTTGTGGGCCTGTATAGATTAGTGATTGGATTCTCTGCAGCCTGGCAACTGAGCCGACTTCAGCAGGGCAGGGCATGCGCAAGGAGCAGGTGGAGAGTGGGGGGTGGTGGTGGAGTGTTTGGGGCTCCCGCCGTGGAGAGACTGGGTCCGCTTCAGGAGGTCGGGGCATGCACACGGGGCAGGACTGTGTTGACTGTGTGTGGGGACCTGTGAGTGGCAGGGCTTGTCAGCTGCAGAAGACTTGTGCTTCTCAAAGACCCACATAGGGGGTTTGCCCCACCTTCCAAAGCCTGAAACAATTGGGTACTCCTGTGCCTGAGGACAGCCCCACCCAGCTGCAATCCTCAGAGAGATGACAAGAGACCTAAAGGCTGGAGGCTTATAGCAATTATAAGGCCCTGAGCCTAACAACCTGCCATGCTGGGGGCCTAGTCACTTAAAAGATATACTGCAACACAAATGTGGTATTAGAACTTGCAGCCAACTGTGCTGGGGCTCCCAACACCTGATAAAGAGACTGAAGGGCCCACAACAACTACAAGCAGCTGAGCATTACAACAGCTGGCCAGGAGCATAACTCGGCCTCCCTGGGTGCCTACAGGGAGAGCAAACAGGCCACAACAGAAGGACACACGTAGCCCACATAGGGGTCACCCATGGAACATTGAGAACTGAGGGAAGCACACAGCAGGCCTCCTAAGCCATCACTTTCATAAGGTCACTTATCCAAGAGCAGGAGACGTAGCTGACCTACCTAATACGTACACACAAGCACAGGGAAAGAGGCAAAATGAGGAGGCAAAGGAATACATTCCAAGTAGGGAACAGGACAAAACCCCAGAAAAGGAACTAAGTGAAACAGAAATGAGCAACCTACCTGACAGAGAGTTCAAACAAAGAGTGTTAAGGATGCTCACTGATGTGGGGAGAAGAATAGATGAACTCAGTGAG
Source organism: Diceros bicornis minor (assembly GCF_020826845.1). Classification (NCBI taxonomy): domain Eukaryota; kingdom Metazoa; phylum Chordata; class Mammalia; order Perissodactyla; family Rhinocerotidae; genus Diceros; species Diceros bicornis. Next base: position 43,234,984 of record NC_080756.1, read on the forward strand.
AACGTCAACAAAGAAATGGAAGATATAAAAAAGAACCAATCAGAAATGAAGAATACAATACTGGAAATGAAAAATTCACTAGAGGGACTCAAAAGCAGAGTAGAGGATACAGAAGAATGGATCTGCGAGCTGGACGAAAGACTAGAAGAAATTACCCAAGCTGAACAGGTAAAAGAGAAAAGAATTAAAAAGAGTGAGGACAGTCTAAGGGACCTCTGGGACAACATCAAGTGCACTAACATCTGTGTTATGGGTATCCCGGAAGCAGAAGAGCAAGACAAAGGGGCAGAGAATCTATTTCAAGGAATAATAGATGAAAACTTCCCTAACCTAAGGAAGGAAACAGACATCCAAGTACAGGAAGCACAGAAAGCCCCAAACAAGATAAACCCAAAGAGGCCCACACCAAGACACATCATAATCAAAATGTCCAGAGTTAAAGATAAAGAGAGAATCCTGAAAGCCGCAAGAGAAAGACAAGTTACATACAAAGGAAACCCCATAAGTCTCTCAGCTGACTTCTCAGCAGAAACCTTACAGGCTAGAAGAGAGTGGCACGATATATTTAAAGTGCTAAAAGGAAAAAACTTACAGTCAAGAATACTCTACTCAGCAAGGTTATCATTCAAAATGGAAGGAGAGATCAAAATTTTCCCAGACAAGCAAAAATTAAAGGAGTTTGTCACCAAGAAACCAGTGCTACAATAAATGTTAAAGGGACTGATTTAAGGGGAAAAGAGAAGACCACAAATAGGAAAAATTATCTATTTCCATGATAAGTGGGTAATGGATACAAATGCACAAAAAAGAGGTTAGATATGATACCCAAAACATAAAAGGAGGGAGGAGGGGAGTTAAAGAGTAGAGCTTTCAGACAGACATCAAACTAAAGAGACCATCAATTCTGTATAGAAGAAGAAAGGAACAGAGAAGGCCTACTAAAACACTGAGAAAAAAAAAAGTTAAAAAATGGCAGTAAGCACATACTTATCAATAGCTACTTTAAACGTCAATGGACTAAATGCTCCAATTAAAAGGCACAGGGTGGCTGACTGATTAAAACACAAGACCCATACATATGCTGCATACAAGCGACACACTTCAGACCTAAAGACACTCACAAACTGAAAGTGAAGGGATGGAAAGAGATACTCCACACAAATGGCCATGAAAGGAAGCTGGGGTAGCAGTACTCATATCAGAAAAAATAGACTTTAAAACAAAAACTGTAAAAAGAGACAAAGAAGGGCATTACATAATGATCAAGGGAAGAATCCAACAAGAGGATATAACACTTGTAAATAGCTACGCATCCAATGTAGGTGCACCTAAATGTATAAGACCATTATTAACAGACATAAAAACAGAAATAGACAGTAACACAATAATAGTAGGGGACTTTAACACTCCACTTACACCAACGGATAGCTCATCCAAACAGAAGATCAATAAGGAAACATTGGCCTTAAATGACACACTAGAACAGATGGACCTAGTACATATATACAGAGCATTCCATCCAAAAACCGAAGAATACACGTTCTTTTTAAATGCACATGGAACATTCTCCAGGACTGATCACATATTAGGCCACAAAACAAGTCTCCATAAATTTAAGAAGATTGAAATAATACCAAGCATCTTTTCTGACCACAACGGTATGAAACTAGAAATCAACTATAGGAAGAAAATCAGAAAAGCCACAAATACGTGGAGATTAAACAAAATGCTACTGAACAATGACTGGGTCAAGGAAGAAATCAAAGAAGAAATCAAAAAATACATGGAGACAAATGAAAATGAAAATATGACATGCCAGAATTTATGGGATACAGCAAAGCAGTTCTAAGAGGGAAGTTTATAGCAATACAGGCCTATCTCAACAAACAAGAAAAATCTCAAATAAACAATCTAACAATGCACCTACAGGAACTGGAAAAACAAGAACAAACAAAGCCCAAAATCAGTAGAAGAAGGGAAATAATAAAAATCAGAGCAGAAACAAATGAAATAGAGACCAAAAAAATAATAGAAAAAATTAATAAAACCAAGAGCTGGTTCTTTGAAAAGATAAACAAATTGAGAAACCTTTAGCTAGACTCACCAAGAAAAAAAGAGAGAAGGCACAAATAAGTAGAATCAGAAATGAAAGAGGAGAAATTACAACAGACACCTCAGAAATACAAAAGATTATAAGAGAATACTATGAAAAGCTATATGCCAACCAATTCGACACTGTGGAAAAAATGGATAAATTCTTAGAATCATACAACCTTCCAAAACTGGATGAAGAAGAAGCAGAGAATTTGAATAGACCAATCACCAGTAAGGAGATCGAAACAGTAATCAAAAACCTCCCCAAAAATAAAAGTCCAGGACCAGACGGCTTCCCTGGTGAATTCTACCAAACATTCAAAGAAGACTTAATACCTATCCTTCTCAAACTCTTCCAACAAATTCAGGAGCGGGGGAAGCTCCCTAACTCATTCTACGAAGCTGACATTACCCTGATACCAAAACCAGACAAGGACAACACAAAAAAAGAAAACTACAGGCCAATATCACTGATAAACATCGATGCAAAAATCCTCAACAAAATACTAGCAAATCGCATACAACAATACGTTAAAAAGATTATACACCATGATCAAGTGGGATTTACTCCAGGTATGCGGGGATGGTTTAACATTCGCAAATCAATCAACGTGATACACCACATTAATAAAAGGAAAAATAAAAATGACATGATCATCTCAATAGATGCAGAGAAAGCATTTGACAAGATACAGCATCCATTTATGATAAAAACTCTGAATAAAATGGGTATAGAAGGAAAGTACCTCAACATAATAAACACTATGTATGACAAACCCACAACTAATATCATCCTCAATGGTGAAAAACTGAAAGCTATCCCTCTAAGAACAGGAACCAGACAAGGATGCCCACTGTCACCACTCCTATTTAACATAGTACTGGAAGTTCTAGCCAGAGCAATCAGGCAAGGGAAAGAAATAAAAGGATCCAAATTGGAAAGGAAGAAGTGAAACTGTCACTATTTGCAGACGACATGATTTTATACATAGTAAACCCTAAAGAATCCACCAGAAAACTTTTAGAAGTAATAAACGAATATGGTAAAGTTGCAGAATACAAAATCAACATACAAAAGTCAGTTGCATTTCTATACACTAACAATGAAGTAGCAGAAAGAGAAATTAAGAATACCATCCCATTTACAACTGCAACAAAAAGAATAAAATACCTAGGAATAAACTTAACCAATGAGGTGAAAGAGCTGAACACAGATAACTATAAAAATTGCTGAAAGAAATGGAAGAAGACACAAAGAAATTCCGTGCTCTTGGATTGGAAGACTTAACATAGTTAAGATGTCCATGCTTCCTAAAGCAATCTATAGATTCAATGCAATCCCTATCAAAGTTCCAACAACATTTTTCACAGAAATTGAACAAAGAATCCTAAAATTTATATGGAACAACAAAAGACCCTGAATAGCTAAAGGAATCCTGAGAAAAAAGAACAAAGCTGGAGGTATCATACTCCCTGATTTCAAAATATACTACAAAGCTATAGTAACCAAAACAGCATGGTACTGGCACAAAAACAGACACACAGATCAATGTAATAGAATCGAAAGCCCAGAAATAAACCCACACATCTATGGACAGCTAATCTTTGACAAAGGAGCCAAGAACATAAAATGGAGAAAAGAAAGTCTCTTCAACAAATGGTGTTGGGGAAACCGGATAGCCACATGCAAAAAAATGAAAGTAGACCCTTACCTTACACCATACACAAAAATTACCTCCAAATGGATTAAAGACTTGAGTGTAAGACCTGAAACTATGAAACTTCTAGAAGAAAACATAGGCAGTACGCTCTTCGACATCAGTCTTAGCAACATATTTTCAAGCACTGTGTCTGACCGGGCAAGAGAAACAATAGAAAAAATAAACAAATGGGACTACCTCAAACTGAAAAGCTTCTGCACAGCAAAGGAAACCATCAACAAAACGAAAAGACAACCTAACAATTGGGAGAAGATATTTGCAAACCATACATCTGATAAGGGCTTAATCTCCAAAATATATAAAGAACTCATGCGTCTCAACAACAAAAAACTAACAACCCAATTAAAAAATGGGCAAAAGACCTGAACAGACATTTCTCCAAAGAAGATATACAGATGGCCAACAGACAAATGAAAAGATGTTCAAAATCATTAACTATCAGGGAAATGCAAATCAAAACTACAGTGAGATATCACCTCACGCCCGTCAGAATGGCTATAATTAACAAGACAGGAAACAACATATGTTGGAGAGGATGTGGAGAGAAGGGAAGTCTCATATACCGCTGGTGGGAGTGCAACCTGGTGCAGCCACTATGGAAAACAGTATGGAGATTCCTCAAAAAATCAAGGATAGAACTACCATATGATCCAGCTATTCCACTGCTGGGTATTTATCCAAAGAACTTGAAAACACCAATGCGTAAAGATACATGCACCCCTGTGTTCATTGCAGCGTTATTCACAATAGCCAAGACTTGGAAGCAACCTAAGTACCCATCAAGGGACGAATGGATAAAGGAGATGTGGTATATATACAGGATGGAATACTACTCAACCATAAGAAACGATGAAATCCCGCCATTTGTGACAACATGGATGGACATTGAGGGTATTATGCAAAGTGAAATAAGTCAGAGGGAGAAGGTCAAATATCGTATGAGTTCCTTCATTAATTAGTAGATAATAACAACAATAAACAAACACATAGAGACAGAGATTGGATTGGTGGTTACCAGAGGGGAAGGGGGAGGGGGGAATGGGAAAGAGATAATTCAGTACATGTGTGTGGTGATGGGTTGTAATTAGTATTTGGGTGGTGAACGTGATGTAATCTATGCAGAAATAAAAGTATAATGATGTACACCTGAAATTTATACAATGTTATAAACCAATGTTACTGCAATAAATAAAAAATTAAAAAAAAATAATAACTTAAAATGATGGATAATTTTGTCTAATGTTTCATGAAATTTTATAGGCAATCTAAATAATTATTGGGAAGAAGTAAACTAAACAGATGTGAAAAAGGTAAAAGTTTATGGGCAAACTTTTTAACAATAATTTTGTGTTATGGCATGTGTATTTAAAATAACTTCCAAACTCTCTTTGGTAACTTGAAACTTTGAACAAAGTGAAATTAAATGATAAAAAATTCATTGACTATCTAGGTCATTTTCAAATAAGATAAAATAATGAAACATTATTGCTAAACATGTCTAAGTTTATCTACTTTTGGCTTCTTATTACAGAGAAACTAAAGTATGTTTGGGTCTATTATTAAACATGGCTTCTATTTTATTAAAAGATTATACTATGATGTAGCATGTTTCTAGAAATTATAAAAATTATTTATAAATTTGCCAAGCCATGGAATGCTAATGTAAAAGACAGTTTATAATTGCTTACTTCTTAATTTTCACTAAAATTAAGGTCTGTAAGGGTTAAGAATTCTAATTAATAGAATTAAAGCTACTAAAAATTAGTAGGGAAAACTTCCTTGTTTTCAAGGAAAGTAAGATGTATGTTTTCAGTAAAGAAGGTATAAATAATGGAAATATTTTTGTTTGTTTTGTTAAGAAAGATAAACTTGTCCTAAAGTACGAGGAGGGAAAAAAAAGAAGGCATGAGACAAATTCTGAATGTAAAAAGAAAGTTACAGAAGGTTTGCAGAAGAGGAACCCTGAGGAAAGAGTTCTGTACATGGCTTAATTGGCTAAGATTGAAATGAATTTAATTAAGTGAATGAATTTTAATATAAGAAGTAAGCTGGTGCAAAAATTAGAATTTGTTTTTCTCTCTCTCTCTCTTTTTTTTTTTGCTGAGGAAGATTAGCCTTGAGCTAACATTTGTTGTCAATCTTCCTCTTTTCGCTTGAGGAAGATTCGCCCTGAGCTAACATCTGTGCCAATCTTCCTCTATTTTGTGTGTGGGGTCACTGCCACAGGATGGCTGATGAGTGGTGTAGGTTCACGCCTGGGATCCGAACCCAGGAACCTGGGCCGCTAAAGAGGAGCGTGCTGAACTTAACCACTAAGCCATGGGGGTGGCCCTTCTCTCTCTTAAAAGGGATAATTTTCTTGAACTTTTAGCTGCTCTTGACAAAGAGAGTATAAAAGATTTTCTTTAGTTTTAAGTGAGTCTCACTTTGATTAAATGGATAACTAAGCATTGTTTCACAGTAAGCATTGTTTTCTATTAGACCAAGTGTTTTAAAACGTTTTGATTTTTTGGGGGGAGGGTAAGGAAGATTAGCCCTGAGCTAACATCCATTGCCACTCCTCCTCTTTTTGATGAGGAAATTGGCCCTGGGCTAACATCTGTGCCCACCTTCCTCTACTTTATATGTGGGATGCCTGCCACAGTATGGCTTGATAAGCAGTGCACAGGTCCACGCCTGGGATCCAAACCTGTGAACCCTGGGCTGCTGGAGCAGAGTGTGTGAACTTAACCACTATACCATTATACCACTGGGAAGTTCTCAAAACCTTTTGATATTTTTGACATGCTTTTCCAAAAATTCAAATCCTAAATGAAGTCTTTCTTTTGACTTGGAAGGAAAAAAAGAAATTTTCTCTTCGAGAATTTTCAGAGGTCCCCTGGGACTATTCAAAGAAATTTGTTCTATCTTGCTACAAAGAAGAAAATACTAAACTAATTAGACTTATTTGTTATTTTAAATTATGTGGGACGCATTATCAAATAAGTGATGATAAACTTTCTTAGATTATATTATGTGGGTAAAGTTATGGATATAAGTGTTTAAAAAATTATATGACATTCCTAAAATTTTCTTTTTTTCTGGTTGTCAGCCCTAATTCTAGTTATTATCTTGAAGTGTTAGAGAAATAGCTAAGTTTCTTTGTCACTTTCTCTTTTTGAGACTTGTTACTTGCAGATAGTTGTTTTACTTTGATGTTTTTGCAGATGTATTTCATCTTTGGAGTGATTCATGGAAAGGACTCTGACATTAGCTCTAGAATGCAGGTTTCTAATAGACTTTCAGATTATGAAACTGAGCTAGGTGAGAAATTACAGCACTCTAGTGGAGAAACTGATGGCATCATGAAACTGCTAACAAAGAGCAAGATCAGGAGTTGATTACATGGGACTGAATGAACTGATGAGGAGATTATAATTTTTATGACTTTTTGTTTGAAATATTGCTGATTTTTTTAACATCTTATTTTTTCCAGATTTAAGGAAACATTTTTCTCTTTTTTCTTAAGCTAACTATGACTTATAGCAATTTGGTAAAATTATACCTTTGTAAGCAGAAGTGAAACATTTATCTTTTTCTCTCTACTCAATCCCTCCAGAATTTAGAAACTCTTAGTGAGTAAATGTTGTTATTTTCACGGCAATATAGTTGTTTACAGAAGTTCAATAAGAATCTGTTCTCCTTATGGCAGGACACAATTGGAAACATTGGTTATATTACCAAAGCTTTGACTGAAATGTCATATTTGAGAGAAACATGCATAGACTTGGATATGACTGAGCTTTAAGGGACAAGATTGACTTTATGAAATAAACCCACTTGGAAATATTGGCCTGGTACCTTGCTTACAGGATTCCAAGCAACCTTATGAGGTGAGTGAAGAAGGTCACTTATCTGGCAGGTGCAAAGAACATCAGGATATTTTGGGAACCTTGAGAAGAGAGGAATTCACCCATATCTATAGGTATTGCAGGTAGAGTCTGATGACAAGACCTTGGCTTGGTTTTCCTGGCCTTGAGAGGCCTTTAAAGTTCAATCTGAGATTCCTTATAAAAAGTTAGGGCAGGCAGATTTAAAAGAGCCTATATAATCAATTGCTATACTTATGTAAATAATTGGGCCAAGTTTATTGAAACTAGATTTATTTTGCAAACCAGTTAGTCTTAATTTGGCTACCTTTGGTAAAAAAAATGAGGGTGATTTTAGGGAGAAAAATTATGTTTTAGTAGAAGCTATAATACACAACTGTGGATATTAGATTCTAGTTCTGTTAAGAGTTTTTGAGGTTTTTGTTTCCTATCTATAAACTAAACTGGATCCTGAATTCCTCTAGTTTCCTCAGATATCTGGCTACAAATCTCCAAACTTACTAGCCAGAAATGTAATACAGTAGCAGTGTCAGGGGCCCCAGAGAACACGTGGTTTATTAAAACTTTAAGCTACAAATTAGGTGAAAAACAGTTAACCCATTCCTTTCAATACATTCTAGAATGAGAATGCCCTATTCCTTTGCTGGGAAGGGATCTACTACGTAAATTAGGAGCCTCCATTTATTTGAAAGGGGACCAATTGGAGGTAAATGTCCCCTCAGCCTTTGGTCACCAGCTGATTATGCTCCTGACAAAAGGAATTGTGTCAAAAGATTTAAAGGAAAACTTAATGGAATTACCAGTGATAGATCCCCGAGTTCAGGCCCAAAGAAGACCGGGATATGCCATCCGAATGGATCCCGTGATTGTCAAACTAAAACCTGGGCACAAGTCCCCAAATGTTAAACAATATCCTCTCAGACAGGATACCCTAAATGGCATTGACTCTGTCATAAAAAACTTGATTGATCAAGGCCTCATCAGGCCATGCCAAATGGCATGTAACACTCTAATCTTCCTGGTCAAAAAAGCCAACTGGGGAATATCAGAGGTACAGGAGAACAAGTAGAGTATGCCCTTCAGATAGGGGAAACAATGAAGGCACTCACAGCATACGGCAACCAGGTCCTGCCTAGCCCCATGGTCCTGGCCCTCCATCTTGTCCAGCCTGGTGATTGAGTATATCTAAAAACATAGAAAACTGAGAGCCCACAGACCAGCTCACTCCTAAGTGGAATGTGCCTTATCTGGTAATTCTAACTACTCATTCTGCCCTAAAATTACAGAGTCATCCCTTGGGTGCAGCATACCCAAGTTAAGAGAGCCCCTGAACTGGAAGACTTGGAAACTCCAAGCCATGCCGACTTCTTCTATGAGCCCCTCTGAGACCTGAAGCTTTTATTCCAGAGACACAAAGATAAGTCCTTGGTGGGTTGGCATTCCATTCCTGTGGAGGTGCTGAGACTCCTTCTCTCATCTCCCGTAACTATATTTATCCTCACCCTGACCTGTGCTCCCCTTGGAGTGCCTATATCTACAGTGCCTCTAGGCTGCAAAAAAAAAGGCTAATTGGTTGAATGAAAAAGGGCAATCAGACCTGACTAAACAAATCTGGAATGAGGTTAAATAGGCTTTTCCCAGCCTGACTTGGTTTCTACCACTCTTTGGGCTGCTGGTGGCTATTCTTCTTCTTCCACTCTTGGGCCTTGCATCCTAAATAATTGGATTTCCTTTGTTAGCAAAAGACTAATTAAATTTCAAATGGTATTAATCCAGGGATATAAAAGGCTGGGAGTCCAACCTGGTGACAACCAAACATATCTAAAAGTTGCTAGGAATAAGTTCTGTTTCTCTATGGGCCCCTATGATGACATCCCTGGTCAGCTGTAAGTAGTTACAGAAGATGGACCTTCATCCATTGCCCCTCAAGAATGAGGAGCAAGACATAGTCAGAGGAAGGATTTTGATACCTAGAGAAGTCCCTAAAACATTTTCCATGTCTGATGCTTTGTTTTTAAGTTGTATTTGTTTATAGGAACCAAAGCAGAACATTGCCAGATGGCTACACGGTAGAACTGGTCCAAACCAGAAAGGTCCAAGATGGCGAAGGGATGCTGTGTGCAAAAGGAAACGTGTGCAAAAGGTGCCATGTGCAAAAGGAAATGTGTGCAAAAGGTGCTGTGCTCAAGAAGGGAAGATCTGTACATGTCCCAAATGCCCTGTCCTAAGTGATGATGCGGAGACCTCTCCCCGCTTCATATCCCATAAGAACCTTGCTCACCTTCCCTTCGGGAAGAAGGTGTTTTAAAGCACAAGCTCTGCCTCCTCCACTCATTGACCAACGAACAGTTTCTGCTCTGCTATTCCAAGCCCTGTCTCATTCTACTGGCGTGAGTGATCCCCGGCAAAAGGACCCACTTGTGGGTCACTCATCCCTTAGAGCTCGGTAATATTATTACTGATAAGACTGAATATATCTGAGTATTTTTCTTAGTTTTTCAACATATACTGAATAGTTGCTCTAGATATATTACTTCTACTTGACCCACATAGCTGGGTTTGTTGTTTGAAATATTTGATCTGAATTGGTTGAGCAGGCAAAGCAGCAGCAGCATGAGCACAAGATGGAAATCGACATTGGAAACTTCAATACCACATAAATGGCCAGATGAGTCCAGATACAAAAGGGCATTTTGTCTTTTCATTAGACTTGAGCTATCACTTCTAGGTTACAGTCTGCACAGTAGTAGAGAGAATAATGATTTCCCTCAGTGTTTACCCAATAAAAAATATCCTTGAAACATAAGCTTTAAAATGGAAGTTGGACTACAGAAAGATTTATGGAAATAATCTTATTTAGAAGTTTTTTTAATGATAAAAGCAGTACACATTTTTAAACAAAATCTTATCTAGAACCATATTCTTCCTCCCACACCCAACCCGATTAGAAAAACAGATGAAAAAGATTTGTCCAATTGAGAGGGAGAAAAGCAGCCGAGACCACTATTGGTTTTGGTCTCCCCTTTCACACTCCAAGAGAGCTCCAGGGGACTTTGTAGTTTGAAAGAACATATTGGAATAGATAAAATTTTCTATTTTTAGAGATGCAATGTTTGAGGCCAAGAGAGAAAAGTGACTTGTTCTAGTTTATGCAAGTATTCTACTTATTTATTTAAAAGATGGATACTAAGCAACTACACAGACCTTGATAACACAGTGGTGACCAAAACACGGCAGTATAGTTGTGAGCAAGACACAGTAGTGACTATGATGACCAAAATCCTTATGACTGTGGAATTTACATTACAGTGGGGAGAGATAGATGCTAAACAAATACAAAAATGAATAAGTAAGATAATTTAAAATGTCATATGAAGTAACTAGAACGCAGACATTTAGATAGCTGATAAGTACAGCCAGTAAAAGAACATCTTTAGACATAAACCCTGACTCCAAAAAATACAATTAAAATATCTACAGATATTTAATTTCTTAGTGTGAATGCATTTTTTAAAAAAAAGATACTTTAAGCAAAAGTGAAAGAATTACAAACATATAACTTCCTGAACTAAATTAACAACTGCTTAATGTTTCTCCTTTTCATATTTTTATACTTTTAAACGTATTTTTGAATCAAGAAGTGCAGAGTGTCCTTTCAAAATTGAAAATAAGGAGAAGCTGAATTACTTTCTATTTTGAACTAGTTAGTGACTCAGAAAGTTTAATAGAATCATATTTCTCACAGCTTTCTAAGGATACGCCATTTTGATTTTTGTGATGCCGCTTTGAATTTGACATACATAGACTCTTACGGATTTATAGATCTTCCATGTTAAATAATATACAAATATTCACGAGTATTAATTACTGACCACGGGTACTATATTTTATTAGACACTGTGAGAAAAAGCCATTGAAGTACAAGAATTTGTAGCCCCAGAGGCACATACAACTTAATTGAGGGAAACAAGATATACTTAAATATACAAGGTCTTACACTGTTAGGATCAAATAACGGTATACAAATTCTAGGTAAAGAAAATTGATGAGGAGAAATTACTGTTGTTGAGAATGACAGCAGAAAGGTTAGAGGTGAATTATATCTTAAGAAATAAGTGGGACATGGATGGGTATGTGTTGGAAAAGAAGTAAGTGGTAGGAAGTTTCCAGAGATGAGATGTCATAAGCAAAGGCTCTGTAATAGGATTATTCAGATGATAGTAACCTGAAAAATCTGACAAGAGTGGAAAGTTTATGAGGGAGACTAGTGGGAAAAAAGTTGTAGTGACAGATTATGGAAGGTCTTAAATACCTAGCTAAGAAGGTGGGATTTATTCTGTAGCTAGCATCAGGGAGAGTAGTATGTGCATTCAAGATTTCTGAGTAGGAAAGAGATGTTAAATTCATATAGATTGAGACATGTCTAATCCTGCACTCTCATTTTGCAAATGAAGAGACTAATGTCCCTAGAGAGGAACTGTCTTGCCTGAAATCAGGCAACTGCTTCTTCTGCAGTAGTCCCTTGGTTTCCAGTGCATTTTTATAGCTTCTCAAGATGAGGACAAGTTTTCATTTATTTCTTTTCAGATAATTGCATTTCTTAGAGTGGCTATGGTACATAGGAGGGTAGAGAAACAGTTTAGACTACCTCTGATACAATGCTTGAGACCACATGAAGGTCTAAAATCAGTGTTTTTTGACTTCTTACAGCCCATTCGCTCTTTTGATAAATAAAATCAATCTTATGCCCTTCTTTAATTCTTTTAGGAAACTTTGAAATAAAGTAAAATATTTTGGTGATAAACAATAAAAAATTATAACACTGAATTTGATTTTTGAAACTATACATACTCCTATTGATATGAGTTATGTCTGTCTCTCCTCACTCCCATTGACATTTAGAACCTCCAACCTGAACAGAGGTGGTAGTAGGAAGGAAGGAAGAGTTGTAAGAGATTCTTTGAGGAAAGAATCCCTGGGACTTACAGCACTTGGTGACTGGATATGAAGCTGAGAAAGGAGATGGTGCATCCAAGGCTTTAGTTTCCAAAGAGTGTTCCTTCAAGGAATGTCAACAGGTCAAAAAGGTTTGGGGAAAGCTGCGGAAACAAAATTGTTCTAAAGGACAGGACTTTTCAGAGCCTTTAACATCTTGAAGTGCACCGTGACTCTCCAGGATTAGAACAGAATATTTATCCCTTGGCAAATTTATTTGACCACTGAGCCCTAACTGCATGAGGCTGTGGTTCCTTGGAAAACATTTTTGGTGTATGCACCTCTAAGTTATCAGAAAATCTCTACCTGAACGCTCTTTGACCAAGTGGCAGAGAACTTGGACTCTGTCTGTGCCTTCCTACCTTGACCTTGTGTCCTGATTTTAAAACTTCTTCTATCAACCAGCGACTTTGACAAATATCCTGGCCTTGACTCACTTTCAACCCAAATGCTGGTCTGCACCTACGTACATTATGATCTTAACTGCCCCGTGACAGCCACTTATCTTTACTCATGCTTATATTATTATAATTAGTAATCTCCCAGTTTACAATGTTAGTGTAAATAATAACATATTATTATTAAAAATAATCTCCCAAATTGCACTGTATGCTATTATGCCCTAAATTGGAAGTCCACGTTCCACTATAGTGAGAAACAGAAAGATGGGTGCAGTAAAAGATGAGATGCATAGCAGAATGTGATAAAGAAAGAAGGCATGTTGGGCTATAACTCTCAGGTCAACTTTATATGTGGCTCCATATCTTTTATCAAAGCTGGCCGTGCCAGGTTTCATAAAGCCTAAATGGGGGCAAAAAAAAAAAAGAGTTGCAGGTGGCTGCACTTCGCTTTTCCTCACTTTGAAATTTTTAAGCACAAAGGAAAGATAGCTATGAGGTAAGAAGTGCTAATATCTAATGCTATAATAACCAGTTGGTCTGATAAGCTTTTTAAGAAAGAAACTCCATAGGTGAATTAAGCATGCATGCGACTTTTAAACAGAAAAATAAAATGAGATATCAGAAGATAATATAAGAAACCAAATTGGAGGGGAGGGAGGGATGGAAGGAAGAGAGAGACAGAGAGAGAGAAAGAATAATTTGGAGAGTGGAGGAAGTTTGGGGAAGATGGGTTATTAGAAAATATTTAAAGGGGCTAAGATGTTAAATGAGATGAGCATCCACAGGATAAAAGTCAGAGTATTATATTTAATAGTTAGTTTAAATAAACCTCAACTACAATCTAAAATGTGATTAGAAATAAAGTATAACTTGAGCACATTCAGCATGTCTTTGAAAAGCTCATAGTTAAAATAAGAATTTATTGTCATTAATTACCAAGTTTATGAAAATATTTCTATGAAAACATTCCCCACTCCCTCCATGGGGATTATTCCTTTATTTCCCACAAGAAATGATCATTTCCATTTTATGCATAGTCAAAAGCTTCATTGCACTGATATCCAAGAAGCTATAAACTACTTTGCAGGTAAGAGCCTCCTTATCAGAAATGGTTCTCCCAGGCAACTCCAAATTTGGAGTAATAGTTTAGAGATCAAGGGGGACAGAGGAGCTGCTAGTCACATTTCCATATGAAGCACATTTAACTCTGATTTGGAAAGAAAGTTTGAAAATATAATACAAAGGCTTTATCTGAATAGCTGATGGAAATAATCTGGGTGTATGATCAACGAACATATTCAACAGTTTCTAGAGACCCTTTTGCTGCAAAGATGGATTACAAGGCTTATGATTTTATAATTTCTGAGAAATAAAATCACGTTGGATTTTTTTTCTTCTCCCTAAGACACATTTCAGTCATTGGTTTATTTTGTGCCTTATTCACCCTTAACCAATGAAATTAAATGTTCAGTTTCACATCAATACTTTGACTCATTTTCTGGTCATTAAGCACATGTCTTTTTTGTTCACAGCAACAAGGGTGAGATTAAAATATTTTTTGAAAAGAAATCCATGGCAGCACTTACATTCATTATTTTTTATGAAACTCAATCCTTGAGATACCAATTTTGAATCATAAATGGTTAGAAATTATTTTTAATCACCAAATATTACTGCTCAAAGATCATGAGGTACAACATTAATCCCAACGTATTATTTATAGCGAACAAAAGAAGAAGATGCCACAATAACTATTTGTTCCCTGTGGTCTCACAAATCATGACCTCAAACTGAACTTAAGGAAACTGTGTCAGATCAATTGAACAATCGAACATAAGGAATTCCAAGAATTTCCTTTTAAGCATGCAAAGAATAGGCCCATGGATTCAATGATGAGGCATTTCTGAAAGCAAGAAGGAAGAACAGTTGGCAGTTGTGAGGTAGTGAGTAGAGCCCGGCAGACAGATGTAGAAGAAAAGGGGCGGTGATCCTCATGAGAGGGTGACAGCTCAAACTTTTGATCATGGAAAGTGAGGAGCCTGTTTCCGCAGATTCCCAGGGAAGGACCTTATTTATCAAAAGTGAAATGCTTATCAGGATTTCTGCCAGGTAAATCCTGTCTTACACTGGTTCCTGATTCAGGTCTACTTTGCTTGACATAGTTGAAAAGTTTCTGAAAAATTATCTGTAGATGAAATTTTATAAAACAAACAACATTTTAAAGACTCTGGCTGGGGAGCACATTCGAGAATCAACAGGGAAGCCAATCAAGGATAAAATTTTAAAATGAAAAATATTAGTTCGCTGCTTCTTGGTTTTGGAAGTCAGTATTTTGTGTGTCGGATTTCCTACCAGAGTAATACAACTATATCCAGAATGATTCTAAGAGTAGGAGTAGAATCAATTCTCTGAAGCAGTGTCTAAATATTTAAAATGAGTTTGCTAGCTTTGAGCAAACTGACATAGTTATAACTTGTTTGACTGAATTGGTGAATTTGTAATCAATGAATAACTGGACAGTTCAGTTAACAATATCAAGTCATTTATACATGGCTTCCCATCTTTCAGCAGTTCAAAAATAGTACACTATGAATGACAAAAGTAAGGTCATTCAATACTTGTTTTTCTATAACGTGGTAAGCTTCAAAGTAAGCTCAGTAAAAATAACAATGAAAGGTGAAAATGAAGAGTCCTATTGATTGTGTTTTTTTTTAAGAACTGTGCTCTTGTATTATCATATTAGTTCTATTAAATTAGGAACATACAAAGTGAAAAAATAGGTTATTAATTCTATTTGTGTCAAAAGTTAATACTTTGTTCACGTGTGATTGAATTAGAAGTTTGCAACAGATGAAGGTTAGGGAAGGGTAATGGTGATTATCCGACCCTGGAGTCACCTTAACAGAGCTTTCTCCTTTCTATGCTAAAGTAAAGTGGTTTGCTATTGACTTTTTCCCACGTGCTAGTTCTTAAACCTTTCAAGCTTCTCTAAATAAATTCATCCATCCATCCAGTCATCATGCCATTCAACAAATGTTTAAGCTTCATGAGGCACTAACTTTTTAATATTCTTTAAAATAGTCTTATTATTTAACTGATTAAATTTATTTTAAATGTTACAGGCTTGGGTTTATGTAAATCATTTATATGAATAAAATACAACAATGTATTTTGTATACTGTTGTGTGGTGTAGATTTCACTTTTTAAAAGGGTTCTACAAATAAAGAAGTTTGAAACCAATACTTTGGTACGAACCCTGAAGACGTTTGGGGTTGAAAGCAGAAATCTGAATATTTCAAGATGGAATGTGATAATGCTTAAGGACATTATTCTAATTTTTATTGACATTTATGCTTTTTATAAAAAAACTTCATTAAGCCTGTTATTTCTTCCTCTACTTCCACTGTTTATGGGAATTTCATACGGTTTTATGTTCACATGAAGAATTTACATCAACAAATTACGTTGTTTCAACTTTTAATGCATATCCTAAATCTGATTGCTTTATATAATTTCATCACTACTATCTTACTCCAAATTTGGATTATTTGAACTATAATGGCAATAATAATATAGTTATATCTAATAGTTAATAATATAGTTCAAATATGATTATTTGAACTGAAATAGTTCTGCCTATTTTCATCCTTACGTCCCCACACATATGCATAGACAAATACAAAATCTATTCACCATACAATAGCTATGAGGCTTTTAAATTGTGAGTCAGTTCATATCCTTCCCTATTCAAAATCCATCAATGGATTTCTATTTCATTCATTATAAAATCCAAATTCCTATCATGGCCTATGGTGGTTTGACCCCTACTTACCCCTGTGACCTCACTTCCCATCCCCCCGGCTCACTCCAGTGCATCACCTGGCCTTTTCTACCACATCACATGTAGTCCCAGCCCTCAGCCCTGAAGGGTCTTCCCACAGGCATTCAAATGGATCCCTCCTTCACTTACCTTAGATATCTGCAGAATATTTTACTATCCCTACCAGCAGCACCATAAACACTACTCTAATTGTCCTAATAACACTCTCACCACTTGACATCATACAGTTATTTGTGTATTTTCTTTTTGCCTTCTATAATGTAAGCCCCTAAAAGCACAAACTTTGTTTTGTTCACTGATGCATCCCAGCAACTAGGAAGTACTCAGTAAGGATTAGATGAACGAATAGATAACTAAATAAATGTGCATGACAGTTCTCTTATCTTACTGATACAGACTAACACCAAAGCAAGCCATAGAAATTGTGCTTACTATTTTACATTATTTAACCCTAGAATATCTTCACAACTCTGACATGGTAATTTTCTTGATGTGTTAACCCAAGGTTAAAGCAATTAGAAATCGAAATTTTAGAAAAGCTGATCCATTTAAGATAATTTTCAGTCTAATTCTATGATGAATAATTTTTAAATTGCATAATTCTTAAAAGACAGTCATAACAAGATCCATGCAGCCATAGTCTATATCAGACTTTATCCTGTTTCAGGTGGATCTTCATTTCTTTGGGTCTATTATACCAAAGAGACATATAGTAGTTAGCAGTGTCTGGAATCACACTGTTCAAATCCCAGGTTCAGTACTTTTTCTTTTCTTTTTTTTTGTGAGGAAGATCATCCCTGAGCTAACATCATGCTAATCCTCCTCTTCTTGCTGAGGAAGACCAGCTCTGAGCTAACATCTATTGCCAATCCTCCTCCTTTTTTTCCCCCAAAGCCCCAGTAGATAGTTGTATGTCATAGTTGCACATCCTCCTAGTTGCTGTATGTGGGACACCGCCTCAGCATGGCCGGAGGAGCGGTGCGTCAGTGCGTGCCTGGGATCCGAACCCCGGGCCACCAGCAGCGGAGCGTGCGCACTCAACCGCTAAACCACGAGGCCGGCCCACAGGTTCAGTACTTATTAGCTGAATAACTTTGGGCAAGTTACTTAACTTCTCTAAGTTTCATTTGCCTTATCTGGAAGATGAGGATATTAATATAGTCTGTTCTACAATAGCACATGTTTCTGTGATGTGAATTAGCTCACATAAGATTAGCATATGGGGGAATGATGTTAGCATAATGCAGAAGTCACACTGGTTCATAAGCAATTTTTTCCAGCATGTTAATGATTTGTGCCACTAAGAAGAAACAGCTGAATAGAGCAAAAGAGTTGAAACACAATAAACCATAGAGGGACAACAGTAGTGTTCTAGTAGTGTCCAGTGGTATCCAAGTTCTTCTCATCTCAAAGTGGCCACAAGCTCTCTCACGAAAGATCCTTATACTTCCATTAAGGTAGCTTTCTTATACTTTTAAGTTAAAATCTTATGTTTACTTTATTATTTCTTTATTCTTTAGGTATTTAACATCTTTTAAAATTTCTCTGGTATTTATTATAAAGATTATTATTTTGGCTAGTGCTCTAATAACAATGTTCATAGGAATTTTGAAGCCAGCCTTAGCACTTTTCCCCTTTATCCCTATTCCTTTCAGCAAATGTTTCTGCAGAATGTGAGTTTTCTTAAGAAATGCATACAGTTGTGGTGAGGAGTACATGAGATAATCCATGTGAAACTTACTAAGAATGCCTAGCAAATATCTAAAAAACAATGCCTGTCCCATACTCTTAGCATGTGTGTATAATTTTTACTAAGAGACTACTCAGTTCTAGACACTGTGTTAAACACTGGAGATATACAGATAAGTAATGAATCATAATGTGAATATTGCTTCTTATAATAGTTTTGAAAATATATTTCAAAATTGATCTTTGACTTCCGTTTCCAGCAGTACAGCAATTTAAATATCCTGACCAAGTTTCCTGTGGAAGAAAACCCTAAATGTTAGATTATAATTTAAAATATTTATTTTTAAATTCATTAAATGCACTGATGAGCCAGCAGGAAGGTAAAGATTTCTCAGATGCCAAAAAATAAGAGAAGACAGAAATGTAGAGAGGTAAAACAGGACTCTAAAGCCAGAATACAGAATTCTGTATATAACAGGCATTTGCTGAACTCAAGCAACCTAGTTTTGTTTTTCACATGGGGGATAACAAACAAAGATTATACCCTAAGGACCAGAATTTAACACGAGATCTACATAAAAATTTTGGAGCCCAAAGGAATAGGCCTTTACAGAGAACTAAAATCAGCTAGACATCTTCCAGAGCACAACAAGGAAAATTCACTTTCTGAAACCTTGGTGCTAGGTAAAAAATTCTTCTGTCTCCTCCCTGGGTTTATATTCCACACACATAGAGTCCCAGTGATCAAAAAATCCTTAAGCAAATAACTTAGTTAACATTGTTCTGGATTGTTCTCAGCCACTTGGCAGAAGCAAATGCAAATCTTTGAAGGAATGTCCCTTCTACCCAAGTAGGCCTCATACCAACAAATAAGAATGTCAATAGATAATAGAAAATACATGCTCTTGATAAAATACCCAAGTATACATAAGGAAACAGGGCACCATGAATCAGAATCAGCAGCAATAAAAGACAGAAGAATCAGACACATAAAGATTTCAGCTGTTAGAATTATCAGACATACCATAGAAAATATTTATACCTCATGTGTTTAAAGAACTAAAAGAAAGAATAAAAAAGATGAACATGAGATAGACACTATAATAATAGGATAAATAATAAAAATAACTTTCAGAAATAAAGATGTCATTAAAATAAATTTAAAACTCTCTCCAAACATACACAAACATACACACACAGACACACACACACAGACACACACACACACTTGAAGACATTAGAAATAGCTTTAGAGAGAATAAATGAACAGGAGGACAGACTTGAAAAAATTGTCCAGAAGCCAGTATATGGCAATAAAGAAATGAAAAATGTGGAAGATATAAAAATAAAAAAGACATAAAATAGAGTGAGAGGATACAATATACATCTAATTGAATTTCAGGAGGAGAGTAGAGAAAGAATGGGGGAAGAAAAATATTCAAAGTAATAAAAGTTGAGAAATTTCTAGAACTGATGAAAAAAATTAATCCTCAAAGTCAAAAGGCCCAAATCCCAAGCAGGACAAATAAAAACAAGACAACATCTAGACATATACTAAACCTAACAACAAAGAGAAGTTCTTAAAAACGGTCAGAAAGAAAAAAAAACACCTACAAAGAAACAACTAGAATGATAAACGATTTCTCAACAGCAATAGTTGAAGCCAGAAGACAGTAGAATATCTTTAAACTGCTGAAAGAAAACAACTGTTAACCTAAAGTTGTATATTTAGCAAACATATCTTTCAAAAATGAAGGTGAACTAAAGTTATTTTAGGAAATAAAAATGGCCAGAGTTTGCATCAATATATCTCCTCAAAGAATTCCCTTAAGGTAGAAGAAAAGTGATTCTAGATGAAAAGTTTAAGATGCAAGAAGAAATGATGAACAAAGAAAGTGGAAAATATACATAAATATTCACTGAATAAATAAATAATAATATTTTATAGAGTTAAACATAAAGCAAAATAGAACTATAATACATAACAGCAATAGCATATAAATTAGGAGGCAAGTTGTTTGGAGATAAAGTGTGCTAAGGTCACTAAAATGTAGGTTTTCACAGAATCAGAATGTAATTCCAAGAGGGCAGGGCTTTGGTTTACTTGTTTTACTGAGAATTCCAAGAGCTGCATAGATGCTTTGAATGGATGAATATACGAATAAAGTTCCTTATTTGTCACTCTTAGATTCTCATAAGTTAAGCATGAATGTTATAATTTCTAATGCAGCTATTACAAGATTAGGCAGAGTTTTAAAACATCAAACTAGTAAGGGGGGGGACAATGTAACAAAAAATATCCAAAAGAAGGCAAAAAAAGAGAGAAAAATAAATAGAAGATGAAGGTACTTAAAAAACACAAATAAGGTGATAGAAATAAATCCAAATGTATCAACATATACAATAAATTTTTATGGTATCCAAAGTAGAATAGATAAATAAGTTGTGATATATTTACACAATAGAGTACTGCAAAGAAATGAAACTAAATAACCTAGAATTACAAACATGCATGAATTTCAAGATCATAATATTGCACCAAAAAAGTGATTTGCAGAAGATGTACACAATGATTCCATTTACACAGGGTTAAAAACACATAAAACTAAAGAATCTGTTTTTATAAGGATCTAGAGCTAAGTGGTAAAATTACAGAGAAGAGTAAGTGAATTTGAATAATTAACTTAAAAGTCATTTCTTCTAACAGGAAAGATCAAAATGGATGTGATTAAAATAGGTAACACAGGGGTGCCAAAGTTCATATTTTGATAAATCTTAAACTTGATGGTGGGTACATGGGTGTTTGTGGTATCGTCTTCAATAGTTTAGACCTGTTTTATAATCCCTCTTTGTATCTAGTTAATAAAAACAATTAAAAATCAAATCTATACAAAATATTTGTGGGATATCTAAATAGCACTGATGCACTGTAGCTTTTGAGGCCAACTTTTTTTTTTTTTTTTAAATAACATTACTTAAGGGCATATGGGAAGAGCTTTACACTTAAGAGAGCTAATTTTCAAGTTGCATCGCCTCATTCATCCACTAATATCAGTCAATTCTTCACAATTTCACAGTTTACACTTCGTTAATGCAAATAATTCTGGGAAAGGTAATAATAGAATTAAGTACACAACCAAGTATAAAGGTCTGAGATCAGAGCTTTGACTGGCTTTGATATGATGAAGAGGGGAAAGCAATGAGCACCTGCAAGTGGGCAGGGAGGAAATGAGACCAAGTAAAGGGCAGAGTGGAGAGGCTGGAGAAGCAAAGAGCGTTTACAATCCTCATAGATTTGTCTATTGCCAGCTCTGAGGCCATCTTAGTGCTAATACATAGGTGTTTGGGGTAGGGAAACATTGAGTCTCTCTGGGTTTCAGTTTTCTCATTTGTAAAATGAGAATAGGTCATGAAGACATATAAGGTCTCTTTCATTTCTTACATTCCATGCTTCTGGGATTCCACGAACACAAAAACTCTTAATTTCCTTGGTTTGCACCAGAGAATAAAAGCTGCTCAACTACCTGTGCTCATTAAATTCCATTCAAATTATGAACATGTGCACCAGAAACACAACCAATACATAATCACTGGTGAAGTCCATTGGTGATTAACTAGGGAGCTTTCTTTCCCTCGTGTAAACATTTAACAGGAATCCTCCATGTTGCCTATGCCAAGTTTATCTGTGAGAGGAGAAATTTGGATTGAGGTATTAAAGAGGAACAATTTCTTTATGGGGGAGGGGTGGCTAACAATTTCTATTTGCAGAATTTTATTCAACAGCTGAGCTATCATTGTCAAAGGGAGATAATGCTTTGGTTTCTTGCTGCCTTATATTTAATTTCCCTTAGATATGTTATTAAAAATTCATATGCTCTACTATAAATATGATGGAAAATCACATGGTGAAAGAAACTATTCTGTATGTTATAAAATTTTGGTATGTGAGGTATACTATGACAATGAATAGCTAAAGCAAAGCTCAAGACTCTAAAAGAATGATAGCAATCAGACCACAGCAAACAACGCTGATGACAGTGACTATTAAAAACAATTAAATTGAGCCCAAATCAAATATATTCTTATCAATTACTGAATTTTCCTATGCTTTATAAAAAAACTATCTTTAAACATAGTTTATGAAGGCTGTGGTATAAACAACAGCATTTATTTAAAAAAAAAACTGTTTCCAAACCATTGAAAATAATGCAATGCTGAATAACAGTTTTATTAGTAATAAAGAGAATAGATTATATTGTTGGTAAGCAAGTTGGTCTTCAGAAAGCAGCCAATATTATGAATAGAAACGAGGCCAATTTAATCAGTGAAAAGAAATTCCTGAGCCAGAAATTCAACTCAAAAAACTGACATTACTTGGAAAAAAATCAGAGGGTCCACAGTTAAAGCTTCTTCTCTTATAAACTTGGCCCTAAGTTTTTAGAATTTCTCACAGGTTAAAAAAAACGCAGTTGTCGCATTCAACTTTCCCATGGGCACTGGTCCAGATTTCAGAATCATCAATGCCTTTCAGCTCATCCTGTCAGTGATCTACAAAAACAGGTCTGAACTAAGATAGCTGAGATAATGCAAACAGAATGGAACAAGAGAAAAAAGGACTGCTTACTTGCTGTCACTCTAGTTTAGCCTAATATCAGCTAGAAAATGCATGTAATATCCTTAAGGGAAAACTATATTTTTTTCTGTAGTGTTCTAAACTCTATTATCTATCTTCTGTAAAAGCATTGTGTTTTAATTTGAGTAGTATCTCTAAGTGGCCAATATTCTGTAAACCATTTATGAAGTTTAATATTAGAATTAAATTTCTTCAGCCTTTTCTAAGGATCAACTAATATATTGTGGATTAAACTACAGGCTACCCAGGGAAGATACTAAGGTAACTTACTTCGGTAAGCTGAATAATGGGTCCCCTTCCCCTGATTATGTCTGTGTTCTAATCCCCAGAACCTGTGAATAAGTTACTTTACATGGTAAAAGGGATTTGTAGATATGGTTAAGGATTTTGAGATGGAGAGATAATCCTGAAGTATCCGAGTGGGCCCAATGTAATCATAGGTCCTTGTAATAGAGAGGCTGGAGGGTCAGGGTGAAGAGAAGGAGATATGATGATGAAAGCAGAGGTCAGAGTGATGCCATTGCTGGAAGAGGGCCATGAGCCAAGGAATGTGGTCAGCCTCTAGAAGCTGGAAATGGCGAGGAAGGAGATTCTCCTCTAGAGCCTCCAGTAGGAATGCAGCCCTGCTAATACCTTAATTTTAGCCCTATAAGACCCATTTTCTAACTTTTGATCTCCAGAACTCAGTTGGTGGTAATTTGTTACAGCAGCAATAATACACTAATACACTTATTGGTGTGCCTTACTGAGAAATGGAATTCTTTGTAATGTAAGTTGTACAATAATCTCTTAAAATAAATACACCACTCACAAATTAAGAAATACTAAAGAAAAATTAACAGACAACCACACCCGACCTTATTTGTAATTCACTTAACCCCACAATTAGATACTACCATCAAACCAAGTTAGAGCGCAAGTATGCGTGAGGGTACAGGAAACAGCCACTTCTGTGCACTACTAGTGAGAATGTAAAGCCCTACCACTTTATAAAGGGCAGTTTGGCAATGCAGATCAAAAGAAGTATAAACATTTACATTCTCTATTCCAGCAATTCCACTCTTAGAAAATATACCCAAGAAATAACTAAGGACCTACGCAAGTATTTAACCACAAGGAAGCTCATCTCAATGTGAAAATAACGGGAAAATATTGGAAACAATCTGAATGTCCAATAATAGGGGGTTAATCATATCATAATAAATTATATTATAATAAGTTAATGATATTGCTTAACAATAGAATACTGGTCAGTTGTGAAAAGGACACTATGAAAGTGTACTTACTTTTTGGAAAGATGTTCAAGGTAAGTTGTATTTTTTTTAATAAAGCTATATACAATATCTACAATATAATACCATTTTTTGCATTATATATACATATACATGTATAAAATACACACAGATTATACACCTCCATACACATAAACACACAGTTTAGAAGAATATTCACAAGCAAGGTATACAAGTGGCTGACACTTATATAACACAACAAATTGCAGGACCTATTCTAAGCATTCCACATATATTAACTCATTTAATCTTCACACCAAACCTCTAGAGTAAGTACTGTTATTAGTCTCTGCTTTATAGCTGAGGAAATCAAGGCCCAGAAAGTTTAATTTGTTCAAAGTGACCTAACAAGTGAGTGGGAGATCTGGCAGTCGACCCTGGAAATCAATGTGCAGGATCTGTGTGCCTAACCACTGGGTATAGTGCCTCCCTCAACAGGGGCTAGCCTTAAATGCTGGGATTAGTGACATTTAAAAAATATATTTTTGCTGATCTACATTTTCTAATTTTGATATAAAAACAACAGAAATAATAGCTAAAATTAAGATATATTGAGTGGTTTAATTATTCTAGGCATTGTGTTAAGTGCTTTATATGCATGATCTCAATTAATTCTAATTAACATCTTATGAGGCAATATTTTTAATCATCTTGTTTTGCACATCAAGTAACTGAGTCTCAGAGAGGTTAAGAAACATTTTCACAATCACACAACTATTCAGTGTCAGATTCAAATTCATATTTACCTGAACCCAGGGTCATTGTTCTCAACCACTACGTCATGCTGCCTTAGGTTCAGAGAGCTTCAATACAGCATTTGATGTAGCTTAATAACAGTGATTCTCCACATACCACAAACTTGGTTATATTGAGTATACATCATTAAAGAGTTCAATTTAGACTCAGGTTAAGCACTCAACAGACAAGATATGAACGCCAATATAACTAATGCATTTCCAATATAAAATCCCAGTCGTGAGATCTGAATTTAATTGTTCCTAATAGGAAAGATACTAACTACAACATATAAAGGAGTAAAGTGGTCTACACCTTCATAGGCATCAGTATCTAAACAGTAGAAATGAATCTCTCACCCTTTCCCATGAACATTTCCTTGAGGATTCTGTTGTAGTGAAAGGAGGTTTTCCACCAAAACACTGCTTCCTAATGTAGGCTACTCTATTAATTAGTCCCTCATGTAGGCTAGTCTCTTTTCCTTTCTCTAGATGCCTTAGAATTAGATGAGTGGCTAAAACAACTCACGTTGGACTGACTTGTGCCAAATATCTGCTCTTCTATATTCAAGTATTTATGGGGATCTATATTATAATATTTGGGGATTGTCTGAGGAGCAGTTACACATTTAAAAAAAAAATAGCTGAGGGCTTTCAGGTGATAACTTATTAAAGCTCTCTTTCCCCATGGAATTCTTTTTCCTAGATTTTAATGAGAATGAGAGCTGATAGGCTACAAACTTAGTTGCTTTAAACAACAGCCACTTATAAACTCACAGTTCTGTAGGTCAGCAGTCCAGGAGTGGTGTGGGTGGGCAGTCTGCTCAGGGTATCATAAGGCTGAAATCTAGGTATTGTCCAGACTGAGTACTCATCTGGAGGCTCTGGGGGAAAATTCACTTCCAAGATCACTTAGATTGTTGTCAGAATTCAGTTCCTCCTGGTTGTAGGACTGAGGTCTCCATTTCCTTGCTGGCTATCAGCTAGGGGCCACTCTTAGCAACCAGAGGTCATTATCATTTCTTGCCACGTGGCCCCTTCCATCCTCAAAGTCTGCCACAGAGCATCTCCTCACATTGATTCCCTTTCACAATTTAAACTGTTGTAGTAATGACTTTCTCTTCCGCCAGCTGCAGGCAACTCTGCTTATAAAGGCTCAACTGATTAGTCAGGCCCACTCAGGGTAATCTCTCTTTTGCCATATAATGTAACACAATCACAGGAAGGATATCTCGTCATCTTCACAGGTTCTTCCTACTGAAGAGCAGGGGATCTCACAAGGATGAGGGTCATTGGGGGTCATCTTATAATTCTGCCAGCTACAGCTACTGAGCACTCATGTTACTAATCTATTTGAAAAATTCATTCAACATTTATACAGTACATATAATGAGCATCTACAGGGTACCAGGGATAGTGCTAAGCATTTGATGTAACAAGACTACCCAAGTAATCTACTTATTACTCTTGATTTACTCATGGCTCATCATATAGGCAAGTTGTTTGGGGTATGGAAATATATTTTGTTCTAAATAACACTATGCCTGGACAGCTATTGATTCATGCTAACATTTCTTTCACTCCTTAAAAGATGTAATATATTAAAATGTTCAATCCACTCTTGGAAATTCAAAGGAATTGGAAGATCTAATTGGCCTATCCCTAAAATTTTCCCATCCTTTCATGTCTGTAAAACCCAGAGTATAGTGGATAAGATGAAGGTAGCAAAAAAAAGAACAGAAGGACTAGCTCATAAAATTTAAGATATTTAAATCTCATCTTTTGAACATTGCTATAAAATGAATTGTTAACATTAAAAAGGAAAGAAGACTGTAAAAGAAATAGATGAGGGGCCGGCCCGGTGGAGCAAGCGGTTAAGTGCGCGCGCTCCGCTGCGGCGGCCTGGGGTTCGCTGGTTCAGATCCCGGGCGCGCACCGACGCACTGCTTGGCAAGCCATGCTGTGGCGGCGTCCCATATAAAGTGGAGGAAGATGGGCACAGATGTTAGCCCAGGGCCGTCTTCCTCAGCAAAAAAAAAAAAAAAAAAAAAAAAAGAGGAGGATTGGCGGATGTTAGCACAGGGCTGATCTCCTCACAAAAAAAAAAAAAAAAAAAAAAGAAATAGATGATACAGATTTTTTTTATCTTGACCAAAAAAAAAAAAAAAGCCATATTGCCTATTTAGATTCTGGTTAAATAATACTAAGTTTCTGATTAGGTTTTACTTACTATAAAAATTATTAACACAACTCTAGAGCCATGTACAGAGTCTATTTTATCATTGTTCATGTTGAGTTGGATAAAAAGTACAAGAATCTGCAGCTAACTTTGCCATGAGTATCACTAGACTCATTCTGACCAAATGAGTGTGGAATAAAAGTGTGCGTTAAAAAAATCAGTGCATCTGATTCTTATTTTATAGAGATTGAAAAGTTTTAGAATCAGCACAGATGATTACATTATGAAGAAGGAAAGTTTGATAATGTATACTTGCTGGAGAATTGCAACATAAAGCCCTAGGGAAGTTTTTGGAACAGTATGAACATACATACATCTGCTAAAATCAATGATGTGGTGTAGACAGGTAGAGACAGTCCTCACACAGAACGGAGGCCAGCGCTAGTATCACTGAAGAATGGGCTACATTTTTGGTAGTCCACATAACGGTATAATTTCCTGATAGCCATTAAAGAAGGATTGTTAAATTATTTTTCTATACTGAAAGCATGATGCAGGAATACACTGTATGCATATTTATTTTTGCCACTTCCTCAATTGCCATCATAAATAAAAGTAAATTCAGAAAGAGAGAGGTAATATGTAACTTTGCAGAGTCAAACAAAAGCATTTAACCACTCTCTGCTGATATCAATCTTATATTCATATTTATTTAATAATTTCCTGTGCAGAAACCACAAAGTACAACATAATATGCATATCTTCATCCTATCCATTCTTCATGGCTCCATTTCGGTTTTGTCTCCTTTCAGTCAATGTCTCTATTCTAGTCCTTCCTGATTGTGCTCCTTTTTCTAGGTTTCAATTTTATTTTTATTTCACATTAAAAGGCTTTGCAAGTTACCATTTTCTGATGGTTTCAAGGCTGTTGGATTTGTCTGTCAGGAATACAAAGTTCTTAAAAACTGAAAACTGTTGTGTAAAGAGGATAAGACAGGCACAGGCTCAAAACCAGCTAGGCCTTACTACAACACAGCCTTGGACATGTTATTTAACTTTTTAAAAACAATTTCTTCCTAAACATGTGTCTAGATTTCTTTAAATCTGTGACTAGTAAACAATTACCTTTTTTGAGTTCTTCTTGAGGGCAAGGAGTCTGTATTATTGCCCTGTAACCTAATAATGGGCACATCTGAAACCTTGATCAACATTTCTGGGTCACTTTTGGGAACTCCAGAATCGTGAAGAAAATAAGAAAAGATGGCATAAGGCAAATATCATTGACAGATTATGAATGGAGGCAGAGAGTCTTAAAAAAAAAAGCATCACGAAGATTTGGAATTTAAAATCTATTGCAATTCAAACCCTGCAATTCAGGAAAAAAAATTTTAAACACCAAAAGAGGCTTTATCAAATAAGATGATCTTATTCACTGGTATTTACATTAGAGCTATTCCTAGCTCTTTTTTTCCCCTCATGCCTGAGGTGTTAGGCATCTTCTGACATGACTCCCAATGATCCCCTTCTCCCGGTGTTCATGTCCCTGCAGAATCCTCTCCCTTGAGCATGGCCTGGGCCTAGTGACTTGCTCCTAACCAACAGAATATGACAAAGGTGATGGGATGTCACTTCTGTGATTACGTTATAAAAGATTCTGACTTTTGTCTTGCTGATATTTTCTCTGGCTATTCTTGCATTCTCGCTCTGATGCAGAGGGCCTCCTAGCAAGGAACTGAATCCTGTCAACAATCACTTTGAGTAAACTTGGAAGTAAATGCTGTTTCAGGTAATCTTGAGGTGACTACAGAGTCCAGGTTGACACCTTGATTACAGCCTGAAGCAGAGGACTCAGCTAAGCTCTGCTTGAATTCCTGACCCACAGAAACAGTGAGATAATATGTGTTTTTTAAACCACTAAGATTTGGCAGTAATTTGTTATGCAGCATTAGATAATGAATACACTTCACATCCACTTCAGCAGTCAATTCTATCAGCTCCATCTTCACATTTAGAAAAGAAAATTCTAAAATTTTCTGAATTCTAAAATTCAAAATTAGAATACAATCTTACCACCTTACTGCTATCACCTTCACCTAATCCAGTATAATTTGTCACCTGATTATTGCAACAGCATCCTAAAAATATGTGACTTTTCTGCTTTTGTCCTTGCCCCCTCAATGCTATTCTCAAAACAGCAGGCAAAATGATCTCGTTAATGGATTCTATTCTCATGAGACATTCAGCTATCTTATAAAAACCTATAAGGTCCTGCCTGATCTGTTTCCTCTCCCTGTGTACAGCTTGCATGACACACCGGCTTCTCACATTTCTCTAACATGCCATCACACTTTGATACCTTTGCACTCTGTTTTCTCAGCATAGAATACTCTTCACCCAATAGTTTCATGGGTGGTTCCCTCAAACATCTTCACTCAAATGTCTTCTTCCGGAAGAGGACTTCCCTGGACACCCCACCTATAACTGCAACTTCTCAACATGGTTCCTTGTTTTATTTTTCTTTTAGTATTTATCACAATAGAATATTTTATATACTTTATTTATTTAGCTTGCTTATTGTCTGTCTCCTCCACTGGCATGTAAGCTCCATGAGGGCACGGAGATATACTGTATCTCCAGCACATGGGACAGTGCTTAATATATAGCAGACATTTATTAAATTTTTGCTGAATGAATTACATGAATGAATGAATGAATATTAATAATTTGCACTTGCTAGTAGAAATTAGCAGAAAAATTCTGTTTTGAAACGAGGACATGTTTCACATAAGTATGCAATGGCATTTTTATGGCACTTAAAGCCACAAGAAGCTTTACATCAATGATATGCTAAGCAGTGGGGTGGAATTAAGCCAACTCTTGGCTCTTCCTAACAAACAGGAGTAAACCTTGGCATGGAATACTCTAAACCACAGATAACTGACAACATTCAAATTAGGCACTGAGTCAGAACACTAATTAAAATTTACATTTAAAAGCTAATTGAGCTGTGTTCACTTGCACAGATTATTTCAATAGCAAATTACTTCCTCTTTTTTTTTTTAATTAAAAAGAATAAAACAAAGCTGACAGAAGTTCTCTCTTTGTTGTTTCAAAATTACTATTCCGAATCAACACCTTAAGAAAATTCCTAAGGGCACTTTCAAATATGTTTAGTATTGCCATTAACCTCAAGATAAGGGTGTTTCCTTGAACTATTATGTTGAACCTGAGGCCTAATCCTGACACTCAGGACCTGTAAGTCAATTATTAAAAACACAGGTCACCAAACTTTTTCATCATACATTTCTTACAGAAAAAAATTGTGGAGGAACTCTCAGATATATATACTCATTTAAGACTTATATACATATTTTTCCATACTAATATATTACATTATAAAACATACAAAAGAGAAATTAGAATGAGATAAGGAGGAAATAATAATTAAAAATAATTTTAATTTCATCATATGTATTAACTGAAATGTATTTTTTGCTCTCTCTAAACATTATTATTAATACTACCTAGTGAGAATTATATTATTGAATATTTTGCATTATATTTTAAGATCTTAGTTTACCATTTTATGGTACTGAGATCTGGTTTCAATATGTGGTTTCCTTGGTTTCATTGCTGGGAAAAGTCTGTCACAAAGATGCACAGATACAAGTGGGAGAAATGTACCAGAGTCTGCATTATCATCAATGTATTTTTAATAATAATACTACTACTATCTAACAGCTAGGCAAAGATTTTTCAATTTTGCCAGAAATTTTTAATATTACCTGATAGCCATTAATTCTTACCAACTAGTGGAAGTTGTTGTACTTTTATACTTTTAAATTCTTTATTTGGAAGATTTTAAAACAGGTTAGAAAACTCTGCCCTCAAGTTCTAAAAGTACATAGATATGAGAGATTGTAAAAGTAATACTTTTACATAATTTTGGCAACAAATCCACTTAGTTATGAAAACATACAAACAAACATAACATTTCAAAATACTCCCTCTGTAGCACATTTTTTAAAAATAACATTTGCTTTTCCATTATTGTTAAAAATTACCTTTATTTTGAAGGGCACATGAGATGGGGGTGTGTGTGTGTGTGTGTTAAGAGAATACCTGCCAAGTAACATACTATGAGACATTACAGAAAAAGCTGCAGATTTGGAATTCATATTTTGTAAATGAAAATGCACTACTCATTTTTGTGTTTTACAACTTTTTCAAGTATTCTGTTATAAGACAACCACTGAACATCTGTCTGGACAAAAATTCTTCATGGTTACTTCCTATATTGTGACAGAGAATTGTAATGATTCTGCCATTCAAAATAACGTAAATCTACTTAACCAGGCACAACCGAAAAGTGCCATTGTTAACTGCTGTACGTCGTGGAATTCACTCCTTTCATGACATCAGTTGGTCATAAGTGAAAAATGATCACCTGACACACAAATCAAGTGAGGATACCCATGAATACCCCTACATTAATAATGCAGCAGTGACTACAATATGTAGTTCAATGTCTGTATTTAATTACTGAATCAAGGTGAAGCACCACGGAGCAGTGGGAAGAAACTAAAGAAGTTTAAAATTTCTACTTACAAGGAGATATCAATATATTTTTCATCCCTTCCAAATGAAGGAATTTCATTGCACTTTTTCTACTCTCTATTCTATAGATGTTCTATTAAATAGTAAAAATATCTACCAATCAAATAAAAAGAAAAGAAGCAAAAAAGAAAAAAACAGGGCCTTTGAAAACCAGTAGGCTAAATAGAGTGAACGTCATTTTGAATGAGTCTATTTTAACATACTATATCTTCTTCTGAAGTTAACATAAAACTCTGACTATGATGTCTTTGTACATGGTTCATGCCAATGATTAAATATTTACTTTTGCTTATTCCTATATTAATTATAGCAAAGAAGCAACAACCAGCAACAATAAAATCTACTTCCCTCACTGTAACAGTCAGGGTCCAAACAGGAAATGATGCCCACTCAAATAATTTGAGGAAAGTGTAACGAGACTACTGAAAAAGATGTGGGTGGGATGGAGGGAAATTACCATGAATAAGCAGTAATTTGGCGCCAGTAACAGTGAAATTGTTAACACTCTTAGTCCTGAGGTGTGGGAGCAGTTATGGGACCTCAGGAGAGAGTCAGTGACCATGAAAGAAGCAGTGAAGACACAGCCAACTGAAGGAGAGCTCACACAGAGGGAGGCAGGGAATACACACCCTGACTTCACTTTCCTCTTTCCCTGTAATCTCCTGCTGGGGCTACCAACTGACTGTATCCAATCACAGGCAAGAGAGACTCTGAAAGCTGTACACGCGGATCAGTCTCCCAGGGCAGGGAGCAGGGTGAAGGGTGGAGAATGGGTCTGGAGAGGCAAACAGAAGACATCTGACCAGATCATCTTCGAGTTTATTCCCTTCTGTATGACAATTAAGTGGCAGATTGGCACTGTCTAAACTCTGTGTTAAAAAAATTCTGTATATAAAAAAGACATGGGAAGATATCCTACAGTTTGTTGCTGTTGCCCTAAAGAATGACTAATTATACGTTTAAAAAAGTTACCTACTTCTTTTATCATTTTGAATAGGTAATGTTTTATGTCACAAAAATCTAAAAGATGTAAACAAGACTATAGTGAAAATTAAGTCTCCCATTCTCCTTTTGCTGTGCTCATTTTTCCTCCTTCCAGAAAACCATTGCCACTAGTTTCTTTTGTATCCTTACAGAGATTTTTCCATGCATTTGCAATCCAGGGTAAGTGTCGGGGGAAGAGGAAGAATCTCCCTCTGCCCTTTTCCTTAAGGTTCTCTGGCTGGCCAAATAATTAACAAGACAGGTTAGCAGGAGAAAATAATACCAAGTTTAATAATATGTATACATGGGAGAAACTCAGAAATGAGCAACTCGTCCCTCTGTCTAAGCTGCTTGCTTAAGTATTGCAGCTAAAGGCGAGGAACGTGTCGGGGGTGGGTAGTAGTCTGGGACTTCAGAGGCCAGGAAGACGATTCTTTTCAGGGTCATCTATAGATAATGTGGTCAGGGAGAGACAGAGTTTTTGATAAAAGAGGCTTGGTGCCTTTCCTATTGTAACCTCTGTCCTATATTATCTTTACAGCCATCATGATAACAACTCTTTCTTGAAACAGATCTTTTGTTTTAAATTCTTTAGGCAGTTTGGGAGGGGAAACTCAAATATTCTTCCTGAGTTCTCTGAGTCCTTATTGTCTTCAGCTGGAAATAATCCACATACCAGAGTGGTGCCTCCTGGGGTAGCTTGCCCTGAGCACCATCACAAGTAAATAACTATATATTTCTTATTTTATACAAGAATAGTAGCATACTTTAAACACAGAATGCATGTTCCTTTGAAATGTAATAATATATCCTGAGATAGTTTTAAATCAGTATACAGAGTGCTTTCTACAGTATACAGAATTTTATTTGTATGGGTATAACAAAACCTTCTTCACCAGTTCTCTATTGATGTGTATTTGTTTCCAATTTTTTTTTACAACCAAAGCTATAGTGAATATTATCATATATACGTCATTTTTCACATGTCCTACTATATTTGTAATAAGTACTTAAAGGCAAAATTGCTTTGTTAAAAGGTAAGTGCACTTAAAAATGTAGATTATACTGATAAATAAACCTCCATAAAGGTCATAACAATTAAACTTCCATCTGCAGCTTGAGAGTCTGTTTTTCCACATTTTCACCAGCAGAGTGCCACAAAATTTTTTATTGTTGCTAATCTGACAGGTTAAAGTGATATATGATTGTATTTTAATTTCTATTATTATGACTCAGGTTAAACACCAATTCATGTGATTGGGGACCATATATATTTATTTTTTTTTAATTATTTGTTTATATCTTTTAAGCATTTTTATGGATTTGTAGGGGAGTTTCATATTCATTAAGAAAATTAGTTTTTTGCCACTGAAAAGAGTTGATATACAAAATACTTTGATTTATTAAAAAGTCTTTTCTTATTTATAAAAAATTCTCTCATCTTTTGTTGTAGTAATATTTTTATGGTCTCTCTCTTTCTCCCTCTCTCTCCTTGTAAATCTTTGACACATTTGGAATTTATTTTAGTATATTCTGTGAGTTATGGATCCAGCTCTTTTCCCCCCGCTGGTTATCCAAGCACTATTTATTAAATAATCTATCTTTCCTCCACTGATTTGAAATCCTTTTCGTTTTTTAAAAACATCTATTAAATTATTGAAGATAATTGGGTATATTTCTGGACTTCACATTTTGTTTCATGTATCCAAAACTAATGGATAATGATTAATATTGATCATAATTGTACTAAAATTATTAAAAAAGCATCCACTGTGCTGGAAAATGCTCAGGAACATAGCAAAAAGAATATAACTTGAAGGAGTTCTTTGGGTTTTGGCTGAAACAAATGGACTCAGGGAAATATTTTTAATAAAAAGAATAAATAAAAACATTCAGATTGTGTTGGATAAAAGATCAAATTATTTCAAGCACATAGAGGGAAAATAATGAAAGAAAAAAGTCGTTGTTGATATTGTCATATTTGTCATTGTCACCAGCAGCAGCAATATCACCACCACCATTTATTACCTACTATATGCAGGACCTGGTCATCATTATCCCCATTCTACACTGTGGAAACTGAGGCTCAGAGAATTTAAGATTACGCAGCTAGGAAATATCAGAAACAGATTTGTGGTCTGCCTGATTTTACAGTCCCTGTTCTATAAAAAAATACTGATGAGCATTTCCCACATGTATTAGGCTAACTGTGAGAATTCATAAGATGCAGGCCTACATACAAGACTGAAATATAAATACCAAATGATTGACAAAGGCAAATGTGATATAGGATTTTGGCAGAGTTGGAAATTGTCGAGATTGAAGTTGTTCAAGTAAGACTTCAAGCTAGTAACGGAACTAGTGAAGATTATGACTCAGGAAGTAAAGATTATGACTCAGGAGGTCATTCCAGGAAGGGGGATTGAAGGTCAAACACAGTGTTATAGAGGGAAGATTGCTCATAATGTGTTTGGAAAATAGGTGGATAGATTTTATCCAAATGGGAGCTTTTATATTCATTGATTCATTTATGTATTCATTTTGTAAGAGAAAGTGCTTGGGTACTCTCTGATGGACAAGAAGAAAGCCAATATGTGCTTCTTATCAAATGAAATACATTCAATACATACGAGACTTATGAATACAAGTCAGGCCTGGAGTGAATATTTGCATGGTTATATAGTGCTTCAAGAATTGGGAATGCTGAAGTGGCAACTGTGTAAATAATCAGCTGTTGGGTAGCAAGAAGGTTGTTACACTCTAAAACGTTCTCCATAAAAACCTGACCATCCTATTTAAGAGAATCCTTGGATCTTTCTTATGTCTAAATGATTAGAGATGACGTGTACAATTAGAATTATTGCATGGTAAGAGATCAGGAATAGACCTTACTAGTTATACATTTTGATTTAGCAATCCATTTTGTTCTAATCATAATATCACTTTTTCCATGAAATAATTTTATGTTCACTCTGCCTCTGTTTTGCTTTTTTCTGTTTTTAACCAAAATTTCAACTTTTGACAATAGCATTTCTACTGATACCTATAGAAGAATTTTCCAATGATTATAAAAACAAAAGGGTAAATATTATATTCTTCAGAAGTTCCTTTAATTAAAGGAACCAACACAAGAAATGGTTTTCATTTCCTGTGCTCTGACATGAACATAAATGTTTTTATAAACCATAACAGCATGTGAAATAAAAGTAAAATATATTCACAAAACATTGACTAAAAGTAAAAATATTAAATACATATCCATATATTTCCTTTTATTACTTATATAAAAAACTATATATAATATATATACATACACACACATACACATATATATAGTACCCACACTCACAGGCACACATTGACAGAATTACACGCAGAGTAGTTAGTCTATTGATTTCTGAATAGTAATTTCATTTCTTAATTTGTAAGATCAGATTTGTAAAATCAGCTTCATCATTCCAGAATAAAAATTAAGATACTGACCATACAGAGGAACTCGTAGCCTGAATTATTCAGTTCTAGCTCACATCTATTTGAAAATAGTAGGCACAAAAAGATGTATAGCTTTTTTTATCATTTAAAAAGTAATCCTAGGGGCCGGCCTGGTGGCATAGTAGTTGTCTGCACTCTCCGTTTTGGCAGCCTGGGGTTTGCAGGTTCGGATCCCAGGCGAGGACTTACGCACTGCTTATCAAGCTGTGCTGTGGTGGCATCTAACATATAAAGTAGAGGAAGATGGGCACGGATGTTAGCCCAGGGCCAGTCTTCCTCAGCAAAAAGAAGAGGATTGGCAACAGATGTTAGCTCAGGGCTGATCTTCCTTACAAAGAAAAAAAAAAGTACTCCGAAATAGTTTAATCAATAATGAATATAGTTGATAACATCTGAAGAATTAAATGCTATAACTTGGTACTCTTTGTCTCTTTCTTTCCTACAATGAACCCAGTTTCAGAAAGTTAATCTGGTCACTCCTTGCTCATTTCTGCCTCTGTGTCTTTATATGAGGTTCTTGAAATCTGCTCAGTTTACCCTTATCCATCATCTCCTTGAAACATAGTGTCAAAACCTCTTCTCCAAGAATTTACCTCAGCTAATGTCACCAACCCTAACACTTTTATTTTTCATTCTCTTGAGAGTTAATGTAATTATCTTACAATTATTATGATCTTACTTTATAAATATTCTTTCATTGTTCTGGATTTAATCACTCATTTATATTTTTCTTATTCTTTTAGGAAAGAATATAACCTTTCTGAGGTGAGGCAATAATACTTATATTTTTAAAATCAGTTCACTGCATATTTTACAGTACTCTACACTCAGTGAGTACCATTAAATGTCTCTGAGATGCATATAGTTGTTTCTCATAGTTTGAGGGTTAATATTGTCAATTAAAACATAGCAACAGTGACCATTTATTTCAACATAGCTTTCATTTAAATATGTTTTATGCAAAAATATATCATACATTAAATTCTAATCTGATATCTCTAACCTAATGGAGTACAGATCTTAAATGCTGCTGATAATTGGTCAATTTTTTTTTTCTCCTTAATGGAAACTGGTATTCAGTCCCATTACTGAATTAAAATTTTGTTTATTTAAAGTTTTACATTTTTATAGCTTCATTTGAATAATAAAATGCATAGATAGAAGTAGGAGATTAAAAGAAAACAAAGCTTAAAGAACAGCTAAATCAGGGGTTTAAGTAGAATAACCTGCATTGTTGCACTTGGCACTTGTGTCTCTTGGACGTACTTCTGTCTTTAGCACGCTGCTCTCATACTTTTATTTTGTCTTTATCATCTGCTCCACTGGTTTGTCCTTTGCTGTATCATTGGAAAATCTTGTATTTCTCTTATTACTGTAAATGATTTTGAGTTTATTGCATACCGAAAACAAATAGGCCCATACACAGTATTTTTGCAAATAAGTAACTAAACGAATGAATAAGCCAACTAAGCATTCTTGGGAAATAAAAGTTTTGAATTCCAGCCTTAGATATAGATGGTATTTAATATATAGGTCAGAGGTTCAATAAAGAAACAGTAGTGCAATTGGAAGAGTGAACATTCACACATTGATTGAAATAAATGTATCAGGTAGACAGTCATGACCCCACCTCAAAGCTGTTTATCCTTTTCTTTTTGGAGGCTTAATTTTTTTCATGCATAAAAATAACACCCTGCAGGACCAGCTCTGGGGGCCTGATGGTTAAGCTCGGTGCACTCCACTTGGGCAGCCTGGGTTCAGTTCCTGGGCACGGACCTACACCACTCGTCAGTGGCCAAGCTGTGGCAGCAGTTCACATACAAAATAGAGGAGGATTGGCAACAGATGTTCGCTCAGGGCGAATTTTCCTCAGAAAAAAAAAAAAAAACAACACCTTGCAGATAGGGTAGCTATAGAATTGGCAGATTTAGCAAATCAATGTACAAGACACCCAGTTAAACCTGAATTTGAGATAAACAACGAATATTTTTTAGCATAACTATGTCCTAAATACGGCATAGTATATACTTATACTAAAGATTATTCATTGTTTATTTGAAAGTCAAATTTAACTGCGCTTTTGTATTTTATCTGGCAACCCAACTTGCTGGTGACATGTTAAGATAAGTACTTCGTACATACTAAACACATGGTAAGTGGTGGTGAAGGTATTGGTATTGTTAATACCAATACTTCTTAACGCTGATAATACTTCTGTGACTGTTAGAGGTAACAGAGTATAATTATTAAGTGCGGGAGCTCTGGAGTCAGACTGCCTGATTCAGATCTCATTCTCCCAACAGCTTTGTGACCTTGAGCATGTTACTTAATGTCTCAATTTTCTTACCTGTATAATGAGGATAACAACAGTACCTAATGGTAGAGCTGTCATATGGATTAAATGATTTAATACTGGTAAAATATTAAACAGTGCCAGACACCATCAATAAAAACCCTGAATACTGCTAGTTATGATTGTGGTTTAGGGTGAACAACAGTCCCAGTTTGCCCAGAACTGAGAGGTTTCCTTGGACATGAGTCTTTGAATGCTGAAACCTGGACAGGTCGGGACAAACTGAGACACACAATTTGTGGTTGTAGCTAGGGAAACAGAACTCACATATAAGAGAATATGTAGCAGTTAGTGCTAAATAATTACAGAAATCAAATGTTAAGGGCATTGACTATATTCTATATTTACCAGCTCCTAACTGAAATAATTCAAGAAAATCATATTGAACTGGTATACAGTACACCAAGGAGGACATAAGGAGGGAGGAGATCAGTCAGGTGGACTGACTTGAAACAATTAATTCTCAACTTGGTAAGTAATATAAACAAAAGGACTTTGGGAATCCAGAGAAAGGCTTAACTGACTCTAGCAAAGAAGGGACGAGATTTACAGAAAGTATTTAAACTGGGTGTGGAGAGGTGCCGAAAATTTTTCCAGGCAAAAGGGAATAAGAGCATTTCAGTATTTTCAGACAGCAGGGAGACGGGAAGGTCAGATCTCCAAGCAGTAGCAGGTATGTTGGCATGGTCTGACCATGCGTGCGTTGAGCGAAGAGTAGGAAATGAAGCTGAAAAGGCAAGTGAGGGACCAAATGCGAAGGGTTTTCTATTTATGTATTTGTTATTTATGTATATAGTGTAGAAAGATAAAATTTAAATTAAATATGAAAAATGATGCAAAGGGAAGGTACAGATAAGAAAGGTGGACCCAGGGGACAGGTTAGTATGCAGAATTCATGCTATGACGTCATGTTAGAGGGTCAGCTAAATTTTTCATCCCAAGTATGTAAGCTGCCAAAGAGAAGTAATACATTTAATGAGTGTTTACTATATACCAAACATTGTTCTTAACACTACCAGTCTTCTCGTGTCTTTAACCAGCTCTGAGTCTAGAAAAGAGTTTTCAAAAATTATTTTGGCTTTAAAAGTTAATATTCATTTTATTAAATTTTTAATTAAAAATAGTTTTTCTTAACCTTTTAAGTTCAGCTTATATATCTTATACTATTTACAAATGTAGTAAATTTTTTTATGTGTGTGAGGAGGACTAGCCCTGAGCTAACATCTGATGCCAATCCTTCCCTTTTTTCTTGAGGAAGACTGGACCTGGGCTAACATCCATGCCAATCTTCCTCTACTTTATATGGGATGCTGCCACAACATGGCTTAACAAGAGGTGCGTTGGTGCGCGCCCGGGATCCGAACCTGCGAACCCCGGGCTGCTGCAGCAGTGCGCGAGCACTTAACTGCTGTGCCACCGGGCAGTCCCTAAACGTAGTGAATTTTAACAATCACTTTCACGGTGGGAAGTTATTTGATTACCGTCTTCTCAGTTAGAAACTTAATTCTCTTAAACATTTTTGACTTTATTTATGAATTTAATATTTTCAATTTTCTCTTGAAGTAGCTCAGTGGTCTATCTTGATAGAG
The DNA here is from genome assembly GCF_020826845.1 of Diceros bicornis minor. Classification (NCBI taxonomy): domain Eukaryota; kingdom Metazoa; phylum Chordata; class Mammalia; order Perissodactyla; family Rhinocerotidae; genus Diceros; species Diceros bicornis. Next base: position 43,275,468 of record NC_080756.1, read on the forward strand.
AAAATTTTCCTAATATATCTAGTACATAATATAATACGGTGCACTGTTACTCAAATATTTCATATTATTTATAAACGTAGTACCATTTCAACTTAAAATCACAAGTTTATTTGATTACTTGGCTAATCTGTTACTCTAAAGGTCAAATTCTCCTAAATATTAAAAAAAACGTTAAAATGGTATATATACATATATAATAATAATTACTATAGTTTAATTCTTTTAAATATTTCTATACCTAATTATAAATCTAAGAATTAAATAATGTTTTCTCAAATGTACCAAAATCTTGACAATTGTTGAAACTTGATGACAGTATGTGTACGCGTGGGGTCCATAGTCATGATACCATTTTCTCTATTTTTACAAATGTTTGAATATTTTTATAATTAAAAAAATTAAAATGCCTTGTCATTAAAGAAGCAAACATGTTATCCCAAACAATCTTGGAAGTGCCTTTCTAAGCAATTTTTGTGTTGCTTCTCAGCTTGATGAGGTTTCCTAACCACAAGACTGGTTTCTGGGTAGGATGCTGACCAGTCGAGACTGTTTTGTAATTTCTAGGTCAATGGCCTTCAACTGAGGGAGTCTTTAAACCCTTGTTCTCTAGATTCACATTAGAAATTATGTAATTTTTCATACTGACATTGATATTCCACTACATCCCCACATACCTGCCTCCCCACCCCACTCCTGGCTTCTCAGCTCCCTATCTCCCTGCAGGCTGCTACGTCACTTAAATAATTTCGTTTTTCTCTGGATCTTAAAATATTTAAAGGACTCTTCTTCTGGTTCCAATGACCACTCAACTTAAGAGAAATTCTACCTCACATACATTCTTGCCCTGATTACTTGAAGATTTTAGTTACTAGGTCACTTTTCACTCCCTCCAACACCACTTATATCACAATTATTTGTGATTTCGCTATCCATGTAGATGATTCTTTCAATATCCTGTACTCTCAGTTCCTTAATCTCCTTTTCTTTAATGATTTTATCTTTAATATCAGTCAATCCCATGTCATATACTTGACCCTGTCATTATTAATGTTTGCAAACTCTCCTTAATTTTAATTTCAGGCATCTCACTCTCCACCCACCCCCCTCCTATTTTTCCAGTTCACTGCCTCTAGTATCCCAATGCTTACAATCTTTTGTCCACACAGGCTTCTATAATTCATCAATTCTTTTGCTCTCCTTAACACAGCTCATGTCCTCACTACCCTCCTTATACAAGTTAAATTTCATGGTTTTCATTATTATCTATGCCTTGCATGTATCTTCAATTCCCTTGCCTCTCTTGCTTCATGATATGCTATGGTAAACATTTCTGGTTAAATCCAGCTCTCCACCTATTTTTTGGGCAAGGAGAAAGGCACATTTTTCTGGTTGGCCTGGCTTTAAATTTATAAGCAATAATTTCAAGTGAGCCCACTGTACTCAAACGCCCAACATCTTCTGCCCCATTCAAAAGATGATCTCTTTTCCTTCACTCCAAAAGCAACTACCATTACATCTATCCACCTAGCTGTTCCCTACTCTTCATTTTTTCCTGTTACTGTGTGTGGAGTCTGTGTACCAATCCTCTCATGCCATAGATCCTAATCCCTATCATTACTCAACAACTTTGCACCAGAAATTTTCTCACTTTCTCTTGTCTCATCAATGTTGCCTTCTCTATTTGATTTTTTTCACCAGTATATTAAAAAGCTGTTATTTCTCCAATCCTAAAAACAAATAAAACTTCTCTTATGATTCCACCTCCTTCTTCAGCCACTACCCCCTTTCTCTCCTTCCTTTCCCAGTAAAACTCCTAAAATCATTGTCTTTGATATCTCTCTATCATCTCTTGAATCTATTCCTATCAGGCTTTCACTTCCACTCCACCGAAACAGCTTTTTTGATGACTTCCCAAGACCTCCACGGTGCTACTCAGATCTCAATGTTACTTGACCTGTCAGCAGCATTTGACAAAGTTGATCATATCACCTTTACTTTTATACTTTCTTTATTGAGTCTTGAAGGATTCCACGCTCACCTGGTTTATCTTTTACATCTTTGACTGCTCCTTTTTAGTCTTCTTTTCTGCTTCTGCTTTATCTCTTTGGCTTTTAAATGTTGGCTTGACTGCTAAATATTTGGACTTCTTTGCCTTTCTACCTTTTCTCATTTTCCTATGACATCATCTATTCCTATGGCTTTAAACCTTGTCTTTGTGTTGATCATTTCCTCATTTTTATCTGTAGTCCAGAGAAAGATGTTCAGCAGTTATTGCAGATTTTAATAGGTCCAAATGGATCTCTTGATATCTTTTCCCACCCCCAGAAACATGCCCCCCCCGGAACTCTATTCTTTCAGTTGTTCAGACAACAACCTTGGTATCACCATTTAACTATTTCTCTTATGCCCCTCATACAACCCATCAGAAAATTCTGTTGACTTTATTTTCAAAAAGAAACCCAGAATTCAATGATTTCCCACTCTTTCTATTACTATGCTCTAGTCTAAACTACTATAATCTCTTATCTGGATTATTGCACTAGCTTCCTAACAGGTTTTCTTGTTCCTGCCATTGTTCTTCATTTGATCTTCAACACAACAGCCAGAGTGATTCTGTTAAAATATAAGCCAAATCATGTCTTTCATCTTCTGAGTACCCTCTAATGACTTTCCATCTCACTTAGATTAAAGCCATATTCCAATAATGGCATAGAAATTTTTATGTACCCTGCCCTTACCTTCTCCCTTTTCCCCTCTGACCCCATTTCCTACTACTCTTCCCCTTGCTCAGGTTAATCCAGCTACATTCGCCTCATTGCTTTCTCTCTAACACCCCAAACTCATACCTCAATGCTCAATGCCTTTGCATATGCTATTTCTTCTCCTGGTATTCTCTTCCTTCAGATACCTACACCATCCATCCTCTCACTTCATTGAGGTCTTTTTTCAAATACCAACTTTTTTTTTTTTTAGATTTAAACATGATTTTATTATCTTCATGACTGGGAAGATCAATGACCTCTTGGAATTCTATTTTCTAATATACAAAATTGAACATTAAATTTGGTGCATTAATTCAATAAATATTTGTTGAGTTTTCACTATGAGGCCAGCACTATTGTAGATAAGGAGATGTATGAGCAAATAAACTGAATCAATGCCCTCTCTCTTCATGGCACTTACATTCCGGTGGAGAGAAAACCTAGTAAATGAAAAAATTAAGCAAGTGCTGTAATGTGTTAAAAGATGATAAGTGTTATGGAGAAAAATAAAGCAAGAATGTGAAAGAGGAATTCTGGGAGCAACATCCAGATAAAATAACACTGATGCTGTGGCATTTGAATTAAGACTTGAAAGAAGTGAGGGAGTAAGCCATGTCTATATTTGGGAAAATCATTCCAGAGAAAAGAATCAGTCAATGCAAAGCCCCTGGGGCAGGAATGTGTCTTGTGTTCAAGCAGAAGCAAGCAAGTCAATTGTAACGGCAACAAAGCGAGCAAGGGGAGAGAAGCTGAAGAGATTAGAGAAGTAATGAACTATGCAGTAAAATCTTGTACATCATTGTAAGAATTTTGGTTTTTCCTTTGAGTGAAGCAAGAGCCATGGTTTGCTTCTCAGCAAGGGAATTTTTTCATATGACTTAAGGTCAAAAAGAATCTCTCTGGTTGCTCCACGGAGAATACTGTAGAGGAGAAAAGATGGAAGCAGGAAGACTAGTAAGATACTTTTAAGTATTTCATGCCAGTTATAACGTCAAATGCCACCTTCATAATAAGGCCTTTCCTTGCTACTCTGTCTTAAAATTGCAACTCCCTGACCCTCGTGCTCCTTGTATCTCCTAATTGTTTCATTTTTCTTCCTAGCTCTTATCAATATCTTATAAGTATTTATCTTATTCCTCTTAAAAGCTACATAAGGACGCACAGGAATTTTTGTCTATTATATTCATTGTTGTATCCTTGAAGACTACAACATGACCTAACTCATGGAAGATGCTTAATAAATGCTTAATGAATAAGTTCTTCCTATGGATAGGACCACAACTCTTACATCTACAAGCCTGACGCCTGGTTGGGTTCTCTGTATCACATGGCTGTCCAACTCTATGGTCCCAAATCTGATTATATTACATTAATTCTCACGAAACGCTCTGAAAATAAATTTTATCATCCTCATTTTTAATGCTGAGAAAAACGGGTCTCACAAAAGTTAAGTACCTTGCTGAAAGTCAGACACCTAATGAATAGTAGAACCAGGTTTTCATCCAGGTGTAGTGAAGTAGATTCTAAACTATTAACTATTACTTCAAGAGTTAAGAGAGCCAACATTTTCACATGTTAAAAACAAACTGGTGCTTTGGAGAAGCATAAGTTTTCCAGATTTTGATAATAAAATAAAATTTACCCTTTGGGTCATTATATATAGCATAGAATTAATGAATTTGATCTTTATTGTATTGGCATTGCAGAATCATTGAATAGGGTAGATGAAATAATAAACAACAGTATTACTAGTAAGGAAATTATAACATCCTAAACTAAGAATTTAGTGGAGGTGGAGAGGAAGGTACTGATTCATGAGACATTTTTATAAGTGACTTGGTAGATATAGAGGGTATTGGAAGGAAATTAGCCCAGCTACATAAATGAGTGGCTAGGAAAGTTGTTAGGAAAGTAAGTCAAACTATGAATGGTTGACCGAGCCTGAAGTGCAGGCAGAGGTGAGGAGTGCAGTTTCTGCTGGCACTGAACTCCAGGTTTAGTGTGAGCAGTAAAGTCAAAATACGAAAGGGTTAATACATTCGATTTCTGAGTTTAAAACTTCAGATGAAGAGTCATTCCTAGGGATGACAAGATTTAATATGTAGCCATGGAAAGCAGTTGCTGAAGTGTGAAGGAGCTCTAATTTATTGGTGAAAAGGGATGTCAAGGGCTCTTGAGGCTTGAGGTTTTAGCTGAATCAACCATTTAGAAATGCAACTGTCTAGAATGGTGGTAAGATATGGGATGGTGAGAAACACTAGGAATGGTGTCCCAGAAATTTTCCCACTTACCTGGTTTTCCCATTTACACCCAGAGAAATGTACATAAAGTAGACCACAGAGTTATATATTTATGCCCACTTTGACAATCTGCTTTGCTTGGGGAACACTAATTAAAATATTCCCAAACTATCCTCCAACAAATGAAGTTGATTAAAAAATAAAAAAAGAAAGGGAAAGAGAGAAAGCAGAAGGAGAAATATTTGTTAAGGCCAGGAGCTGTACAAGGCATACTGCATAATTTTATGTCATTTCACCCTCAAAAAATATCAATTCTTTCAATTATTGATGTATTCAACATATATTTATTGAGTAACTATAGTTGCCAGGTCCTGTGAAAGGTACTTTTTGTAGGCATTATTATTCTTGTTTCGCAGATCAGGAAATGGAGGCTCAGAAAGTTTAAGTCAGTTGCCGAGGACCAAAAAAGCCTGAGGTGTCACAGCTGGGATCACTTATTACTTCCACATAAAACACCAAAAACGGTGGGTACAGTGTCATCCAGAGGTTGGAGCACCAAGTGGACCAACTTTAATGTATGTACAGAAATAACAAATGACTTCTCCAGGATAGTTATTGCTAAGGATCTTGGGCAAAGGAAAGACAAAAGAGAAATAGCTGATCTTCACTTGTTATTAACCAATTCTCAAACTAGAAGGAATTGCCAACTATGACACTGAAAATGAAACCTGGATAAATGGCATTATTATACATCATGAACAAATTATCTCACTGTAGTCACATGCTCAGTAATAAGGTTTATTATAAAAATTTTACACCAAATAATTCAAAGTTTAAAAATCTAGCTCAATAATGGAAAGATCCAAGCAGAGCAGAACCCTGCCAGGTCTTTTCACACCATCCTCTCATAGAGTTTTCATGCCCAATTTTTTCAGAAGTGGGTGGCCAGTCCTTCTTTCTAGTCTTTCAGCTTTGCTGAAACCTGTCCACCATGAATGACCTTGCTAGTACTTGAAATACCAGTGGCATAGCTTTCAACATCACACAGCTGCCACAGTCTGACAACCAATGCAGGCCGAGGTAGTGAGAACGGCAAATCTTAACCACTAGACCACCAGGGCTCACTGTAATAGGTTGAGCAACACTTTAGTGATCCATTCTGTTGCTGTTGTAAGGGATCTTTAAGTTCTTTGCCTTTTAAGTTCCCAACTTGTTCAGTGAGTACAATCTTGCATTTGTAGTTCACAGTCATAAACTTTTAAAATAACCAAAGGATTGATGAAAATTTTTACTTAAATTTTCTTCTTCTGAATTGTGCTAGCAGGCAGATGAGTGGTGTGAGTGAGATAAATGTTGGCTGTTGAAATGTAAAAACATGTATCAACAGGCAATCTGTGAATGCTGCTCGATTCCTTTGTTAAATTTCTCTGAAACTAAACGATGCACATATTTCCAACATTTTCTGACATTTAGAATATTTCAAGATACTTTTCTCAACAAGTCTCTAAACTAGTTTGTTTTTATAGTGATTTTTCTGCTCCCACTTCCACCCATTTCAAATTCTATTATTAAACTTTAATTATAAATTTGAATAGGAATAAAACAAAGAAAGAACAATAGTAGGAGGAGTCAAATGTCAAGAACCAAGATCTGAATTCTATGTAACTAATTTGTGATATAACCTTGGGAACTGGAATTTGGGGGATACTTCTTATGCTTTCTAAATAATTCAAAAAATATATCCTTTGGATGTACCAAATATATATTAAGGATCTTGATATGCATTATCTCAATTTATTTTAACAATAACTCTGTTAGACATATACAGAACATGAAAAACATTAGGGAAATTAAGTAATTTTTCTAAAACCATACAGCTAGTAGAGACCTGAGTTCTAATTTCTACGTAAGCATGTTTTCCTACAAATCTTGCTTTCTTACTATTACATTATTCTGACTTTTATTGTTATTGTTATATCTTTCATAATACTTAAGTGAGTTGGAAAGTCATAGCGGAGAGGGCACAAGGTCAAATTTTGGCTCTTCTACTTAATAGCTTTGTGTACTTAGCCTCTCAGTACTAATTTCTTCATCTGAAAAATGGAGATAATAGAGTTGTTGTGAATTAGTGAAATAATATGAAAAAGTGACGAGCACTAAAGTATCTAACATTAACTGTACTATGTCTACCACGAGGCAATGCTGTCATGATAAGAGAGTATTGAAAACAGAGAGTTAGATAATTAGAATTCTTACTAATACTCTTCAAGTCAGAGCCATATCAGAGTTGATAAACCTTAGTATTCTGGTCTTAACTGCCGAGAAAGGATAGTAAAATATTCCAGAAGATTATCCAAGTCACCACGTAATCACCAATTCAGTTCCTGAAGTTCCTTAATCCTGGATAGGGGTTCTCTTGACATTTGACACAACTATTTCCAAGAATAAATAATTGTGAATGAATACATTGAATTTGCGTTTATAATCCAATCAAGGAAGACTTGAAATCACTGAATGAAATGTTTAAAATTAATATGTTGAGACAACAGAGTTGGAAAATAGACTCTAGCATCTGTTGTAACTGCCTGAAATAGCTAGGAGGCTTTAAAAGATCACATTGCTTAAATCATGTTTATTATCATTTGTTTATAGTTTCTATCCTTTTCACAAATCAGCTGTAAATTATGTATATAATAAGCACTCAATAAAAACTTACAGAATAGATAGATGAAAGAAAGAATGGATGACTAACATAATACCCTCTCTTTCCTCAACATACTTCTTATACACTTTTCTGTCTCTGTTCACCAAAGTCCACAGGTCTATTCGTGCAGCTGCCCCCACAACATCTAGTAACTGAAGCTCTAAACTAAGTCTTAAGAGATTTTTCGGAGTCATCGATCAGTTTATGTCAATAGTTCTTTGAGCTGCAGCCTCTCTAAAAGTGATGGTAAATTTTCCTTGGAAGAAAATAACAGAAGTTCCACCATTTTGGTAAATTAATGACATTTACAGCGCCTTAGGAAACATATTTACACAGGCCACAATTTAAAAAGGAAAGTGACATGTACATTAGGATTCTTCCCTTTAACAATTTCAGATGACTAAACTCAAGCAAGATACATCAATTATTTGACATTCTGTCAAGAGTGGTTAGTATATCAGGCAGACTGTCAACTCTGAAGACAAGCACTATTTATGCAAGCTGTTCACTCGTCATTGGTCAAAAATGAATCATACATGCCAAAATAAGAACAAGAATTCTAAGTTATTAAACATGACAAGTATTTGATTGAAATGTCCAAGTCTGGATTTTCTTACAATAAAAGCAACACATATGAAGTTCTTTAGACAAGGAAAAATAATGTAACAGTCTTTCTCTTGTAACTACAATAATTGCACACAAATCAAATAGAAAATTGAGTTAGAAGAAAAATCTCCATTCAACCTTTTCAAAGAGTGATCTTTTGATGAACAAAGATAGAAAGTAAAACAGGGCTTCAAAATCAAGGACTTACTCACTAACTGATACAAAATAAAAAAGAACTATGAAACTTCATAGTCCAGGAAAAAAAAACTAGAACATAGGAGCCAGCAAAAATTAGAAACTGTTCAGTAATTCCTCAAAGCTCGTAGAGAGTCTCAATACAGAAAATTATATTTTAAAAAATAGTAAGTGGCCGCTTGGTACAGTCCCCCCATAAAACACCTCCTGCCAAATCACTAGATGTAGACTATCATTTTCAATCAGGGTTTTAAGAAACAGCATAGTTAAGTCATAGTTAAGGCATCTCACACTGTGGACTCAATCAGTGTTAACATCAAATACTTCTTCAAAAACTTTTATTCCAGAGCATCATTTTTTTTCTAAGTCATTTAACTCAACTTTCCTCAATTCCAGAGAGCTGAGGGAGACGATTTTTTAAAAAGAGCAAAAGTGATTATCAGAATACCAATGGCTGACTCTATACATTTAGTATATGACCTGTTCTGATTGCCTGCTGTTTGACGTACAGTAGTCAAGATAAGTTAACCTGTAGGCAGTACAAACGTATGTGGTGTGATTATTTTTTTAAAAATTCATTTAACAGGTATTTTTGAGTACCAATTATATGTACTATATGCAATGTTCTGTGCTTAAGGACAGATGGTTAAGACAGGGCCTCACAGTCCAGAAAGGGAACATAGGGTTTTATCTATACCAAATTTATTCTCCCCTTCACACCTAAATAAATAATCTTATTTTGCTGAGATATCAAAACCTTCAGGGAAGATGATCAGTTTAGAGATAAATTCTGAATATTCTAAGTTAATTGGGTAAGTCAATTTACCTCATTGCCATCTGATCAGGTGATTTGTTCAGGACGACATGTGATCTAATACATGATATAGGAAGTTAACGCTGCTATGGGGTTTATAGACAATTTTTCTTGCTGGCAAAGCATCAGCCCCCTTTTCTTTGCTGCATGGTGTCATGTATGGATGTACTATCAACTGTGGCAGTCTTCTCGTAACCATAATATGAACCAGACTGAGGACAAGTCAACACACTGAGTTGACAGAGCGGAAAGATGCAAAGAAACTGGGTTTATGAAAAAATCAGCGAGCAGCTGTAATAATAAACTCTGGAACCACTATACTAACAAGCTTCTTGCTATGTGAGATAATTAATTTTTCACATTGTTTAAACCAGATTAATCAGGATTTTCTGTTACCTGCAGCCCAAAATATCTTAAAGAAAAGGGAAATGGTGAAGTAAACAAAAGTATGCAATATGCTAAGAACTGTACTGGCGGTGTGTTCAAGAGCTAAGGTCAGAGACATCCTCAAAGAGGATAAAAATTTGAGCTGAGTCCTAAAGGACTCTGTGTAAACAACAGGACAACTGCATTCCAAGCAGAGAGAAATGCCATGAACACAGTCATCGGGGCATCAAAGATCTCTGAAAATTTGAGTAACTACTTGAGAATGGAAAAGACTATGTATGGATGTAGAAAGCCATACAAAATGGGGGTAGGAGGTTGTCAGAGTTGAGATCATGAAAATCTATTACAAGGTCATATTAAAGGATAATAGATTTTTATCTCACAGTCTATTAATTCTAAACCCTGTCAGCAGGAAAGAGCTGTCTAGAATTAAGGAATTACGCTAACCAGCTGGAAGTTACCCAGGAACTACAGCCTATTTTATGAGTTAGGGATCAAGTTGTATTACGTAAAGATTATTCAGAGAGCAGAGTAGAGGATGCACGGGCTGAAGATAGGTAAGAATGGAAGTGAAGGAAAAAAATTAGGAGGCTGTTGCAATAGTCCAAGTAGGTGACACTGAAGGCTTGACCTAAGGTGCTGGCCATGGAAACAGAAAAGAAGGGACAAATTCAAGACATACTTATGAGAAACAACAGCCAGGTGTTAAGGATTGATTGAATGAGGAAGGTTATTAGGTAAGAAAAATGCCTCCCAGATTTTCTGTGTTGGGTGTCTTGGTAGTGGCTATAAACCAGGACATTGCGCACAAAAAAGAAAGTTTGGTAATGGTAGGGGCAAGGACTGAAAGAGTAGACGGTAGGAATATTTAGTTCAATTTTGGACCTCTTAGGCCAAGATATCAGTCACCCACCATAGCTATATAAAAATCTTAATAATGAGCCCTCCAGGTAAAACGGTTACAAAATATATCCATAGGTTAAATCTCTTGGAAATATTTATAGAATTGTTGAACAAAAGACATTTTTAGAGGATGTCTGTCAAAATGATGATTCTTAATCAAGCAGTTAGGCAATAGTCCTTTTTGTCTGTCAAGACCAATTTTAGTTTTTGAAAAGAAAGCCAATCAATATATGTAAAGGTGAGTACTGGTTTTCCTTTCATGCCCTCTACCACTTGATGGCCAAATTTTTTTAGTCATCTATATTGCTTTACCTCTTTGGCAGACACTGTTTTGGGTTTACCATATCAAACAGCGTTTTGCTTCTGTATTTAGATATATACCTGGTTCACTTTCTTACACTCCTTTGCAGTTAGGTGGGGCCTTGTTACTGACTTCTGACCTACAGAATATAGGCAAAAGCGGTGTGTCCACTCACTCCTGTTAGAATGGCCATCATCAAAAAGACAAGAGATAACAAATGCTGGCATGGATGTGAAGAAAAGGGAACCCTTGTGCACTGTTGGTGGATTGTGAATTGGTACAGCCACTATGAAAAACAGTATGGAGGATCCTCAAAAAATTAAAAATAGAACTACCATCTGATTCAGCAATTCCACTTCTGGGAATATATCCAACGGAAATGAAAACACTAACTCAAAAAGATGTCTGTGCCCCCATGTTCACAGCAGCATTATCTACAATAGCCAAGACACAGAAATAACTTAAGTGTCCATCAACGGATAAATGGATAAAGAAGTTGTGGAATATATACACTGGAACACTATTTAGCCATAAAAAATTAGGAGATCCTACCATTTGCAACAACATGGATGGACGCTGAAGGCGTTATGCTAAGTGAAATAAGTCAGACAGAGAAAGACACTGTGAGGAATCTAAAACAAAAAACAAAAAACAACTCAGAGAAAGAGATCAGCCTCTTACTTATCAGAGGCAAAGGGTGGGGAAGGGGAAATTGGAGGAACGTGGTCAAAACGTACAAACTTCCAGTAATAAGATAAATAAGTACTAGAGATACAATTTACAACATGATGACTATAGTTAACACTGCTGTAGGATATACAGGAAAGTTGTTAAGAGAATAAATACTAAGAGTTTTCATTACAAGGAGATAATTTTTTTTTCTTTTCTTCTTTCTCTTTATTGTATCTACATGAGATGATGGATTTTAGCTGAATTTATTGTGGTAATCATTTCACAATATATGTAAATCAAACCATCACGCTCTACACCTTAAACTTATATAGTCATGTAAGGTATGTCAATTATTTCTCAATAAGACTGGAAAAAAAAAGACAAGAAAAAAAAAAAACTGGTGTGTGCTACTTCTAGACCTGGTACCTAAAAATACCCTCAACATGATGCTCTGATTCTCTCTCTTTTTTTATCTGGGTCCAACTTCAGGGACTCCTGGTAAAAACTCCAAATTCGGGGATGACTAAGCCATAAGATAAAAGCCTGGCAAGTACCAGCAACATGCTGATACTTGCTGATTCTCTGCCACCAATCCAGATCTTTCTCTTGCTCTTCAGGCTTTTATATCCAACTGCTTCCTCAGTATTTTTACATTTTATTGTTGCCAAGTTCTTATCTGGACTACAGGAATTTATTTTCTAACTCATTTAATTTGATGAAATGGCGTGACTTGAATTTCATTAGCATATTGCTGGTTGCTTAATTAAATATTGTCTTTGAGAAAACGGAGAAAGTCTTTTTATATAATATGTATTAAAAAATAAGTACAGTCTACTAGGTAAACTACTCAATAATTGTTTTCTTATCACTCACAATTTACTAGTAAAACTAAGAGAGCAAATTTAGTGTTTTAAGTATGAATCAGGAACTTCAAAAGAAAGATTCTGGGAAAAATCTACTGTTTCCTTCAAAACTCTTTCAAGTATACAATTTTTTTTTTGGAGCTTACTGCATATATCTATTAATACTATAATTGACAGCACTTGTGGGTCACACCAACACCTAATGGCAAAAATTTTGAGCTATTAGGTATAAAGATCTCAATTTGGGATATTGTTTTCTCCTCAGTTTTGCTTTTAAGTTAAGGAAAAGCCATGTCTGCAGTACTTGAATGAGTTCCCAATTATTGATAGAAAAAAAAAAAATTTGGTGAATTCTTCAAGGTGCACTTTTTTTAGTAGATTTTGAATTGAAAAGAGACTTGAATTGTGCATGGGATGTCAATAAAAATAGATTTTAATCTCAATTCTTTAATCAGCTAGATGACAGTCAGTGGCGAATGCCTTTCTGGGGGAAAAAAGGTATTATAACAGATGATTCCTAAGGTTCCATTTGACTCCCAGATCCTTTAACTCTATGACTATATGTTAGTCTATTCATTTTGGAAGCCAAATTCAAATATTTTTAGAAGACAAAGATGATTTCTAAACAGAATGCCTTTTTGTTGACCATACATTTTGATGGCTAGCACAAAGCTATAGTCTGATTGAGAAACAATGAAAATTAAGCAGTATAATGCTGTTTTCAAGGCCTCAACGCAAATCTCTAGCATAAACTATGACAGAGGGGGACTGATATTATTATAGAGAAACCAGATTACTGCCTAAGGAAGCAGTGATGTAATTGCATGTGACTATTATAATGAAAAATTGCTAGAGAGTGCAATAGAAAGTTCAGTTCCCAAATGCCAGATCTGATCCAAGTTCTAACATTTGAGGTCAGTATGCATATATAAAATGTTCATTTTTATAACTCTTCTCTTTTTTTTTTAACAAAATAGAAGAATTTGAAGGGAAAATAATTTAAACTAGGGATAAATTTAAAGTGGAGTTCTGTTCCTGGCTTTTGCATTGATTTGTGGTAGAACTTTGTAACAGATTCTATTTTCACATGTATTTAATAGGAATCATAAGACTTAAATTATATTAGAAAATTAATTTTAAAAATGTATAGTTTAAAAAAATATTTTTATTAAAGGGACTACATAAAACCTCAATCACATAAAATAGAAATAAAACAGACAAAAATAACTGTTCCTGTGTTATGCTTTAACTAAAAAACTGCGTTAATGGATTTTACAGATTATTATGTAAAATGTAAACTTTCTCACAAATATCTGTCACTTTTTTCCAAGTTGGTTGGGGTAGAGAACAGCTATTGCTAGTTTAGTGAAATGCTTATCGTAAGGATTTTATCTGGTGTATACTTTTCTGAGAACAATAGAGTGAAAGATGATTATAACAGATCAATATTAAATGACAGCAAGACATATCTTCCCCTTACAAAAAAGTGAAGCAATAATTTATTATTTATTACATTGTAAAAGTAAAAAGGTCAATTAGTAGCAATATAATGATTCTAGAAGGTAAAGGATTGAGGCTTTAAAACCTCCTATTGATTCTGTATCATGTGTGCTCTGTTACACCACGGTAACTCCCTAAAGCATAGCTCTTTACTCTCACTTCAGGGAGTGTTTCAGACATCAAAGCAGAGACAGCATTTACCTCCTTTGTGTATTCATTTGTATGCCTCTGTCAGTCTTTAACTCTGACAGAATGGGAGTGCACATTTAGGCATTTTTTTTTACTTGATGTCAATCCTTGCCTCTCTCCCTTGTAGTCGTATTTAGAACAGGTCATAGGCAAAGCTGTATAATGGACAGAATTTGTTGTCAGTCCCCCCTTCTACTCTGTCCCTGCCACACAGCCAGTGGGCTCTTTCCTGCGGCCTGGATGCTAATGTGTTGTTAGCCTGTGAGATTCTTTAGGCAAGAACCATTCTGTTTTAGCCAGCCCTGGTGTTGTAACGGTTAAGATTCCGTGCTCTCATTACCTGGCCTGCGTTTGTTCCCCAGTCAGGGACCCACATCACCCATCTGTCGCTTGTTGTACTGTGGTGACTGGGTGTTGCTGTGATGCTGAAAGCTATGCCACCTGGGTCAAATACCATCAGGGTCACTCATGGTGGACAGATTTCAGAGGAGCTTCCAGAATAAGACAGACTAGGAAGAATGACCTGACCACCCACTTCTGAAAAAAGTTGGCCATAAAAACCCTACAAATAGCAGTGGAGCATTGTCTGATATAGCGCCAGAAGGGGAGAGGATGGTGCAAAAAGAGAGGGCAGAATTCTGCTCTGCTGTACACAGAGTCACTAGGAGTTGGAATCTACTCGACGGTACTAACATTCTGCTTTATCCTTAATAGTTCAACAGTGTCTAGTATCTCAATGTTTGTCACATACATGAACAAATGATAAACTAATTCATCATAAGCATTATGTTCTGAATATTTATTTTTTCATATTGGAAGAGAACTTCTGGGAGGGAACAATACTTAACCTAAAGGACTGACTTGCTAATGAGAGAATTTTAGGCATCAGAGGAGACACATTTAGGAAAGGGAGCAGGAGGAACATGTGTGACTTCAAATCACATGATTCAAAATTTCCACATTATTTTGCTTTATTTAGAGTAGTCCCTGATTTGAGAAATTGCCCCAAAATTCTAGATAAGAAAAGTTTAGGGTAGATGATTTACAAAATGAATGGGCACATTTTGCATCATCTCAATTTTATGGGTAGCATACTAAAGCTCATAGGACATGGTTCTTTAATACCACATGCCACCTTGGAAAGGCCTCACGGTAGCAGAGGCACCATTGGCTTAATTTACTCTGTGCTTCTCCCAACTGGTCCAGCAGACACTGCTGCATCAGCTTGTTCTTCAGGCCCTAATTTCTCACTCAGGTTAGTCCCTGACTTTTGCTCACATTCTCCCTCCAACCCAGTTTTGCCTTCGCTAGTAATATCTATTGCCTAGTACCTGATTGGGCCCATCTCCTGAAATTGCTCTAGCCTTGCCAGCTCTGGTTTGGCATCAAGCCCAATTGAGTGCTCAAGTAGCCCTCTTCTGCCCCCTATTGTCACAAATCTGTATGAGCACAGCTGGGCCCAGGCAACTTAATCCTATTCATCATTCAAGAGTAATTTTTTGAAAATTTGTCAAGTGCCAAGTACTGTACTAGGTGCTTGCAATATATCAGTGAATAAAACAGAAAAAACTGCTGCACTTACAAGGTTTGAAAATGGGAGCTTCACCTCAGGCTACCCCCACACTTTGAAGGGAACACTTTCAGACTTTTGCAGCACATGCCTTAAGTAACAATTTATAAAGGAGCCATGTTATAAAATGGCTCCCTACCATACAGATTTCAATTGAAATTGGCTCTCTCTAGGAGCTCATTCAATGAGACTTAGTATTAGGTGTATGAAAGATGGCAATATTGCTGTTCCATTTGTGACACGTTCCATAGCATACTGATGCTCCAATTTTTTAAAACACATATTTAAATTCTTTATCTTCAATAAAGAAATTCTTACTTTAGGTCAGGTTCCCTAGAAAAGACTGTAAGACAGGAATTTAGGTGTATGTGATTTGCTGAAGGAATGCTCTTCACAAAAAATCCTGTGAGGGAGTAAGGAAAGCATAATTGGAGAAAGGAAGGAGTTAAAAGCATGAGGTCAAGGTCAAGTCTAGCCTTGATCCTATCCCTGGGGAGGCCCTGGAATGTAAATTAGAGACTTACCTTAGAGACGTAGAGATCTCAGAGACTGAGAGACTTCCTTAGAGGCTTCCCACTTCCCAGCCCAGGTGGCTATGTTAACAGAGAACAATTCTCCAGAGCAGAGGCAGTTGTCAGTTAGCAGTCAATACTCACAGAAATGTGAGATGGGTGCACCAGCCAGGTAAAGGTGATCTGGCTGGGGCACCAACAGTGCCTTCGAGAATGCACTGTATAGGATTCCTGGTATGTAAAAATATTGATGACCTTAAAGAAATTTCTATGGCTTTATGGTTTTAAAAACTTTTGTTTGTAGTATCTCCTGAGTTCCAGACACCAGTGGGATTAGCAGATTGAAGAGTATGACATGACTGCTATCATTAGCCACTGTACGGAGTAGGAGTAGAAGTAGACAGGGAAATAGGAGCGTTAAGGTAGTGTGACATGACATCTGGCAGAGTCCGTAGAGTACACCCGGGGACACAACACGGAAGCAATACTCAATCAACCTCAGAGGGTAGCCGGGGAGAGGGTCAAGGAAAGCTTCCTGCATGACATGACACCACAGCCAATCTCGTCAGGGCCCTTCATGAAGTCCCTTCCATGCTGTATTATTTTTCTGTGGCTACCATAACAAATTACCACAAACTGGTGGCTTAAACAACAGAAATTCTCACAGTTCTGGAGACAAGGAGTCAGAAATCAAGATAGGGCTGTGCGCCCTCTTGAGGCTCTAGGGGAGACTCTTCCTTACCTCTTCTACCTTCTGCTGACTTCCTTTGGCTTCTGGCTACATCACTCCAGTAAATGCCTTCATCTCCACATGGCCTTTTCTGTACGTGTGTCTTCTCTTCTATTTATTTTTATGGACACTTGTCAATGGATTTTGGACCCACCCTGATAATCTAGGTTGATCGAATTTCAAGATCTTTAATTACATCTTCAAAGACCCTTTTTCCAAATAAGGTCATATTCACAGGTTCCTGGAGTTAGGATGTAGATACATCTTTTTGGGGGCCCCCATTCAACCCAATATCTCACTATCAGTTAAACTATTTCCTATCCAAAATGGAAAGGGGAACTGAGTTTAACCTTCTATAATTAATTGTTATATGGTGGAGGGAGGGGCCTCCTAAGTGTGAACCCAAAATGCTAAGGTTCTCACTTACAGTCACCTTTTAGCATGCAAACTGGGAGTGAAAGCTTTTAAACCTTACAAATCCAAAGCTTATTGTTAACTTCCTTTCCATGAAAAACAGAGGCTACTCATCCTACATTCACCCTTCCAATGAAAGAGCCTTGTGGTAACTCCAAGTCAATTTCCCTTTTCAGGAAAGCTACACACAGTGATGCCAAGAAGTCAAGATGGTTTTCTGTCTAAGCCTATTTATTCATAATTCAATATCTGGTGAGGCAAGCTTCTGATCAGCGGCAGTGGCGGGTGGAAGCAGCAGATAGGGGGAGAGCTATTTAGGAGGTATGGAGTTACGGGGCTTGGTAAACAATTGGGTGTGTTAGTGAGAAACAGGGAAGATCCAGAGAAGACTCCAAGGCCTGGGTGAGCAGGGCAATATGTTGAGTTTAGTGTTGAATATGCTGAATCTGAAGAAGCAGTAGCCGCCTTAGTAAGTAATTAATGTATTAAGATAACTCAATGTTTTATTCTATTTTTTAAGATGTATTTTTAAAAATTACCTTTTTATATACTTTTATATTATATTTTGGTTCAAATATTTAAATCAAGATTTGTTATCTGATCACGTTACTTTTTAACATGCTTTCATTTTAACGAACGCATGTAAAAAAAAAGCGGAAAGTGAAGTTTTAAGGTAAGTAAACATGGAGTTTAATGGAGTCCTAGCTTTAATATGATAGCAGAACATCACCAAGTATATCCATATAACTTCCCTTAGCACCATAGTAGCTGACTAGCTGACGGACAAACTGAAAGGAATAAGACTACATTCAGAGTTTTAAAAGAGAGTCAATTCACTGAAGGGCCCACTGCTAGTCAATGTATCTGATACCTCATCATACTAATATACCAGAAGAAAATGTTCTGCTTTTTATATTAAGCATTTAAAATGAAAATGAGCATCAAACCAAGCATTGGTACCTGACAATTCCTTGTATCTCTAATTTGCTATGAAATGCTTCAGTCATTTTCATGGAAGAGTGATGTCAACATGAGTAATGTTTTTTAAAGCAGAAAAACATGATACTCAAAAATGATATTGACTTCATTTTTTTTTCCTATTAATTAAAGTTCTTCACTAGCAATTAAAGCCAGTAAATGATGCCTGTCATATATATGTGAGGATAATGATAGATTCAATTTTATCTTTAGGGATTGACACTTTTAATTGCTAAAATTTTTGCTATAAAATTGAATCTACGAGGTTAGCAATAAAAGAAAAGTAGGAAGAACAGCATCCAAAGAACACCATGGGCAATAGGATCAAGAGTAAGTGACGATGGGAGAAATTCTGATATCTCTTAAATAAGTCTTATTTCTCCAATAATAATATTCCAAATTTACACTTCAGGAAAAGTTTATTGCCCTAGGAATTTTGAACAAAAAGAGTATATGTTGGCCTCCATTGTTTACAACTAATATTGTACAGAGATTACTTTTCAAGCACACATTCTTCCAAAATATCAATAGTCTTATAACTAGATTTTAGACTGAAATCTTCAAAGAGTAATATGACCACAAATAGCACTTGTGATTTAAAGCTATAGGAAAGCTATCATCCATATTTAAAATTCTGATTGGATTTAAACAGCAGCAACTGTATAAAGGAAAGATTTTAAAGACAATGACAGTTAAATTATACTCAAAAATAATCTTGACAAAGACTCAAATCAGGATGAATTTTAAGTGGAGGTTTATATCAATAATAAGGTAAAGAAATCTTGTACTTCTTCTAAAGCTGCCCCAACAGAGAGAAGCTGACAATAAAAAAAGGCATCCTATCCTATTTTAGTCCATCTTACCAGTAAAGACGATGGGCAATCTGGATGCTTTGCAATGAGCGGTGTAACAGCAGTTGAACTAGAGGACTTTCAAGGTTCCATTCAAACTTGACAGCCTGAAGTAAGAGATATAATCATTTTATTCTTTTTAGTCTCAGTAACAAAATTACCATAGAATACAGAGGGACTTAAGAGGCTGAGAAAAGACCAAGGAAAACAGCATAAACATATTAATAAAACGTCAATATATATTTGATAGCTTTATTAGCTGGTGTATAACTAATAACAGAGCACACACACATCACACAACTTAGGCTTGTGTAGTCTGTTTCCTGTCCTTATTTATGCTTTAGTATCACAGAATAATACATAAGAACAGGTTATTAGAGGTTCAACCAAGGTTGGTGGAGTTCAACCATGCCTAGGAGGAGAATCCTGGCACAAGAGAAATATCATGATCAGTGTCTTGGATATAAAAATGACATTATTAAACAATAGATATTGCATCTCTTTTGGAGGTGAAATTAATGCACATTTAAAGCCTTAACTGAAATCACCAACTCATATATCAGTATTAATCTGCAGACCTGGAAACTTTACTTAAGGGTTTCAAAGCTGATTGTTGCCACCATAACCCACCCATTGTCAAATCCTTTCCCTCACCTCCACTGTGAACAACTAAGATTTCCTAGGATAACCAATCTGGTGGAAAACACAGACAGCAATGGCAGCTCCTGATATCCTCGAGGACCTAATTCAGACCTTCACCTGCACTCTATAGGAGCTTCACTGTCAGCAGTCAGTACCTAGGTCCCCATCATCATCACTGGAATCTGAATGTGTTGTAAAAATGAAAACCAGGTTCTCTTCATTAAAATGCTCATCCCTGCTTGAGAGGCAAAGCTTCTATCTTTAGTTGCTCAATAAGCTATTTAAGTCACACACACACACACACACACACACACCCCCCCCCCAAAAGTTTAAGCCAGGTTTTACACCATAGTACAGACAGCAGAAAAAAGTTGGTACAACATTTATTCACACATACACTGGAAGAAATACTTCAATATACCTCAAGGATGGGAAAGTTTATAAATTCCTAAGGTATGAGAGTGTCAAAGATGATTTTAGCAAATTTACATAACTTTTGATGCCATCTGAATGTATAAAGACTATAATGTGTCCTGAACAGCAGCTATGATCTTCTTTCACTTACGTGCTAATACTGGGCTGATTAGGTCATAGGTTGTATTTATGCCCTAAGAGTGTGCATATCAGATGAACACATGGGCAGGAGAGATGTCTCAGAATTTACTTCCATGCCTGTCTTTTTAGATTTCCCCATTTTTTCTTCTTGAATCCAATAACTATTTAGTTGCTCTTGAGTTGCTTCCCTTACTTCCAAACTCCCCACATCATTCTGTGTTAACTGGTACAATTTCCCCCTAAATCCTGCCTCACCATCTAGAAGGTAGGCACTATTTCTAGTGCACACTGCATTACTATGAACTGTTCTTGGAACCTACCTGCATGGTTATGACCTGTGGTTTGCAGTAACCTCTGGGTCTGGGTCTTAATTGATTCCTAGCTGTGAACAATATCTTCTGTTTTTATTATGGTTTTAGAGTCTTATTGCTTTAATATAGCCTGCATAATTCTAACAAGATAATAAATAACAAAATAATATAATTCTAGAAAATAATCAATAGGGTAAGATAGTTTAATGTCTCGGAAAGTTTTAAAGTCAGGGGAGAGCATGGAAGTTTAAGGGCAACCTCTACAATGAATGTTTTGAAAATCCTTCCCAGTTTTTATTTATTTTCTAGTCACATTATACATTTATTTCTATTTCAGATCATTTTATAATCTTCATTTCTAATTAGGGAATAGTTGCAACTTTACCTAATTTTACCGCTTTGTATTTCCTGTGTTGGATTCTGCGTGCAACTTGTCTTATGAACTTGGATTTGCAGGTATATGGCTGTCAGCGACTTGCCTGGTGCCAAGAGTACTGATTCAGATTGGGAATTTCAAATGGGTTTAATCCACATAAAATTTTGTAAAAACTTACTTTTTTGAGTTGGGTTAGATACAACATGTTGCCCCTACTCATGAGCTGAATACTCATGAGCTGATGAGATGAACAATTTTTCTACAAGTTGGATTAATCTTTATTTTCACTACACTATCCCGGCAAGTATAGGAAAATCACAACTATAAGGATTGGTAGAAGTAACTATATGGTATAGCTATTTCTAAACCAGCTCTTTCTTTAGGAGTCCTTCAGAGAAGTGCATATTCTGTGCGCAAAGTAATATGGTATTCACATCATTAATAGAGGCTTCTCTCATTAGTCTCAGGGTTTCTTGTCTGAAATGTTCAAAAACTGAAGCACCTGGTATTTAAAATAGCTTGTAACCACAACCTGACCTTTCAGATAAGAAAACACCTGAGTTGAAAATAAAACATAAAGACCACTATTTTAGACCTATTCAGCACTCAGTGTATAGTCAACTTGCAAAAAATTTATCATTTGTAGTTTGACTATTCAGTCATTTACATGGTCATTTGTAAAATGTGTAATTGTTTATATTTCAAAATATTCAGACTAAATCAGTCTTTGCTCATATTTCTAGGTAAATTTATAGTATTTTCTAAAATTACTAAAACACTGTGATATTTGATGTTGCCACTAAAATGTACTATCTGGTGGTAGAATTTAGGTATTATCTTATAAAACCACTTTTATAATATTTATAATCAATATTAGAATATTTTAAGGGAAAGGCAAGAAACTCAAATTATGAGGAGCTGCCCAGCAAAAGACTATTTTCTACATAATATTTATTTAATTTTTTATTGTTTTACATACTCAGTTGAAAAGATTTCATCACGAGCATTTCTATTTTTTCCCAGTTTTAATTAATAAGCGAAGTCGTTTTTTAAAAATTTCCTTTTTGGCTTTTATATATCTTTTTTGTAACTGTACCAATTTTGGCTAGAGAATGTCTATATTGCCCATGTTGACATATGAGCTATAATTTAGTTCCTTGGCTGGCCCAACTGCAATATCACTTTTATGTAGTCGGTTTTTGATTCATTGGAAACTTTCTTTTGAGAATTATTAGTTAAAATCCTGGAATCCTTTGGCAACTCTGCTGTTCTTACCTGAACTAGCTGTGGAAGAAATTCCAGTAGTTCATCATTCAAAAGGTGGTCTAATTGGTGAACAGCCACTTTACGAATTTCTTGATCTGGAAAACTAATACAAAGGAAATATATCCATTAACCTGTTAATGGCATCGAATAATGCATGAGAAATGTCAAGGGAGAAAGGAGAATGAATTCCACCCCCAGTGCATAAGATAAAATAATAATCTCACAATCAATTAAGATGATCATTAGCACCAAATTATTATTATTTTTCTGTATTCTGTACTCTCATGTGGACTATAGTAGAAAGCTCTTTCGACTAGATTTAAATTTTGGAAATTTAGGTTTAAGTCAGATCCCTACCAGATTTCTTGTCTATAAAATGTGGATTATAGAATATCTAAAATCTTTTCTAAAATGTATGAAAATCTTTTATTATTATTTAGTCATGCGGTTGTTAAGTAAATTATTATCAGCTGGAGACCTGATGGTCTATATGATTAAAAATGGGATAACAAGTTTTGGACAGATCACAATGAAAATTTTTAGAAATCCAAATTATCTTACAATAAATAAATAAAATAAATTTAATAAGGCTAAATCTTACTGGGTTGTGAAGTTCTTGGGGGTAACAACTTATTCATTTTCGGACTACATATGCCAGCTGTAAGATTTTGCACCCATTAGACACTTAATAAATGTTTGTTACTGCACTAAATTTATGAAAGCATTTAGCATTTGAAACCCTATTCCAAAGACAACTGATCTTCAGATGGGCTCCTCAGGCTGCATCATCTTGCCCCAAAGAACCCAACTCAATTGTCTCCAAACTCCTGGGAAGTGCCTAGAGATAGCTTTTGGCACCATGCTGTTTTGACATGATTTTGACAGACTACTTTGACATGATTAGATAAAACTAGATACAACTATACCCATTATAATTAAATATAATTGGTAACAACAATTAATTTTAAATAAACAAGTTTTCAGAAAAAATTAATACTCAAAACTTAAAACTTGAAGGAACTATCTATAGTAACCGATTGAAAAGCAAATAAATAAACAAAACTCTAAAATCCTTCTGTAAGAAACTAACTAATGCTTTTCAACTAGTCAAGTGAGAGCTCTAAAGGTTGGCTCCCAATACTATGTAGGTCAGAAAACTTCAAGTCTTTAATGTCCAGTCTCTTTTCAGTATATCAGGTTACTGAAGGGTGAAATGAATCCTATGCAGCTACAGTGTCAAGGAAAAAACGGTATTACTAGTATTTCTCCAGTGTCCTTGACAGCAGTTTGAAATGTAATGCTTAAACACGTTACATATTTTTTCTTCATTTAAACTGAGCATTTTAATTGCAACAAGAATTTCACTTTCAAGGTTAGTCACTCAAAACTCTTGTTTCTGACCTGCAAATACTTTTCCCATAATTTTCTCTTTTTGAACAATCCAGCAATAAGACCAAGTGAGAACTATAGTCCAGACACATCCCATGAAGTACCATTAAGGTCAGATCTCAGCACAGCATCAAGTACAGACAGAGAGCAGAAAGGGTACAATAAAAATGCAAAGCTAGAAGAAGGTCAGCTTGTTTTAGCACACTGAGACTTTATTTTCTCCTAACTAAATGTGATTGACTCTAATTTATTGCTCTCAATTACTAAACCATTTGTCTGAAGCTTGTAGACATCAAGGTCAGTTTGAGGACAGTTGGAAGTCTTAGAGAGAATAGTTACTTGTACATTTTGTTGCTTAAGTAATGACTTAAATCAGATACTAGTCACTCACGCTTTCTCGTGTGCCTATTTTATTTTATTGATAGGAATCACAACAAAGAAAGAAAAATAGAAAACACATCAAAACAAAACAAAATTCTTTGAATACTGCGCCTCTAATTATGTATTTATTTCCAAATACTAGAATGTAAGTTCCACGAAAGCAGAAAATTTTTGCCTCTTTTGTTCATGAATCTGTCCCCAGTGCCTTCAGATTGGTGGGCACGCTCTACATATATTTGTTTGAAGAATGTCTAAACTTAATTAATTGTCTTTCCACCTAAAATATCTCTACTGCAAGACTTCTCTCTTGTAATCTGTTTTCATCTTTCTCCAATCATGTAGGTCTAAAATTTTAAGAGTTATATTTTCCCTCTCTTTTGTCTTCTTCATTAAATTTTCTCCCCTTTCCCATCTGGTAAAATTCTATTCATCCTTGAAGTCAAAGCTCAAGTATCAATTTACCTATGAAGCTGTTCCAGCCACTTTGTAGCCCTCTGTAGAGTTTATCACACCCATCCTTATAGGATTCTGTATTATGTACTTGGTTGAGGGCAGGCTCATTCACTATGAATCCTTAGTGCAAGCACAGTGGGACAAAAAGTTCCTAGTAGTTTCTTACCTTTATATCTAATCAGTCGCCAAGTTCTGTTAACTTTTCTATCCTAATGGCTCTAGCATAATGCCTGTTTTCAGTTTTTTCTGCAACTACCTAGTCTAGGCCACAATTATCTCGTGCTGGTACTAACATTTTTCATAGTAATAGCTTACAAAATTTCCTGAATTATTTGTAAGTTCATCTCTCATAAGACATTAAATGGTTTTCTGTTTCCAATGGACCTCTCTTAGGCCCATATTGCTTATCTAGATATTCAAGGGTAGCTGAACACTTCAGATTTTTCTCTTACTGTAATACTAAATAAACTGCTCTGGCTCATTAGTATGTTATTTTTACTCTGAAAATGACATGCGTATTTTCATCTCTGTGAGCACTGTAACCTCTGCTTAAAACACCCTCTCTTCTCTTCTTAAAGTTCCAGTCCTCCTTCAAAATGTGGATCAAATCCCCTTGAAGGTGACTATCCCGATCTTTATAGTAATCACTTCTCTGAACTCCAAGGGCATCGACTGACTGCATTGGGAAATTAGGATATGCTAGTGTTTATCAGCATTTATCTTTTTATATATGTGTTGTCATTCCTCAACTAGTGAATAAATCAACTGAAGATAAAAATTGTTCCGTCCTCTTTATTTTCATTCCTAGGATTTAATACCACGCTCCATACATGTTGAGTGGTTAATAAAAACACATTGATCATGATGATAACAACGAGGAAAATCATACTATTGAGCTCATTTTATTTCTTGCTGTGCTCTGAGTTGGTAGCAATAGGTTTAACTCTCCAAAAACATCAATTCCAGACTTTTTTTCTCTCTCAGTCAAAAGGGTAAGAGAAAAATAAATCTGAAGGTAATGGAAAAGCAAATATACTTTTTTTCAGACTTATTCAGGAACAGAAAAACAAAAAACTAGTAATATCTGTATAGTAGAGTCACAAAGGAAATTTATATATTTGTATTATGTGTAAATACACACATTAATGTTTTTGAACTTTCATGGAAAGGGATGTCTCTTTTTATTCACCACTGTTGCACGAAGTTCAGGAAGAAATTGGAAGAGAAATTGCTAAGAAACTAACCACACGACATCGTGAGATGTGACTAAGTCCTATCGACATTAAAGCATATCCAAATACAACTTCATTTGACTATTTTAGGAAGAGTTGGCCACATTAAAAGAGATGCTGGCAGAGTTAGTGAAGTTCCTGGGAAATGGGCTCTTTCATACATTGCTGGCAGTATATAGCGACATGTAATTTTTTTAAAAATCTTTAAAATGTGCTTATTTCTTGATCTAACAATTTTACTTTTCAGAACTTATCCTAAGAAAATAATCAGAGATGTGTGTGAGGATATATGTATGCAAATAAAATTGGAAATAATATAAATGTCTAAAAATAAATAGTTAAGTTATATATGCTATGACCATACAATAGAATATACGTAGTCATTAAAATATTAAAATAATATTTAAGAAGAAAATATCATGAAAAATTTATGCGGTATAATACCATTTAAAAATGTGTATATTTCTCCATATGCTTAACAAAAAGATGGAAAGAATCAAAATATTAATACCAAATATCAGAATGGAAGTTCCATGGATGATTTTAGTTTTCTTTTTTAAGCTTAGTTTTTAAAGTTTTTCAAACTTTCTATATGAAAGTTTTACTGGTTATTAAAATTTTAATAATTTTTTTAAAGTAAGGCTGATTCAACTAATTGTGAATATCGATAAATAATTGCAAATTCATTACCAGCATTAAAATAAAGCTCCAAATCATATGTCCTTTTAAGAGTGAACATCATTGTATAAAAGAATAAACATTATATTTTTTTGATTAACTTAGAACATTCTTTTAACATAATAGGCCCAAATAGGGATCTCTGCCTCTGGAGAATTTACGCTGAATACCTTTTCAGGGCCCTGAACTCAGGCACAGATCAATGGACAAATCTATTTCACAAATTCTGGCATTTCTTTCCTGTGATGGTGTCTGAAATTATTTAAATATTCTTTTGGGATATAGTTGTTGGCATTTCATGCTCAGTAACTTGTGTCTCAATGAGGTGAGCGCTACTCACATTAGTTTTCTGACAGTCGTGTGATATTTACAGACTGAAATATCACATGTAACAGAAGAACTGCAACCTATTTTAAATTTTCCACAAGCCAGGTTATTGTACTTTCCAATAACCTGATTTGCTTGAAAAATACAAATAATTTCTGCCAATAATAAGCCAGGAGCTACTTTCTAGCCATCCTGCTAACTTTGGGACTACTAATTACTATCGGCATGAACATTATACCTCTAGTTTGGGGAAGAAACGAAAGTAGAAGATTCATCAGGCCGATATCAACTAGGCCTTCATTTACTTACATTTGTACGAAACTTCCTTATAATGAACCAGAAAATACATAATTTACAATGTAATAAATGGTGATCTATTTGGTTTGAGATATTAAAAAGATACGAGGTCAGTAAAACTCCATTACTTGTTGGGGAGGAGACGATGTAAGGCGAAAGAAATTTTCATTTATTATGAAAAAGTTTTTTAATTAGGCATAACAAGAGTCCATGTGAAATAATCACTTCTTTAAGGTTATTCATTATTTTTTAAATGTACATTTAAGTAACTTCATGCTACTTAGTTTCAAAAGCATGTCTGGATAGGGGAGCAAAAACAATTTTGGTCAAAAGGAAAATATAGGCTGGCTTACTATTCAGTTTTATATGAGTTCATGAGCAGTGATTCTATCTATTCAGGATTTAGTTGCCTCTGAATTAAGCTAACTATTGAGTCTGAGATCTGTAAAAGGACATGATAACATAGCTGAGATAGATATAACTCTGTACAATAATTGTTAAGGAATTACCTAAAAATTGCACGTGGTCCATTGTCCAATGAGAACATTCAGACACAAAGAAAAAATACTCCTTGAAGACTATGATTATAAAAATTAATAAAAGGAATATAAAACCTGTGGTTAAAAACTCAAAAGGTGAAAAAGTTAGAGCAACTTCAAGAGAAACATTTTTCAAAGGAACTTCAGTGAAATATCAATTCTATACTTTGCCAACAATGTAGAGTAAACACAAAGTTTAGGGTCAAGGAGAAGATTAAGTTGGGATGGTAATCCTACATGGGCAAGGAAGGAAGAGTATCACATATTTAGGCTCGAGGTGGAAGTAGAATTGACCAGTAGTTAGGGTTTGCTATACAACAGAGATTCTCCTATTTTGGTCTCAGCATCCTTTTTACACTCTTAAAAATTATGGAAGATTCCAAAGAGTTTTTGTTTATGTGGGTTATATCTATCAATAATTACTATATTAGAAATAAAACCAGGACATTTAAGAAATATTTGTCAATTCACTTAAAATAACATTAATAACCCCTTTACATGTTAATATAAACAATATGCTCCCATGAAAAACAGCTACATTTTCAAAAACAAAGAAAACATTTAGAGAGAAGAATGATATTGTTTTACATTTTAGCAAATCTCTTTAACGTATGGCTTAACAGAAGACAGCTGGGTTCTCCTATCTGCTTCTGCATTAAATCTGGTGAGACATCACATGTTATATAGCCTCTGAAAACTCCACTCTACACTTATGAACGAATGCATGTGACCAAGTCAAGTGACATATTAGAATTATTGTGGAAATAATCTTGACTTTGCAACACCCCTGTGAGCATAATGGGGACTACAGACCTTACTTTTGAGAACCTCTAATGTACAACGTAGTTTTGGCATGTGGTTTTGTTATGGGGTCATAAATTAGAGGAATCAGCACCTGTGGCCTGTTGAGAAGACAGCACATCAACCCATGTCTTCCCTGAGTGATAAACTGTCTTTGAAGTCATCTGATCAACATTCAGATTTGGGAATTGTCATTCCTCCTCTATTCCCTCAAACATTTATAATTCCTCTCATCTCAGAGGACTATAGGAATATCACAAAGGATTCAGAAAACCTTCAACAGGGCCAGTGGAGTCGTGAAGTAAAATTTCAACAGAAAAATACATCTTTCAACTTCTTCCATTTGACTTGTTATTTTGTCATTTCTACTCCTTTCTTATTTTCTCCCTATATCATTGTTTTTCTTTTGGGTTCTTCTTTTTCTAGTTTGAAGAATGATATAGGGTCAATATCTTACTCAAAAAACTTTTGAAGTGATGGGTGAAAGCCAAATGGGATGTAACAAATGTCGACCTTTAAAAAAAGTAACTTTGAGTAAGCTGAAAAGCAAAGAAATCTGAAGTCAAATTTAAGTGTAACAGAAATGTCAGACATCAGAATACACAGTAAGAATTCATGCAGAATGCCATAAGGCTATTCACAGTTAAAAGCCCCAGTGTCAAGATAGAATTAGAAAACCATCAGAGGTGCAGAACTATTTCTCCAACAGGCTTTGAGTTTGATGACACACTCAGCGTCAGCTTGGAAGAAAAATGGCAATATGAATATCTTTGCTATTTTCTAGTACTAAAAATGATCAGATGTGACAGAGAAATTTTTTTTTCTAGTAAAAGTGGTGAATAAGAATTCTTTAAGATGATTGTAAACCTCTATCTACTGAATAATTCATGTTCCTTCAAGGATTTCACATGGATTACAGAATATTAGAACTCAAGGAAACCTGGAGACCTGCTTCAGTCTCCTGATTACACAGATGAAGAAACTGAAACTCAGAGAGTTTGAGCTGTCTGCCCAAGGCCATTTGTTGGTGGCACTAAAATTAGAATCCAAATATCCAGAATACTAGGCCAGCAGGCTTTCTATAGTACTTCTAGCAAGGCCTTTTTCTATTTCAACTAGATATTATTATATATGCTTATATAAAATCCATAAGACTAGCTTGGATGTATAATTCATTTTGCTGCATTCTAAATGGATTAATAGAGACACGTAATAGTGAGCAGTGTTATTTGTCTAATTGCACTGCGACATTGGCCCACTCGTGAGCCAAACGGAATAAGAATGAATCGTAGACCCAAAGAGACATTGAATTGTACAGAAATATTTCCTGATGGATGGTCTATGGACTTCAGTATAAAAACTGGGAATTAACTAAATAGTCATGGTATTAATTAATTAGAATTTTTTATAATTAAAGAGTAGTTATTGATTTTGTTCCTCTATATGATTACACTTGGATTTTACTTACAGACAAGCTTAGAAAGGTACGACATAAAGCAAGTGGTGTACTGAAAGCACCATACCAAGATTTTGTGTTTGGATGGATTAAACACTACATGCAAAAGTAGCATGATGTTATGAAAAAGAATAAGGGATATTAAGTCTAAATATGAAAGATCTTATCTTATGTTTTCTTTCTAAGCAAATTTATCTACACCCTTGACTTAATTTCCATCCTTCTGTGGATGATTTCCAAATTGGGGTCTCTCGCTTAGATTTCTCCCTTGAACCACCACCAGCCATCTCAAGTATATCTTAAAGTCAACATATCCCAACCTGAACTTCAGGGTTCTTCTTCTATAATCTATTTGTCACCCAGTGTGCCCCATCTTGGTGAATGTTTCCATTATCCGCATACTTACAGAAGACAGAAACCTAGAAGTAATCCTGACACCTCTCTTTTTCACTGCCCCTCCCCATTCAATCCTGTCACTTTTACTCCTAAAATGTTCTGATTCTGTTCATTTCATTACGTGACCACTACCACCTTCTAAGTCTGACTTGCCATTCTCTGACATCTAAACTACTTTCACAGCTTCCTAACTGGTCTTCCTTCATTTACTTTTGCTTCCCTCACCAAATCATGCTTCACTCAGAAGCCAGAGTGATCTTTAAAAGGTGAAAATCTGTTCAAAATATTCTCTCACTTAGAATCATTTATGCCTTGCCATTGTTACAAGAATAAAGATCAAGTTGCTTAACATGGTCCTGTTTAGAAGTCCTTAACATGGTCTTCTAGTTCCATCTTAAGATGTCTATTCACCTTACATCATATACTACTTCACTGGATGCCAGGCACACTGGCTCTCTTCCAGTTTCCTAAATTAAGTTCCTGCCCCAGGACCTTTTCATAGATTCCCTCTTCCCAGAAAACTCTTCTCTTACTTTCCCCTTTCACCAATTCATTTCCATTCATCCTTTGGATCTGAGCTCAAACACAACTTCCTCAGGGAAAATTGTTCCCACTTTGAAGAAAAGATCTGGTTCCTTTGTTATATATTATCATAGAACCATGTACCTTTCATCAGAGCTGTTATAACACTTGTCATCTTATATTTATAATTTGGTAATGGCCAATTTCTCCCCACCTCCAGTAGACTGCAACTCCATGAAGGCAGGACTATGTTTCTTTTTGCTTAATAACCTAGCTTTAGGGCCTAAGGAAGTGTCTTACACGCGTCGGCCACTAGTAAATATCTGTTGAGTGAATGAATGAATAAATTGGGCTTCAATTTCTTCATCTGTAAAATGGAGATTGGTAAAATGGGGAAAAATATAAATGTTGGTAATAATATTAAAGAGGTTGTTTTGTAGATCAAACCATATAACATATTTTGAAAGTGCTTTGTAAGCTATGTCATTATTCAATTGTGAAATATTTATTATTAAGATGCTAAATCTTTTATCATATAAATTTTGACAAGTGAATTGAAGTATTTAAGCTTAGTAGAAATGAAATAATTCCCATGAATTTATCGATATTTACAATTTGGCACTGAAAGAATTTAAAAAACTCTAAATTCTCTTAAAAATATAATTATCGGGCCAGCCCCAGTGGCCTAGTGGTTAAGTTTGGTGCGCTCTGCTTTGGCAGCCTGGGTTCACTTCCCAGGCACGGACCTACATCACTTGTCTATCAGTGGCCATGCTGTGACGGCAGCTCACATAAAAAGAGAGGAAGATTAGCAACAGGTGTTAGCTCAGGGCAAATCTTCCTCAGCAAAAAAAAAAAAAAATATATATATATATATATATATATAAAATTATGATGAAAATGATAATGATGATAAGAATGATTGGTAGCATTTATTGAATGCTCTCATAAGTACTTTATCCTATAAGGTACATACCTAATAGGTAATATACCTATTATCCCCCCATTTTACAGATTAAGAAACTTGTCCAAGGTCATTCAAGTAATAAGTGGCAGGGCCACATATATCTGATTTCAAAGCTTATGTTGTCAACTGTGAAATTTGGAAGCAATTCCAGAAACTCTCCAAAAGTGCACAAAGGCAAGATACATATTTTCGGGTTTATGCAATTCCACATTCCTCATTCTCAGTATATCAGATTGACTCTTCCTTCATGGAAAACATTGAAACTTCCACATTTTTCTCCGCCATATCCATACTTACCTATAATTGTCTTCATATTTTTCCTTCCCTCCCACCTGAGAGGAAGAAGTTACTCTCTTCCTTTCCTTGGATATGATTCCCATTTGTACTTTTGTTCCAGGCTATTGGTTGTTGGTGCCATCTCACGTAGCCACTTCCATCTCTCTATTTTCTGATCTTCCCTTCATGCATTCTTCGTCTCAATTTGTAAATATGCTTGAAGCTCTTTTATTTAAAGAAACATACAAACTCCAAACCTCAAAATCTTTTTCTGACTTCCTCCAACTTTAGTGATCTTCTTGCCTTTACCATAAATCTTATTCCAAGAGGCACAATTTATTTCTCTCTATTTCCTCTTCAGGGCCAAAAACATGGAACCCAACCTCACTATTAAATCTGCTCTCACTAATATCATCAGTGACTGCTCTATTCTCAAATCCATTGATCTGTTTTTAGACCTAATTCAATTTAACACTTCTCTAAAGCCTTTAAAAATCTTTTTTATGAATTCTAAAACACCACCCTTCTCTCCGTGTCCTCCAACCTCTTGGTCACTCTTTCTAAGCTTCCTTTCCTGGCTTTTCTTGCTCTGTACTGTCCTTAAAATGCTGCAACTCTCCAGGGTTCCATCTTCTGTCCCTTTCTATACCTCCTCTACATATAAACACACAGTACTTCTACTTCTGTGGCTTCAATTACTGCCTTCAAGCCAATAATTTGCATATTGTTTTTCAAGTTTTGGTTTCTCTACTAGGCTTCAGATCCATATATACAACTGCACACTGGTTATCCCCTCCTAGGTGTCCCACAGGTTTTTAAAAACGCAACATGTCCCAAACAGAATTCTCCATCTTACATTACCCAAATTTGCTCTTTCTTCTATAACTCTTGTCTTGGTTAATGATGAAATTATCTATCATCCACCCAAAACAGAAAGCTCAAAGTCTTCCATACCTCTTCTTTTTTTTCACTTGCCTCTGAAATGTCTCTCAGAACTGCTCTATGGATCTCCACTGATGCTTAGATTAGGCTCAAATCATTTTTCAAATGGACTATTTCAATACCTGACATCTATCTAATATCTTTCCTCTTCTTTTCTTTGTTTTTTAGTCCATCTTTCACATTGATGCCAGAATTATCCACGTGTAACATAAATCTGATTATATGACTCCATTCTTAACAAAATTCCATGGGCTGCAGTAACGAGTCCATAGTACCTACCTTCCTGGCTCACGAGGCCCAAAACAATCTAAACTGAACCACCCTTTTCAACCTCGTCTCCCAGTAAAATTCCCTTCTAATTTGATATTAAATTCCTCACTATTCTCTGACCTCCATAACGGTGCACATGCTGGTCTTCCTTCCTCAAATGCTATTTCCTTTCTTCTCTACTCAGGAAATTCCTACAAATATTTCAAATCAGAATTCAATTCCTTTGTGAAGCTTTCCTTACTTTCTCATAAAAAAATTGCCCCTCTCTCCTTTGGGCGCATGTAGCACACTTTAATCATAGTATAGAGTATATTGTGTGGTGATCTCTAGCTTAAGTCTTTCTCTCTAAATTGTATGTTTTTAAGAAACAGTCACTATGACTTATTCTTCCCTCTCTTTGATTCATTCTCTGCATGCCAATTTCCATGTACACATATTTTTGCTCTACAAATAAATGGAAAAGACACACCATCATCCATCACTTAATTATTTAGCCAAATGTGGAAATTATAAGTGTCTCTCTTTTCCATATTCCATTCTGCCCATTTACAAAGCTAGTCAAGAATGGCTCTAGTATAAATTAATCTCTACAATAAAGAATATAGTGGTTTGGTGCAAACATTTTTGTGGAACATTCTTCCAAGGAAACTGATTTTGGAAGCTAAGGCACTGCCTGTTAAGTATTGCTCTTCTTCCTGTAAAATAATAATTTTATATCATGTGGGATGGCAAGTTCTGGTACCTTGTCAAATTTTTATTTCAGTTTCTGATGTATTCCTCTGATGCCAATTCAGAGTTGCTATTTTTAAATGAATGCTTTCCTTGAACTGCCTTTAAATTCCTTGGGTAATTTCTGTTTATTATTAGCAGTTGAATAGTTGTGCCTGTGCATCAGGGTTCAAGAAAACAGCAAACATCTGCCAAGAACCACAGACCTTAGCCCTTGGTCTCTGGTATTCTGACAGCACTGCCTTCTCCAATGGAAGTATTAGTACCCCGTGAGCACACTGCTGGCACTCAATAGTGGAAATATTAACACTCTATGGTCCTCACTAGGTGAATTAAACCTCAACATGTTTCTTGCTAAAAATCAACCAAAAGGAGGTGGTGAATCTTCAGATAGGATTAAGTAAACAACAATACTAAAAATTTTCCAACTTAGAAATGGAGCACACCAGATCTCAAGAGGTTAAACCACTGAAAAAAGAGACTATTCAAAGGAGAAAAAATAAAGATCTCTGAAGAACTCACTCTGACAACTCACGTAACAAGCATACACTGTTTGTTCTCAGAAAAGTCAGCTTTTGAATTGAGAGAAGTTGAAAGGTTCATTTCTGGAAACAGCTTGTCCTCAAGTTTTTTAATAGTTAAGTTAAACTGAGAGTGAGAGTCAAAAGATGAATATAATGAAAATACTCCAACCTTTTCAGTCACCTTCTTTGATGCATGATGAGGAACTGCCCAGTGTGCAAATAAATCAAGTTTCTACTAAGTTCCCTGAATGACACATAATAAACAGCACTCTACTTTGAAACTAGTCCCTATAACCTCTATAAATTTGATTATCCAGGAAAAAAGAAATTACACAGTGAAGCAGAAACATCCAAGCATTCTAAGATAGTTACGTACTGCTATTTACTGTAATAAAATTATTTTAGGATAGTTTTATTTACATATTTAATAGAGTAT
Source organism: Diceros bicornis minor (assembly GCF_020826845.1). Classification (NCBI taxonomy): domain Eukaryota; kingdom Metazoa; phylum Chordata; class Mammalia; order Perissodactyla; family Rhinocerotidae; genus Diceros; species Diceros bicornis. The sequence goes on from NC_080756.1 coordinate 43,310,424, forward strand.
TTATGTAGGAAAACTGTAATGCATAGTGGTTAAGATTGCAAGTTCTAAATCTCTGGATTTAACTCTAGATCCTCAACTTACTAGAGTCACATCGGGCAACGTAACCTCTGTTAGCCTGTTTCCTCACAGGTAAAATTAATAATAATAGTATTTGCCTCATAGAGTTATTGTGGATATTCAAATGAGATAGTAATAAGGGGGCACTAAGTAAAAATTTGATCTTTAGACTTAAAACCTTAAGTGAGTCAAGTAGATTTTCAGCATCTGTTTAGGTAGAGAAGGCTCACTATAAGCAGAACTATGCTTAGTTATCAGGGATCAGAAAATATTGAAGTGCATTCAGTGAATCCTCTTATTTTATAAGCAAGAAAACTAGGCAGTATTATAGACTTCATTCTGATAAAGACTTCTGTAAGAAATGTTCCATAAACTTTACAAAAAATATTAGTTGACACACTTAAATGTCTTTAAAATAGACCAAGGTTATAGTTTAATAAAACGATAATAAATTGCCCCCCCAAGAGAAAACCAGTTGATGCTTTATAAACTTTAGAAAGTTGTCCCATAAGAAAATTATGCTTTAGAGATATTACAGAGATGCATCATTTTTACCTTTACAGTTATTCTTTTAAAATCTTTAATAGCTTTTTTGAGATATAATTCAAATGCCATACAATTCACTCAAAGTGTACAATTCAATGGTTTTTAGCATGTTCCCAGAGTTGTGCAACCATAACCACAAAAAGAGACCTCATATCCATTAGCAATCATTCCCCATTTCCCCCCAACCTCCCCTAGCCCTAAGTGACTGCTAATTTACTTGCTGTCTCTATAGATTTGCCTATTCTGGACATTTCTCATAAACAGAATCATACAATAGGTGGTGTTTTGTGACCGGCTTCTTTTGCTTAGCATAATGTTTTCAGGGTTCATTCATGTTGTAACATATATTAGTATTCATTCCTTTTTATTATTGAATAATATTACATTGAATGGATAGACCACATTTTATTTATCCATTCATTAGTTGATGGCCATTCGGGTTGTTTCTACTTTTTGGCTAGTATGAATAACGCTGCTCTGAACATTCACGTATGATTTTTGGGGTGGACATATTTTTCATTTATCTTGGATATATACCTAAGAGTGGAATTGTTGGGTCACATGGTAATTTTATGTTTAATATTTAAGGAGCTGATGAATTGTTTTCCAAAGCGGCTGCACTATTTTACATTCTTACCAGCAATATATGAGTTTTTTCAATTTCTATGCATCCTTGCCAACACTTTTTATTTTTTGTCTTTTGCATATAGCCATCCTAGTAAGTGTGAAGTGGTATCTCATTGTGGTTTTCATTTGCATTTCCCTAGTGGTTAATAATGTTGAGCATCCTCTCATGTGCTTATTAAACATTTGTACATTTTCTTTGGGGAAATGCCTATTCAGATCCTTTGACCATTTAAAAATTGGGTTATTTATTTATTTATTTTTTAAACTATTTTTTTCTTTTTTTGAAGAAGCTTGGCCTTGCACTGATGTCTGTTGCCAATCATCCTCTTTTTTTTCTTTTTTCTCCCCAAAGCCCCTGTAGATAGTTGTGTATCATAGTTGTAGATTTGTAGCTCTTCTATATGGGACACTGCCTCAGCATGGCTTGATGAGCAGCGAGTAAGCCCGCACCCAGGATCCAAACCAGCAAACCCCGGGCCGCCAAAGCGGAGCGTGCAAACTTAACCACTACACCACCAGGCCAGCCCCCAAATTGGGTTATTTATCTTTCTTTGTTGAGTTGTAAGAGTATTTATATATTCTGGATACAATTCCTTTATCAGATATATGATTTGTAAATATTTTCTCTTATTCTGTAAATTATTACTTTCACATTTTGAACCAACTTTCTAATAGTTAATTAGTTCAGGAATGACAAAATAATAATTGTGTTATTATTCTAAGTCTTACTTGAGCAAAAACAACTAGAATTTAGCAAAAAATTTTGCAGATTTTGGCTATTCTTATATTTCTAAATCAGGAAAAGAGGTTAGGAGTAACGTGAAAATAAGAACTTGTCTTTTCCAAAAAGGTTGTGAAACATAAGCAGGAACTGAAAGCTCCCAAAGAAACCAGTCAATTGTTAATTGATTTTTTTACCACATCATTATTTCTTAATTCATTCAACTGTACAAGGTAATGTAAGAAATAAAGATAATAGATTATTCCCTCAAATAATTTAAATGTTAAAACAAGGCATAAATAATCATAATATATTTTAGAAAACAATTGATTCAAAATTGAATAATTACTATGTCTCCAGTATTATTAAACCCCTGGGAAACAGAAACACTAGATCTGTTTTGCCTTAAGTAGCTCTCAGTTTAATGTGGGCAAAATTACACGTTTCACATGTTGCATGTAAACACACTGTAACAAAATGTAATTCATAAAGTAATAGACTCCCATACTAGGCAGAAGTGGTCAATTCTACTTGGCAAGGTCAAGGAAGGATCCACAGAAGAAGCCTTATGAAAAAGGATAAAGCTCCAAGCTCAACTAACAGAAAAATTCTATCTACCTACCTACCTACCTACCTACCTACCTATCATCTATCTATCTAAATCTACCTATCTATTTATCTATCTATCATCTATCAAGGAAGACTGGGTATTTGGGCAGGTATTAATTAATAGAAGACACCATAAAATTGAGTAAAATCTTCAATGTAAAAGACACAAAAATGTATGATTCTAAGATAATTTATAAATTTTGAGCTTGGAAGATTGAGAGGAAGCTAGTAATTCTTACAAATAATAGAAGAAAACTCTTTCTCCTCCTTTCCCACTCTAGACTTTTTTGTAAGGACACTAATTTTAAAGTAAATCTAAATAAATCAGTTTGAAAAGTTCTTTGTGTCACTCTCTCTTCCACCCTTCTCCTTCTGTCAGGACCCTGAAAGAGAATTCAGAATAGAACTGGGCTCCACAGTGCTTCTCTGAGTCTAGAGATTACAGACTTTCTTCATGGCATCAGTGAGCTGATGCTATCAAGACAGATTTAAAGTATCTCTTCTTGGCTTTGAATATAAAATAGAAGCCAAGAAAGAGCTGTTTCCCCAAACCAGAGCCAGCTACCACACATGTTCCCACATGCTTCTCCTTGACTAGAAGACATCTTTAGCCCACCTCCCATCCCCCATCCCTGTGCATTTTATTCTGAGGCAAGATCTGGAGAATATATAAGGGACAGGCTTTTTCCTTTTATTCTTGTCATTATTGTTGGCATATTAATTGTATACTATAAGCAGGGTATTTCACACTTTGCATATTTCAGTGGTAAGAAATATGGTTCCAATTTTGAAGGACTTTTCTCTTATGAGAGGTGGAGGAGTAGAGAATTTTATTTTTCCCTATTTAATTTTATTTCTGTAAGAGCAACTAGACTCTTTTCATTTATGAAACTATGGCCATTAATTATACTTAAAGTTTAGTACTGAAGACACAATTATAGCTTAGATTTGTCCAAAATTTATATTCATAGTTTACATTTACCTAAACAATATCCATAGCTATTAAAATTGGGAACAAACAACATAGCTATAGAATTAATCTTATAGTCCTATATTTTTTCTCTTCAAACAAATTTTTCTCATCAGTAATATCATGCTTGTTATTCAATTCTTACCTGTAAGTGAGAAGTCCAAGTGCCTCTAAAGGGTGAGAAAATTTCCATCTTCTCAAAATGGTATGCATTTCTGAAACAGTTCTTTCATCCCATCCAGGGGCACTACCCAGGACCAAAGGAAGGGAGCAGTTTTCATTATTGCAGGAGAAGCGATAAAACCATAAGTATCTTCTCTTTTCCTCAGAGAGTCTGCAAAACCAGATTGAAAACTGTAATTTACTGGAGTTTGCTATACTAACAAATCTTGCTGTAAACACACAGTACAAAATCTTACTCTAGTTCTTTGAATTTTATTTTCGTTTATTTTGGAAAACAAGTCCTATATCTTCTGGGGACAGTTTGATAGGTTATTTCATCAGCTTATTTCCAACTAACTTTATTCTTTTATAGAAAAAAATAAAATAAACCTCAGTTCAGATAATTCATATTTACTTTTCCTCCCTCTTACCCTTGCCACTTTTTAAAAAATGTCATTTTGGTTGGCAAAATCTCTGTCTCCTTTAGTGTAGACCAATTTATCTGAATTCTGCAACATGTACTACTTAGAACAGCTGTAATCAACTGTTTACTTTCTTTACAAATTAACTTAGACCCAAGTGGGCCTGTGAAGAAATGATATATTTTGAAGATGATATTCCTTCATCTCAAAGCAAGTTTCATAGGAGTTCAGAAAACTCTTTGCTCTAAACTTCAAAAACAAAGATCTCAATTCATCCCTGGATTCTGGCTTTAAATTTTCAGAGTTAGCTGGAAGTTTGGAGTTTAAATGCCAGTGAATAGGACTTCCTTAAATGCCCAAGAATTTCCCCCTGGAGAGTGGTGCCAAACAGAAGATGGAAGTCAGGACTAGGGCCATTGACTCACTGACAATTTATCACGATTTGCTCACACTCCAGCAGAAGCATTCAGAACCACAGTTCAACTGGAGGACAGCATTTCTCACATAACAATGACAGCTTTTGAACACCGTCTCCCCCAACTGACACTGTCGCTTAGCTGAAATTAGCTAAAACTCCCAAGAAGGATAATGAAAAATAATAAAAGATTTTAAAAGTCAATATTTCTCTATAATTTCTTTTGAAGCCATCTTCATCTGCAAAATGAAAGAATTGTATTATAGATGATTTTTAAAGATATGTTTGGACTCCTTTCCTATTTTAACACTACCTTCTCCACCAGAGACTCCTCAGAAGAAAAAATTTCATAACAAAATTATTACTAAATTACTGAAACAAATTATTTTGTTCTGATTAAATTCCATTTTTTCCAATATTCAACAATGCTTTTTGCTTTTACCTTCTTTTATTGGAGCCTAACTTACATAAAAGGGAATGTACAGATTCAGTTCAATAAATTGTAACAAATGCATTTACCAAGTAAAAACCATGTTCCTTTCAATATATAAAACAGTTTTCTCATGCCACCAGAGGCAAACACTGGTATCATTTCTTTCACTGTAGATTAATATTACCTATTTTAGAACTTCATATAAACAGAATCATAGAGTAAATACTCTTTTTTTATAGCTTCTTTCACTCAGTATAATGTTTTTGGAATTATCCATATTGTTGTAGTTCATTCCTATTAATTAATGAGTATTATACATTTGTATGAATATGCCACAATTTGCTTATCCTTTCTCCTATTTGATGGACATTTGAATTGGTTCTTGTTTTGGGATATTATAAAGCTGCTATGAACATTTGTGTGCATGTGTTTGTATGGATGAATTTTTCATTTATCCTAGGAAGTACCTAGGAGGGGAATGACTGGGTTGTATGTCAGGTGCTTGTTCATTTTTTGAAGAAACTGTCAAACTACTTTCTGATGTGGTTGTAAAATTTTACATTACTACGTATAGAGTATGATAGTTTCAATTATACCACATTCTTGCCAAGACTTGATTTTGCCCATTTAAAAATATTACCCATTTTGGGGCCGGCCCGGTGGCGCAAGCGGTTAAGTGCGCGCGCTCCGCTGCGGCGGCCCGGGGTTCGCTGGTTCGGATCCCGGGCGCGCACCGACGCACTGCTTGGTAAGCCATGCTGTGGCGGCGTCCCATATAAAGTGGAGGAAGATGGGCACAGGTGTTAGCCCAGGGCTGTCTTCCTCAGCAAAAAAAGAGGAGGATTGGCGGATGTTAGCTCAGGGCTGATCTCCTCACAAAAAAAAAAAAAAAAAAAAAAAAAAAAAAATATTACTCATTTTAATGGGTGTATAGTGGTATCTATACCACTGATTTGGGGAGAATTAGAACTGTCATCTTAACAATTGGGAGTATTCTAATTAATGACATGATATATCCTTCCATTTATTTAGGTTTTCTTCAATTTCTCTCAGCAAAGTTTTGTACTTTTTAGTGCAGAGTTTTTGATATTATAAATAGAATTTTAAAATAAAATTTATTTTCTATTTTTCACGGGAATACAATTGCATTTTGTACATTGATTTCAAATGCTATGAAATGCTATTCTTACATAATCATGTCATCTGAAGATAGATGTGGTTTTATTTCTTTGTTTCCAACTTTTACACACTTAAAATTTCTTGTACTTGCCATAATGCACTGGCTAGGACTTCCGTGACAACACTGAAGAGAAATATTTAGACAGACATCCTTGCTTTTCTCTGAATCTTAGGGGGAAAGTATTCATTCTTGCACCACTTAATAGGATGTTTACTCTAGATTTTTCCATAGGTCTAAATTTGTGTTAGGATTTTAAGGTTGAGGAAATTCCATTCTATTCTCCTCTAAGTATTGTCAGTTTCTATCATGAGTGAGTGATGAATCTTGTCAAATGTTTCTTTCCTAATCTATCAAGATGATATGATTTTCCTTGTATTTCTTTTTCCATTCTTTTAACTGGAATCTAGCTGAATCCTTATATTTAAAGTATGTGCCTGTAAACAGCATAAAGTTAGATATTGCTTTTGTAACACAGGCTGAAAATTTTTGCCTTTTAATTGGAGTTTTTATTCCATTTATATTTAAAATAATATTGATATGGTTGGGTCTAATTCAACCATACTGCTATTAGTTTTTTTTTGTGTGTCTAAATCATTTCTTCATCTCTTTTCTTTTTTCCTGCCTTTTTTTGGCTTTTTTTTTTTTGTATTTCATTTTTGTCTTCTTGGCTTTTAAATGTACATTTAAAATTTGGGGGGTATGGCTTCTCTAGAGATTACAATATTCTTTTTTAGCATATCAAAGCTAACCATGAATTAATATTATACTGCCTTATGTATAATATAAGAACCTTAGAAGAGTATAGTACCATTTTTCCATTTCTCATTCTTATTGTAGTTGTTATATATTTTATTTTTATATATTATAAACTCAGAAGTACATTGTGATTATTTTTGCTTTAAATAGTCAATTATTTTTTAAAGAAATTAATAAATGTATAAATAAAAGTATTTTTATTACCTACCTATTTTCCCTTTGTAGTGCTTTTCATTTATTCTGGTAGATTTGTTTCCATCTAGTTATCATTTTCTTTCAGCTTGAAGTATTTCCTTTAAGATTTCTCATAGTACAAATGAGCTGATAATAAACTAACTCAGCTGTGTTTAGTTGAAAATGTTTTCATTTTGCCTTCCTTTTTGAAATATAATTTTACTGATTATAAAATTCTAAGTTGATAGATTATCTTTTCCCCTTTTCAGAAGTAAGGTGATAGTCTACTGTCTTTTGGCTTTCATTGTTTCTAACAAGTAATCTGTTGTTCCACTGTACGCCAATTTGTTCATTTTCTCTGATGCTTTTAAAAATTTTTATCTTTAGTTTGCAGAAATTTGACTATAATCTCCTTAGGTGCTCTGTGTGTGTGTGTGTGTGTGCGCGCGCGCGCGCGCGCGCGCACACTCATATGTGCTTGCTTGGGAGTTGCTAAGCTTTTTATATCTATGGGTTGATTTTTTTAAAATAAAATTTGTAACATTTTGGCTATTATCTCTTTAATTTTTTTTTGCCTCAAGCTCTCTCTCCTCTCCTGTGTGTCCAATACACATGTATTATATTGCTTGATATTGTCCCATAGGCCACAAAGCTCTATCATTATTTTTAGGATTTTTTTTCTTTCTGTACTTCAACATGGATAATTTCTATTGCCCTTCCTTCAAGTTCACTATTCTTTTATTCTTCATTATGCAATCTATTAAGCCTTTCCAGTGATTTTTTTAAAATTTAGATATTGTGTTTTTCAGTTCTTAAATTGCCATGTTTTTACTGAGGCTTCATTTGTTCACTCATATATATCTTCTTCTTTAAATTCATAAATGTCTTTATAATAGTTGTATTAAAATTATTATCTGCTAATTTAAAAATATTTGGGTCTGTTTCTGTTAACTGCTTCCCCACATCCCAGGTTATGGTTATATATGCCTGACTCTTCCTATATCTAGCAATCATCGATTGTATTCTAAACATTTAAAATGCTACATTATTGAGAGTCTGCATTTTGCTATCTTTTGGATGACAAATGTTTCAATTTTCTTTGTAGGCAGTTTAATCACTACCAGATCAGCTTTATCCTTTTGAGACTTGTTTTTACGATTTGTCAGGTTAAATCTAGCATAGTCCTTAATCTTGGGCTAGAGCACACTTAATCCTAATATGCATCTTTCTGGTTTCTTTATTAAACGCCTGGGGTGTTCTGTGATCATTTGCCATTCTTACTGGTCAGAATTTCTATGTCTCCCCGCATTGTGCAACCTCTATAATTTACATTTATTTCATCTCTCCCTGTAATGAGGCCCTACAAAATCTCCACCTGCTCATGAGTAGCTTAGTCCTCAGCTAAATATTTAAGGGGACCCCAACACATATTTTGTAACTTCCATCCTGTACGTCTTCCTTCTCTCCATTATTACGCTCTAGAAATTCCAGCTGCCTCAGCATCATTAAACTCTGATCTCTGCCTTTTTTTCTTTTTAATTTCAGCAAGACCTGCATGCTCTGCTTTAATTATATCTCCCAGAGCTATGATGTAGAAAATGCCTCTGGGCTGAAAGCCACTTTATTCATGGGCTCACTGCAAGCCCTGTATGTTCAATTTATGGTTGTTTCATACATATTTTTCTTGTGTCATATTTCTTTAAGTCAGGAAGATTAGTCTAGTAATAGGTATCCTTCATGGCTGGAAATGGAAGTATTAATTTCTTTCAAAACAAATGTCTTTATATCTTTTGTTTTAGGATCTTCTTCGTATCTAGAAACATTCTTTTAGTTGGTAACAAGAAGAAATTTTTTAAAAATATGTACAAATATTATAGGTACATTTTCACCCAACTTCTTTGAGTCTAAACTTCTTGACTCTGATTACATTGATCAATTTGAAAAAAGAATAATTAAGTCACCAACTAAATGATAAAATGTGGCATATTGGAAGTGAAATTAATCTGATTTCAACACAATTTTTATCACATTGAAGGCTGTTCTCCATCTGTTTTCACAGTCCAGAATGAAACTGTACTGTACTGAACATTAATAACTGTATTAGAGTGGGTGAAACAGAGGAAAATGTTGCTTATCTTATGTATTAATTATTCACTTAAATAGAAACTGAAGTATAAAACAAGTTAGAATTCACTGGTATTAATTTGAAAACACAATATATTTAAAGGCAGTTACTGTGATTATTATTGTTGGTTGGTTTTAACCTTTTTTTGTTTGAATATATTTCAAATTTCAAAGCATGGTATCTTTTAAAAATATCTCATTACAAATATATTTGCCTCTGATATGTGACACAGTTGTTAAATGTAAGATTTTATAGTTTTGAGTAAGTAGTAGAAAAAGATGCTTCATCTAATTAAGATGACAGTAGGCTCGTATAACAATGGATCATCAAAATATGTGTCGCGAGGACTATGAGAATTTTCCATCACCTTCCATCTTTAAGGTAACTTTTTAGATCAGACACCATACAAAGGAATTTTATTAATTATAACAAATTTATTTTACACATATTATTTATCAGGCACAGGGTATAGCACTGAAAAAATAGTGATAAACAAGAAGATAGATAGGTTTCTTGTTCTCCTAGTTCTTACAAATTAATGAGGAAGACAAGAGAAAAACATGTTAATGAACAAGGTGATAATAGATTGTGTTAACTGCGATAACATAAAAGGTAAAGAGAGAAAAACCTCATTAGGTAGGGTGATCAAAGAAGGCTTTGTTGAGAAGACCACATTTAACTAAAGACCTACAGGATGAGATGTTTCAGTCATGTGAAGAACTGAGGATGGGGTATTTCAGGTAGGGGGGACACCAAATAAAAAGCTCTTGATATGGGAGAAGGACTAGCACATTTGAAGTGCATGAAGGAGACTAATGTTTCTGGCTTGAAGTGAATGAGGAAAAGAGTAATAGGAGTTGAAATTAGACAGCAGGGTAGTAACAAGATTATCCAAAACAGAACTCCTGATCACACTCAACACCTCAGTTTAGGATGGCCCAAACTTACTCCTTCTCTAGAAAATGACTAACACCTGCCCAGCTGATCAATTCAAAACCTTGGATTCTCCATTGACTTAACTGATTCCTTGGTTTCTCAACTGGCTTACACCCTAATTACTACTAATCATCAAGTCACGTCTTCTCAATTTCCAAAATATGTCTCCCAATCTAACCATTTCTACCTATGTCCACTGCCATCACTCTAGCTCTAGCCACCATGACCTCCTGCTTAAAATATTACATTAACTTCTTTGCTGTACTGCTTGCCCCCACTCTTACTTCTTCTCCAATCCATTCTTCATCATGTGGTCAAAGGGATCACTCGAAAAGATTATTCAGATCACATGACTCCCCTCTCAAAACCTTTAAATGATTTCTCATTCTTGGTACAAAATGCCTTATCATGTTACACATCTTACCACAGTATGTATAGAAAGAGTTACTTTCTTAGTTTTACGCTTTTGGCATGTTATTAATGAGCACAATCAGCTGCGGCTTAGCTTTGCCAAGTAGTAAGTACAAATGCCATTAATTCCCTTATAGTTCCTTCCTGGGATTTTGGTTTTATTCAGATAATTACTGTTTGACAAAGTTTAAGTACTCCATAGTCACCAATTTAGTGCTATTAAAACAAGATTTATTTCTATACTTTTTCATTCTGCCATGATAATTAAATTTTGCTTTTTCCTGTTTACTAGAACAACTTTCTACCTACTTGAAGGATGATTGAGCAATAATTTATCCATGTTAAATGGTGATACATATCTCATCACTTTCTTCTTTTTTTTGAACTGAATGATTTTCAATCTTTTCATTTTTTCTTTGACTAAAGTTAAAGTTGCTAAATGCTGCAGGAAAAAAAACTTTAAAAAACATACAAAATTACTAATCTAGCTCCTAAACATTAATTATAATCCAACAGGTGTGACTTTAGGAAAAGAAAGGAGTTATGTGGGAAGGAAAGTTCACTCTGAAAAGTTATAAATACTGCCAGTATGACTGATGGTATCATGAACAGCAGGCAACATTGACTTGCAAGACCTGAGTCACTTACAGTAAGGGAGACTGTTTCTGTGAAAGTCTGGCAATGTGTTTTAAACACTCTTTTGGTGGTTCTTCAAGATTACTTCCATTCTCTTCAGAATCAAGTTTCATATACTCCCACTCAGTAGCTGGAAAATCAATCTGAAATAAAGAAATGATTTGCCATGTATTGAATGCCTCAAAAATGCATTATTAATTTAATAATCTCCATCTTAGATTTGTAGAAACCAAAACAAAGGAAAATTCCTATATTCTCTGTGCTATTACTTAAAAATAATTTTTAAAAGAATCATTAGGGTTTGGACTTAGTATTTAAATATACATGGTATTTGGCAATCCTCAATTATTTAGATAAATGGTATAAATAAGTAACCTGTAATGTTGTCTGAGGAAAAATGATAAATAACAATACATAAACTTTTCATAAAGTTAAATAAGTGACATTTTTATTTAATGCTGAAATTATAGCCTTTCTACATTCTGTATTAAAATATGTTTCTATTATCAAATGATAAAAATTATAGATGGTAATTATATTTTTTTCATGTAATCACTTGGAAAAATAAAAAGAGTTACTTTATGTCAGTGTCTACCTTATGAAAGTCTGTGAACCACTTTGTAGACATGAGAGAGGAATCTCTGGTAAAGACCTGTTTTGCAAGTACATAACCACATGGAATATTTTTGCTTTGGCTCTGTCGTTCAGATTATAGACAGGGCTAGAATCAAACCTCCTTTATTCTCGGCTCAATGTGCTTTCTACTAAACCACGTTTCAGCTGATTCTAGTAAATAAAATAACAGTTACAGCTTCAAACTATGTAAATGAGCTAAATATTTTAGCACCTCATACATTTGCTTAAGGTTATCAAATTTTTTTTCATTTTCATATTAGAAAATCTAAAGAATTTATTTTTCTCTGCTGAACTATATCAGGTTGGATCTCAGAGGAAAATAAGGAACATTATAAAGTAGACTTTGTGAGTTACAGTTTGAAATACAGTTTAATCTATTTGGGTTCTTATTTATTTGAAAAAGTTTTAGTAATTTCATTCTGTAACCTCTAAAATTTATTGTAATATTTCTTTTTGGTATAATTTTTTCTATAATGTATCACTTATTACTCCAACATGATAAAAGAACTAAGTAATAGAAAAGCTAAATCAAAGCAATATTATAGTAAATTTTGCCTGTTAAAAGAAAGATTAATTTTGGTGCCTTAGAAGGAACTGCCTCCAGTATTAACAGGTTACATGTTACTCTTTATGTGTCCAAATACTTTTAAAAATACATGAAAGAAAAATACTAAAAATAGTATTTAATGAGCTAGTTCAACTTTATGCTGGTCCTAACTAAAGCGCAGGGTGAATAAGGAAACTAAAGATAGTGGATGAGAATACAGAAGTATCCCTGTACACAAATCCATAATAAATTCTTTGGTATATTTCACTTATTAAATTTTTTTTTCTGATACACAAATGATGCTCTATACAAATTGCCTATTTTCATATATTATGAAGCTAAACAGTTACAGATTCTTGAGCCACTGATAGAAAATACTGGACTTTCTCCCAATTGCCTCTTGTTCTAATTTTTCACAAAAGAGAAGTTCCCCCAAAGTATGTGTTAATGTATTTGCTCTAGAATTCTTTTGAGTACCATGCATTATGGAGGATATAAGAAGTATTCATCACCTTCAGAGAACTTAAAGTTTAATTAAGGAGAAAAGGCACATATTAACAATTAAAATAGAGTGCAATATATACATAGCACCCCAAAGCTGTGCTTCATGTCAGTAATGGTAAACATGTGACTTTGCTCTTCTCCTGCTATTGTTGTGACTGACTAAGCCTGGCCCTGGTCTTAAATTTCTTTTTAACAGAGTGCTCTAGAAGATCTCTTCAAATGTCGCACTCCATGTGCCATGACACCTATTTATCATACTCCTGCCTCAAGCATTCAGGATAGACTCCTGATTTCAAGAACAAAAAAATTTATGAGGCTGTTTCTTCTGGGTTACAGGAAAATATTCAGACCTGGTCACCTAACCTTCTAATTCACACCTCCTTGTATATTTGGATATTGGCTTCCTGTGTACCATTTGTTCATCTGGCTTCATTTCCTCTCCTCATCCTTCTCCATTTACACTTGGCCACCATGGTTCCTACTATGACTTTCTGACTGGGAATTCCTTGAGGGAGCTGCTGTGAATGTCCCTAGCGCCCATGACCCACAACCATGCCATAAGGTGCCCAAAGGCCCAGCTCAGGCCCCTGTGATTCTGTTAGCTTGTTCAAAGGACTTCCACTGAATTGTAGATGTAGTTTGGATGTTATAAGGCATGTGAATATTTGACCATAAGTTTTACGGCAGTTCAGGGGAAGGAAGGATGCCTACCAACTGGATGGCAACTGTGGTGAATCTCAAGTAAGGAGTTATAAAAGATGGACCCGTATGGTGGCTCACAAGTGAGGCAAAAAGACCCTCTGCTATGTTAGGACACAAAATGTACTGTGTTCTAAGTACCCGGTATCAATAATAAGACTATTGCCTCTACCTAATATCGCTGATAATGGAGGATAAGCACATAATAAAATGTTAAGTAAAGTAAAATACCTTGGGTGAGTGAATAGGTAAGAACTGTGGTTTAAGGAGAAGGCCTACTTACATAAAAGGAAGCAATGAACATTCTGGTATCTGGATTCCGATAAGTGGATCAAAGTGCTAAGTTTAGAAATACACTTAAGTTGGGATTTGTAGTGATCAGAGGTATGGACACATATCATTAATTTACCAAATATTATACTCCAGGTACTATGCTGGATGCTGGGGATAAAACACTGTCAACGCCCTTACAAATCAAGAAATCAATGGGAGAGAAGTCAATGAGAAGGAAATATAATGTGGTAAATGTGCTGATAAAAATCTTATTGATTATTATGTGAACACAGAGGAAGGGCACTTAACCCTGCTTGGGGTAGAAAGAGAGAAGGGAGTAAGGGAGAGATTCCTAGAGGAGGGTCCATGGACCCTAAAAGATGAATATTAATTACAGAAACGAAGTGAGAGGAGGGGTGGGCTCTGGATGAGGAAGGGAAGAGGGAAACCACACTGTAGTCAGGGAACAGTATTCGTAAATGCACATAAGGTAAAAGCAGGACAATGTAAGTCAGAAACTACACTTTAAAAGTTGCTGGAGCTTGAAGTGTCAGACAAGGAGTGGCAAGAGAAAAAATGGGAAGGGGGCCATGCTATAGAGCTTGGCCTTAATTCTCTAGGTAGACATGAGTTATTGAAGAGTATAAGTACGAGAGTGGCAGGTTCAGATTTAAGTCTTAGAAGGATCACACTTGTGGATTTTGGATTAGAGAATGACAAAATTAAGGCAAGAAAAGCAGCTAAACTGTCATAACCTGGGAGGCAATTGTTGAACTAGGGCAGATGAGGGAGGGAATTGAGAGTATAGACTTGCGGAACACGTGGGAGATAAACTGGCAGGATATAGTGTGGACTGAATACGAGTAGGGAGAAAGAGGGAGAGGCAAGTGAAACAGGTGGGTGTATGTGGGTGCATGAACAGACATAAATAATTCAGGGGAGGTAAAAGCACTTTTAGAGGAAGGTGAGCTCAGTTTGGGATATGCTGTCTTTGAAACTGTCTAAAGAATACCCAGGAGCCAGTTTCAGCAGGTATGTGGCTATATTTGTCTAAAGCTCGTGGTGTGAAGGAATCTGAACTAGAGATACAGACTCAGAAGTGAACCTGCATAGATACTGTGAATAAAGCCTTAGAAATGAATGAGACCCAGCATCCCACTGCTAGGTATATATCCAAGATAAATGAAAACATATGTCCACACATAACCTTGTACATGAATATTCATAGCAGCGCTATTCTTAATAGCCAAAAGATGGAAACAATCTAAATGCACATCAACTAATGAATGGATAAAGCATGATATATCCATAAAACGTAATATTATTCAACAACAAAAAAGAAATGAATACTGGGGCCGGCCCAGTGGCGCAAGTGGTTAAGCGTGTGCGCTCCGCTGCGGGGCCCCGGGGTTTGCCAGTTCGGATCCAGGGTGCGCACCGACACACCGCTTGGCAAGCCATGCTGTGGCGGCGTCCCATATAAAGTGGAGGAAGATGGGCACGGATGTTAGCCCAGGGCCAGTCTTCCTCAGCAAAAAAAAAAGAGGATTGGCAGATGTTAGCACAGGGCTGATCTTCCTCACACACACACAAAAAAGAAATGAATACTGATATACGCTACAATGTGGATGAACTTTGAAACATTATGCTAAGTGAAAAAAGCCAGTCACAAAGACTACATATTGTATGATTCCATTTACATGAAATGTGAGTAACAGGTGAATCTACAGAGACAGGAAGTAGATTAACAATTGCATAGAGTTGGGGAAAATGGGGGAATAAGCGGTGATAGCTAAAGGTTATGGGATTTCTTTTCCAAATGATGAAAAATGTTCTAAAACTGACAGGGGTGATAGTTGCACATATCTGTGAAAATACTAAAAAACCACTGAACTGGACACTTTAAATGGGAAAATTGTGTCTTATGTGAATTATATCTCAATAAAGCTTTTTAAGAAATTCTCCCAGGGAGAATATATGTACTGAGAATACCAATGGGCAGCAGATGGAACCCTTGAGAACTGTCAACAGTGAAGACTAGCAGAGGAAGGGGAGCCTGAGAAGGAGACAGAGAAAGGATAACACGAGAGAAGTGTGAGGAGAAACAAAAGTGGGCAGTAAAACCAAAGCCAAAGGAGAAGAGTGTTCTGAGATAGGAAAAAGACAGTGCCAAAAACCACAGAAAGAGGGCTAGTATGAAGAGGACTCAAAATCACACTGGATCTGGCAACTAGGAATTAACGGGTTACCTGACAACAGTTAAGTGTAGTGAGGACAAACAAGCCAGAATATAATGAATTTAGACATGAATGGAGAGAAATATAAAATAGAACAAGAGAGGGGCCAGCCCAGTGGCATAGCAGTTAGGTTCACGTGCTCTGCTTTGGCGGCCTGGGGTTCGCAGGTTCGGATCTCAGGTGCGGACCAACGAGCTGCTTGTCAAGCCATGCTGTGGCGGTGTCCCATATAAAGTAGAGGAAGACGGGCACGGATGTTAGCCCAGGGCAGATCTTCCTCAGCAAAAAGAGGAGGATTGGCAGTGGATGTTACCTCAGGGCTAATCTTCCCCACAAAATAAATAAATAAATAAATAGAACAGCAGCAACATTAACTAAAACAACTCTGCTCTTCCTAAGGAGCTGTTCCCTCCATCTGAGAAAAATCACATGATAGTCTCCCTTATTTCTCCCACCCCCACTGCTGCCACTAAAGACCCCTATAATCATGAATTTATATCCACAAAAGCTCTGGCAATAGTCAGACCTGAAAGCTTTTTGTTAAGCTGAGGTGGTTTGGATCTGGTAAGAAATAGTCTGATAAAAAAAATGCATTTATCCTCTTCAAAAAAGGTAGTTGCCCTGTTACAATGGTAAGTCATCACATGTTGAGCGTCTGTGATGTCATGCCAAGATTCAACTTAAACAACCACTCTGTTTTATCATCATGTCCATGGATTAGAAGTGGATCTTTGGCTACTGTCTCGTGGGGACTTCCTCCCTCCTGCAGAGTGCAAGCCACATTTTTATTAGTATTATTTTTCTCTTCCATTTTCAACATCTGACTGTGCATCTTGCTAAACTTTGTCCCTCACACCCCTTATCCTAAACCTGGGAATTTAAGAGCCTGGAGACTCCACTAGCTTCCTCTAGAGCAGCGATCCTCACCTGAGGCCAATTCTATCCCTAGAGGATACTTGACAATATCTGGAGGCATTTGTGACTGTCAGAACTGGGGAGGTGCTACTGGCATGCTAGTGGATAGAAGCCCAAGACACTGCTAAATATCATACAATGCATAGGCCAGCCCCTAGAACAAAGAATTATCCAGTCCAAAATGTCAATAGAGCTGAGGTTGAATAATCAGGTTCTAGAGAATGCTGCTCAGAGAGCAGTTCCCAGTTTTTCCCATAGAGATATATATAAAGTTCATATTCATTGTATTTCCATGTCTGGGAGTAGCAACGCTTCAGGCATCTGACCAATATGATCACTTATAATCATGAACACATGAGGAGCTCTCAGAAGTAAGGACCAAAGTCTGGAATCATTAACCACCTTTTATTCATGATCACAAATCAAAGAAAGTAGAGAGGCTTTAAGAAAAAAGAAAGTATGATAGATGGATTTAGTTTGCAGTTTCTCCCCCACTACTCAGCTAATTGCTAGTCATTTAGGAAATGTATGATAATAGAATTTTAAGGAAACATGACATACTGCAGAGGCAGGTATGAGTAAGGTACCAAGTTAATAATATATACCAATGACTGTTTTTAGACAATGGAAAGAAAAATGAATGCACATAATGAGTATACTAATGTCAACACTCCATCGCTCTCCTTCATGATCATGCTTGTTGGACAATGGCTTGAAATTGTCTATTATATAACCCAGGCTATTATATAACCTGGGAGAAAAGTGCTTTGAAAGTACTGGATGCAAAATAAAAGCAGTAGAGGTTTTACAAAACCCAGCAGGCTGGAGGAAAAGAAGACTATTAAAATGTGTGGTCCTGGAAGAAAATTGTTTCTGTAATTGACAACAAGCTACTTATCAACCAATATTTGCTGTGTGTACTTTAATCTCATAGCCTGGCACTTACCTGCAGGGTCACTGGGGATGGCTGACTTATATCCCACACTCCTGGAGCTATCATTTCAATGGGAGGCTCCCTCTGTAATGTCATGCTGAAGAGCATAGACCCGAGAATGGATTTGCTGCAAAAGACAACACAGACAGACAGACAGCAGTCACTTCATGAGGGAAGCTATTATAATCTATAAATGTTTTCTTTCGGAATATAAACATAACCAGCTATTTTAATGACTTCATTCAATAGATAGAAAAGAAATACAATATTCCACAAGCCTAGATACTGGTTAATAGTTCATTTCTAATATATCACATGTATGAATATGTTCCTAGATGCCTACATTTATTTTCCACACAAGAAAATTGCTTCCACAATGGTCTCTAACAAATAGCATTTATTCTTAATTTCCAACAATGTTGATTACAAGATGGGACTAAGAATCTCAGATCTATATTCTCAGAGTTACAACTGCCTTAAGTCAATAAAGTTGTTAACTCTTCAGAACGCTGGTTGCTCCACAGTGTGACTAAATTCTCTGGGCATCTTTAAAGATATGAACTCTAACTTTATAGAAGGAAAAGACTTAAATTAGCATATGATCTGAAGAATCAAAATAGTTATGAGTCTTCACAGAGGAAATGCTTCTTTATGCATAAATAGAAAGATTATTCACATTCTGAATGTTTAAAATTATGTTGTAAATTACCATAGTAAATGAGAGTGCATACAGGAGAGACTTTAAACAGGAAGAATTCATGGATGGTTTTAACAGCTTCAGTAACATCCAAATCCACAAGTCCTTACAGGAATTTAAAAAGAAGCTATACCTGGCTGAATATAGGAATTAGATTATTGGTAAAATATTCCAACGATCACTGAGAACAGTCTTTGATTTTAATATACCAAATTCAAAATGTAGAACTGAAAGTACACAAAATTAAACTTAAGTTTATAAAGAACTTTAAGGCATCAAGTGAGTCTTTTTGAAAACAACATAGAATTCCACCTTGCCATTTAATAGGCACTATGTAAAAGATGAAGAAAAAATCCAACAAATAAAGCTCTCTTTAAACCTTTAGCTTTCTGAGGCCTGTCTTCTTTATTTTCCATATCTAAAGATATTATTATAAAGTATCTGCACAAAGGAGTATAATTTGTAAACATTATTGAGCAGATATTTTTAGACAACTCAAGAATATTCTCCTGGCAGGATGATTTTTTTTGTGTGTGAGGAAGATCAGCCCTGAGCTAACATCCATGCCAATCCTCCTCTTTTTGCTGAGGAAGACTGGCCCTGGGCTAACATCCATGCCAATCTTCCTCCACCTTATATGGTACACTGCCACAGCATGGCTTGACAAGTGGTGCATTGGTGCACGCCTGGGATCCGAACCCCGGGCCACCCAGCAGAGTGCACGCACTTAACCGCTATGCCACCAGGCCGGCCCCTAGCAGGATGATTTTTGAATCTTCTTTATCCCTTTGTTCCATCCTCTCCTCATCTGGAGAAACTTGTATTTTGGTATAACAATACAGTACTGCGGGGCCAGTATTAGCAAGCTAAAAGTTAGTTTAATGTGGTAAAGTTTAGAAAATTATTAATGTGATTTTCTCTTTTGACTTTCAGAGTATATAACCTTTCCCCAAATGGTCTGAAGTATCCATCTGCCTGAGAAAAGTTTTGGATTAGTTTCAGGCAGCCTGCAAGAGGAAGAAGGAGCAGGAGCACATCTAACATCAAACTTGGAGAGCTCAGACGTTAATGTTCTCCATAGCATTTACACAAAATATTTCTGTCCGTGGTAAAGGATTAACAGCAGTGAGGAAGGAGGATGTGGCACATTGGATAGAGAATGTGGCAAAGGAAAAGGACACCACTTTCTGGCAATTCAGGATGGTGGGAAGCAAAAAACGGAGAAAGAGAATGAGCATGGCAGACATAGGTGTCCCAATTTCTCCCTCTTCTGCCTTTGGAAGGCAAATGGGGAGGAGCGTTAGACAAATGAGCACAGCTAAATGCTGAAGGCAGAGGGGGCTCCACTAGCACTACCTGTTTCAGATCCTAGAAGGAAATCACCTCTTGAGCCACTCCTGTACCAACCTGTGGCAGGAAAAGACTTGGGGCCACGCGATAAACAGACAACGAACTCCTGAGTTCAGCTTTATTGGGCCTTCTTTGGTTTCCGTATAGAAGAAATGGGATCTAGAAACAGCTAAAGATATCTGGGTGACAGAGATTTCCCTAAAACGGGATCACGTGGTGGGCATAAGGGGCCTCTACGATAAGGGCATCTGATTGAACCATCCAACCCGAGATCTACTGGGAGGCCAGCTAAACCTCTGATGGGTCTATGGTGCCTGCGAGAGCCCAAGTCATCCAGGAAGTGCTAGTAGGCCCTGCCCAAGCTGGAAGAGCCCCAGTCACCAGCTATGCTAGCTGTAACAAGCAGCCACCAGCTTAAAAAGTGCCTCTGATTTGGGTATCAGAAGTCACCAGGCCTGTTTCTTTTCTGATCCTGTGTATCCAGATACCCCCACAGGAAGAGAATCAGGGTGTCAGGAAGCTGTCTCAGTCACTGCGCATTTTATCCAAAAGAGACTGCATACTTCTAAAAGGTCTATTTAAATTATTGAATTGACTAATTTTTTGTCATCAACGGAAAGTTTTTTTCTCCTCATTAGCTCCAGGCTGGAAGCTCATGAGGAAAAGTGTGATATATTAATTGAATTTTCCTTCACATCTAAGTTACGTGATGAGTTATATTTATTGCCTTCCTACATTTATATATCTTGGCCATGCTTCACTCTGAAAATCCAAGTGATCTAAGCTGATTCCTACAGAGGATGAGGGGAACTCATGATTAACCATCAGTATCTGTCATTTCTCTCCTTGGATGAAGTCTGGATCAACAGTCACCATGGCCTTAACCCTGAGGCATAGGGGGCAGAATGAAGTCAGAGCACTTGATTCAAGTACGTGTATGAGGGGATGAATCAAGCAATAGGGCAGAGGGAGAATGAACTTCTAGCTGTCCAACTGAGGTTGATATAACATATACTTTAAGGCAATTCAAGGGGGCAAGGATGTTTGGCAACATTCTTTGGGCTCTCTGTGTGTTTGACACTAGCTAATTTACTTTCTGATAATGGACTGTACCTAAACTTCTTTTTAGATATTGCTAGCATGATGGAGGGAATAAATTTCCATAGACTTCTGCAAATAAGAAAATATGAGACTAAGAAAGATTTTTAGTGGAAGTAAGATGTGAAAAGAACGCATCAAAGAGTGCTGGTGGTCTCAGAAAGAAGATGAAAATGGAAACTTTTAACACTCAGGCCAGTGGGGATCACCAGTAATTTTTATATTACTACTGCGGAAAGGTTTATTAAGGCAGTTAAAATTAAGTGAACAAACAAAAACATGATGAAGACAGGATATACAGGAAACAGTTTCATAGAGTGGAAAGAACATACTTTAAAGCAGGACATCTGTACCCTGTCTTCATCAACTACCCTAATTAGCTTAACTTCTTTGAGCTTGGGTGAAATTAGTGGTTTTCAAAAGAGTTTTGTATTTGTTTTCATATGGCTTGGTGCTTGGGGGTGGACTTTAGAAAGGTGGTAAGGAGATGGCAAATAGGTTGGACTCCAGGATTTCAAATCCCGCCCCTCTCCCTCCAACAACACATGCATAGACTGTTCAGTGCTCTTATAATCTGAGATTTAGGATAAGATGTCATTAGAAAACAGACCACATGGCTAAATATAACATTTCAAAATATTTGTTCTGGAATATCCTTAAGGATCTTTTCAATTCCAATATTGTATAAATTCCTATGCCTAGAAAAACCAAACCAAAATCTGTGGTACCAGGAGAACAGATGGGCTGGTTTACCCTCTCTGGACCCTTGTTTCCTCAGCAATAAAATAAGGGGTTTGAATAAGATAATTATTGTCATTTTTAGCTATAGGGATTCTATTCCAGGCTTGGCATTCTGGAACTAAGAATACAAAGACTCCAGAACTGGGCAGTCAGCACGTCCAGAGGATCTGATGTTATATAACTCTTTGGGACTCTGCCTCTCACAGGTCTAACAGGTTTCATGCCCCAGAGCAGAGGGTAGGCTGGGCTGAGGTGTAAGTCCCTTATATGGTGGTGAGGTTCTCATGGAGCAGGGTGTGGCATCTAAGGGCAGGAAAGGGGGCTGCTTGAGGTAGTAACATGTGTGGAGAGAAGTCAGACCTGCATTCCGGTTCTTGTTCTATTCATAAGTAGCCCGGTGACCTATAACAAATCCCTTAACCTTCATTCATCATAGAGATCTTCATTTGTAAATGCGGTATTTGGATTAGTTGAGCTCTGAGGGTCTCTCTTGGACAGGAAGGAAGGGTAATGAGGAATTCTCATCCACAACTTTTTTTATTATTTGATTTTGAGGATATATCTGAAATGATAAGATACAGGTGGGGTCAGGGTTGGCTACTGAGGAAACTGCCTAAGGAATCAAATTGTTTCAATATTAAGATTTATTTGGGGCCTGTTTTGAAATTCTGCAAAAGATTCTAATTTTCCCAGGCTTTAATGCACCTTAGGAGCTTTGAAAATACTGATGCCTGGGGCCCACGGCAGACCAATTAAATAAGAATCTTTGGGCGTACTTGGGCTTTGGATTTATTTTAAAATCTCCCCAGGAGATTCTATTGTTCAACCAGGGTTGAGAATCTCTGCACTGAAGGAGTTTACCACAATTTAGAAAAGCTAAGTAACTACTACACTTATTTGTTTTGAACTTAAATAGGGAAGGTAGCTCATAGAAATTGTTGTCGTGAGAATAACACTTTCTTACTGCAGTGTGGAGACACCGTGAATACAGATGCAGTGGAAGCCCTGTTTGCAAAAGAGAAGATTATGAAACGTCTGTGGGCAAAATTTTACCTTTGTACTTGAGACATATTTTTTATAGGCCTGAAAGTGAGTTTGCGTGCTTGAAAATGTCAACGTTTATTTTTATTTGTAGATATTCTTGATGCAGCCATAACTCATACAACTGAGTTTAATCGCCACTGGTTCTTCTGAAACCCACTCTGGAAACCACGAAGAGATGGGAAGTCTTTAATGCTGCATATTTTCAGATTGCATGTATGTTGGAAAAAATAAAGACATAAGTGCTCACTACAACTCCACAGGGCTAGATATGGGTAATTCAAACTGGAATAAATGACAAATTCAATACCAAATGTTTATGGGCAGGGGTCATTCTGTGAAAGAAAATGAAATTAAGTGGCCTATTTGCTGTGATCTGGAAACATTTGCATCAAATAAATTGGGTTAGAATCTCTATCTCAGAGCAATGAGCACAGTGGGAGTCATAGCATCTCCCCAATTGCCCCACATGATGGATTTCTGATGTCTTAAAAAGATCTGGATTTCTTTAAATTGGTTAGCCCATGAAACAGGCAGATTTTCTGATTTTCGTAAGAAACGGTCTTTTGGAAATATATTTACAAATGCTAACTGAAGTGCTCTTTAAAGTAAGTTTATTTTCTAATGTGATGTCTCATCATCCACAATTTTGACAACTTCCCTTAGGAAAACACCACCTAGCATAGTCCCAGATGGCATTACTTAAAGATGCCCACCGTCAATGATCACTTGTACATAAAATGTGTACCAATGGTAAGTGATATATGACAAAACAACACAGTATTTTTACTATCATAACCATACAGAAAAAAGCCTTGAAGATTAGTCTGAAAGACAAAAATATTCCAATCATCTTATATATTTGATGTTTACCAGTTGCCTGTTATGTAAGAAGTAGTGTGATGGAAGGGAATAAAATGGATTGATCTTTTTTTCAGTGAATAGCTACAAGTATTAGTCTAGAAACATGATAGATCTTACAAATACTGAAGTTGAAACCTTAAAGAATTTGACTCGTGAGAAGGAAGGGCACCTGCACAGCTGTTCCTACTGAGAAAGTAATGGAAATTCTTAGCCCACAAATCAAAGTTTTGAAATATCTGCTCACAGCAGTAAGTATTCCTTTTAGGGTTAAACTGTTTCTTATAGATTTTGGAAATTTTGTTTCATTCTAAATCTCCTATAGGAATTGATTTTTTTCCCCATCCAATTTAGTAAACAACCCTCTACCGATTGCCTAATTATAAGAGGTACTATGTTAGATGATAGATATTACATTTCTTGTCAAGAAACATATATGTGGAAATTGACTAGAGCATGAAAACAAATAATAGAGCAACACACACACACACACACACACACACACACACAAGGTCAGAATTAATCCAACAAAGACGATTTTAAAGATTTATCACGGTTGCTTTGATGATAAATTTATTTCTACTGATTATATGTGGGAACTAAAAACTGATGAAGTATTTTCTTAACATTTTTATATTGCCAATCTTTTTAAAACAACAGGGGCAGAAATATTTTTTATAATAATGTTAAAGTAACAATGTAGATTCTAATTTTTCAAAGGTCCAGTATTTTACAATTCGATTCTAAAGCAAGTCTTGCCATGTGAAAAATAACTAAGCTGATTTATTTGAAATATTTTTCCCTTAATAGCATAGAAAATCATGTAATCGACTTTATCAAATATTCCAGGTATTAATAGTTCCAAATCCTTACGGTTAAATCAACAGTTAATTTTGCAATGGCCATTAGTTCTAATAGGATATGTGAACTCCTAGTTGACTTACTTTTCTGAAAAATACCATCTTAAAGTTACCAGGTATTTCTTCTTGGCAATAAAATGTCAGGAAACTAGTTACCTTGTATAATTTTGCTTCAGCCAGAGTTCCATGACTCACATTGTTTCTGAATGACAATATTGATCTAAGTCATCCTGAATTACTAATTCCAGAGAAACTGACTGGTCACAGAGGGAAAAGCAATTGAGACTGGTCATGCCAATATCTTTTCATTGTAAATGACCCAGTTGACACGTTGAGCATGAGGCCTGTTTCTCAAGCCATTTCTACATTTTGCTTTTCAGTCTTACTTTCAATAGTCATGATTTATATTGAGCTACCTCAATTGTAGAATAAAATGTCTTCTTGATTTTCTCACTATGCCATATACTGCAAAATATTTAGCTACAAAGAGGTTTTTACTGAGGTGGGAGCATTATTAATCACAAATGATATACTTACTCTTTTGGAAACAATGGAAGACAAGTCCAGGCTAATAAATTTGCAGTGTTGGTTGCACAGATAATCCCAAACAGTTTTATAGTGAGCATGGATTCCCTTGGAAGTGACTTTATTTCAAGAGGAAAATTGATCCTTAAAATAAAAGAAAGAAGTAGATTATCCACCCAATTACAATGATATTTTCATAAATATTTCCTTATAATACAATGGTAGGTGATAAAATTATTTGACTATTTGAATTGAGGCATCCTCTTGAACTTTTGTGTTTTATCTTGTAAAAAGAGAAATATAGCAGAAGTACATAGAGTAATAAGACTCAATCAATGGGGATTGCTAGCTATAATTATAATTTTGATATGTAAGCTTATTTTTAAAAATTACAATAACTTGAGCATATATTCTTTTGTAAGCACAGAGGAAAAAATGATTAACGTTGTCTTAGGGAATGGGGGAAGGCCGGAAATAACTCAAAATGGGTCTTAAAGAGTAAGTTAGCTACAATCAGATGAAGATTTGGAAAAGAATATTCCAAGAAGAGAAAAGTGCAAATATGCAAGGAAAAGGGCATATATGCATGAAAAGATTACGTGTAGCTGAGAAATAGTCAATGGCTCATTGTGGCTAGAACAAGGGATATGGTCAAGTTGGTTGCGGAAGTTATGGAGGATGCAATTAGAAAGATAGGTAGTTGCCAGAATGCTTAAAAACTCTGTATGCCAGGCAAAGGTATCTGAGCTTTTTCCTAATAGCAAAGGAAATATTTGAATGAGAGAGCTAAAAGTATAGAGAGATGTTTACAATTTTAAATGTGGACCACTCTGGGTAATGATGAGAACCCAGGAATCTGGGAGAACACTGTTGAAATGTAATAGATATACAATTCCTGGATATGTCAAAGTGAAGGAACTCTGAACTCAGACCCTGAATGGATTGTAGATATGGGCAAAAAAAGTGGCTAAGGATAAACACAGGATTGTTAATGGTGAGAAAAACTTGAATTTGGGTATTGAAGCCATCAATATACATAAGAGAACATCAAGAAGATTATAAAGGATACTGTAAGACTGGGAGGGGTACACCTCAGTGGTATAAGTTTCTATGAAGAAAGGGCTTTTGACAGAAAGTTGAGAGTGTGATCTGAGGTCTCTAATATTGCGCAGGGAGAAGGGTTCCTTTCTTTCCCTTCTGGAGTCTTCTTGGTTATATAGAAATGATCAGGTTTCACTACAAGAGACTTAAGAGAAGTATGGTGTTTAGGAGAGATCTATTTATGAGACAAGGAGATGAAAGACATATTTTTTAAGAGGCTAAGATGGGAGAATATTTACTAGAAGATGAGAATGCTAGGGAGAAATGGGAAAACTGGAACAGAGGTTGGCTGAAAGGGAAATAGTCATGGTAACTGATTCACCAAGGGATGGGAAGAAGAAAGAAAAAAGTGACTAGAACAGCAAATGAGGCAGCTTGTATTGACTATCTGACGGTGTTAGGTATGAAGAGTATGAACAGAATCCACTGGCCTTGTAATTCCCAGTTGAACTTTGATATCAAGTTGTTTAAGCAGTGGGCGATTATCAGAGGATTGATGATGACCAAAGCCTATTGTCCAACTGGAAGGTGCTGACTGAGATTAGCCCAGTTGAGGCCTCAGGTAATATTGAGTATCTTCTCACACTAGGAGTTAGCCGTCTAATCTGAATACTAGGGAGTAGTCCTTACCCAGGGTGCCAAATAAGACATTGGTGACACCCTTTTGTGAGTGGCTGGGCAGCATCCAGTGTCAGGGATAATGAGAAGTTAATTCAGCCCAGTGGCTATAACTGATTTTGAGGAAGTGCACGTCCTTCTCGTCAACATAATGTTCCCTGAGATGAAGAGGTCCAGATCCTTGTTTATATAAAGCAGCTAACAAGAAAGACAGAAGAGCTATTTTAGAGGTAAAAAGGATAACTAATATTTGACTGACAGCATATTAGTGGAATAGGACAATGAAGAATTAAAGATGAATTCTAGGCCTCTAGATTATGTTATAGTGAACACCTTTAACTGACAGGAAACAGAAGAAAGATGAAGTTAGGGTAGGGGTAATATGTACAGTTTAGGGCATGATGTCATTGAATTAATAATAGCTCTGAGATGTCAATATGTAAGCTATGTGTGGAGATGACGAGTCAGAGGTTTGGATCTGAATATATCTGAGGTCAAATACTGGCTCTATGACTAATACGATGTTCTTCCTTGAGCAATTAATTTAACTTTTCTAAGCCTCGTTTTTCCTTATCCATAAAATGGAATGAGTATTGCATAACACAGTATGTAGCAAATGGTAGGTTGTATATCACCAATATATTCATTATCCAATCAATAATGTAATAATTTGTATTAGCCAAAAAGTAAAAATAAGTAGGGGAGGGAAATAAAGGAAAAGACTAGAGTGAAGAAAATCTAATTTTCAAGATTAGTCAAGTTTAGATTATTAAAAAATTAAATTGTTACACATTTAGATACCTAAAACTAAGAGTCTATTTTCTTTTATATTCTTTCATATTCGTAATATTCATTTAAAATAAGGTGAACATATTTCTCAGCTTAAAATAAGCTCTGAAACTCAACATAAAATGTTGATGATCCTTTCGAATGCACAGTAATTCCCTGAATGTTCTCTCTTTTACCTGTAATTGACTTTCTATTCAGTTTTCATATTTCTGTGCTAGGACGGCAGCTATACTTTCAATTTATTCCTCACATAATCTAGAACGTTCTTTTTCCCATTGAGTCTGGCTTCTTCATGTATAACTTCACTTATTAGTGAGCTTTTCATACCAAGAATGACAAAAATTCAATAAGTTACAGTGGATAGATACCACCAATCTCCATTCTGTCATTTTTATTAATAAAAATAAATGCTTCTAGGGTAAGAATATATGCTTTCTAAATAGTTATTTATTCATTTCTTGAATATATATGTGGATTTTTAAAGCCAGAATAATCTCACATTCACTGAGAAATTTTTTTTTAACTTCTACATGGCCATTGAAAAATCAAAGGAATGAACTTTTAGAGAAAAAAGGAAGCAAAATACTTTAAGAGACAATTTGATACGTGAAGTCAGATTGCTTCTTGTTATCCAAGCAGCTGGCACAGATCTCAAGTTTTAACTATATGTTTACCTTACTCTGAGTAAACACTAAAATTTTTCTTAAACATTTTTTTCTTCTATATATTTTCCATAAAATCATAATAAGTTTTAGATAGAGAAAATGGGCGATTTAAAAAGTCACATTATTTAGAACTCTCCTATTAATATTGATATATAACAATAGACCATTGTAAAGACTTTGACTTTTGTCTGAGTGAAACAGGGAGCCATTTTAGGATTTTTAAACAGAAGAATGACATGGCCTGACTTACATTTTAAAAGAGGTCACTTTAGCTGCTGTGTGAGAAGGGCTATAAATTGCAAAAGAAGCAGAGAGACCATTACAAGGCTACTGTGGTAATACAGGGGAGAGATGATGGTAGCCTAGACCAATGAAAGTGATGAGAAGAGATATTCTGTAAACATTTTAAGGAGAGAGCCAGTAGGATTTCCCGGACATGGAGTCTGAGAGAAGGAGATTCAGGTTATGGATTTGACCTGAATGACGGGAACTGGAAATGATCATCCACAGTGGCCATCACGGGTAGAACAAGCTTGGAGTGTCAGATCAAGAGTTTAGTTTTGGACATGTTGAGTGTGTAAGTCTGGAGTTTGTGACTGATGCCAGGGTTGGTGATATAAATTTGGGAGTTGTTGGCATATAGACGGCATTTAAAGCTATGTGACTATAACAGAAAACTAAAGGAGCACGGATAGATACGACAAAGAAAAGGCTTAAGGGCTAAGACCATGATCAGTCTGGGAGAAGAAAAGAAGATGCAGAATGAATGTCCAGTAAGAGAGGAGGAAAGCTAAAAGAAAGTGTGAGCCAAGTGGAGAGCATATTTCAGGATGGGAAGTGAGATCAACAGTGCCAAATGCTCCTAATAGATCACGTAAGATGAAGACTAAGAAACAAGCATTAGATTTAGCTATGCAGGTCACTGGTGACTATAATGGGCAATTTCAGTGGAGCAAAGGCAATGAGAGCCTGATTGAAGTATGTTTTAGAGAAGAGAAAAAAAATTGAAGAAAGTAAATATAGCCAGGTGTTTGGAAGGGTTTTGCTGCAAAGCAGAGGTAAAAAATAGAGTGGCTGCTGATGGAAGAATGAAGTAGAGTTTTGTTTTGTTTTTTAACGTAAGATGTGAGAACTATGTAGAATATAAATACTCTGCACAAAATTTTAGATGTTTTAAGAAACAGTACGAAAATCACAGTAAAAACATGAGCTTTGGAGTCAGAGGGGTCTGAGTACTAGTTCTGCCATTTACTGGTTGTGGGACCTGGGGCAAGTTAATTAAGCTTCATAAACATCAATATTCTGATCTTTAAAATGGGATGATAATACTTGCAATGTATTTTTGTCATTAAGTTGAGATGAGACAATATATTTTGGGGTATACTATGATAACTGGAATATAACAGGTGGTTAAAATCTATGTCACATATTATTAAACAACAAAGTTTCTGTCCTTAAGCTCATAGCTCAGTAATGAAATGTACAATCAATTATAGTGTAATGGGTACATGTTAATAAAATATATACAGAATGCTACAGGCACCTAGAAAAACGAGAAATAAATATTTTTAATGGAAATGAAATTAAATGAAAATAATTCTGGGTTGAAGTAACTAACTCTATTGGGAGAATCAAAGAAACTCTTACAGAAAAGATAACTCTTTATGACAAGATAAGCTCTTTCATGGTTACTGCTGCTTTTCCTTGCTGTTCCTATAACACTACTCCACTGTCTTTCAGTCATTTCTCTGGGGTCGCCACTGCTCCACTGAGAGCCAATTTTCTTTCCAGCTCAAGTAGAACAAAACTCCCCAGCTCACTCTCCATCTGCCCTTTCAGAAGGTCTGGCTTTCTTGGGAAATAATTTGACTCCCAATACTGTACTTTCCTATTCATAAATACTTGCCAAAATTTCTAGGAGTCTGAAGATGATGTTAGATAGCACTATCCCATTTAGTGTTACCACAGTCAATGGAGACATAACATGTGGTCTTCCATTCTTACATACTCTATGGTTTCTCCCATACCAAAGCAAATCCTCCTTGTTCTAGTACTGTGACAACCTTTATCTCCCCTTCATTGGTTAAGGTTCTTAATTCCTTTGACCAAAGACCTGACTTTCAATTACAAAATCCCCCTCCATTGCACAGAATCAGTTCTGCTTGTAAAATTCTTCAGTGGCTCCCCAATTCCTATAAGGTAAAGTACAAATCAGTTAGCATAGCACACAAGGTCTTCTGTGGTTTGGTGCCTACCTGTCTCTGCACCTTCATCTCTGGAGTTAGCCCCACTCCCTGGCCCTGCACTTGGCCGCTCTCTGCATCCCATCTACTTATTCTAACTGAGAATAAGAAACTACCATAAATAGTTTCTCTCTAACTGAGAACTGAGAAATCACGCCTCTGCTAGGGGTCCTCCATTTGTCAGGGGCACAGTGACTTCATTGTCCACTTTGGGAACACCCAATTGTCTTTCAAGACACTCTTCCACCTTCTCTATAAACTCCTTTCTGTATCATTAGAAAAAATTGGCCACCTTTTCTTTTGTTGCTTGGTCTGAACCTCAAACTACTCTCTTATGGTTCTGAATGTATTTGTTCATATTTCCATTTGCTTCTGCCAAATAAAACAAAGATCTTTTTTTGTTTTTGCTTTTTATTTTATTTTTTAACTTTTTCATTCTATCCCTAGCAGCTAAAGCAGCACCAGACAGAGTAAGAGTCCAGTAAGTGTTGCTGGGCAGATAAACGAATTTCATGCATAAGTGACTCCTTAAAAATGTTAACCAGCTCAATCACTGAAATTATTCTTCTGACTTAATTAAAACTATTTATGGTAGTTTCAAGAAATCAGATTAATTTTCAACTGACAGATAATGTGCCATCACTCAAATAGTTCAAGAAAAAATCTAATAATTCTAAAGTCAATTTCAAAGAAAAAAAATCTCAAAATAAATCGAAAATCATTAGTATCTTGGAGTAACTACAACGGTATATTTTTCTTCTCTTCCTTCAAGATTGCATAAAAGCCCTGCAAGCCCCCTGAGATTCTGAGTAAAGTGAGGGCTTGAGGTAGGGTGAACAGAGGAGAGGAGGAGCGCATGGATAGTGTCAAGAGGGTACTTTTCTTTCTTTCTTTAATAAATCTCTATAAAATGTGGAAGTAGGAGCCAGTCACCTTATATTAGATGATAGTTTACACAATGCACAGATAATTATTGTCAAAAAACTTGATTGTTTAAATAAATCTGTAATTGGCTTTTGTGGGAAAATAGAGATTACATATGTTATTAGGTGATTTCTTTCTTTGTTATATCTGGAATCTACCTCCCTCCAACCCCAAATAGGAGGTGTTCCTTATATCCACAGTGTGTGAATGATTAATAATTCCCCTTTTTCCAATTTCTCTCTTTGATCAGTTCAATAATGTGAATTGGACGCTGGTCTAGGTTTTTAAACGGACTTTTAATCTGTTGAATTGAATAGTCAGTTATCTATTAGCACTAGCATATTTATCACATTGCTGAATCAAATCAACTGGCAATCTTTTTTTCAAAATCACACCCATCACTTAAAAAAAAAAAAAACACTGATCTTTATTAGATAAATGATCCTGCCAGAATAAAGACTGAACTTACGTTTCACTCCAGTTGACCAAGAAAAAAAACAATTTTTTGACTGGAATATTTCTGTAATTTCTCACTTGGCATAGCTTCTTTCCAGCATATGTAAGCCAACAGGAAAAAGAAAATGCTTTATAGCTAAAAAAAAAACAGCATTGAATCAATAAACTGAACACTATAAAGGAACCAGTTTTCTATATGGGTCAATTATTTTTATTGTTAAAAGTCAAATGATAAAGAGTTGTTTGCTTGAATAACATGTGCTTTAAAAATTACTTTAAGAATTTATGTTAGGTACCGTCAGCAAGACAGCAGAATAGGAAGCCCCAGACTCTCCTTCCCCCATGGAGGCACAAATTCAACAATAATGCATGGATCAATTCCCTTTGGGGGAAATCCAGAAATAAGTTAAGAGGCTCCTGCACCCCAGGCAAGTGGAAAACCAGCTATATAGAAATCAGTAAGACAATTCATGGCACTCATTTTCCAGAGCCCCTCCCCTAAGCAGAGCGAGGTGTGATCAGGAGGAAAATACCAATTCTCAGCTTCTCCCATGGGTGGGAATGAGAAGCCTAGGATACATGTCTAGCATTCAGACTTTTTACAGGTCTACCCAAGGAACTGGTTTCTGTCTTGCCTGAATCTAAGTGCTGAATAGGAATGGGTGCCAGGTTGGGGGCCTCTGAGAACAAAGGCAACGGTTTGAACCAGCACAAACTCACTCACCACTGTCCTTCCCCCAAGCTCAGTACAAAATGAGCAGAAGAAAATTCCCAACTCCTGGCTTCTCTCTGGGGAGAGAAAGAGTTGGAGTGTGTATCCAATGTTCCAGCTTTTTTGGGGGCTGCCTGAGACACTGGTTACCATCTCGCCTGTCTCAGAGAGCTGACATGACCTGATATTCTCCAGATGCCCGGGGATCATGGACTTCTGAGAACAAAAAAGAGCTGGGAGGCTTGTTGCTGCTCAGAGAATCTGTGGAACAGCAGACAGAGGTTGATACAGCTTGGTAGCCTCTCCATTGTGGTGTGGGCAGCAAGAGTGGAGTGTGCATCCAACGTTCTCACTTTTTCAGGGGGCTGTATGAGGGACTGGTTTGTGTCTTGCCCAACAGAGTACTGAGGGGACCTGGCATATTCTGGATGCCTGAGAGCAGCTGAGAACAAAAAAGAGCTGGGCAGCTTATGGCAGTGCCAGAAAACCTACAGTACCACAGACAGACACTAGAGGGAACAAGAAATTACCAGTTCCTGAAGAAAGAAGTAAAAACTTCTCTAACTAGGAATTTACACACACAAATCCAGAAAAGATGCACCCACAGAAAAGGTTTCAAAGGCCCCTGAAATCTCTAGCTGGGCTGATTGGTGACATGCTTCAACTGTATGAAACCAATCCATAGAGACTGAGAGAGGCGGCTGTTTTTTCAAATGCACAAAGTTACAAGGCACACAAAGAAAGAGGGAAACATGGCCCAACAAAAGGAACAAAATAAATCTCCAGAAACTAACCTTAAAGAAATGGAAGTATATGAATTACCTGACAAAGAATTCAAAATAACTATCATAAAAATGCTCAACAAGCTCAGGAAAATGATGCATAAACAAAATGAGAATGTCAACAAAGAGATAGAAAATATTAAAAAGAACCAAACAGAAATTTCAGAATTGAAGAATACAATAACTGAATTGAAAAAAATCACCAGAGGGGTTCAAGAGAAGATTTCATCAAGCAGAAGAATCACTGAACTTGAAGATAGGTATTCAAAATTACCTCATCAGAGGGAAAAAAACGAGGGGCCAGCCCCAAGGTCTAGTGGTTAAGTTCGCCATGCTCTGCCTCAGTGGCCAGAGTTTGGCTCCCGGGCATGGACCTACACCACTTGTCAGCAGCCATGCTGTGGTGGCAACCCACAGACAAAATAGAGGAAGACTGGCACAGGTGTTAGCTCAAGGCAAATCTTCCTCAAGCAAAAAGAGGAAGATTGGCAACAGATGTTAGTTCAGGGTGAATCTTCTTCAGCAAAAAAAAAAAAAAAAGGAAGGAGAAGAAAAAAAAGAAAGAGTGAAGAGTAAAGAAAGCCTAAAGGACTTATAGGACATAACCAACAGGACACATATATGTATTATGTGAGTCCCAGGAGAAGAGAGAGAGAGAGTCAGAAAGCTTATCTGAAGAAATAATGGCTGCAACTTCTCAATTGTGGGAAAGAAAATGGACAACCAGATTCAAGAAGCCCAGTGGACCAAACTACGATAAGCCCCAAAAAGACCACACTAAAACACATTAAAATCAGATGTCCAAAGGCAAAGACAGAGAATTTTGAAAGCAGCAAGAGAAATATGACTTCCCACATAAAAGAGATCTCATAAGTTTATCAGTAGATTTCTCAGCAGAAACCTTGCAGGCCAGAAAGGAGTAGGATGACATATTCAAAGTTCTGAAATAAAAAAATATCAATCAAGAATATTGTATCTGGCAAAATCGTCCTTCAAAAATGAAGGGGAAATAAATACTTTCTCAGATAAACAAAGGCTCAGGGAGTTCACCACCACTAGACCTGACTTACAAGAAATGCTAAACAGAGTCCTTCAAGTTGAAATGAAAGGATGCTAGGTAGCAACATGAAAGCATATGAAAGTACAGAGCTCACCAGTAAAGGCAAACATATAGACAAATACAAAATACTGTGATACTGTATTGGTGGTGCGTGAACACTTTTAACTCTGTAATAGAATCTAGAGCACAAAGTACAAAAAAACTATAATTATAAAAATATATAAAATATAAAAAGATGTAATTTTTGATATCGATAACATAAAGTATGATGAGGGAGAAGAACAGTTTTTGCATGTGGTTGAAGTTAAGCTGTTATCAGCTTAAAACAGAGTGTTTTAAAAATAAGATGTTTTATGTAAGGTCCATGGTCACCAGAAAGAAAATGAGAAAGGAATCATAAAAGAAAATGAGAAAGGAATCAAAGTATGTCCTTACAAAAAAAATCAACAAAACACAAAGGAAGACAGCAAGAGAGGAAAACAGGGACCAAAAAAAGCTACCAGACAGAGAGAAAACAATGATAAAATGGCAATAGTAAGTTCTTCCCTATCATTAATCACTTTAAATGTAAATGGATTAAACTCCACAATCAAAAGACATAGCATAGCTGAATGGATAAAAAAGCAAGATCCAACTATATGCCGTGTACAAGAGATTCACTTTAGATGTAAGGACACACATAGGCTGAAAGTGAGAGGACAGAAAAAGATATTCTATGCAGATTGTATTCAAAAGAGAGCAGGAGTAGCCATACTTATGTAAGACAAAATAGACTTTAAGTCAAAAACTATCAAGAGACAAGGACATTACATAATGATAAAGGGGTTGATTCATCAAGAGGATATAACAATTGTAAATACATATGCACCCTAAATTGAAGCAAATATATTAAGCAAACATTGACAGAATTGAAGGGAGAGATAGACAGAAAGACAATAATAGCAGAAAATCTTAATACTGGTTATAATGGATAGAACAACCAGACAGATGCTTAAGAAGAAAACAGAGGGCTTGAACAACACTATAGATCAAAGGGACCCAACCGACATATATAGGACATTCCACCTAACAGCAGGAGAATACACATTCTTCTCAAGCACACATGAAACATTCTCCAGCATAGATCACATGTTCAAGGTCATAAGTCTTAACAAACTTGAGAAGATTGAAATCATAACAAGTACATTTTCTGACCACAATAGAATGAAACTAGAAATCAATAGCAGAAAGAAAACTGGAAAATTCACAAATTAACAGAAGTTAACACTTTTGAACAACCAATGGGTCAAACAACAAATCAAAAGGAAAATTAGACTATATCTTGAGACAGATGAAAATGAACACACACTATACCAAAATTTATAAGATGCAGCAAAAGCAGTACTAAGAAGTTGAGAGCAGTAAATCCCTACATTAAAACAAGGAAGACTACAAATAAATAACCTAACTTTATACTCAAGGAATTAGAAAAGGAAGAACAAACTAAGCCCAAAGTTAAAAGAAGGAAGGAAATAATAAAGATTAGAGCAGAAATAAATGAAACAGAGAATAGAAAAAACAATAGAAAAAAATAAGCAAAACTAAGTATCACACTACATATACATGCATGTTCTATGCATATAACATGGCTATGCAATTTTTCCATGTGAATTAAAATTAATAAGTATATATTAATGGTTTAAAAATTGTAACGGAACATTCATTAGGGTAGCTATTTATTATCTTATACATCAGCCCTTTAAAATTCTTCATAAAATTAAGAAAGAGAAAAAGCATAAAAGAATCATCACATGGGTTCTAAAGAAATGTGTATGTGTAGATAGATGGTGTTTTTTAAATCCAAAGGCAAAATTTCCTTTCTAATTGGCTCTATAAATATTTGTTTAGTTCAGTTATTTTCAAAAGTGCAGATGAAGATAATTATTTCTCTTTACTAAAATTGTTTCCTTCAGCTTTTCCCTGAGATGCTAAACACAATGGGTACAATAAATCCATTAATACATTACTATCCTCTTATCAACTTTAATTGATTTAATCAGTACTCTCTTATAGATTTAATCCAGAAGGAATTTAAAATAAGTATTATAATATTACTTTAATTATGTTATTCAAAAAATACTACATAATAGAGTCAACCTAAAATCTGGCGATGTTCCACGCATAATTGTGGTTAATTTCTATTGTAATTCAAATAACTCTTGGCTAATTCCCACTTTATCAAGGTACTACTCTCACAAAATATTTACCACTCACAACTTGATGGGGGCCAGAGTGATTTTTTTTCTTTCTATTTTTAAATACTCTCCATCTCCTCGTATGTGCTCTCTCTCTCTCTCTCTCTCTCTCTCTCTCTGTATTCTGTTAATCGGCATTAGTCATTTAAACTCAAACATAAAAAAGAAAATTTTAGGGGAATCACTAAGATGAGCATTTTCTATTTCCATAATGATATACTGACAATATGCAGTTATTTTTAATATGGAAAATGGAAGAAAACTTCAGGGAAAAGGAATATGCATTGGGAATGAAGTTTTGAAAAATGATTTTAAGAATAAGGATAAATTCATGCTGATTAAATTTCAAAATTTTATGAAATATTTGCTCCTGCAAATAAGAACAAGACAAATTATACTCTAATTAGAAGCTATGTAAAAATTAATTAACGCTTTTGTGGAACACTCACCACTACTCACCTGTGCACCCAGGTCTCTGGAATGTTGTGAGCTGCATACACTGTGAAGCTAAGGTGGGAATGGAGCCCAGGATTTACGCAGGAAATGCTATCAGGTGCATTTAGAGGCTGGAAATCTGCGTAAAAGCTGCTGCAATAGACATCAATAAGCCGGTAGATGGACATGGATAGTTCAGTTGTCACTTTTTCTATCAAGCCTAGAGGAAAAAAAGGATAGAAATCAGGTCATCAGGTCATATTTATCATAAGCCATCAATTACAGCTCTGAATTTTTTTATACTAAAATTTAAATAAAACTTAATTAAAATGACCCTCCACCAACTGAAGCCAATTAGCCATCTGTGTCTCTGTATGCAGCCTGGGTTAGCTGCTAGTAGTGTAGATAATTAATAAGCTTTCATATTTTCAGTTGCAGAACTTTTGGAATCACAGCCTTTAATCACAAATCAGAGTTTTGGATTATTAATTTGGCATTCTGATCAACTATAATTTGCAAATTTTTTGTTCTAGGTTATTATTGTTTAGAACTAATTTTCAGACAGAAACATGTTTTCTATATGGCTTGTAAGTACTTCAAACAAATCCCATCTAAAGAATTATGCACAATAAATTTGATTATGCTATGATGTTTACCATTAACTGAACGCTAATTATATACATTGTGCTGCTATAAAGAGAATGGTAATAGTACATAACTGGGATCTGAAATAAGCTTGAAATGAAAGACTTAGGGTGTTTACTAAATCTCTTCAAAATCAAAGCCTTACTTGAGCTTTACCGCTAGTTATTAAACGAAATCTATTGATAATTCCTAAAAATGACTTCTCATGAAGAAAGAAAAATGACTAAGTATAGGGGCTCATAGTTTTAAAGTGTGTGCTAGGTGAAGGCATGCCAATTTACTGTAAACCATACGAAAATTATCACCTAATCATCTAATTTAAGGTAAACTTTCCTGAGAATGGCTTTCTCTCTCCCAAGAAACTGTCTTTGCTAGAAAAACTCCTAGCAGGAAGGACGTAGAAGAGATTGACGAGATGGACCAGGCAGAACTGGTAGACTTGGATCCAAATCAGGAAAGATGGTGCCATTTCAATGGAGAAACTTATGAGAATGACGACCATCATCCTAGGAGTGGTGTTCAGTGTCAGACCTCTTCATGGGGCCAACGAATAACACTCACTGCTGGCATTTTATATGCAGTAGTGAATGAGTGAAGGACTATAATCATAATATGCCCACTACTTGCAATTGTTTTTAATATTCAACTACAGTAGTATTTTAAAAGCTAAAAGAAGAATAAACTCAAATATGAAAGCTCAAAAAATTATTTTTTTTAACCCAGATGAGGAAAATCTTTGACAAATATTTAAGTGACAAAAGAGTTTTAAGAAATCAATGTATGAAGCAAAATGCTATGAATGGAAGCTCTGGCGCCCTCCACCTCCGAGTCCTTCGTGCCTGAGGTGCTTTGCTGATGGATGAAGCCTCGAGGCGGGGTCACACGGCTGGCTGTGGTCAAGACTAAAGACCTCTCGGTGTGGATCTCTCAGGCCTCGTCCAAGCCCCGGGACAGGCCTCCTTACACGCCACAGGCTCATCCTGGAAGAGGAGTGTAAGGCAGAAAACCCTGCAAAAGAACTCAGGCTGATCTGATTTGAATGCTTCCCTTTTCCATCCCGGGCCAGAAGTAAGTCCTGAAATGCCGCATTTTAGATATTTCTCTTTTTCTCCCGCCGCGTCCTGGAGAAATGTAACCTCAGCTTAGTCTGTCGAGGCAGGACAGCGGGAAGGAGCTCGTGTTCCTGGCGGGGCCCAAACCGGAGCTGGGCACATGGCTGAGCAGGAGAGCGGGGCCTCTGGGCGGCCCTCAGCAGCGGAAGATCTCGTCAGGAGGCCTGAACTCCGTGTCCCGAGGTCCTGAGCGCTACTCGGCCTTTCCTTTGTTGAGAAAGAGGCAGAGCCAGGCTTCTGCAGGGAACTGCACCTGCACATGACGCAGCGGAGGGCACTGGCGATGCAGACGAAGATCTCGTGTCCTCCTTCTAATTGGCTTCCGCCCTGCGGAGGTACTTCCGGAAGTCGCCCTCGACGCGGCCTGCGCCTGCGCAAGACCGCCCAGCCCCCAGCTTCCGGTGAGACCCTGGCGGTCCGCTACGACGGGGACCTTTCCGCAGCCGGTGCGAGCTGACTTTGCAGACGGCTGGAAGGTGGCTGCTGATACTGTCGGTGGTTTCTATTGAGCGGGTCATGGAGGAATAGATGATTTTATTAATTCAATCCCAAGCTTGCAAGTTGGAGACCAGTGCAGCCTGTTCAGGACTCAGGGGTGTCAAGAATGCGGTCCTTTTCCAGGGAGGAGTCCACGTGGTACGGGGAGTGCCCGATGAATTTGTGCTGGGTGGCGTTGGCTTGGGAGTGGTCCACCCTGGACGCCAGTTCTTCTTCTCCAGATTCCAGATTCTCTTTCTCAGCTTGACCAGAGACAGTGGTTGTCGCCTGTCTCAGTTGGGGTCCCAGACGCCAGGCCCGGTTGCGCAGCCCCAGCCCACACCCGGGGCTCAGCCACATGCAGCTCCGTGTCCCTGCCCGCTCAAGGCTTCCCCACTGCCACCACCGAGAAAGACAGGCGGCCGAGCCCCCGGCAGCTGAGATGTTGCGAGAACAAGTAAGCACATCATTAGAACTTAGGTTCTTAAGATCTGCTGTGATTTTATTCCAACGTGTGCCCAGTGAAGTCACCCAGTACTGTTTATTCAAACACATGCACGTCCTCATAAGTTTTTTCTGAAACGTAAATTGCTTTTTGCCTTCTAGTTGTTTTGAAAAGAAAATAGTACCCAGAGCTGGCTTTTTCCTCCAATAGCCAGCAGTGTTCCAGTGCTCAGCATTGGGATACTCAGGAACAAGGCCAGCTTCAGCATGGAGCGTCTTCCCAGATCCTGTCCCGCAATAGCTCTGTCCATAATTAAACATTTTTCCTTGTTTAACACAAGCTATTATTCACTTAGTTATTCATAACTTTGTACAAAATTTATGATAGCCAAATTTTACTTATTTACTGTATTTCTCAAATTGTGCCCGTTGTTGAAACTGCCTGAGGGGACAAGCAGAGTGAAAGAGGTCTAATTAAAATTCTCTGAGAAATCAGCAGTAGTAACTAATAAAACAGAAGAGGAAAGCAGCGTAAAAATAATCTTAAAAGAGGCCTCATCAAACTCTGGAGGCCAACTAACAGGGATTCTCCTGAACAACAGGCAGCAGAAAATTATAAATTTATAGAAACATCTTGCTTTCCAGTCCCCAGATTGTTGGTACTCTGAAGCAGGAAGAGCAAATTTCTTGTTAATAGTTCCCAATCTTGTGCAAATGAATACACATCTAAAATAAATCATGAAGTGGGGTCAGAGATCTTGTTAATTCAAACCCCAGCACTTGTTTTGGGGAATTTTAATTATTTGGATAATTACTCAAACTCTACTCTTCACTTTTTGTGCAGAAATAGTTCTTGGTTATCATTTGCTTCTTCAAGGTAATATAGAGATCTGTGCTTATGCATTATGCTTTACTTCCAGAATTCTGTATGAAGAATACATTTCAAATATCATCAGAAATGTATTAAGGACTCATGATACTGGGCTTGGGGGTGAAATATGGAAAAATAATGTTTATCACATCTGATTTTATTTTGGGAAAAGAGTTATAGTATGAAATAGAGAAATGACAATATTTATGCAATTAAAATGGATTAATTAGAATCTATGATGATTTAGCATGGAATATAAGTCTCTGGGAACATTCCTGCACGGTTTTATGGGATCTCATATCCCAGCCCCTGAGGAATATGGGTTGAGGGCTTTATTCCAACATTCCTAATAGAAAGGAAGAGAGAGCCAGTTCCGTATGGGCGTACCTCCAGCTTTTTCACTCCTCATTCTCTCACTTGGACTCTGTGTTAGTAGTATTGGCGGGGGGTGTCCATCTCTTCCCTTCCTCTCTGGTGTTCTGGAGTTTTATGAATGCCTGGAGTAGGGATTTTTGCACTAGCACAGGTTTTTTACTCCATGCCCTCTGCCATCCCATTTTCCTCTGTGATTTGAAGTGGAGGAGTTCTTCGTAATTGAATGTCTTCTTTTGAGTGGTGGGAATTAGAGTTGAGAGGATATCCCTCTGTACATAACTTTCTACTGAAAACAATTAAGGGTATGAGGGTAGGTCGGGTTATCTTTTGTACTTCACTGTCACCTCTGAATCCAAGGGTGTTAGCTGAACATCTGTCAGTCAGACAGTTTCCTTGAAGATACAGTGTTCATAAGCGAAATACCATCTGCCTGTGCAAACAAAAATAACCCTTTCCACACCCTGCACTTTAAATACTGTCATTTCTTTTATGCATATTAGGAAAACTGAGGATCAAAGTGTTTGATCCTCTGGGATCACAGAGTCAAAAAGTGGCAGAGTTGGAATTCAAAACCAGTTCTGCCTCATTCCGAAAGCCAGACTCTTGACTACACCACACTTTCACACATCCGCTATTTTTTACAGAGGCGAAGTCCTCCCCTAGCTTACAGTTTTATAGGCTCAGAGCCTCTGTGAACACTGATTATTCCAGAACCTAATCCTCCTACCTGTTATGTTAAATTGATCTTTCAAGAATTTAAATTTGAAATTAGTGACTTTGAAGAAAGGCATCTGCTACTTTTCTGACTTTTCTGACATCAAAATATAATTAGCTAAATAAAACTTTATAGTCTCTTGGAATGGATATAAGGATATTTTCAGCATTCCTTTAAGTTTTATAGGTCTCTTGACTTTTCCATTTTATAAAAATCTCAGGCTAAAAGTTTAGAGTGTGGATTTTTATTCACTTGCAGATAATCACTTCCATCAATAAAAAGAGTTTTAGCAAAGCATTTTTCCCTCAAAAAATATTTTGTGTGTGTATTACCATAATATTTGGATGAAAAATTATAAAAATTAAATTATTTTGGATTCTGTAATTTTTTTTAAATATTTGGGTACATGTATGTTTTACCTTTTGCTGAAGTCTCTGAATTTTGATGCAAGTCCTAAAAAAGAAAAATAGGTGCAAAGACACACTTGTTACTCAAAAACCGAATTATAAAACAAACCGATAATATCCGAAATCTGAACATTGAAATTTCTCTGGCATGATAAAAGGACAAATTATTTTTTGGTGTCATATATCAATGTTGATTATTAAACAGAGGAACTCTAAATTGTAAGATGAAAGAAAAGCCTTCTGAATGTTGTAATGAACAATGTACGTTGTTTGATTTTTAATAAAAGAAATTTCTAGAATAAGCTCAGCCTTTTTAGTATTATTAGAACAGTTCTACAGGTATTGCCTAAACTCAGTCCCCCTTCCACAACAGTGACTAATGTTTTGCTGGAAGTGCATTAAAATTCTTGTTTGGTGTGCCCATTTCTCTTTATTAGCAGTCATTCATATGCAAGCTTTGGGCAGCACCAAAAAGAGGGCTGGATGGCAGTGGGCAAAATCGTACAGATTCCCTATATAGTTCATTTCCTTCTTTATTTATTTTTTTTTGTGAGCAGATCAGCCCTGTGCTAACATCTGCCAATCCTCTTCTTTTTTTGCTGAAGAAGACTGGCCCTGGGCTAACATCCGTGCCCATCTTCCTCCACTTTATATGGGACACTGCCACAGCATGGCTTGCCAAGCAGTGCATCGGTGCATGCCCGGGATCCGAACCTGCGAACCCCGGGCCGCCAGCAGCGGAGCACACGCGTTTAACCGCTTGCACCACCGGGCCGGCCCTTCCTTCTTTATTTTTAGAAGATTTTCAAAAAACTGATAGTCAAACACTTGAGAAAAATAATATAACTTGAATCGTATCCTACATAAAAAAATATTTTCTGAAATTTTACTTTTTGTTATTTAAGTTCATATCCATTAGTATGGAAGTTTTATGTGTTTATGTTTATATTTGTTGGAGGCCTAGAATTACTTTGATGGTGTGGGATTTGCTGGTTATAATTTCATTATCATGAAGACTATATAAGGTGATTCACAGATTCATTAAAAATAAGGTTTCAGTCCAAAAGCAATTCATTTTCTAATAAGATCCATTTTAATTGACACTAAATTTTTAAAAATTTTTCCTTGACAAGTTTGCTTTTAAGGAAATGCAATTAATGAATAGCCCCATTTCTCAAGCAAATAAACTAGGGAATAATTGTTTTCCTGTAACAAAGAACTTGCTACAGTATTCCTTTAGAGAGAAAACACTTCTATCATGTTTAAAATGTAATTAAATTTATATACAACTTTTCACTTTAAAGCATAATTCACATGAACCTTTTCAGAAGCATTTCTCTTAGGTAAAATAATTCATCTGAGCATGGTTTCAATCACCAGGCTTAACAACTACAAGTAAGATCTTCACCCTATTCATGGGGGTGAGGCTATTAAAGATGTTAGCCTGACTTAACTAGAATTGAATTTATTCAGAAATGTAAACATATTTTAAAATTACCATGACATCCACCTACAGCATAACGTGTAAGAACATATTTTTCACTTTGTGGTTTGTTTATTGTGTGAGCATTTAATGGAAATATATTATGTGAGCTTCTGGAATATAATTTTGAAGGATGGAAAGTTGTTTCCAGTGCTGAGTGGGAGCATGAACTAGAGTACAACTGCATTTGTGATATAATCCTTCATCTTGCCAAAACTTACATTTAATAAATACCTAATTACTTCCCTGTATGGCAGGAAATAGTCTCTTGCAAGTTGACCGAAAAAATGCAGCCAAGAAAAAGGAAAGCTTCTCAAATTTGAGTTTGTTGGCAGAAGACTCATATTTCTCAGTATTTATTTAATCTTAGGTTCGTGGTGGGTAGATAGACTGAACTACTTTGGCGTTGTTAACT
This sequence comes from Diceros bicornis minor, assembly GCF_020826845.1. Lineage (NCBI taxonomy): Eukaryota > Metazoa > Chordata > Mammalia > Perissodactyla > Rhinocerotidae > Diceros > Diceros bicornis. The sequence continues at coordinate 43,354,485 of NC_080756.1, forward strand.
GCAGTTGGTTCCTGCACAAGGTCTATAAAATATACTTACTATTGGTGCCAACATTTTTATATACGTGGGCTCATAGTTAAGATAGGGTGAGAAAAGAGATGAACAAACAAATCCAAATGAAGATTATGTAGAAAAAGTGAACTTTTAAGGTGTGCTCAAGAATCTGTTTATTAGGGGATATTGAACTATCTATTTTGGCTGTTGACGTATATGAAATAAAACTGATCATTGTCAACTCTTCATTTGTATGCATGAATTTAGTGCTCATACAGTTTAGTGCTCATAAATATATAAGAAATGTAAATTGTATTTTTGTTCCTGTAAGAAGTTTTGGGAAATAAATGTTTTAACAGTAAAGCTTTTTATGTCTGGTAATACTTGAACATCATTTGAAATGCTTCATCCTAAAATTAGATTTCCTCATTCTGTGATCAGTTGTTTGTTTTTACTGATTCCCTGAGAGCTGGACATAAAAGTTGAAAAACAACCAAGTGATCTTAACAGATGGAAGACACATATCCACATTCATATATCTGGTCTCCTCTTCTGGCAAAGGTTCACATTTGTTATGAGGCTGGCTGTAATCAATGGCCCTGAGATAATGGGGACCAAAGTATTACTTTTGTGAATTAAAACCTTCATCTGGGCCTCGTGGAGAAGAGTCTCAAAAACTACTACCAGCACCATCTCCACTACCTCTGGTGATAATAATGACTCTCATTCAACCTACATTATCATCTAGACCCTTAACATCAATTCTGATGCTCACAGAAACCTGCAAATTGTTTGGTTATTTTTAAGAGATAAGGAAAACAAACTCAGAGAAATGAATTAACATTCTAAAGATATTCAGCTATAAAGTGATAAATCTTCAATTCAGATATTTTCATGACCCTAAGCTCTTTGTATTTTATTATCAGCTCTAATGTCTCCAATATGTGATAATTTAAGAGAAACTAATTGCTTGTTGAAAGTTAATTCTCACTACTTTTTTATCCTGACTTCAGCTATTACATAGAAAGTTCTTCTTAGCATCATATGATTTCCAGGTTTTTAAGTTCACCAGAATATTTATTTTCAAAATATATTGGTGATATGCTTTTCAAGACTATGGTATAATTTTCCCACTCTGACACAAAATAGAAAAATATCATATTAAATGTGATCACATCAGATTTCTTACCTCATTATTTGTGAAGACTGTAGATCTTAATATCTACACACAAAAACAGTTTTCTGGAAACTACATAGTTATTTTATTTCCTTCTATAATTGAAAGGTATAAGAGTAGTATTTCTCCATTAAGAAAAATTTAAGGAAATAAACACATATCTATCTTAGACATTGAATTTTGGGATTTATTGATTATATTGTTTAAATTTTATTTCTTCATTCCTTTGTGTTTTCAGTTTTTAATCAATGTTTATCTTGAAAAACTTTTGGTGATGTGCCTCCATTGCTCCTCAGTCATCAGTGTCACTCTTCAAGTAATGCAAATAAGACATTTAAATTTCTATATTCATTATTACTGTCTCATCACAAAAAGTTATAATTAAAATAAGACATAGAAAGTCCAGCACTAAGAAATTACTGATTTTATCATAGTCACCTATTTGAAACAATAAGCATGATAATATATATTAATATAATTGTCTGCTTTCTAAATCAATCTTTTTGAAATTTGAAGGCTGGCATATTCAAGGTAATATAGTCTCTGCTGTTCCTTTATATGTCGGTAAAGAGTGCATGTAATCACTCTCTCTTATGAAGTTTTGTGTATACTGGAGTGTGTATAGAAGCCTGGGTTCAAATCTCTATTTTGCCACTTATTAATCCTCTGCACACAAGCACTCTAAACATCAGATTTTAATAATAAAACGAACATTAAAATATCAACTTCATGGCATTGCTGTAAGGATGAATTGAAATAAAATAAAAGTTGAATTAAATGAAGTACTATAAGTGAAACTGTTTTATTATTGCAATGCATTATCAAGTATTAGTTATTATTGTTATCATATCTTTCTGCTTTATCACTTGCTAAACTAATAACAAGATTGAATGGATTCATCGTGACCAGATTTTCTAGTCTTTTTCTTGGGCAATAATCAAACCTATTATTCTACATCAGATTCCTGAGATTTAAAAAAAAATCACATAATACTCATTTTTTAAGCTGAAAAAAACAGGAAATCATTACAGGATGTGGGATCATAAAAGCAGTATGCACTGCAAATTCAGCAAAAGATACCACAAAAACTGCTCTCTTCTTTCCAACACATATACTTGTCCATGCAAGCATGGACACTTATACCTGCATACAAACTGGTGCACATGAGACCCATTAATAGTCTATGCAGAGCCGGCCTGGTGGCTTAGAGGTTAAGTGTGTGCGCTCCGCTACTGGCGGCCCGGGTTCGGATCCCGGGCACGCACCGATGCACTGCTTCTGCAGCCATGCTGAGGCCGTGTCCCACATAGAAGGATGTGCAACAATGACATACAACTATCTACTGGGGCTTTGGGGAAAAAAAAAATGGAGTGGGATTGGCAATAGATATTAGCTCAGAGCCGGTCTTCCTCAGCAAAAAGAGGAGGATTAGCACGGATGTTAGCTCAGGGCTGATCTTCCTCACAAAAAAAAAAAAAAAAAGTCTATGCAAACACTTGCCTGTGAATATTATAAAAGTATATTCATCTAGGTAGGATTGTAGGATTGATTTCAGTCTCACATGGAAGTTACATTGTAGTTACAAACTTCAAAGGTGTAAGAAATTTCCTTTTAATTTAGTTAAATCCTTTTGGTATAATAGATTCCTTGATTCCACTACCCCCAAATGATTGAAATATACACGCACACACACACAAATACATATATAGTAGTTAGTCAAAAGTCTTTCACTCTCCTTAATTAATTATTGAACTCAGGTTTAAAATAATTACTGTGTAATAAATGAGTATATTTACCTCTGTTTTTCTTTGAAGAATTAGATTTAGTTCATTTACAGCATCTGTGATTTGTTTGGTCTCCACACACCCCAGAACACTGCATATATTTTTAACTTCTTCAATAATATTATCCACATTTTGCTGTAGATGACAAGATTCATATCTTACAGTTTATTGAAATACTAATTGAAATACACTAATTTATCTTTAAACTACCTCTCTTTCCATGAAGAGTAAATGGAATAAAACGTGATTGTCTGTTCGCATGTAAAAAGAAGATTCTCAAGACTGGTTATCCTGTGGCCCGAGTAACAATTTGCATGGAGTGAGTGCTCAAAAGTAGGACTATTAATATTATATATATCAACTCTAATTTAACATTATATGAAATAAAATGAGAGAGAGAGAGAGAGGAGAGGGAAAGAGAATGAGAATCAGGCAGTCTGTGATTTCTGCAAAATACTTTGAAAACAAGGCAACTGACAGGAGACCCATGTAGAGTTTCAGAATGCATCTGTTTTTGTAAGCAGTGTGCAGGAGGGCAAAATTATTAAAAATCAGATTTGCAGAGTTCAGAGCAAACTTGGGACAACGAAATTTGGTGTTGGGTGTTTGGTAATCATTTGATTGTACTATCCTTGAAGCAGCTGCTGTTTTCAAAAAATCACTGATAAGTACACTCTACAGTAATGACCAACTGTTCTTAAAATCAAAATTGCTGACTGCACTTATGATAGTTATACACAGATTTTATGGTCACAGTTCTAAGAGCTTTTCATTAGTCTTTTTATTTCCCAGCTTTCACGTGTTCTTAAATTAGCTTTCATTAGAAAGAAAAATCTGCCCTATTTTGACCTTATTCTTTTTCATCTATAACCATTAACTACATTGAGAACTATCTCTTTCTTCTTTAATTCTGTGCTAATCAACCTTTCACTCTATAATATTTTTATGTACTTTTTTAATATCATTCATAATGGTGGCTTTTCAAAACATGTTAGCTGTCACCAGCATCACAGTCATTCCAATGGAGAATTAGAATAGTTTATTTCAAAAGAGGTGGAAAAATATTTTTTCTTTTTTTTTTCACAGAGATATGGATTCACAACACTAAACTATTTTAACTTTACTTATTCCAGATCATCTTCTTAACAGAACATTATCAATACAGAGACAAAATTGGTATTATATTAAGGGAACACCATGTTGTGTCTTCCGTGGAAAAACAAAACGTTTTAATATGTTGCTAGTACCTCTTATATGTGATTTTATAAACGTTGAAAACTGATGACAAAAACCTAGGAAGAATAGCTAATTAATACTATGAAAGACACAATCAGAATTTCAAAAATATCAACAGACTCGATTAATGAGCTAAAAAGTAAGAAGATGAAATTTAAGTGGGATACATTTTAAGTCTTTCACAGATTAAGAAAATAAAACTACTCAATTATAACATGGGGAAGAAAAACTCATGAGTAATTCATGTGGAGAAGACTCAGTTGTTTTATTTATGTGTGAACTCAATGAGTCAGCATTTTGACATGGCTGCCAAAAGATCTACTTCATTATTAAATTAAATTGAAAGACATGTACTCTCTGTACCCAGAGAGTTAGAGTCCCACCACATTTTCCATGTATATAATCTGAGCTAGAGTTTAGTTCTAAGTACCACATTTGAGACTGGACTTGACAAATTGGACTTTCCCAAAGGAGAGCAACCCAACTATTAATATACTGTTAATATACTTATTCAGAATAGCATAGTAAACTGTATTTCCAGTTCTGCAGTCAGGTTATGTATGTTAAAATCCTGGTTTTGCCCCATTTCTACCTATGATCATTATCAAATTATTTAACTTCCATGGGCCTGAATTCTCTTCTATAAAATTGGAACAATAATAATTATAGAGTTTTTGTAAAGATTAAATAAGATAAAATATGAAAAAGTGCCTAGCAGAGAATAAGGGCTAAATTTTAGTTAATTAGTTCATTTGTAAATAATTAATTTTTATCCACTTGCACAGATTTTTCAGTTTATAAGAGAAATCAGATACTGTACATGCCCAGGTAACTAATAAAATGAAAATTTAAAAATCATAAAAACTATCAGAGAGTTATGTACTAGATGTTATGTTTAGTTTTCATTCATATACTCCAAGTAGATATGTGATGTATGTGAATTTATGGAAATCCATAAAATATTGCTAGTTAAAATGTAAATGCTGGGTTGACTTGGGTCGCTCCATAGCTAATTTACTCCATCTCTTACTCCTGTCTTGCAGTGCTTCTTATCTGATCTATTTATCTCCTTTAATCTACCCCAAAATTCTGAAAGATAAATATTGTATTCACTACATTCATGAGTCACTGAGATTGCTAGAATACGTTAAATGAAGTGTTGGCAATCGTAGAATGAACTTGGTGATTAATTAGATGGACAGCCAACAGAAAGAATGGATTTAAAATGATTCCAAAATTTCCTACTTGGGAAACCAAAAAGACAGGGTGCCATTAATTACGGCAGGAAACACAGGCAAAATGGGAAGATTTTTGGTGAAATTGTGATGCGTGTATTTTGTGATACATAGAACTTGAGCTGCCAAGGGGATAACCAATATCCCACAGCCTTCAGATATTTGACATGCAATGGGGTTCCAGCTCTAGAAACTGTTGGACTGAGAAAACATAGACGCCCCCCCCCACAGACACAAACATGCACAAGCATGCTCATATAAACACTAGATGAACTATAAGAAAAAACATAAATGCATGGTTTAGCCCCAGACAAAGATAGGATGAATATCTGGGTGACAGAAATTTAAAGAGAGAACTTATAGCCTGAGAGTAGCTTCGACATTGATGAGTCAATGGCCTGGGGGAAATGTCAGACTAGATTTAGGCCATAAGGCTTAGAGATTGGTGTTTACTGCTCACAATGGGACAAGAGCTGAAATTTTAGACCTAACCCAGTTGGTGGAGGTAGGGGAAGGGCTAGAGTTGGAGACGAGATCCCTGAATAAACACCTGACACTGGATGGATTGTCACCTGCAAAAGGTGGGAGAAGAAAAACCATGTCTACTGACCAAGAGAACTTTTGAGGAAGCCTCTCTACCCAGGGGCTCTGAGTGAGGAAAACAGTTACCTGAGAAATTGTGTTATGTGTAGCTGTGGAGTGTTAATTTATACTATCCATAGCAGGAATTTATGCTAAAAATTGTGCCAGAGTATTGTGACTGTTTTGGACCTAGCCAGAAGCAAATGCATTACTGCTGTATAGAAACACTTTTCTAACCCCAAACCATGGAGCTTCCCCCCAAGATATGCACACATGTGCATATGTGCATGCACGTGCACATCTGTAGGGGATAACACCCACATCCTGGTCGGGGGTAATAATCAGCCTAAAATTTACAAATCCTATGATGGCTTGATCCGCCATATAAGATTCCCTACAGACACAAAACACAATAAGATTAGCACCTGATTTCAAGATATATTAAAGCTAGATTTGGGCATTGTTTTCATAGAGGTGATACCTGGCAAAGAATTTGAATATGATCGTCCAGATAGAGAATGTAGATAAAGAAAAATTGGAAGCTGAGTATCTAACATTTCAGAACATCTAACATTTAGATGATGGAGGAGAAAGTTTGGGTCACAGATGCAGCATGCAGAGTGCTGAGACATAAGCTATAAGACTATAGTTTAATGGACATAAAGTAAAGGTAGTTGATGGTACTAGGAAATTTTAGCTTGGAAAAAAAGAAGAAAAAGGAAACATGATAACCATTTTCAAGTATTTGATGTCCTTTCAAGTGAAAAAGAGATTAGATTTAATGTAAGTATCTCTGGAATGATAAATTAGAATAAATGGTTGAAAACTTAGAGACATTCATTTTAGCTCAATATGAGAAAAGTCTTTGTAAAAATTATTTGTTCAAAAATTGAGTAGGCTGCCCTGTCAATCAAGAGTTCCTACACATTACAGGTATGTTATGCAAGCAATCAGGAATGTTTAGAGGAGATTTTTGCATTACATAGGAGTTTAGACTAGACTACTTCTAAATTCTTTCTAACTCTATGACTCTTTGGGTTAATGAAAACTGATAATAATGCTGTGATGTTATTTTATGTGCTATATTCCAAGCTTATTTTAGGAAATATTTGATGTATCATAGACTCTGAAGGAGCAGCATTCTAATACTTTAGATAGTAAGCATACCTTAAAAGTATTTTCAACATTGGAGAAGATTTGTGACAAACTTTTCTCCTCTGCATCTTTCTGGAAAACAAAACCAAAACAGCATAAGGTTCCCTCCCTCCTTTCATTTAGCTGTGATGGAGACAAAAGTAATATGTGTTTAAATAGCCATGTAACAGCTTGCCATTTTTCAGGTTTTATATAAACCTTAATGAATTTCTATTTATATTTATATACTGAAAATTATCAAATTCAATTAATAAGGTTGGAGACAAATTGAGAATTTAGAATTATTTTCATTCCAGGTTTAGTAGTTATTGCTATTATAAATTGTTCCTTAAAGATTAAAAATAGTCTTTGGAGTTCCATTTCAGCTTAAAATATAGAACTTTGATCCCACTCTAACAATGAAAAATGGCAGATAATATAGAAAATCACAATTTTTTCTGACCCCATCAGAGATTTGAGGCCACAAGGTGACCAAATATACTGAATTCCAAAGAGTGATAGGCCCCTCCAAGGAGAGATGGGGCACACAAAGTCTTTGACCTTCGGCAGAGCACAGAAGAAAGAGGTGGCCACAGTACAAGAGGGTAAGAATAAATCAGCTGAAATTTTAACAAATTCTTAAAGGCCAGGTGTGAGCTATCATGTCAGTTTGGAATATCTGGGAGTCCAAGACAGGAGGACTGTTTACAATCATTTGCAAGCTCTTTTCCATGGATGCCTACCAGTTGTTCAGGGGGAATATTGAAGGCAGCGCAGGAAGCTGAAGGTCCATTCGGTGGTGCAGTGTGTAGCAGGTGATCAGCTGTTTCTGCTATATGGCATGAAGCTCTGCCCACTTCTGTGGAGCTTTCTCTCATAAGAATCAAAAGCTTTAAGCTGCTGGTTAATGGTACTAGGAAAGTGATGGTATGAGGAGGGGCAGAGCACCCTCTGTCACCTTGATCCCAGGCAAAAAATCTCTTGCTTTTGGAGGAGAGAGAAAGAAAGCGAAACAGTCTGCCTCTGGGGGAAAGGTAGACATAGCTGAGGATCTTTTGCTGACGAGGAAAAAGTAGAAGCAAAAAACCTTTTGCTCCTGGGGAAGGGACAGGAGACCCTGTTTTGAGTCCAGGATCCTACATGGATACCAATCAGATGTCAGGTACCACTGGGAAGAGGGGCAGAAAACTCTCTTCTGTATAAGACTAACTGCAGATATAACACACAGTTTGGCTGCCATGTGGAGGAGCAGGAATTCTCAGAAAGTTCCCATCTTGAGGCTTAAGAACACAGTCTGCACAAGGCTGTGTTCCATTACAACACAGAACTCACTTTACCCTACTACAAAAACTAGTCTATTTTGAATAATAAACCAGAGCAGAGTACTGCTGGGGGAGAGCCAAAAGTATTGAGAGGGACCGTCTCTGTGGCATGCGCAAGCAGGGACACTAAGAAAAAAGCTCTGGTACCACAGGCCCCACGTAGGTACAGGTAATAAGAGCTAACCACTGGGGGATTTGAAGCCTGAAGTGCCATGATGATGATAGCAACAACCAAACACAAATAACGGTCAAATCTCATCTAGATTGTATCAACCCTACATACTCACAGCATCACAGAAGAGCACTGCTCATTTCCAGATATGAATACAATTTGCCTCAGTCTCTGCTATTCTTCTCCACATGATGTTTAGCATTCAATAAAAAATTCGGATCCCCACAAAAAAGCAAGATGCAACAACCCATTGTCAGTAGAGGAAAAAATTAACAAACTATATAAATGACTCAGATGTTAGAACAGACAAGAACTTTAAAACAGCTATGATTAACATGTTAGAGGATCTAGCGGAAAGTGTGGACAACATGCATGGACAGACGGGGAATTTTAGCAGAGAGATGGAAACATTATGAAAGAGTCAAATGGAAATGATAGAAATATAAAAATGTGTATGATATTAGAGATGAAGAATTCCTTCAGTGGGCTCAGCAGATTGAACACAGCTAAGGGAAGTATCGATGAAATTGAAGATAGATCAAGAGAATTCTTGTAACTGACACACAAAGGGAAAGAACAGTAGGGAGAAAAACCAGAACACAACAGCTAAGAGCTGTCAGACAAAGTCACATATGCAACTGCAGTTCTGGAAAGATGAGAATGAGGCAGACAGATATTTAAAGAAATAATGGCCAACATCAAAATTTGTGGGATGCCACTAAAAGTTAGAGGGAAATTTGTGGCTTTAAAATTGAATAGTTCTATGTTAATTAAAAGAAATTGAATTTATAATTAAAATCCTTCCCACAAGGGAAACTCCCAAGGGATGATTTCATTGGTGAATTTTATCAAACATTTAAGGAAGAAATAAAACCGAAACTACTCAAACTCTTTCAGAATACAGAGTGGGAGGGAACACTTCTCAACTTATTTTATAAGGCCAGCATTACTCCAATATCAAAATCAAACCACAACATTACAAGAAAATAAAAATATAGACTGATATCCCTCATAAATATAGGTGCAAATATCCTTTACAAAATATTAGCCAATTGAAGCCAGAAATATACGGAAAGGATTCTAAATCTTTACAAAGTGTGGTTATTCCAATAATGCAAAGATATTTTTAAAATTTGAAAAGAATAAATGAGAAAAACCATATGCTTATCTGTATAGATACAGAAAAAGCATTTGACAAAAGTCATCACCCATCCATGATATAACTCTTAGCAAACTGGGAATAGAAGGAAACTTCTTCAATTTACTAAAGGGCAACTAACTTCATACCATACTACGTAACTCCAAATAACTTCATACTCAATGGTGAAAGACTGTGACATTCTCCCTAAGATTAACAAGGCAAGGATTTTGTTCTTATCATTTCTAGTAAAATTCTACTGGAGATCAAGGCAAAAGAAATCCATACTGAAATAAAGTAAATCTTTGGTTGCATGATGTTTAGGGTGGTAGGGATTTACTGCAAAGAAGCACTTCAGCATTTTTTGGTGTAATGGAAATATTTTATATCTTCATTTCTGTGGTAGTTACATAGGTATATGCATTTACAAAACTAGTCAAACTATACAGTTGACATGAGTGTATTTTATTTTATATAAATTAAACTTTGAGAAAATTGATTTAATAAGTAAGACATCATAATGAAAGTGAAAAGACAAGCCACCAACTAGCAGAAGCTATTTACAATACACATAACCAAAGGAAGAGTAAATACATTAATAACTCCCAGGAATCTATTTGAAAAATATAAAGAAATGTAGAAAAATGGACAAATATTTGAATATGGAAATTATAAAAGATGACAGTTTGATATTATATTTAAAAAGAGTAAAGAATCATGAATTTATTAGCAGTCAGGAATGAAAATTAAAACTGAAATAAGATAGCATTACATAAACCTCATGTAAGCAAAAATTTTAAAAGTTGGACTATACCACATGTTGGAGAAAAAATGGAGCAATGGGAACTCTCAAATATTGTGAAATATGTACAACCCCATTAGAAAAGTGTTTGGTAATATCTTGTAAGTCTATGACCCTAGGTATAAACCCTCGAAAACCTTTGATAATCGCTCACATGTACATCAACAGTACAACAGATAACTAAGTTGAGATTTACTCATCTAATTGAGTACTATACAGCGATGAAAATAAAAAAAATCAAAACCACATGGAACAAGGTGGATAAATCTCAAAAACAATGTTGAGTGAAAGATACATGGCTCAAAAAGTACATACTGGTTGATTCCATTTAGGTAGACATTAAAAAGGAAACCTAAACCTTATATTGCTAATGGATGCTTACTTTGGTGGTGAAATGGTAAAGAAAAGCTATGAAATACATTTCACCAAAGGATAATTCTAATGTAGAGGAAAAAAGATATGAGGTGGCACATGGGCAGATCCTATGATATTGGCAATATTTTTTTCCTAAACTTATTGTTTAATAAGAATGCCTGCTCTATTATTATTATTTCACTTCTATATATATTATTATATGTTCTTCATTACTATATAATTCACTGAACAAATCCCAAATAAAATGTTATTTTATTTTTTATATAGATCATGTTATTCCTTTGATAAAACCCTTCAATGATTTGCATCTCACGAGGTATACAAATTCTGTTGGCTGGTGATTATCTTCCTTATTGAAGATCTACTTTCACTTTTTTATTTTTTCTTCTTCAAGTCTGGGAGTGTTCAATACATAATAGATTTGACTTTTAGTAGTTTCAGTATGCCCTTTATTTCTGTTAAGGTACGTTCCAATTCCGCAATTGTGTTTTATTTTCCTTGTGACCTGCCTTTATCTCCTTGACTTCTCTTTTGGTGACCTTTCAACTGGTCCTTGTTATCTATTCATTTTATTCTATTTTCTTCTTATGATTTTTTGCTCCTTTCCCACCTCTTCTTATATTCTATTGTGAGTGCAAATCAGTTTTGTGACATTTTTCTTCTGGATCCTACACAGTCCTCTACTTTAGTAATAATATTAAAAATAGTAACTCTAATAGCAATAAAATAACACTTGTACTTATCTTTTCTTGAACACTTTTTATCTTCCAGCCACTATATTATATTAAGCACATTACATCCACTGTTTCATTAATTTTTAAATATATCATTATATTATATTTTATTATCTCCACTCTAGTGATGAATAATATGAACTCTAGGAATGTTGAATAAAAACTTCCATAGTGGCGGACAGTCGGCATATACATCTATCTGACTTTGGAATCTGCTCCTAAATTCTGTTCTTACTGCCACTCTGTTCAAGTTATGTTTGAAATTGGAACTTCTGAAAATTTGACAATAGATCTACTTGTTACTAAGAGAGATTCCGTTCTAAAAAAGCTAAATGTAAAAGATTCCCATATGCTTCCTTTCTTTCTACTTATATATGGAATTTTCAGCCTCATCTAGAGGCTGAATACATTTGGATTTTGGTCTTGGGGAGGGGAAAATGTGAGATAAGTATTATTCTGCCTTCCTCACTGAGTTACTTAAACCTGAATAACAGAAATGCCATATTCTTCTGGTTATCTAATTGGTACAGTCTGAGTCATGGGCTAGATGGTAAAGGATTTGGAGATTTTTAATTTTTTTCAGACCAGGTAGATGTTTCATGAAGCCAAACCACATTTTGTAGCATGAATAGATTTTTCTCAATCCAGATCCATCTTGTCTATAATTAGTTCACCAGTTACTAGATTCTAGTGTGAGTTTGTCATCAGTGGTAGTGATTGCTAACTTTCTCTAAAGGTCCTAATTGGCATTTTAATAATAATTTTGGAGACAATGCATTAGAGGCTGCTGGGAAGAAGCAACTTTGAATCAGGAGTTGAGTCTTTTACCTACGTTGAAATCTGGTTTTACACCGCATTGTTCTGAATATATATCACTCTGTGTACATTATTTATGTGAATATGCTCTCTCTCCAAGATTATCAGCAACTTCAGAGCATGGTTATGACTTCCATGTCTCTTGATTCCAGTGAGTAAATAGTTCAGTGATTTGCATTAAGTAAACATTAAGTAATACCTCAGGGGAAAATTCTTATTCTTCTATTCTTAATTTCTCTGAAATGTTAGAGATGAATACAGAATATAGAATGCATACAGAAAATATTCCTTACCTTTCAGGGTATTAGTGGAATAGAAGAGAGGGAAAAAATGTCCAAAGGAAAAGCTCTATGGAAATGACTTACAAAACTAGCCTTTTAACAAACATAATGTTTAGGATGCCCAATATAATATGTCAAGTCTAAAATATGTTAAATAACCATCACTGAGGAAAGAAAATATTTTGAAATCTAAATTATCCGTATTATTCCATAATATTCATGTCATATTTATTCAGCCTGCTTGTTTGTTATTTTTTCAAATCATGTAATAATCCAAGTTTGAGAAATATAAAAAACATTATTTTTCAAATTGATCCTATTCTCGCAGAGGGTCAATACTTGATGTAATGCTATTTAATGCACTTGTCAAATGGAAAGTGCAAAATTGTGAATTGATAATATCACAGTCTGTCCTCACTTCTCAGATATTGACTTTTGATGCTTCATGCTTCATTTAAAAAGCTCATTGTTTTGGATGGAGTTCATGTGGAAAATCGCAGACACTGCGGCCTATTTATAAAATAATTCAGATGTGGGTGATAATAGCTATTTGCCAGTGTTAATGTAAAGACAGTATTTCTTTGATGTTTTGCCAACTTTTGAGTCATAGTGAAAAAATTCACAATAGTCAACGGTTTCTTTCAAAGCAAAAATGTTAGAGGCTTCATATATGAATAATAAGACCAAATTTCTGTATTTGGAAATTAAGAACTGTTATAGATTCTCAACAATTTGCATGTGTGTGCGTATGTGTGTATCAAAAGACATCTGTGATACATGAGCAGTACTGAGACATTTAGATAATTGAAATTCACCCATAAGTAAGTTATGATAACCTCAAATTATATCTACATATAGTCAAGAGACATAAATGATCTAGAAATGAAGTCTCAGTGTGCCCAGGGTACCTGGTAAATTTCAAATGCTACACCAGAAAGAACGATTATCACAAAGATAAAGAATCAAGCTGAAAGAAGTACTAATTATGAAACTTTCATGAGACTTAAAACAATCTAATTGCGAATTCCTTTCACATTCCACATTTTAAACTTCCGGGTTCAGGGCAGGCTCAAGAAAGAAAAATGGAATTAAAGTGAGAAAGGATTACACTTTGGGAAGGAATATAAGTCATGTATTTGTCATCACCATATCTTTAGATATTTATGTGGAATTCACGTATGTTTGATATCTACATCAAGAAATATAATTCATTATTTTCAGAACAATTTACTGTTCATTAATATTAGGCATAGTTACTTAATATCTGTATTCTTTTATATATATCAGGAGTCAATTATTTATGGAAAAAGAAGTCCTCACTCACTTTAAAAACATTCTCTTAGTTGTACAATTTTCTGTAATCATATGATATATTATCTGTGGAAGACTAGTCCTGCCCTAGAAGAACAAACTGTAAGAAATGATCTACTTAACGGTGACTTGGATGTCCAATAGGTGACTAAATCTCAATAGTCTTGGACTGAATCCATCATTTTCCCCTGCCAAGCTAGCTTCTCCTGTCTTCACTATTTTATTTAATTGACGTCTCCACGCATTCATTCAGCAGCTAGGAATCTGGAGGTATTTTAGACCCCCTGTTCCTTTGTTGCTCACGGTCTTTCACCAAATCATGTAAATTGCACATTTTCACCTGTTGTGAATCTGTCTGCTGCTACTCATCCCTATAGTAGAGTTTTTATTCACGCCCTCCTCATCTCTTTGGGCTAATGAAATGCTCCTCTAATCACCAGTCTGTCATTCTACTGCCCTGCATAATGGCTCCATGTCATCATCTGATAAATCAGAAAATCATCACATTGTCCATAAAATGTCCTTAGGATCCTATATAACTTGCCCCTTGTTTGCCCCTTTCATTTGGTCTCTTTCCAGGCTCTCACCTTGAACCCTAATTGTAGCCATTCCAAATTTCATACAGATTCCTAATCACACCAGGTTATTTCCTAACTGCTTCTGTTCATGTTTTTTTGCTGAAAGTTATCTTTACTTCCCACCTTCCTTTACCATGTCCCTTCTTTGGTTGGCATACTCATTTTTTAACATTCAGATCAAATAAGTAAAATTGATAATCCTCTTTTATGTGTCCTGTACATACACAGGTCTTTCACAGTACCTATGACATTTTATTGCAGGCGCCTATATACTTGTCAGTTTTGCTGTGATAGAATGAAAGCCCCTCAAGTGTAGACCCTCTGCCTTATTCACCTTTATATCTTCAGAAACTTGCAACATTTTAGAAAATAGTATATGCTTGATAACTGCTTATTGAATTGATAGATGAAGTAACAAAAGTTAATACCTTGGTTTTCAATAGATACTTCAGGTGGAAGTCATACTTTTTGATCCCTGTTGAGAGGCACTGTCTGGAAAGAAAAACAACACAACTTTGTTTAAAATTGAGTGGGAAAAAGAAAACTTGTGTTACCTTTAGCAGATTTATTACAAGTTCTGCTTTGTCCAAAATTCTATAGCAGGCATGGTTTAAAAAGGATTACTGTTGACATAATTTTAAAAACAATTTCAGATGGGTGCCTTATAAAGTTCGTATAACTTGATCACTACAAACATATTTGAAAACTTTAGAACTCCAAAGAAATCCATGACCAATTAACCAAACCTCTCAAAGACTGTTCATTATATCAAACTACTCTTAATTCAAAATGTAAGTTGCAGAGGGATTCATAAGCAGATGATGACAAACACTAACATCAAGAAATGTTAAATATGCAAAATCTTGTTGAGAATTGCTTTCAGAATTAATGACCTATATTTATTATAGATGGGGTCGTCTTTGACACCAAACCTCTGTGTTTTTCTCTCCTATGCTTCTGTTATTGCTCTAGCTTTACCTATGCTTAGGTGGAATACATGTGAGTCAAGCAGAGATTCTTCCGGCTTCACTGTTCAGAATCATTTTCCCGAACATTATTGACTTTTCTCTTCCTATTTGTCATGAAAGCTCCTGAATTGAATTGGATAATGAATCATAAAACACAAAAACACAGCATTAAGAACACACCAATATATTTTACAGTAGCTGCTTCCTCATCCTTTATTAAATCATCACTTTAGTTGGATTCCCTCTAACAGTTCAAAGACAAAATGCGTAGGATGTGTAAAAGTCAATGGAGGTATAGGAAAAGAGTAGCAAAAGATTTTAGAGTGGGAGGGTTTTTGTTATAAAACCTGATGCGAAAACTAAAAGGATTCCCAAGAATGTACCTGCTCCAGCACCTTGCTATTAGGTGTTACATCTATTTATGGAAAAACTCCTAGAACTAAGGAAGGTACGTGGTTTGCCCAACTTCTAAGAGAGAGCCAAGTCAGGGAAGAGGGAGACTGAAATCAAAGTTTCTGACGTCTAGTGCTTGATCTTTTAATGACACTGTAAAGTGGTCTGAGGAGGGCAGGCAGAGTGACACTGTGTTTCAGAAAGCAAAGTTCTGGGGGTACTGAAGAAACCATGGGCCAACACAGCCATCACAGAGCCCCTGCATATTTCACTGGTTTTTTTCCCTCACAGGTATTCACATTTGCAAATGACAGCTGCTTGCATCTCTCTTCACTTCCTACCCCCCCCCCCACCACCCTCCGCCCCTGCCAGAGCCTGAGATCCACACCTACAGCCAGCCCAGGCCTCTGGGCTGCCTAGGGCCGGCCCGTGGCTTAGCGGTTGTGTGCGCGCACTCCGCTACTGGCGGCCCAGGTTCGGATCCCGGCGCGCACAGACGCACCGCTTCTCCAGCCGTGCTGAGGCCGCATCCCATATACAGAAACTAGAAGGATGTGCAAGTATGAAATACAACTATCTACTGGGGCTTTGGCGGGGAAAAAAGGGGGGAGGATTGGCAATAGATGTTAGCTCAGAGCCGGTCTTCCTCAGCAAAAAGAGGAGGATTAGCATGGATGTTAGCTCAGGGCTGATCTTCCTCATAAGAAAAAAAAAAAAAAAAGATGCAAGCCTAGCCCTCATGGCTGACCCCACCGCTAGCCCCTCCAAAGTGTATCTGCATGCTGTTAACCTGACATTCATCACTAGCCTCCACTGCCATGTACACATCTATGGTGAGATATGGAAGCTACGGAAGTGTACACTGACTGCCAAAGCCCCTACAGCTGTGTGTGGGCCCAGATTCAGCCCTATCTCTTGTCACTGGCCTGCACCGCAGGGCTCACCTGCAGCTAACTCCCAAGCCTTGCACCTGCACACCCTTGGCCTGACTCCTATCACTGGCCTCCATTGCCATGCACATGCCCGTGGGGAAACACTGCAGCCACAAGAGTGCTAACCAGCAGCCAGAGCCCCTGGAGCTGCTCGTGGGCTCAGCTTCAGCCCTGTTTCCTGTCACTGGTCTGCACTGTTGGGCTTGCTTGTAACTAGCTCCTCCAGCTGTGCACCTGCTCCTGACTGGCCTGACTCCCATAACAGCCTCCGCTGCTATACGCATGACCAAGGCAAGACCCTGCAGCCACAGGAGAGCATGCTGACAACCAGGGCCCCCATAGCTGCCAGTGCCTCTGTAGCGAGTCCTAGTCCTTGCTGCTGGCTGTGTACCTGCACTATGTCTGTGTCTGCAACCAGCCCCTGCCACTACACAAGTACCTGCAGCTGGCCTCCACAGCTATGTTTGTGCATATCACCAGATCTGGCAACAACTGCTGCTTGCCCTGGTCCCTAGATGCTGGACCTGGAGGCACCACTAAGGATGACAACAGCCCTTGAAGCCACTGCAGCACTTGCCAAGGACCACCACAGTTGTTGATGCTGTGGATTCCAGCAGCCTGAGCTGAGAAATTATACCCCCAGATCTGGAGCCACCACAAGACCCTGCACTTGGTGACCTGCACCACTAGACCTAGGGTCATAGCATGCTCCAGCTCACCCCCACCTAGAGGTGAAGGTCTTTTCATACTGAAATTAGCATATAAAATCTGGAAGAGGTGGCTATTTCTTCCTACGCACAGGCACACAAGGCTACAGGGATCGTGAAAAATCAGGGAAATGTGACACCACCAAAGGAACACAGTAAACTTTAGCAACTAACCCCAAAGAAATGAAAATACATGAATTACCTGACAATAAATTCAAAATAATTGTTTTAAAGAGGCTCAGAGAACTACAAGAGAACACAGAAAAACCATTTAACAAAATCAGGAAAACAGTTCAAGAACAAAATGAGAAATTCAACAGATAGAAAACATAAAAACCAAACAAATTTTGGAGCTAAAGAATACAATGTCTGAACTGAAGAATTCGATAGAGAGCTTCAACAGAAGACAGAACCAAACAAAAGAAAGAATCAGTAAACTCAAAGATATGTTATTTGAAATTACCCAATCATGGGAGCAAAAAGAAAAAAGAATGAAAAGGAATGAAGAAAGCCTATGGGACTTATGGGACACCATCAAGAGAAGCAATGTATGCATCATTGGAGTCCCAGAAGGAGAAGACAGTGAGAAAGGAACAGAAAACTTATTTAAAGAAATAATGGCTCAGAACTTCCCAAATGTGGGGAGAGATTTGGACATCCAGGTTCATGAAGTAATAGGTTACCCCATAATTTCAATCCAAAATGATCTTCTCCAAGACATATTATAATAAAACTGTCTAAAGTCAAAGACAAAGAGAGAATTTTAAAAGCACCAAGAGAGAAAAAATTTTCTCATAAAAGAGAACCACCATAAGGCTATCAGCAGACTTCTTAGCAGAAACCCTACCGACTAGGAGAGAGTAGGGTAATATATTTAGGGTGCTGAAAGAAAAAAACCTGCCAATCAAGAATAATTTACCCAGCAAATACTTCAGAAATGAAAGTGAGATAAAGACTTTCTCAAACAAACAAAAACTGAGGGAATTCTTCACGACTAGGTCTGCCTTAAAAGAGATGCTGAAAGGAGTTCTTCAAGCTGAAATGAAAAGATGCTAATTAGTAACATGAAAACATATGAAAACATACAACACACTGGTAAAGGTAAGTTAAGTAGTCAGGTTCAGAATACTCTAATACTACAATATGGTAGTGTGTTAACCACTTAACTTTAGTATAAAGATTAAAGGAAAAAAGTATTAAAAATAACTATAACTGCAGTAATTTGCTAATGGTTACACAATAAAAAGAGCTGTAAATTCTGACATCAAAAACATAAAATATAGGGGGAAAGAGTAGAGCTTTTGTATGCAAATAAGGTTGTTATTAGCATAAAATAGACTGTTATATCTATGAGATGTTTTAAGTAAGCCTTAGAGTAACCACAAAGCAAAAACCTGTAGTAGATACTCAAAAGATAAAGAGAAGGGAATCAAAGTGTACTACTATGGAAAATCGTTAATTCACAAACGGAGACAGCAAGAGAGGAAAAAAGGAATAAAGGAACTATAAAACAGCCAGAAAACAATAAACAAGATGGCAATAGTAAGTCCTTAGCTCTCAATAATTACTTTAAATGTAAATGGATTAAATTTTCCAGTCAAAAGGCAAAGAGTGGCTGAATGGATAAAAAAAACAAGACCCAACAATACACTGCCTACAAGAGACTCACTTCAGCTTCAAGGACACACATAGGTTCAAAGTGAAGGGATGGAAAATCATAATCCATGCATATGGAAACCAAAAGAGAGCAAAGGTAGCTACACTTGTATTAAACAAAATAGCCTTTAAGTCAAAAGTTGTTACAAGAGACAAAGGAGAATCAAAAGAGACTACTATGGAGGATGGCCCAGTGGTGTGGTGGTTAAGTTAGTGTGCTCCACTTCAAGAGCCCAGGGTTTGCAGGTTTGGACCCTGGGCCTGGACCTACGCACTACTTATCAAGCCATGCTGCAGCAGGCGTCCCACATATAAAGTAGGGGAAGATGGGAATGGATGTTAGCCCAGGGCCAATCTTCTTCAGCAAAAAGAGGAGGATTAGCAATGGATGTTAGCTCAGGGCTAATCTTCCTCACACACACACACACACACACACACACACACAAAAGAGACTGCTATGAACAATTACATGCCAAAAAATTGAACAAGTTACAAGAAATGGATAAATTCCTAGAAACATACAACCTACCAAGACTGAATAAGGAAGAAATAGAAAATCTGAATAGACCAATAACAAGTAAGGAGATTGGATCAGTAATCAAAAACCTCCCAACAAAGAAAAGTCCAGGAGCAGATGGCTTCATGGGTGAATCCTACCAAACATTTAAAGAATTAATGCCAATTTTTCCCATACTCTTTCAAAAACTTGAAGACGAGGGAACATTTCCAAACTCATTATATGAGACCAGAATTATGCTGATACCAAAGCCAGATAAGGATACTACAAGAAAAGAAAACTACAGGGCAATATATTTGATGATTATAGATGCAAAAATTCTCAATAAAATACTTGCAAACCAAATTCAGCAGCACATTAAAAGGATCATACACTATGACTAAGAGGAATTTATCCTTGGAATGCAAGGATGGTTCAACATACACGATTCAATAAATGTGACACACCACATTAATGGAATGAAAGACAAAAATCATATGATCTTCTCAATAGATGCAGAAAAAGCATTTGACAAAATTAAACTTTCTTTCATTGTAAAAACTCTTAACAGATTGGGTATAGAAGGAATACACCTCAACATAATAAAGGCCATATATGACCTTTATATGCATCATACTCAATGGTGAGAGGTTGAAAGCTCTTTCTCTAAGATCAGGAACAAGACAAGGGTGCCCAACCCCATAACTGCTATTCAACATAGTAGTAGAAGTCCTAGCAATAGCAATTAGTCAAGAAAATGAAAAGCATCCAAATTGGAAAGGAAGAAGTAAAACTGTCTGTTTGCTAATGATATGATCTTGTATACAGAAAATCCTAAAGACTCCACCAAAATACTATTAAAACTAATAAACAAATTCAGTAAAACTTCAAGATACAAGATCAATATACAAAAATCAGTTGCATTTCTGTACACTAACAATAAATGATATGAAAAATAAAGAAAAATTCTCATGACATTTTTCACAGAAATAAAAAAGCCAATCCTAAGATTAACGTGGAACCACAAAGACCCTGAATAGCCAAAGCAATCTTGAGAGAGAACAAAGCTGGAGGCATCACATTTCCTGATTACAAACTATATTATAAAGCTTTAGTAATCAAAACATTATGATATTGGTATAAAAACAGACATAGACAAATGGAACAAAATTGAGAGCCCAGAAATAAATCTACACATATATAGTCAAGTAATATTTGACAAAGGAGCCAAGAATATCAATGGGGAAAGGGTAGTCTCTTCAATAAATAGTGTTGGGTTAACTGTATAGTCTCATGCAAAAGAATGCAATTTGGCCCCCATATGAAACTAGTCACAAAAATGAACTCAAAATGGATTAAGGGCTTACACATAACACCTGAAACTGGTAAAGTCTTAGAGGAAAACATAGGAAAAAAGCCTCTCTTGACATTGGTTTTTGTGGTGATTTTTGGGATACAATACCCACAGCACAAGCAACAAAAGCCAAAATCAACAAGTGAGACTATATCAAACTAAAAGGCTTCTGCACAGCAAAGGAAACAATGAAAAAAATGAAAAGGCAACCTACTAATGGGAGAAATATTTGCAAATCATATATCTGATGAGGGTTAATATCTAAAATACATAAGGAACTCATACAACTCAATAATGAAAAAACAATTAAAAAATGATTAAAAATGGGCAATGGACTTGAATAGACGTTTCTCCTAAGAATACCTACAAATGGCCAACAAGTACATGAATAACAAGTACATGAACAACATCACTAATCATCAGGGAGATGCAAATCATCAGGGAGATGCAAACCACAATGAGATATAACCTCACACCTGTTAGAATGGCTATTATCAAAAAGACAGGAGACAACAAATGCTGGCTAGGATACGGAGAAAGGGAACTCTGGTGCACTATTGGTGGGAATGCAAATTGGTGTAGCCACTATGGAAAACAATATGGAGGTTCCTCAAAAAATTAAAAATAGAATTACCATATGATTCAGCAATCCCACTTCTAGTATGTATTCAAAGGAAAGGAAATCATTATCTTGAAGAGATATCTCCTTTTCCAAGTTCACTGCAGCATTCTTCACTATAGCCAAGACATGGAAACAACCTAAGTGTTCATCAATGGATGAATGGATAAAGAAAATGTGGTGTATATATATGTGTGTGTGTGTATATATATAAATATATATATATATAATGGAATGTTATTCACCCATAAAAAGAAGTAAATCGTCTTATTTGCAACAACATTGATGGACCTTGAGGGCATTATGCTAAGTGAAATAAGTCAGACAAAGAAAGACAAATACCATATGTGAAATCTAAAAACACAGAACTCATAGCAGCAGAGAACAGATTGGTGGTTGCCTGGGGCTGAGGAGTGGGGGGAAATGAGGAGATGCTGGTCAAAGGATACAAACTTTCAATTATAAGATAAATAAGCTCCAGGGATCTAAGGTACAGTGTGGTGACTATAGTTAACAATACTGTATTGTATACTTGAAACTTGCCATGAGAGTAGAGTTTTAATGTTCTCACCATAACAACAACAAAATGGTAATTATGTGAGTGAAGGCAGTGTTAACTAACCTTATTGCGGTTAACATGTTACAATACATACATTTATCAAATTATCACACTGTACACCTTAAGCTTACACAATGTTATCTATCAATTATCTATCAATTATATCTCAATAAAGCTGGGGAAAAAAAGAAAACAAAACAAAATCTACAGTGCCCTTTATGAGGTTGAAAATGTACCTGTGCTAGATAACATTTGAGAAAGATTAGGGTGGGGGCAGAATACAACTGAAGTGGAACAGCACTGATTAAGAGTTAGATGCTTGGTTTTAGCCATGGCTGTGGCATTAAATATCTGTATGATGCTTGATGTCTTTTCCAACTTTCTTTAATTTCCTTACCAGAGGAGAAGCAGCACTGGGAATTGGAGTTTCCCCAGATTGTAGTCCACTGCCCTGGGGTTGTAGGGAAGGGGTGGGGGCGTTAGCTTCTGAGGTTACTCTGCCCCTGCCGAGAGTCCTCTTGCTCCTCACCGCAGCAGAGCTTTCGCTTTGCCCTGATTTAACCCTGTGGACACCTGTACTGCACAATTGTCAAGGCCACCGGACTTCTGTGGGGGGCAGGCAACGGCAGGGTGAGACAGGAACAGAATGAAAACTGCCTTGGTCTAACCACCTTTTCCCAGCCTCCACTTGTCTCTCTGTGCCTCAGGTAGCAGCCGCTTACCAGTCATGACCCTCCACCAAACCAGTGCAAACAGTTCTTTGTGTTGCAGGGATTTTCCACTTTTTAAAGAATTTGTCCGATTTGATGTCTCTCTCTACAGTTTTTTGGATGAATTTATTTTGGAACAAGGAAACTACGGTCTTTGTTTATATACCATTTTGATGAGAACCTATACTTGATCCATGTAATTAGCTATAAAATAAAAATTTGGATTAGGTTATATTGAAAGTCCTTTCTAGTCCCACCTATTCTATGATTTTATGGTGTGAATATTTTTGATGAAAGGAAGGGAGTCACACATGCAAAGACACAATAGTTTAATATAGAATAATAGTTTAATAAATAAAAAGCCTCGCAAATTTCAGACAGATCTGATTTCAGTCCTGCCACTAATGAACTGAGTGGCATAGGCAAGTTATTAAAGCGTCCAGAGCTTTGGTTTCCTTGATTCTGAAGTAAGATAATATGTGTTATCACAGCGTTGTAGGGAGAATTAAATGAGATAATGTTTGCAAAATGTATAAGAGCTCCATGAAGTGATAGCTATTATTAATAGTCATTAAAAACAATTTTAACGCATCTCATATTTTTATATCAGGCTTTGCTTTAGGGATTTATGACATATAACTCCCACACCCCATTTTTGCTCATTCAGCTCAGAACAACTTTAATTTCAGATAAACCCATACTATAGCATTGATATCTTCTCCCAGGTTAGCTTCTTGATAGGTCTATTCTTTCAAATAACGCGTGCATACATTTAGATATCAGAATCAATTAGGATATGTTCATTTGCTTCACTCGAAAGTTTTCCAGTTTGAATTCACACTCCTCTCTTTATGATATACCAGTTATTGTCAAGGAATTCCAGCAAGGAATTTAAAGCAGGAGATGGTGACTTTCAAAGTATGGAAATTCAGTTATACAAAGAGCTTAGTGACACATGCACACTCAAATTCACAAAATGAATGAGAAAAAAAAATCCTTGAAAATGTAATAACTGGTAGCAGAGATATTTTAAAATGAATATTAGATTATTCTGGAAAGTGTTAGTTAGCAGCTCTCCAAACGTATCTGAATAGCTGTGAAGAATAGATAATTATTAACAGAATTTGCCAAAGGGAGATATCTATTAAAAGTACAATAGCTTCCACGATACTAGTGAAAGGACAGTTTTTACAATCAACAAAAAAATATTGTGATTTGGCACTTGAGAACTCAGTCAGAAAGTACTCTTGGAACGGAAATAAAATGTCTTACCTGGATACTTTCCAAATATGCATAAATTCTAGAAGTTGGTTCAGATAAAACTGACTGTGGTCATCTTCACGCTGCAGACAGCAGAATATATTAATATTTATAGAGTGAATAGGAATGAGTACCAGATAAAAATAGATCTGTAACTTCCTGCTGTCATTTTATTCACCTCTTTTGATAACCCTCATACATCATTTTAATACTTTGTTTTAAAGACCTTACAAGGCTCTCCTTAACCATATAAGCATTCTTTTCAAAAGTGAAACAGAAAGATGAACTGCGGTTGAGGATAAACCTCAAGGACGGTTGAAAAACATCCTTGCATCACCAAAGTCAAGCAGTAATTTCTCCTGGCAGGAAGGCAGTTTTTCAAACACCCGTTCTCCCACCTACGTGCACATTTTCTTTACATTTAGGCCACAGATGCCATGGTAGTATAAGACTTGACAGTTTGCCAGGTTGGCTGGCAGACACAGAATGAATTCCTCCATTTTTCAGCTTTACCATATCTTGTCACCAAGATGTCAGTGTAAGAGAACTTTCCATCTCGTGAACATTAAATTGTGCTAATGAATGACAACTACTGATAGGTATAAATTCCAGGGGCTATTGGGGTGGCATTGTGTTTTCTCCCAAGTTGAGCAGGAACTACTCAAAATATCAGTCCTATGGTCCATATTTACACACACACACAGACACACACACACATTTTCTCACATCTTAACTCCTTTATTAGCTCTCTGCAACAGGCATTCATGAATACCCCACGCAAGTCTGCAGAGAATGCAACGTACTTCATCATAATTGCACTATTTCACTGCACAGTGGCGTTCAGTTTGAGAGCTGAGTCCCTCAATGCCTGGGGTGCTTGTAACCTTGTATATCAGTACACACACAATCTATTTTTAAAACTTCCTATTAGAGTTTGACAGAAAACATCAGAAGGAAAACCCTTCTATGGCTTAAGGTTAAAGGTAAATTAATTTTTATATTGAGTTGTTTTGTGAGGAAGAAGAAGGAAGCTAAGTTACATGGAGAGAATAAGGTCATCACTATAATTTAATACCCGGAGTACACGCTATTAAAAAGAAACACCGTAGAAATGATAAGGAACTTGAAAACATGAGACCTACTTTCTAGGAACGTACATCTAGAGTCACTGGGATGACTAGATCGGAAAGTGTGACAGTGGTAAGACAATTTTTTTCTGCGACAGAGAAAGCTAAACTTTAGGCATGGAAAACACAGTAAAAGGAAAGGGAAAATAAAAAGTGAAAACCAGAGCCAAAAAAGAGATAGTAAGATTTGAACTGTAATATTTGGCCCTTGCCTTCTTTCAGAAGTTAAAACCAAAGCAAGCATATATGTAATGTGACTTATTTGCATCTTTCTGCACAGCATAATCGTATTCATTTTAAAACCACTTTACTTGGCTTCCAGATATGCTTTTTAGGGGAAAATTGGCCTTTGTCACATTGTCGCTTACAAGAAAAAATTTTGATTTAAAGGATTTCAAAAGGTTGGAGGAAAGGTTGAGCAGTTTCCATGGAATATATTGTGCACTTTACTTTTATCCAAAGCTGAAGGCTGTACCTGGGTCTATAGGAAAAAGTTAAGGTGTTTTTTTCTTTTTTCATACAAAAATCCATCGCTGTGAGTGTTCTATGAATGATTTTTTGAGCTAGAAAGAAATCTTGATTTTGTGATTAATATCTACAGTGTTGGCAATACTTTGATCAAGTTTGAGAGAGATAAAGAGGGAAAAAATTTTTTTTAAAAAGACTCAGTCATTGATACTTAAAAATTTTGAAATCTGAGATAATTTCTAAAGACTGTCAACCTGTTTGATGAATAATCTTATGAGATAAGAACTAAATTACCATATATCAGTATAATCAAGCAAGTTTAAAATAGGAAAGTCACCTAAGATGAATTGAGCTTTGCAATGCCTTTTACAATTAGAAAACTCTAAAGTATCTACTGAAAGGCAATGGTGTCAACAAATTTAATAGAATGATAATAATCATTATATTCCTAGTATTATATAAAAAGAATATTATCAAGCCAATTTTATGTTGTTTTACTAGAAAGAAAATATAATTATTCATAAATGTTTGGCTTACAGCTAAAATTATGAAAATCACAGAGAATTTTGACACTACTTTAAACAGTAGTATCAAGAGAGGAAAACATTCACTATCTTCTTGTCATATATGTATAAAAGAAAAACAAATCAAGGGTCAATTATTTTAAATATAGCAGTTCAGATCATGAAGAATGGTCACAAGTTGATAAACTGTCTCAGTTATATTAAATTGATCAATATGGCATACCTATTCCAGAAAGATTTTATAGAACTTATTTTAAAAACAAGTCAATTACCTTTTTATTTTTTATTTTCTTATCAAATATAGGGTTTGCAATTGAAATTATAATTTAACCTACTCTATGGGTATTAAAAGTTTACAACAAAAATTGTGATACATCAGACCGCAACATATATATTATTTCGATATAATATACCAGTGTCCATCTTGCAATATTTTTAACATCATGAGTAAATTTTTGAACTGTTTCCACTAATGTTAATAAAGTTCTAGAGTTTTTAATAGTAAAAGACTAAAACATCATATAGTCTAACACCCTAATATTTTTGCTCTTGGGCTATTGTGAATTAATACAAGTGAAGCATTAATAACAGTTACTGGCACCTAATATACACTTAATATGGCTAATTATCATTGAATACCTATCATGTCCCAGACTTTGGGGTATGTGGATATAGCCGTGGAAAACAAAACAAAACAAAATAATGGAAAAGATATACAAAGCTAGCATTTTGACCAACTGCTCTGAAACTCACATCTAAAACTTTTGTGTGTGGCCCCAAAATTCTAAGCATATTTGTCATATAAATTGGTAGCATATGGCATGGGCTGTGGAGACTCACTGACTGGACTCAAATCCAAGCTCCTCTGCTGCCTAGTTTTATGAATATGATCTGGGGAATGTCATGGAGCTCCCTGTGATTCAATGTCCTTATCTTTAACAGTATTTGCCACATAAAATTGCTGTGAAGATTAAATGTGATAGAAACGTTAAAGTTCTAGACATAAAATATATGCTCGATATATACTATATCAGAGTAGTGGAGTTATATGGATTTAAGAATAAACCTTAATTTACATGAAAGTGAAATGTTAGTGATTAGTGAATTGCTACCAAGGAGATGTTATTTTCTTTTAGGAATGTGCTACTTCTAAACAAGAGTAGAAATTAAAATCATACATTTTCACTTCTTCCCCTGTGTTGAAATGAAACATGATGATTTCAATTTTTTCGTCAACGTTGAGGACAATTTGAAGACTCTTAGGTTTACTAATATTGAGGGTATTAGTTGTACTTTATAATATTTCTTTGCAGAGATTTCAGATGCATAGCCTGGAGCTGTAACACTGGCTGAGTTGGGTACCAGTTCCAAAAGGTATTTCTAAACAACTCTCTTTTGGCCTCATTATGTTATCTTCCACATAAATATGTTGCAACCTAGTGCACCAGCTGACAGCTTTTTATGATGAAACACCTCAGACTAGAAAAAAAGAATCCTGCACTGGAAATCTGTTATCTGATGTAAATGACAGGGTGATGGGATTTTTGCTTAAAGCTGGTAATTGGAAGTTTCTACAGATAAAAATTGCCAAAATAGCAAAGTTCACTGCATACTGTGCAATTTGGGTTTGAAGTAACTCAAGACATCATACAGGGAATAAAATTCATATCTAACAGCATCAAACTGTGTCATTAAAGCACAGTAATCCCTTTCTAGGTAGTTTTATTATATATATTATGAATATTAATCTGTCCTGATTTAAACTGTGTTGATATCAACATAAACAGTCTTCAAATAGAACAAGAGTTGTGTTATTTTCCTTCCTTCAACGGTTTCCTCTTCACATTTTCTATTCCATTCACTTCCTAGTGGATTCATGGATAGTACAAATATGATAACCTTAATAAGTTTCTATAAATGGTTTTTCCAAGAGACCAATTCATTTGTTACTATACTGAGGTTGCAGTAAGGCGTACATGTAATTGCTTCAGTCCAAATTGTTAACAGGCATTTAGATAAATATTTCATTATGTTTCAATAAATATACTCAAATGAACTTGTATTCATTAAGCCAGGTAATTCCAAATTGGCAACTATCTATAAAGATGGGAATCTTGTCCTTTAAATGATCAGTTTGCTAACTGAAACCAGTTCTAAGAAAGTCTTACCTTTCGAGACAACTTTCCTGGAGCTTCTCTGTTATTCTGCAGATTAAGTTGAATAACAGATTTATCTTTCTGAAATATTTTGTGGCTCCCCAAAGAGTGATCACTGAAGGAGAGAAAAAGTGAACACAATTATTTCCCCTCATAGTACCCCCAAGGGTAAATTTTCCTGACTTCGCTTCCGTTTATTTTTGCAACTTAGTCTGGTAAAAGTTTTATATATATCCCTCATTATATATGTATATATCCTCATTATATTCAGTTTTAGATGACAAGATATTACAATTATTTTCAAACGCATTAAATTAGAATATTATTAGATAACGTTTAGAATGGACATAATAAATTTTAATAAAGAATACTTTACATATTCAAAGTTAGTTTTATCCGGCCATCTCAAAGCTAAGGACAACATGCTTCTGGGAGGTCTAATTGATGCCACAAAATGTATGTGCGGGCCACTGTATTAAGAGCAGTGTGATAGAAATGTCATGGGCTTTAGAGACAGATTTACTAGCTCCATGACCTGAGGCAAGCCAATTAAACTATCTGAAATTCAATATTTTCCTTTTTAGAGTTGTGACATTAATGTCTACGCCAAAGTGTTGACAAGCAGATTAAACACAAAAAAAATATGCCTACATATTTCAGAAATTTCTAATGATGTAACTATATTTTCTTTCCTTCCGTCCGTCCGTCCTTCCTTCCTTCCTTCCTTCCCTTCTTCTCTCTCTCTCTGTAAATATTTGCTAGTCACAAATTAAGTGATGAACACAGTGAATTACTGATTTACAGCCTATTGTTCTAAATATAATCATTACATTTATTTTAAATTAAACGCTTTTACTATATGATCGCCTTTATAGCTTTAAATTTTGATATCTGTAGTGACTCTGAGATGTCATTAAAAAAGATGAAATATGTAAATATACTTTAAGGATCTTGGTTAAATACATGAAAGACTTCAGGCAAAAAAAAAAAAACCCTTATATTAAAAATTGGGGGCCTTAAGGTGATATATTCACTTATCTGGAAAATGCATTAAGTATTTGGGACCACCTATTCCCAATAATGTGAGACAAATAGAGCATTACTCTGTTGATAACTGCTAAGTTCTCTGTAAATCTTTTTATTTTGACAATTGCTATTTTTAAAGAAAACCCAACACCTATCCACTCGCCAAAATGGTGAATGTTAGTATTCACATGTGTTCCGTATCCCATTCCCATTCCTCCTATTAGTCTAACCTACATTCCTGTCTTGTTGCTATTCATAGGGCTCTTACATTGTTCCTTGAGTTATTTCTACCGCTGGTCTAGACATAAGCCATGGCCTGTGTATTCGCTGAGTTCTTGGGCTCGTAGATTCCTGCCTTCCTCCCAGGGCCATTCGCATATTCTATTACATATGCTTCAGTTCCTGTCCTTTCACCTCCCCAACCCCAACTCCTCTTTCCACACTTCTGTTCTGTTTTCCTGTTCCTATTCTGGGAACCAATTTAAGGGTAATGACCCACCTTGCTCTCAAAGCTTCCTTTCCTTAGTGTGTTGAAGTCTGGACCCTGGACCTCAATCCAGTGAATTCAGCCTCAGATGTGGCTACTGCTTTCTTGAACTGACTTTATTTCACCCACTTGTATGTATACCCCTTACTAGGGTTGCCAGATAAAATAGAAAATGGCCAGTATATGAATTTCAGATAACAATGAATAAAATATTTTGTAGAGGTATGTCTCATGTCATATTTGAGACACACTTAGACTAAAAAAATTGAGTTTTTTTTTTTGTGTGTGAGGAGATCAGCCCTGTGCTAACATCTGCCAATCCTCCTGTTTTTTTGCTGAGGAAGATTGGCCCTGGGCTAACATCCATGCCCATCTTCCTCCACTATATATGGGACACCACCACAGCATGGCTTGACAAGCGGTGCGTCGGTGCGCGCCCGGGATCCAAACCAGCGAACCCCAGGCTGCCGCAGCGGAGTGCGCGCACTTAACCGCTTGCGCCACCGGGCTGGCCCTGAGTTTTTTTTAAAATTCAGATTTTACTGAAGATCCTAGATTTTTATTGGCTAAATCTGCCAGTTCTACCCCTTTCTAAAAGTAGGTCCTAGTTCTTCCCTTATCTTTGCCACACTGTGTGTTCCTGTATGGTGGGATCTGGGTAATTATCAGATTTGGGGTGATTATGAGATTTTTGAAAGGATTTTTTCCCCTATAATTTTTCTCTTTTTTAAAAAAAGTTACATTACAGGGATATATTCTCATGGAAAACATTTGAATTGTCCTAAACTATTCAAAACAGATAAAAATTCTCCCCTTTCTCTGTTTCCAGAATAACAATTACCAAGAGTTCATTGCACTTTTTGTGTCAGCTGAAATAAATGGCCAAGCACACATACAGTTCTGTTAAAAATGAGATTATTTTATTTTAGCAGTGTCTCTAGCCTATAGCTAAATTTCTTTTAACTCATTTCCTGAGACTTTGTCTTTTAATCAGAAAATTTAAACTATTCCTCTCATAGCAATGCCTTCTGCTATGCTATTCTAGGCTTATATTAACCATATATATATATTTTTAATTCTTTTTCTTTACTTGTTGGGGTCGTTTGCATCTTCTTTGAGTCTCTTCTTTCTCTATTTATCTTTAAAGTCTTGGGAGACATAAACGTATTTTTAATCTTTCAGTGGTTACCTAATTTATTAACAAAATGTATCATAAATCTTTTCCATTATAACCTCAATTTAATCACTATTTATACCACACTCTCAAATAAAGCTTAGAGCCTACTATGACTTCAATTCAGTTCTCTCCCTTTGCCCTACAGTTGCTCAAGTAGAGATCATTTCAAATTTTAGTTCTAGATTCTGTTATCACTCACCTGGTGAAATCAAGAAAAGTAGTAGGTCAGTTGATCAAAAAAGTTAAAGATACAAATTATAAAAAAGACAGCTATCTTAAAATATTTTATTTTTAAACTAAAAATGTTTAAATAGCCTCTCAATAGCCAAAGTTTTGGTATTAGAATAAAGAAAGCCTTTAATATAGGATGAAAGGTCTGTTCATTACAATTTTGTGTCTTCTTTCTGGCATAAACCAAACCTATAAATAATTATCTCTAATTTCCAGTTCCATTTCTTTGATAAAGAGCACATACTTGGACTAAAGGGACAACCTGAATGGAGAATTGGTTTAAGTTATTATAATTATTGTTCTAATCTTTTAAAGTTGTTTCTTCCACATTTAATTCAGCAGTAATAGTTTTTAATGATTCCTCTTTATTAATTATCTTTAAAGAATTCAACTTAAATTTTTTCATAGCAACACTAACTTTCTGTTTAGCTCTTTATACTTATTTCCTCAATCTATCTAAAATGCATTTGTTGAGTAGAGTGATATACAGCTCCAATTTTAGACATTTTTCCAACATAATAGCAGCTTCCCCAAACATCCCCCCTTAATGAGGACATCTTTTCATCTCTGACCTATTACATTTACCACATGATCAATTTTCATAAATATCCAATCTGTTTCCGGACTCTAAATATTCCATTAATCCATACATCTATTCCTGTGCCAATACTAAATTGCTTCACTTATTTAATTTTTTTTTTAATTTTTTATTTATTTATTTTTCCCCTAAAGCCCCAGGCGATAGTTGTATGTCATAGCTGCACATCCTTCTAGTTGCTGTATGTGGGACGCGGCCTCAGCATGGCCGGAGAAGCAGTGCGTCTGTGCGCGCCCGGGATCCGAACCCAGGCAGCCTGCATCGGAGCGCACGCACTTAACCGCTAAGCCACGGGGCCGGCCCCACTTATTTAATTTTATAGTATATTTTGAAGTGTGGAAATGAGTGAAAGTCACCATTTTTAAAAATTATATTATCTTTTTTGCACAGTTTCTCTTCCAGAACAATTTTAGAATTAGTTGCCAATGTTCAGGAGAAAATGTTAATATAGTGTTGATTTATATTTTATTTATGGAATTACAAAAGAAGAGTTGGTATTTTTTTTTTTTTTTTGTCAGGAAGATCAGCCCTGAGCTAACCTCCAATGCCAATCCTCCTCTTTTTTGCTGAGGAAGATCGGCGCTGGGCTAACATCTGTGCCCATCTTCCTCCACTTTATATGGGACGCCGCTACAGCATGGCTTGACAAGCAGTGCATCAGTGTGTGACTGCGATCCGAACCTGCGAACCCCAGGCCACTGATGTGGAGCGTGCGCACTTAACCACTGCGCCATCAGGCCAGCCCCCAAGAGTTGGTATTTTTATAATACTGAATCCTCTTTTCAAGGAAAAGTATATTTCTACATGCACTGTGGTTCTCTTTTATGCCCTTAATTAAGTGTTAGTTTTCTTCCGGGGAGGTCTAACACAGATTATGCTTTTTGAAAGGTATTTTATAGATTCTGTTCTATTAAATCAAAGACTTTTCCATGATATTTATTAGTGGAGTTTATGTGTTGATTTTGCTTGTGGAATCTTATTGTAATACCTAACAGTTTTTCAGTTGATTATTTTGGATTTTCTAAATAGAAAATTATATTCTTTTAAAATAATTATAGTTTTATCTATTGCTTTCCAATGTATTTGCTTCCTTTTGTTTTCTTATTGTGATGCCTAGGATGTTTGGCACACTGTTGAATAATAGTAATGGTAGTAGACATTCTTCTCTTTTTCTTGACTTTACAGAAAATACTTCAAATGATTAACAAATAGACATGATATTTGCTGTGTGCTCCTGGTATACACTTTTATTGTTCTATTTTGTTAATGATTTTTAAAAATTATGAAGAAATTTCAAATTTTATCAAATGGGTTTTCTGCATCATTGGGTGTGAGAAGATCATTTTGAGGAGATCATTTTTTTCCTTGAATGTGTTAATATATTAATTACATTTATAGATTTTTCTAATGTATAATTATCTTTACATTCTTGGGTAGATTTATGCCATTGGTAGATTTAATTTGCAAATTTTTAAGTTTTTTTTTGTATATATCAAAATTTAGATAGGCCTGTAATTTTAATGTTTTGTGTTTTCTTTCTTTGTTTTAGGCATCACAATTAGGCAAGTCCTGTAAACTGCATATGCCTTTTTCTCTGTCCTGAAACAGTTTATATAATTGAGAATTATCTATTCCCTGAAGGCTTGGTGCAATTTGCCTAAAACTACATTTTCCGCTCCTCACTGCTCATTGTTCTCTTTCACTTTTATACTTCTCCTTGAGCTAATTTTGAAAATTCATCATTCCTTAGCAAATTGTCTATTTTTGTAAAGCTGTAAAATAAATGTCCCTAGCCCCTCCTGTTTTAAATATCTTCTGACATTTACCTGGGAGCTCTTTAATCCCCTTGCAATCATTTTGTCTTTCCTATGCTATCACTCTTTCTTGTTTTACCAGGTTTTTTATTAATATTTTTCCTGTTGTTTCATGAGAATTTTGGTGGGCTGGTGGCTAGATTTGCATTTTCAATCTAACGTATTAATCTAGTTCTGAATATATTTATACATAATTATCATTTTAATTATGGGAATACCATGTATAATTTTGCATGAAGAGAGATGATAAAAACTGGAAAGGAAGTACTGTTCTTGTGCAACTTGCTCATTTTGCAAATAAGGACACTGGATTCAGCAAAATAAGACCAGAGATCAGAACATAAATATTTGGAGTAAATACAGCACACTTGAAATTTATTTACAGATTCAAGCATTCCTGCTATAAAGTGATACATATGTTTCTTTTTATAAAAGAGGAGGCTGAGGTGTTCTTCAAATTGTGGGCTAAAAACAACAGGTCTCATGGGAAAATAGAGTTGGAGGAGACTACTCAAATCAACACAGGTCTCTAACCAGAGCACACACAAATCTTAATAAAAATACTAGCACAGTTTTAAAAAGACGCATCTAATTTCAAAAATTTAAAGAAATATTATTGTAAATAAACGGCTTTTTTTTTTTTTTAATGTCTTTAGATGGGTGGAAGAAGATATGAGAAAGTTTGGATGATGCTGAATAAAGAGACAAGGGCAAAATGCACAACAGTTGTGGAGAATTCTGCAATAAGCATTTTCAAGACAGAGCCTGAAACCAAGTTGAGGAAAAAACACGTGTTGAATGATTGGTCGCTAGTCGTTGTGTATAATACTGTCACCCTCAGCAGTTTCCTGTGTACTTTGCATTCAACCACTTTTATTTAGTGGAGCAAAACATTTGTAAGCCAGAAAAATTTACGTGTATTAAGGTGACTTCTATGAATAAGCTAATTCATGTTACAGAAACATGCGATATTGCAGAAGAGAATGTATTCCGTACATTATTTTTCCAGGTATCATATTTAAAATACTAAATAGTCCTTTTTGTGTATGCTAGCAATAAAAAAACTATTACTGTGCTAAAATTGTCACTTAAGATTAAGTCTCTGGTGTTATTTAAAGGACTACAGAGCCTTCAATAACCATCCCAGTTTCTAAGAGCTATAAACTAGTACTCACCACATTACCATTGCTCTATTTGGCAAGACCACCATTTTGATCAATTTGTCTTTGATGATGTAGAGCTGCGCTATCCAATATAGTTACCACTAGACACATGTGGCTCCTGAGCACTTAAAATGTAACTAGTCTGAATTAAGATGTGCTTTAAGCGTAAAACACACAGTGAATTTTGAACATGTAGCACAAAAACAGGGATGTAAGACATCTTAATAATTTTTTATTTTGATTACCTGTTGAAATGATAATATTTTGTGTATATTGAGTTAATAAAATACCGTATTAAAATTTATTTCCACCTGTTTCTAAATGTGGCCAGTAGAAAACTTAAAATAATTATAGCGGCCCACATTATATTTCTCTTGGACTGTGCTGATCTAGAGAAAATGAAAGAGAAGAGAGAAAAAGAAAGTAAAACATTAAAGAATAGGAAGAAAGGTGGTATGTAGAATTTAATGAGTAAATGGAATAAGGAAAAATAAATTTGTGTTTGAGAACTCTAGATATCAGAAAAGATAGGAAGAAAGGCTACCTACCACACCCAGAGAAGTAGAAATGAAAACATTGCAGCTAAGATGGGGAATGTGGAGAGCAGGGTTTAAACACTAAGAGAACAGGCCACAGTTGGTATTCCTATGCTTATAATGTGAATATTGGAATTACTTATTTCAGATTATACATACCAGGTGTTTTTCTCAATCTGGTAACATTATAAATATAGGTGCTTAGTAGTTTTATTTAATAATCATGTAAAAACCTTAAACTCTTAAGTAAACTGAATCTCTATGATACAATCAAAAGTTTAGGTTTTTTCTTCATATATACTAGTAAATCAAAATTATGTACATACATTTATTTATTCTCTCAACATATATTTTATTACAGCTATGTGCTTGTTACTATCTTAGGAACTGTCATTTAAGATGAACACCAAAAGGCTGAATCCTTGCACATAATTACTCCTATTTCCTATTCATAAGTAGCTCATGTTATTTTAAAGTATTTCTATGGCAGTATGTTTATATGAAGAGAGATTAATGATCTTACCACCAAAAAATGATGTGAAAATACTTGAAATTTGTCCTATGGGCAAAAAAAGACATCCTAAATCATGTTCAACCTACAAATATTGATTCCCATTAGCCTCGGCACTCCTTGTAAAGTCACATCTATGAACATTACTCTTTCATTGGGAAAAATACATATATTTATTTTATAGAATAACTAGGTTTAAATGTGCTCCATTCTTATATGTAGGAAGTAGTCACAAAGATATATTGTGAAATATTATAGTCATATATAGAAAAAAAGCATTTCAACTTAATTTTATAAATATTGAGAGCCAAGATTCCTGACAGCTATTAAAAATATTTCTTTAAGAAAATTCAGTAATTAAGCTGCCTTTTACTACTTAGGTTGATCAGGAAATGTAAGGTGAGTATAACAAAATATTAAGATATTAATCATACAATAGTACTTCACAGAGTATTTTTCAAATACTTATGTGTGAGTGCAGTGCACACACATGCACACACACATTCCTTTGGTATTTGCCACTTAAAAATTTCTATGATTTCTACCGTATTTTTAGTTCTAGTAAGCTTTGTAACTGACAGAAACGCCCTGGTTTTTATGCTCAACTAGGTATTTGTTGCTGACTCAGCATAGATAAAGATCAATGATATGTTGTTTTCCTCAACCAGTGCTCCTCTAGTTTATTGTTATTTTGCTTTCAGGGGAATCATGAATAGGAAAAGTTAAACTTCACGACTTGAAGAGACAAGCATAGGTTAAATTCTAAAACTAGGGCTTACAGCCATGGGGTGGCTAGTAGAGGAGGGTCATGGTTTTGAACAGAGACCCTCCATGGGGCATAAATTGACACCGACAACTACTACTCAAGGGGGATTGGACCTAAGACACCTAAACTTTTCCATTCAAATGCTGCATTTTTCTTAAGAATCCCATCCAGCGTGTATAAACGCAACCATTCCTAATGCCTCTTCACTTGAATATGGTTGTATTCCTTTACATATATAGTACACATACTTTTTTTTTTTTAATTCAAAAAAAGTGAAATTAAATATACTGCAAGGGAGTTTGTTTTTTTTTTAAATCCAGAGGAAATGTTTTATAACAACTTCCAAGTTTACAATGCCCTCTCTGTTAAGCTATACATTCGCAAAAGACAATTAAGTAATAGCACAACAATCTATATAAATAAAGTTAACTAAGACAGAGAGTCAATAAGAAAGAAACATAACAGTGAAGCTGGAACTTTGTATCCTTTGCAAAAATATATACTAAGCTCTAAAGAATTCTTTTTGGGGTATGGTATGTAAAATTTCTAATACAGTCACCAACCCAGGAGATAAAAAATACAGATTTTATTGTATTTCAAAGTTTCATTATTTTTCCCACAAACCTCCAGAGGAGAAACATTCTGTAGACTTTATTAACCTAAGATTGAAATCTCACATTTAAGCCTTATTAAGGAGATATTGGCTAATTTGAAATACTATGTAATTCAAATATTCTCTAGCTAATTTCTTTACTTAAGAAAAACAGAGCACTAGGTTATATAAACCTCAATTAATTCAAAATTGGTGGCAGGGAGGCGATTTAAGAATGCTTAATTTTAGAAGTAAATAACACTTTTGAGTAACAAAAATAACTTGATAGCTGCATATTGGCTATTATAGTTTTAGGTGTAGTGAAATTAAATTATGTCTCTGCATTTAGCTCTGATTTGCCTTCTCTTCTTGGAGAAATGCAATAGCTTTGTGATTCTTTTTATCAAGTCTGTTGGTTAATGATGCTTGCACAATCACAAAGCTCTTTAGAAAACTTGGGGCTGAAATATGCTATAATTCTTACATGTAGCTTTCAGTTATAAACAACCTTTATTTAGCATAAGCTCCTTCTTTGGGGAATTGCTTTCAAATGAAGGTATATGTAGAGTATTCACATATTAGGACATTTGTTCTAGTACAGAGTTATTGGTTAGAACCAAATGCAAGTTTATGTAGGATATTATTATTATTTTAGTTAACTATTTATTAAAGATAGAAACC
Organism: Diceros bicornis minor; assembly: GCF_020826845.1. NCBI lineage: Eukaryota > Metazoa > Chordata > Mammalia > Perissodactyla > Rhinocerotidae > Diceros > Diceros bicornis. The sequence continues at coordinate 43,392,667 of NC_080756.1, forward strand.
AAAGTTAATTTTAAAATGTTAGGAAAGGTACTTTGAAGGAGATCTAAAAACTAAATTGAAGTAACAAGATACTCTTAATGAATGCTTTATTATTTTGCGTGAGAGTTCTCAAAGTTATGACGTTTTTCCCAATGCTCCAAAATGGTTCTATGATTTTATAAACGGAAGAGCAAATTTATTTAAGAGAGAAATGCACTTTAATCCATTTATTTGCTGAAAGTAAATCTAAAATGTTATAACAGAGTAGATTATCTAACATTGGAATCCTTAGGCTATTCTGAATGTGCTGAAAATAATCAATTTGTTCAAGTTTGCTAAATGATATCCTTAATTTCATTGAGAAGAAAAAGACTCATTTTTTCCCCCAGGAATGTATACAACCCAGTTTTTACTGCTAATGAGTATATTATATTACCTTAAACTTTATATAATAAAACGTACCCTTTTTCTTAATGTTAATTAATCGTCTGATTTTTACTTTGAATAAAAGGCAATTCAAATTTATAATCAAAAGTTTAAAGAATAAATTAATACAAATTGTTATGGGATTAGCTAAAACATTTTTTTAAAACAGTAGAAGTTTTTGTTAAGATTATTTTAAAATTCTAATCAGATTTAATTTTTCTAGAGGACTTTCTCACTCTAATCAAAGATATTCAACATTTTCTCTATTAGGAGAGGTCAGAAGAGAGAAAAAGGACTCCCAAGAAGTTGGCCAGATCAAATTAATCAATGCTGGTGATGAATAAAAAGGTTGATACTACCTTCTTAACTTAGATTTAAGAATATATATGACAATTTCAAAGTAAGATTTTTAATTGACATAGGTTTTTTTTTTCCTTTTTTCTTACATTTTTTTTAGTACTCTGGGTTCTAGCATTCCTTGACAAAAGGCAATGCATAATAAAGGAAAATTTCGTTTAAATCAAGGATATAAAACCTGGCTATAATTGTAAGCAATAGACCCAAGAACAATTTTCAAGATTATTCAGTTTCTCCTTATGCAGCACTTGTGGTTTACTACTGACAATACAGTCATGATTTATTCAGCAAAAGCTTTCAAGGGCAGTAAATGTTATTGTTTCACACAGCGGCTGATAAGGAAAATTGTTTTCAAGTTGAATTAGAAAGTAAGACTTATAGCAAGATTTTTGAGACAAGACATTACTTAAATCACATAGGTTAGGAGTAAGAAACAGAAAAATCTGCACTCCTAGTAAATGTTGAGCTAATAATAAGGGATAAAATTATGCAGTAGCATTATACTTCATATATTATAAATATATTTATGAAGAAAAAACTCATATGAGATGGTTACAAGTCTAGGTGAAGAGACAACTATTGTCACTCTCCGGAAGGAAAGCAGACACACCAACACTCTAGGAAACAGTCTTTCTGTCTCCTAGGTCTTTTTTTTTTTTGGTGAGGAAGACTAGCCCTGAGCTAACATCCATTGCCAATCTTCCTCTTTTTGCTGAGGAAGATTAGCCCTGGGCTAACATCTGTGCCCATCTTCCTCTGTTTTATGTGGGATGCATGCCACAGCATGGCTTGATGAACTGTGCATAGGTCTGCGCCTGGGATCTGAACCTGTGAACCCTGGGCTGCCAAAGTGGAGTGTGAGAACTTAACCACTACGCCACTGGGTTGGCCCCTGTCCTCCGAGTCTTTATATCTGTGCTGTATCTAATAGGAAAGAAAAGAGGTTGTAGTTCCTGTCCTCAGGCCTGCCACTGTGTAAGCCTGATGGGGTCTATCTATAGGATAAGATCATGGGAAATGGGGAAATGGGATTACCAAGGATCCTACCATGGTACTTAATTTGGGGGCTAAAGACTAGGAACATGATGGAAGATGTTAATATTTTTTGAATGAACAAGATTATTTTTATTCTTCTATTATTTTTTTACTTAATTTATTCTGACTCTAATTTGTTGGTTTAGTATTCCATACTTTATATTACTGATGACTTTGTATTAAGCTACCGTGAGCCTATTAGAAAATTGATAGTTTCTAATTCTTTAATTTACTCTTTATTTATAATTTATTATGCTATTTAAAATGGTTTACAAGGCAGTTTTTGAGGAGAATACTGATAGTTAATGAAATTGTATTTGATATACTTGAAGGGAGCTGGTAAGTACATGATATCCAGGTGTAAGATGTAAGGAATCTCCTCATTTTTGAGAATAATTATGGAGACATGACATAAAAGTGAGTTCCTGTATTTATGGAAACATTTAAGAAGGAAAGGGAGAGCCAGAGAGAGAGGAAGAGAATGGAGTATTTTAATTAACAGGAAAATTTGTGATACGACATTGAGTGTTAAATAAGTTGCCATAATAATGTTCACTTATGAAAAAGGGAATTTTGGCTTGCTAGGAGTGTTAACTTTCTTAATTTTACAATATGTTACAGAGTATAATATCTTAATTGTTTTGTTGATTAAATTAAATTTTTGTCTAATATACTGTTTTGGAAAAGTGTGTAAATTGTTTTTTTACAGAGTCTAAATTCTTAGGTCATAATATACCCAGCCTCTAATATCTTGCTACTTGAGATGTGAGCTGTGGATCATCAGCATCAGCATCACCCAGAAACTTGTTAGAAATGCAGAGTCCTGGGACCCACCCCCGACCAACTAAATCAGAATATTTTTTTAATAAGATCCTCAGGGCACTCATCTACACATCAAATTTTGAGAACATTGTTTTAACATATCAATATAAAAGTAATTTGTGTAGTAAAAGTGTAATTTGTGCATATCTATCTATCTATGTATCATCATATTTATTTACTTTTTCTCCCCTCTTCGGGATTTTATGTATTACTTTACTAATCTTGGTAAAGACAGGTGAGTTCAGTAAAATAGCAAAATATGACTTAAGGAGGAAGTAAAAAATAGAGCATCACAAATATACCATTAGCAAAGTTATGAAAAAGAATCTTGACCATTGACATTTTACTTGTGATGACAAAAGTTTTTAGCTACTTCCTCAAAATTTGGTTCACTCATCAAGTAGTTACTTATTGTGACTGTTTTAACAGACAAATATACTAAAAAGGAGCATAATTTGTCACCCCAAAATATACCTCTTTGGCATAGGATTATTTTAAACCAGTTATTTTTAAGAAACTGCAGACACAGGAAAAGCTCTGAAAACTGAGTAAAAGTTACCCTTTTGTAAGAGAAATTTACATTTATAAGGGAAATCTCCATTTGTAAGATGTCTCCCTCTCTGTGAGAAGGATGACTGTAAATCTGTAGAAACTCTTATCAATGGAGAAGGCAATGAATTAAATCTGCATATCAACCTTTCCCTTATTTACTGTGCAATAATTGTGTGTTAAGGTATGCGTATGGGGAGGAAGAAGAAATTTTCCTCTTCGCTTCTAGATTCTTCTGGCTGATCTAGGAATTAAATTGAGACAGATTAATATGAGAAAATAAAATTTAATTGTGTATGTATGGAAACCCCACATATATGAGAGGGTCAGAGACCTCACATACGTGAGAAGTTCAGAGACAAAAAGGTAAAATGAGGTATATATGCTATCCTGAGCTAAGGAATGGGATACGGGCCTGAGGCTTCAGAGAGGAGGAGGGTAATTCACAGGATGATAAGAAGAGCAGATATTCCCTAATTAGAGGTTTGTACCGCCATACATATAGGTTGTAAAAAATTATTTGTGGTAATAACTCACATGGGCAAGGCCCTCAATTTAATTCTTTAAGGAAGAGGTAAAAGTTTCTCTTAAGCCCGCAGGGTCTCGATTGCCTTTAGCTCAAAATATTCCACATGCTAAAGTAGCTTGTGGTGTCTTGGGGACACCTATTCTGAACCCCTCCATGTATTTAAAAATAGTTTCCAAATCTTTTTGTTAACTTAAAACTTTAGAGTTTTGTTAAGTTAAGTTAAATAATGGAAATTTATTGAATATCTAGATCATTTCCAAATAAGATAAAATAATGAAATGTTAATTACTGAACACTGGTTTACCAACTTGTCTTCCTATTATAGAGGAACTAAAGATATTTGGGTCTGTTTGTTAGTAAACATATCTTGTGCCACATTAAAAGATTATACTATAAAAAAGGTGTATTCTTCTAGAAATTATGAAATGTATTCATAAATCGTCCAATCTACAGAATTCTGGTGTAACAGAAAGTTCACAACTGCTTAGTTCTTAGTTTTCATTAAAAATTAAAGTTTCTAAGGGTTAAAAATTGTAATTAATATATGTGACTAAAACTATTAGAAATAATAAGAGAAAGAGCTCTGTGTGCAAGGAAAATAGGATGTGCTTTTTTGGTTAGAAAATGTATGAGTTATGAAGATGCAGTTTAAGAGAAAAGAAAATAAATTTGTCCCAAAATAAAACTGTTTATTCCAGAATAAGAAAGGGGAGAATAAAGGGCAAATTAAACAGAAAATTGGGAAGAAGGAAGTCAAATTGGTCAAGTTGGTTAAAATTGAATGCAATTATTATAATAGTTATAAAACTAAGCTTTAAAATCAGTAGTGTACTTATGTAAAACTAAAACTTAATTTTCTTTCATCTACTAAAAGGATAAAGTTTTCTTGGACGATTGGTCTGCTCTTGATAAGAGATTGTGAAAAGATTTTCTTAACCTTTTTTTGCCTAGAAAGCAAAGATTTTGTGTTTTATCAAAATAATTTTATCAAGTCTTTGATTGGTTTTGCTCATAACTTTGTAACCTTCTCTATTTACCTTTGAAATCTTTTATTGTCACTTTGGTAAAATAGTTAATTAAATATTGCTTCATAATAATTGGTGATCCTATTTAGTCAAGTGTACAAATCTATCAATATTTTTGACAAACTTCCCCGAATCAAAATATAAATGAAGTCTTTTTGACCTTGCATTAACATTGGGATTTTCCAGAACTTCTCAAAAGATTTGTTCTCTCTCCTTACTGAAAAAAAGGGAGATGTTAAACTAATTAGGCTTATTTGATATGTTAAATTATGTGGGAAGCATTGTCAAATAAGTGATGCTAAACCTTTTTGGATTATATTTATATGGATATATGTTATTAATATATGGGTTCCAAAAGTTGCATGAAACTCTTAGAAATCCGATAGGTCCTGATATGTTATCACTTATAATTCTAGTTATCATCTTGAAGTGTTGTGTGTTACAGAAATATCCAAATTGCTTTGTTAATTGTGTTATAACGAACTCTCATCAGATCTTGAACCATAGCCATTTTTAAGTCTTCTCCCATTTACTGTTATTGTTTTTACTCTGATGATTTTGCAAAAGTGTTCCTGCAAAAGTGCTTCATCTTCAAGGAGATGCATGGAAAGAACTCTTGCAAGCACACGTTTCTTCTAACTTTAAGATCATAAAACTGAAGTTGGTAAAAATTTCTAGAACTAATGAAAAAACAGGCATCAAGCAGAACAAGAATTAATAACATGAGACTGAATGAACTGAGGAGGAGAATTATAATTTTTATGACTTTTTATTTGAAATATTGCTGGTTCTTTAATGTTTTGTTTTTCCAAACTTAAGGAAACTTTTTCTCTCAAGTTTACTATGACTTACAGCAATTTGATAAAGCATATCTTTGTGAACAAGGATGAAACAATTTTTCTCCCTACCTGATCCCTGTGGAATTTGGAAAACTCTTAGTGAATGAGTATTCTTATTTTCATGGCAATATAGCTTTTGCAGAAGTTCAATAAGAATCTGTTCTTGTAACAGGACACGATTGGAGACTGGTTATATTATAAAGGCTTTGACTGGAATATCAGATTCAAGAATGTGCATAGAATCAGATATGCCAAACAGTTTTAAGGAACCAAGGTTGACTTTATGGAGCCAATAAAGCCCCTGGGAAAAGCAGCCTGGTACCTTGCTTATAGAGTTCCTGAAAGCCTAACCAAGTGTAGGGGAGGAAGAACTATTCTTTTACCCTCTAGGTTCTTCTGGCTGGTCTAAGAATTAGATCCATATAAGACAGAATAACAGGAGAAAATCAAACAAAGTTTAATAACATGTATACATGGGAGAAACCCAGGAAACTGAGTAACTCACCAAAATGGTCAAAGCCACCATCTTAAATGCTGTCTTTAGATGAAGATAAAGGAGGATGTTGAAGGTAGTGGTTTTGGAATTCAAAGGGGAGAAAGGCAATTCACATGGAGATAGAAAAGCAAATGTTTGGTAAACAAATGTTTGCCATATCTTGCAAAGACAATGTGACATGGGGAAGACTTTGATCAAAAAGGCCTTGTTAGGGTCCTCCCTATCTATCACACCTAATTGATATTATACTATAGTTAGCTATGGTGTAGCTCCTTCCTGGAACAGGCCGTCTATCTTAAATTCTTTTGGGCAGTTACGGGGAAGGTCAAAGCTTCTTTCTGAGTCTTTTTTTTCTTAAAAAAAAGCCAAAGAGACACATTTTAGAGTGGTAAATTCTGATCCCCCACACAGCCTAACCAGATGAGTAACGAAGGTCACTTCCTGGCATATGCAAGAGATACCTGATTTCATGCACAATATAGGTCTAACTGTGGGAGCCCACTGCATCACTGCCTCCTGAAATGAGACACAACTGTTTAACTGAACTGACCTATTCTCAGGACTGAGTGACTGGTTCAAGGATATATGGAGCAATTTATCAACTTAGCTTCTGGACTGTGAAACTTCTCCTTGAAGTTTCAAAGGTAGGACTAAGGGGAGCAGAATTTGTCACCCCAATATATGCCTCCTTGGGATAGGATTATTTTAAGCTGATTATTTTTAAGAAACTGCAGATACAGGAGAAGCTCTGAAAACTGAGTAAAAATTACCCTTTTGTAAGAAATGCTTACATTTATAAGGGAAATCTCCATTTGTAAGGATATCTCCCTTTCTGTACCAGAAAGAGAAGGATGACTCTAAATTTCTAGAAACTCTTATCAGTGAAGGAGGCAGTGACTTAAATCTGCATAACAACCTTACCCTTGTTTGCTATGCTTTTCCTGGTAACCTTCCACAACTGACTCTCTCCATTTCCAACACTATCTTTTGTCTTTAGCTGGAGATGGTATTTAAGGGGATGACTTTAGCCATTTTGGAGAGTTACTCTGTTTGCCTGGGTCTTTCCCATGGATGCAGAATGTATACATGTTATTAAATTTCATTTTTCTCCTGTTAATCTGTCTTATATCAATTTAATTATTAGACCAACCAAAGAATCTAGAAATGAAGAAGGGAAAATTTTTCCACTCCTACAATACTATCTGGAAGAAACTGAGGAGTTTAAATTTTAATGATTTGCCCTTATCTAATCCAAAGTAGATGAGAAACTGCAAAAGTAGCAACAAAATGTAATTTATCTTCATAACACAGAACAGATTAAGAAGCATAGTTCTGATAACATAAAGAAAGCTTCAAGTGAAAAAAATCTTTCCACATCATTCTACAAAAGTAATAGTGGTTTCTTGAGGGGAGGAGAAATACTTTTCTGCTTCTTAGTTCATTATATTTTAACAACTCTCAAAACCGAGTGTAGTGGAGCCATTTTAAAATGGAGTTGGAGCCGCCTTCCCAGAGAAATTGCTTTGTTCTCTTGAACTTGGACTGGGCCAAACCTTTGGACCGGGCCAAACCTTTGGACCGGGCCAAAATGGCAATTATTTTACAAGTGGTTGTTTGAGAAGTCAGCAGGAAAACGGACATCCTGATCAAAAGGCTGACGATTTGTGGACTTTCTAAATATAGAATCAATCACTGTTTAGCCAAGACTGGCTCTCTGCCTCCAACTCCAATTAAAATTCTTTGTAATATAACCTCCCTTCTTTGTCTTTAAAAGCCTCTACTTTACTCCCTAGTGGGACACTATTTGTTTGGGTTTCTACCTGAATCTGTGTTCCCCGAATTGCAATTCTTTGAGCCCAAATAAACAATTTGCCTCTTAAACTGGTTTCTGTTTTTGTAGATTGACACAACCATGTAATAGTCTTAATTTATTTAGACCTACACTTCACATGAGCTCACAGCAACACATATATCATGAAAAGACTAGTGGAAGCTTAATAAAATTTTTACATTTGGAATTAAAGATTACTAAAATGTAATCCTACAGCTCATTTGTAAAGTAGAAAAATATATTAAAAATTTAATTTGTAAAAGATAAAGAAATGGAAGTGAAAGGACGTTAACTCATTTTGCCAAAGCAACAGTTATAGAGAATAGCATTACCAATAGTGAGCAAGATTTGTTTTGATATTATTTATTTGTTTAAACAGTCTCAAAATTCCAAAAAGAAAATTAATTTTTTTCTAATCAGAAATTTGGAAATGAAAGTTAAAGCCCACCTTTAGTGATCATGATTTACCTTTATTTTAGTCAAATTTAGTGTTTTAGTCAAATTTAATGTTTAGTAAACATTTCCTGATTAAAGATTTTAAAAAATTTAAATATGTCAGAAAATGAATGTTCTGTAAGTTGCTTTCTTTTCCTTGTGTTTGACCTAAATTCTGTATATTGAATTATAAACCCATGTTTAGTGCACAAATATATGGTCATTATCCCTGTAACTTTTGTTTTCAAGTGGCCCCCCATCATGAAGGAGGATTTGTTTTAGACTGGAAAGACTGTATGGGCTTCCAAGCCAGATAAACCTGTACTATCCTGACTTTGCTGCTTCCAAATTTTGTGATCTTTAGGAAGGCATGTAATTTCTCTCAGTCTCAATTTTCCTATCTGTTAAATGAGGATAATCATGCTTTTCTTTTGTGAGAATGAATGGTACTACATCTGAAAATTCTAGCCCATAAGAGGCTTTTGTTGTTGTTGTTCTTGTGTGTTTTTGCTGAGGAAGGCTTGCCGTGAGCTAACATCTGTGCCAATCTTTCTCTTTTTGTATGTGGGTCACCACCACAGCATGGCTGCTGATGAATGATGTAGGTCCGCGCCCAGGAACTGAACTCGGGCTGCTGAAGCAGAGCACACTGAACTTAACCACTAGACCATGGGGCCGGCCCCCTAAGAGGCTTGTAATAAATGAAGTAGATTTTGTTGTTGCACTTTTTATGTATGTAACATCTTCATGCCACTTCCTTAAGCATCTTAATGCCACTTCCTTAAGCATCCATGCTTTTATCAGAGCTCCAGTTTTCCAAAAGCATAGTTATCTTTCTGGTTATTAAAACATTTTTTCTGTCATATTCATTTTAACTCCTGCCAATCTTTCTCATTGGGAAGGGAAATTCTTTCTTCAGAGCACTACTAACCTCTCCACGTGCCTTCTTGCTCCCATCCTATCTCCTCAGATCATGGAATTTGACACACCATTGATCTGGTCTGTGCCTTCAGTCCTTCCTTCTCCATTAGCTCTTTTTCCTCACCTTATAAGTATTTTCAAGTCTCTCTTATCCACATTCCTCAAATCTCCAGACCAATTCTCCTAACCATCTAAAACCCCATCTTTCTCCTGGCTTTTACCACCACACATTACTTCTGAGAGAGTAGTGTGCATACGTGTTTCTATGTATCATCTTACTTTGTCCTTAGCTCACTGCAATCTTGCTTTTTTCTCCTCCAGTTTACTAAAATCACTCTTATTTGGGTCATCAGCCAATTTCCTAATTGCCAAACTTAATGGTGATTTTCAATCTTCACCTAATATTTATTGCCACCGTTTGATGGTATATTTACTTGGTATTTGAAGCTTTCTCCTTCCTTCTTGTGAAAGACACATTTTCCAAGGTATCCTACAACTTAAATTGCTTTTTCTCAATTTCCTTTTTCTGTTCCTCTTCCTCCTTCTGTCTTTTAAATATTGATGTTTTCAGGATACTTTCTTTGGTCACTTTCCCTATGTGATCCTATCTGTTTCAAAGACTTCCATTTTCTCTTAGAGCCAATGATTCCCTAATCCAGACCAGTTTTCCTAAAACCTAATCTTCTTTCTCAATATCTTGTGCTCCTCGGCACTCACGTACTCAACATGTCTCAAACTTGATTATTTTGCACCCTGGAAACTTCAGTATCTCTGAGATCTGTATCATTGAACTCAGGATGAACCTGGTCATCCTCATCTACTTCTCTCTCCCATGCAGTCTCACGTATTTGATCACCAAGTTCCATTAATTCTGCTATTGTAATAGTCTGAGGGTTTAATACTTCTTGTTTACCCTACTGCCACTACTTTAGGTCAAGCTCTGTCAATCTTTCATACGTTCAGTAGTGGTCTCCTAACTCTACTTTCTAACTCTTTTTAAGCATACATCCTTATTCATACTGTCATTTAAATGCTTCTTTCCCAAAAGAAATAATTTATCAACTTAATCTCCTGATAGCAAAAAAGGCAGGTTTATCATAGAAGTTTTGTAAATTAAAAAAAAGACGTGAATAAATATCTGTATTGTAGTTCTTTTTCAAGGTGTAACTATTCTAACGTTTTAGTCTATAGGATTTCATTTTATTTTCCAAATAGAAATACATATATTTTAACAAAAATTAATATATTAAAATGTGGTTTGAAAAGATATCTTTTCACTCTTAAAAACTATGATAGGTGTTTTTATATCAAGACACATTATGCTGTATTTTTAACAATTTATAAATTCTATGCCATATTATAATAAAATTATGTTCATGACTTATTTTACCATTATTTTGGAGTACTGTTGGAGATTTAGTTTTCTCCCCAGTTTTTTCCGTTAGTATTAGAAATCATGCTATGGTGAATATACTTTATATCTAAGTATTTTTGTATAATTATGATTGTTTCCTTAGAAATATTTGTAGAAGCAGAATTGCTGAAACACAGATGATTTGTTTTTGACACGTTTCTATAGACTTGACACATTTTTGACAAAATTCTCTTCAGCAAGTGCTATATCAATGTATATTCCCAGCAGCTGTTTGGATGTTGTCCATTTTCCCTCTGAATTTCATCATAAGTATTTTAACAATTTGATAGGTAAAAAGGGCATCTCATTGTTTTCACTACATGTTTGTTCTTAGTTAGGTTAATCTCTTTAAATGTCTTGTACATTGAATTGCTATTCAGATTCTTAGTCTGTTTTTTCTTGATGATTATTTTTAAAAAACGAAATTTGAGAGCATTTTATATATTTTAAGGCTATTAACATTTTATCACATGTACTGATTTCTTTCCTCAGTATTTATCCTTTAAATGCAAGTTGATCATTGACTTTTCTTTACGTCATTTCCATTTTCCTGCCATTAATCTCTCTCCTCTGTGATCCACAAGCAGTTAGTATATAATAATACAAATACTGCCCTCACAATAGGGCATTATAATAACTGATTACATGGGTTTATGAATTCTTAGGCAAAGAAGAGGGCAAGGATTATATATACTTCATCTTTGCATTCTCAGTGATTAACCAAATTCTTTGTACAAGTGTGATTCTCAATGAGTTGAATTAGGCTGTTACAATCCCTGCACCCCTATCCCTGCAGACACCCACAACACCACATATATTTTCCATCCTGTGCTCCAGCATGAAGAACCATTTGCTATCTTGTATCTCCCTCAAGACCTTCTGCAGGATTGTTTTGTAGTTAAGAGCCAGGGCTATGTAGGCAGCCAAACCCAGGGTTTGAATTGAGGCTTCGCTCTACCAGCTTTCTAGTTGTGTGACCTTGAACAAAGACTCACACTTCTCATCTGTAAAACAAGGGTTATTACAGTATCTATCACACTGATATGTTATAAGACTTAGATGTTTACCCAATTTGAGGTAACCGAATAATCTGCACTTCATAAATGGCTATTATTATTAGTATCATTGCAATCAAAGCTAGTCATATACTCTAGATGAAGTATACAGTACTATAATTGTTAAAGTCCAAATTATTATTTATTGCATTATTAACTTATTACATGTTACCTGTGTTCCCTCTATAGAAAAACTTTATGAACGGATTTTCAAGTATTTAAGGGACATAGTTTTTAGACAAATTACACAGGAGTAAACTAAAAAAAAAACCTCAATGATTTACATATTAGTTAGAAAGAACAGTAATGAATATTCTGCTTATTAAAATAAATCGTATCAATACAAGTAGGCTGTTAATCTTAAATAGTAAGGAAATTCATGATATGCACATATCCTTCAATTTCCATTAGGTAATAAATGACTATAATTAACTATATTAATACTTGCAAACTTCCTCTCTTAATAAACCCAGGTAAATGAATTTTTAATAGAAATAAATGACTATGAAAATATTTTAGAAATCTATTATGTTCATATTAACAAGAAAAAAGAGTAAAATGATATACACAGCATTTTTAGCAGTCAATAATTGAGCTATCTATAGATGACTTAGCCATTTGAGACAGTAATTAAGTCAAGGTCCCTTATAAATTTTCTCCACATTATACTTTTCCAAATTTCTATCTCTTCAACAGTTGCGCTTTCAGGATGATATTTCCTACTGATAATACTAAATAAATATATTTGATAATATTTCTTGTTCTTTGCATCTCATGTTTGACATCAGCCAAAGCTCAGATGTACCTTTGGAGACTTGCACATTCAGAAGATAAACTTTAATGAGTATTCAGTATAAGATTACTTTACTCAAGTATTTCTCCTTGCTCTTTGGATATACTGTCAAAACCATATGTTAAAAAAGTAGCAGCCTAGTCATTGAGTGTGTTAATAGGTTCCAATAGACAAGGAAAAAGAGGAATATCTGTGAGCTTAGTGCAACAAAACATCTGTGATTTCCTATAACATTTATTATTATTTTTTTATAATTGGGAACACAAAAAGGGAAATAATTACTCTTAAAAGTCACTCATATTTAACATTGCACAATAAAAGAATGGATTTGCTGATAATATCGTTAAATTCACGAGATTACCAAGATATTTTCAAGCACATTCATGGTGGAATATTAATGACAGTGACAATGAGTATCTCAAAAGAAATACATTTTTACTTCCATGAGACTTGTCAATCTTTAGATATTTGTAGAAACACAAAGGGGAAATCTAAATGGCAATCTACTTTATTGAACATTTTAGTCTTTATTACCTTACTATTTAGACTAACTATGCAATATCAGCAGAGAAATATTTCCTTTCCCAAAGTTGTATTATATTTTCAAGGTTGGTCTTTAAGGCATTTCAGGACAATAGTTATTGTGGCACGCTAAGAGAAGGTAAGCTTTCTATCAAATAAGTAGTTGCAGCTGACATACGTGACAACAGACTTTTCTAGTTGTTTTAAAAGCTGCCTAAATATAGAATTAAAGGTGTTTTAAAACTTACTCTTTTATGAAAATGTTATAATGTTCATACTCAAACCCTCTGTGATTTTTAAAAATCAGTATTTAATCAACATGCTAATATTATTCCAAATCAAGATATTACTTATTACAGAAGAATTTATTTTTTAAATTGTGATTAGTCCTAATAAAATTTATTATGGGTAAAGTGACTTGGTTTGCCCAGGATTTTCTTGGTTTCAAAACTGAAAGTCCCATGTCCTGAGAAGCCTCGCAGTCCTAGGCAGACTGAGATGGTTGGTCATCCTAGTCACAGGTCACTTAAATAGATGTGCCATATATACACAAAATATAACATCAAACCAAGAATAAGACTGACAATATGACTTATAAAATTTCAAATTCACTGTAAAGGGGGTAAAATTGATTTAATTATTCTGGTTATAAGAGTATAGTGTTTGTGCAAAATCTGTTTAAGAGAAAAAAAAAGAAGTACAGCTTAACAGGTTATAACAATGACCAAAATTTACCTCAAAAAGATACTTACTTCTGTAAAAATTCTTCATAACCACATATACTTAGAAGATGATCTTTGGGGGATAACTGGTCATTTGTACAAAAATGTAGAGTTTCTGCAATTAGGTCTTTGACAAGATAATTAGCTAAAAACAAAGGTGAATAATAAAAAATTAATAAGAGCTTATCATATATTGGCTGGGAAAAAGTTCTTGAGCACAACAAAATGATACACACATTATGAATCATTGTAAGTGTCTAGCTCCATTAAAGGGAACTAAAATGAGATGCATTTCATTTATTAGTCCTGTTAAATTTGTAGATATTTTTGAAAAATATTGTTCACATTTTCTTTGATAAGTCTGTCTTCATATTACATAACAGAGCTATGTATTTTATTCCTCATGTTAAAACCTTTGGTACATTGTAGCTCTGCATAAAAATATTTTACTGTGGTTACTCTTAGGGACTTGAGAGATGCCAAAGAGATTATACGGTGAGTGATAATTGGCAAGCCAGGAGTCTCACCTAAATCTGTCAGATTCCAAAGCCTGTGCTCTTAATGATTCTAAATCTCCAGGGCTGATCGTTCTTCCTCTCCCATGTAGGACCATCTAAGGTTCTGTCTTCGACAGCATTCTAATAACCTTAATAAACATGTGCTTTCCTTCTCCACCTTCTCTGAGACTCAAAGTGTAAGCATACTCTAGGATAAAGTCCTTTATCTTCTCATATTCACATTCCCTAATCTACCCCTTAAGCTCTTACATGCATATGCCATTTAATAGTGGCCAGCACCATACTGACTTGTTACAGTAATATTTGTCTATGAAATATTTTCCTAATTATAAATGATAATAGTGGGGTTTGTTTATTATCATAAATGATAATAGTTGAAAATTATGCATACATAAATTAATATATATTTAATATGTCAAATATTTAAATTAAATATAAGTAATATTTAATTTAATAATATATATATATATATATATATATATATATATATAGCTATCTCCATGCTTTGAATGTGATTTATGGTCTCAGTTAATGAAAGCAAGTGCAACAGACTGTCCTGATGACCCTTAGCCAGTGAGAATTTGAACAGCATACTGCAAACGCTTAATTGCATTCTTCTGAGTTGTGTTTTGTTTGTAATGATGTGTTTACTTTGCTGTGGTTTCTTTTACTGCCACACCTTTTTGTCTAAAGGGAAAGGTTTTTGACACAAACTAACAAAAAGTAGTAAGTGATATTGCTGGACCTGCCACAATGCAAAAAAGGAAGAGTATAATGCTGCATTTAAAAATGTAAGTTTTATGGTAGATCAAGATGTTATCAAAGAAATGGTTGGAGAAACAAATGATAAAGATCATCAGGGAATTAGAAATTGTGGAAGTGGTTTGACATGGGAGAGAGTATCTTAAATATACTGCTGCTTGAAAGTATTGACAGAAATAGTACGAATTGAAGCTAGAAGAAAATATGGCCACAGGCAAAATCGTGACTATAAGGGCTTTGATGAAGAGAGGAGAGCATTGCCTGTATATGATAGCAAGAAAATATCTCCAAAGACACCAGTTCACTTTAATTAATTTGACTGTCCCATTTTTTGTCTTTCTCCTTGAAGCCAACTATTAAGCATATGTGAGTTATGCTTCTCATCCATACTGTAAGCCAAGTGCTATGGTTTCTTTTAAGTAGATTTTATACATGTACCTTCATTTGGGCAGCTAATATAATTATTTTCTCAATTTCTTATAGTCTCTCACTCCATGTAATCCTTCTCAATCTGTTGACCATATTGCCTACATGTTGAAAAGGCCAAGGCCCATTTGAGATTCTTTAATTATACTACTCTACACCTTAAATCTAGTTTTTTACACATCCTCTTCTATCCCTTTACACCTCTTTCAGATATAAGTACCACTGCTTATATCTCAATATAAACTTCAACTGTGAAAACTTCAACTATGAAACTTCCTAGACTGGGTTCCAGTTCTATCAATTAAAGCCTCTCTCTTTTACATATTCAATGTCCTCTGCTCTAAAGATGCTTTTGTCTTTTCTTAAAAATGTTCTGGTTCTATTTAATCTTTCAATAAAACCTCCACTCATTCATTCCATTCCCTTAAGATAGTATCCTTTTCCTTTAGTTTCCCATTACTGTCAAACTTCTTCAAAGAGTAGATAACTTCTGCAAACAGTTCTCAATTACTCTTTAATCTTTGCAAAGTGACTTCTACTTCCAACACTTTGCAGGTCACAGATGGCCTTCTAATACAGTTCCAACCATGCGTCATCTAAATCTAGAAGGTAGGTGAAAGCAAAGACACTGGCTCTAGAGCAAATTGAGTTGGAAATGAGGACATGGAAATCATCTTCACTGAAGTGATAGCTGAGGATTAGGGAACAGAGAATTCTTTGTTCAAAACATCTGCTCCTCTACAAGGATTCCATTTCCTCATTCTCGGGGAAACAGAGTTCTCTTTGGATGAGAACCCCTCACCTTTACTTTACCTACACCTCCTCTTTACTTATCTAGATTTCGTTTTCCCATAAGTTTCTAGCAACAGCTTCTATCTTTTACCAAAGTCATTCTTGATATACTTTCAGACTTTTGTTCTTTAGAACACATCTGTATTTTATTAAAACACTAATATAAAGTGGTGAATCAATCATAGTTTCGGCATAAAAATTATTTTAGTAAAGTGTTAACATTTGAAATCTTATCTGGACTTCCCTTATCTGACTAAAGCAGAGAATCCCTAAAACACAGCTATCATTAACTTCCTTCAGCAAATTCCAGGAAGGTGACAGACTGCCCATCCGTTAGCAAAACAAACAAACAAAAAACAAACCAATGTAACCCTCTATTCTTTCCTGTTGAAGCTCTAAATGCCCCCCACCCCCACAATTTTACGTTAAGTTGGTATATAAACTTTTACCTCTGGGTATTCAGCAGGTTGCTCATTACTGAGTAATCCTGGCATGCATGTGTAAATAAATCCTGTCTTTTCTCCTGTTCATCTGTCTATCTTCAGTCAAGTCTTAACCCCTTTTCTCCCCTTCAAATTTAAATAGGTAGAGGAAAAGTTTTCTCCCCAACAGTGGCATACTACTCCATATGTTTTCATGAATGTGTCTTTTCTCCCCCCTCCTTCTTCCTTTCTCACCTCTACTTCACCCCTCCTCTTCCCCCTCCTCCTTCTTCTTATAACCATTTTTAACATCTTTGAGGGCACAGACATCCTCTTTACCACTATATGTCTCTAACACTAAACACAATGACCTAATCATTTTAGCAACACTTCTCATAAAAGTAAAAAATGGCCTCTGGCTTGCCAAATTCAACAAAGGAACATCTCGAGAGAGAGAGAAAGAGAGAGAGAGAGAGAGGGAGGGAGACAGGGAGAAAGAAGTTGAAAATTAAATATTGTAAATTGAAAGAACAAAAGTGGTCTTCCTAGTTCACAGTTATTTCCTCTTCTCCAGCAACTGAAGCCAACATGACCCAGACCCTCGGCCATTCTGATTGGATCAACGTGCACCGTCATTGATCTTGGCTGTGCAATCAGAACCTCACTTTTAGAAATTTGGAATTGGATCCAATAGAGAGATTGTACTTTCTTTAGGTAGCTGGCCAATAGCATTTAAGCTTGGGAGCTTGGCTTTCCATATGTTCTGGAAAAGCAAGGGAAATGAGTCAGCAGAAAGCAAGAGAAACATGAAACAATTATGTAGAGAGGAGCTGAGGTGAGAGGCATACAGGAATTTTGGACCGCTTATTCATTGGTGCTTTAGTACATTCCCCAGTCTTTGCTGAATTCCTGCTCTTAATTTCTGTAAAAAATCCTTATATTCTTTAAAAATGTTTTCTTCTGCTTAAGCTGGCAGAAGTTGGTCTCTGTTAGTTTCAAATCAGATGGTCCTAACTAATATTTCAACATAACACTATTATGTTTGTAGTCATCTGTACTAACTCAGAGCCTTGACTAGAGTAAGAAAGAAAAAAGCAAAATAATAATAATCAATGAAAGAAAATATTTATTGGATCACTATTTGTCAAGAAACAACAGTTGATATGTAGAAACTCATTTAGTAGCAACTAAATGTTGTTTAAAGAACTAATGTTATTTTGCAAAATAGTTGACTATAATAGTGAAATAAAATATTAAACAACTTTAAAGAGATTCCAAAACAAAGAATCATCTGGTGAGCTTGATAAAATACAGATTCCTGGGGTCCATCTCCAGAGACTCTGATTCAATAGATCTGCTAATTATGTTGGGCTGCACAGGGCTACTATAGTTCTTACTGTGGGAATAGAGACCATGTATCAATGCCTATTCTTACTTCACAATTTATTTACATTTTAAGGAAAAAATAGTTGTTTCTAATGGATAGGAACAACTATTTTCACTTACATATAGCTCTTTAGAATCTTTTGGAAATTTAGTGCTTTTAATATACTTAAAACTTGCTATACTTGCTATTAAGTATTTCATAGCAGGAAAAGAATGTGCCCTGGGGGGAGCTATGCGAAGGAGGTTCTTAAAAACAATAGCTCAACAAATGTTAACAAAAGGTTTCCAGCTGTTTTCCTCTTACTTCACTTCAGGGCAAAATACTAGCTAATAATGCTTCTTTTAATGATTTCAGTCTGTGGACTCAAGGCTATGCAACCTATACCAGCTTTATCTAGATTTTTATACTTATTCACGGAGTTGCTTACCATATGGCATAAAATGAAGTACTTGTGTTGAGTTATCAGTAAAAATATTTATGTTAAACTTGGTACTAGAAAAGAGCTGATACGGAAACGCTGTAGTGGTGCTCCAGATCTTCCCAGAATTGGAATTAATGTCAGCTGCATGATATGTTTCTCTTATTCTGAAAAATATACGTGAAAAAAACTGCTTAGGACAAGATTATAAGAATCTTCATGAAGGGTTTTGCAGTAGCAGATTTAAAATGTGAAAACAATCAGCAGTCAATTTATGGTACAGTGCTATTAGCTAGGCCGGATGGGTAAAGATTACAATTATGCCAAAAACAACTGTAAAAGACTGTTCTTTAAGCTTTCCCAGGACTACCTCATTTGAAGCAATTAAGAATACATGGCCATTCATAAAACATGAAAATTCACTCTGAACAATGATTACTTGCTTCACTGACACTGCCTGTGAAGCTTGAACTCCTCCCCTTGTTTTTCACTCATGCCTAACTTTCTCAAGGTGGAAGTCATTCATCTTGATTTAAGTATTTTGGTAAATAAATTCTCTTGTTTTTGTCAGATTGGTAAATACCATTTTTGGCTGTCCATATTCTTTAAATTTTTGGATTTTCATCAATAAGTGAGCTCAGAAGTCATTTGTACATTCTAAACAATCACTTATTTCTCAGAGGAGTCAGAGAATTGCAAAATAATCCATCCTTGGAGCCAGAGGCCTCAAGTTTGAATCCCGGCTCTTCCAATTTAGTACTTGTATGGTCAGAGGCAAGGTATTTGGCTAGTTCTTTTGTTTGCACAAAAGAGAATATTTATATCTGCTTCAAAGGTTTATTGTGAGGATTAAAAGAGAAAAAGCACGTAAAAGACTTTTGTAGAGTGTAAAGTAATATACCCATGTAATATATCATAATTATCATTATATATTATTATAGCTGAATCACTGTAGATCCATGTTTTATGCCCACACATAGAATATACATAACATTTTTTGCAACTAGATATTCAAAATTCTTTTAATGATGAATATGAAATCTTCTGTTTTTTGTTAATTATGTAGACATCTAAACTTTGTAGTGCTCTTCCTAAATGGAAAGTTATGCATTCTATGTATAGAATGTACGTCATACATTTTATGTAATGTATCAATATACATTCCCTCCTTGGCATTCATTCTAACTATTTGTGCAGCATTAAAGTAGTGCCAGGCCCACTGAAGTAGCTCAATCTCTATGCCCTTAAGTTCCACAGAACTATCCCTTCCCTGAGGGGCCTGACAAGTGGAAAAGTACGTATTAACCCAATGGGTCTGGCATGCATCAGAATCACCTTTGTTTTCTGAATTCCATCCCTATAGTTTCTGATTTAGTAGATCTGTGGAGAATCCCCCACATTTTCCCTCCTAACAGTTTCCCAAGTAAGCTGTTGCTGCCGCTGCTCCAGAACTGTTTGAGAACCACTACTCAGGAAAAAGATATGGGCCACTCTCCCTTGTTATACCCTACAACAAAGGTCTAGATTCCAGTTCTGGATTGAGGAGCTTTGTGATTTAGCACTCACCGTATGATAGGAAACTATTCAACGCACACATGATTTAAGCTTCTACTATTTTCGGGAATTAAATTTAAAATGCAAATTCATGACCCATTCTCTCCTCAACCTTCACTAAGCATCTAACGTGAGCCAAAAACTTCTTTCATATGCTGTGGCATTTTATTGTATTTTTTACAAAAATAAGACATATTTCTCGAAAAATGTGGCTTAAAAGTGTGTCACAACAAGAAACCAAATCTGACGAATTAGAGAGCACCTTTAAAGGGTGTATAACAGTAATATTAATAACATATTTGGGTAGGGTTATTTAGATATTAGAAAAACAGATGAAATTGGATATGCAATTCCCTTCTATTATGGCTTTTCGAAAATTTTGGAGACCCTCTTATGAAACTTGTCTTTCAAATTCAATTTGGTCTTCTTTTGAATTAAGAGCCTTGGACAGTGCCTAGCACATAGTAGGTCCTCAAAAATATTTGGTGTTGATTGAATAGTGTGTGTACAAAATAATTATGCATATATAAACTTAATCATTTTATACATGAGTATTTGTTAATAAAAATTATTGAAAACCAAGAAAAGTGTGTATGAATATAACCTATATCTTCCCTTCACTGCTCTAAAGTTCTTTATTGTTTAGTTGTCTGTTTCAGTTCTCATGGTTACTTTGAAAGAAACTATTGAGAAAAATTTCATTTAAGAGCTTAGAAAATGGACCACGAGTGACTGATAAAATATTTTCATGTCACTATTGCATCCACAAGAAGATTTCATCTAAGAATATTAAATTATGTTTTAAAAAAAAGAAGTGATAGGAGGAACTAATAAGTGTTTTGCCAATGGAGATATGTCAGGTTATATCTTGTGATATTAAGAGAGCTATTTCTCATGCTTAGAGGGTAGAAATTACCACATCTTAGATTTAAAGTGTCAAATTCCTGGCAATGATTGTCAGTTTGTTACAGTGAGTACCTTATTCCCGAAAGAATCAATATTGATATCTTTAAAGATCCCAATTTAGGAATCCAAAGTGCCATTTCAAATTTTCTTCTGTGAACTAGAGCAAGAAATTAATTAAGGATTGAATATTTTCATGGGTTTGAGATGCTTTGTTTTGTGTATTTGTATGTGTGCCTTTCACTTCTTCCAATATGGTTACAAGTTTTTTAGGGCAGGGACTTTGCTTTTTTATTTGCTTGCTTGTTCTACATTTGAATATCTTTCACACATGGACTAGTTATTAGGCATTCAAATAGCTTTTAAATTAGTGATTAAATAAATGATTCAAATCTTTAATCCCAAATGATCATTTAGTAGGAAGCTGCTATGGCTGACAAATAAGCTAAAGTTTATTTATATGTATATTTTTTATATTTAAAATAGCCATAAATGGATAAAAATCAAGAGAACTAAAATATAAAGCATTAGTTTTTCAAAACGTTCAGGAACCTTAGCAATGGAAGAAATGGCATTATGTAAATTTTAATTGCTAATGAGAAATTGGTCTTTAATAAAAAGACATCTACTTTTATATTATAAGTTCATTTTTAAATTAGCAAAAAGGGAATTAGTGCTGTTTTCTGTAGTATCTCCTAGTGATCCAATTTGTTTTTCAATGGACAAACATCCCTGCATTTGTTCAATATTCTGGCAGCCCATTCATGGCACTCTCATCATAGCAGTATATCGCCAGTAGGAAGGATAAATATGTGCCAATTTGGGACACAGCCAGAGGAGTCAGTCACTTATGTCACTAAATGAGAAATTAATTCACTGCAAACTAAACTATCAACAAATAGCAAGGGCAGGGCTGAAATTGTGAAACATTCAATTTTAACCAAATTTTCAAGAGAAAAAAATGTATTTGTAAACAAGAAAAACAATACGAGAACTCATTTGTCATAAATTTATACTTTTCACTATGTTAAAAAATTACAGAACTTTCACATGGTATATGCAAAATTAATCAGTTCAATGATGTTAAAATAAACAAATTTATGACGGTACAGAAATTTCAAAGTTCAATGAAATAGCGCTACTCACTTTTTTACTTTGTCGCAAAAGGAGGCCAGACTCAAATTACTGCCTTGCGGGACTTCAACTAGTTGAATGGAACAACCTATCAGCTTAAAATAAAAACGGTCAAATTAATATAGTTTGGTGTGGAGAAAACATTAATACAATTCTACAATTTATCTTGTTTTAAAGATTCATTCCATTTTTATTTTTATTGTTTTAGATTTTTTTAATGAAGTAATACATATAGAAAAATGCATAAATCTTAAATATATAATTTGTTTTGAGGAATGTATACAACTGTGATATTCATACCCCATTCAAAATATAGAACATTTTCATCAGTTTAGAAAGTTCCGCTACATCTCCCTCTGTCAACCTGTACATCTATTTGGTGACTAATGTCATTTAGATTTCTATCACCATAGATTAGGGGTACAGGCATACCTCGATTTTATTGCACTTCACTTTATTGTGCTTCACAGAAATCACATTTTTTACAAGACCCTCCACCAGCAAAAAGATTTCAACTCGCTGAAGGCTCACATGATGGTTAGCATTATTTAGCAATAAAGTATTTTTTAATTAAGCTATATACATTGTTTTTTTTGCATAATGCTATTGCACACTAAATAGATTACAGTATAATGTAAACATAACTTTTATAGGCAGTGGGAAACCAAAAAACTTGTGTGACTCAAATTTTGGCTTTTCTTGCAGTGGTCTGGAACCAAACCCGCAATATATCTGAGGTATGTCTGTACAAGTGTTGTTTTTTTTTTTCTGGCTTCTTTCACTTGAATGATACATATTTTTAAATTTATGTATGTTATCACACATATCAATAGTTTATCATTTTTTTATTGCTGATTAATAGTATTCTATTGCATGAATATTCCACAATTTGTTTATCGATCTACCTGTTGAGGCACATTTGGGTTGTTTAGTTTTTGGATATTGTAAGAAAACTATTAATTTTCATATACAAGTATTTATATGGAGATGTGTTTCATTTCTTGTGAATAAATCCATAAATGGCTCAGTCAGAGGGTGATTGTATGATTAACTTTAAAAGAAATCATTTTTGCTTTATGTATTTTGAAACTGTTATTAGGTACATATACATTTAGATTTTTTATGTCATTCTGATCAACCCTAGATCATTATGAAATGACTCTTTTCTTTTTCTAATAATACCCTGCCTTGAACTGTACTTTTTCTGATATTAATAACCACACCAGCTTTCTTTTGCTGGTTGAATGTTAAATCTTTTATTTTTTTTACTTTCAACTTTTACTTAAGTCTTTCTTTTCTTTCTAGTATGTCAATTTCTCCTTTTTATTTGAAATATTTAATGTATTTATATTTAGTGTATTTATGGATATTATTGGACTTAAGACTGCCATATCGTATTTGTTTCTATTTGTTTCTTCTACTTTATTTCGTTCTTTTATTTGTCCTTCCCTGCCTTTTTCAGTTTATTTGATTTTTTTCCCATTTCATTTAATTCCTCTGTTGGATGTTTAGTTTTTCTTCTTTGTATTATTTTTTTAGTGGTTGTACTAGCTTAGGAATTACAATATGCATCCTTAACATATCACAGTTTACTTAGAGTTAATACTGTACCACTGCATATAAAATGTAAGAATTTACAATAGCAAATAACATTTACCCCTTCCGTTCTTTATGCTATTGTTGTCACATATTTTTTATCTCTATATACAATAACTCTCACAATAAAATGCTATCTTTTTGCTTTAAACAGTCAGCTGTCTTTCAAAAAAATTAAGATAAAAGTAGTTTTTCACTTTTACCAATATATTTACCATTTGTATTGCTCTTCATTTCTTTCTAGATTCCATCTGGTGTCATTTTCTTTGCATCCAGAGCACTTAGTTTGGTATTTCTTGTGTGCGTGTTAGCTGACTAATTTCTCTCAACATTTGTTTACATGCTACTAATATCTTTATTTCAAGTTTCAAAGCATATACCCAACAGATATAGAAGTATGGGTTCTTTTTTTTTGTATATAACTTTAAAAATGTCATCCCGTGGTCATTGGCTTCTTTTGTTTCTGATGAGAAATTTGCTTTAATTCAGATTATTGTTCCTCTGTGTAAAATCTTTTTTCTCTCTCTGCCGCCTGTTGTGATTTTTTCATTACCTTTGGTTTTCAGATGTTTGAGTATAATATGTCTACATGTGGTTGTCTTTGTATTTATTCTGTTTTGGATTTGTTGAGTTTCTTAAATCTGTAATTTTATATTTTCTACCAAGTTTGAGAAATTTTCAGATCATTATTTCTTCAAATTAATTTCCTCCCTATCTTTCCTCTCCTCTTCTGCTAGCATTCCAAAATTGTCCATATATTAGGCTCCTTGTCTCATAAGTTTCTGAGTCTCTGCTCATTTTTACATAATCTTTTTATTTTCTCTTCTTCGGTTTGGGTAATTTCTATCGTTTTTCTTTCAAGTTTACTATTTTTCCCCCGTCATCTCGTATCTGTTTTTAAGCACACACGGTAACTTTTTCATTGCAGATATTGTATTTTCAATACTAAAATTTCCATGAGTCTTTGTTGTTTCATAGTTTCGAATTTCCTCCCTAGATTCCTCATTCGTCTTCTCATTGTGTCCATCTTTTACTTCATCTACTTGAACATCCTCTTAATAACCACCTTAAGTCCCTATCTGTTAATTCCAACATCTAGACTATCTCAGAATCTCTTTCTATTGACTGGGTTATTTTCTTGATTGTGGGTCAAAATTCCCTGCTTCTTTACACATCTGTGCATCTGTGATTATATGTTGGATATTGTAGATGACACATTATGAATTGTGTTGTCTTTTTTTACAAAGTATACAATTTTTCTCTAGCAGGCAGTTAAGATTCTTTTGGTCTTGTCAGCCTTGATTTTACTTTTTGGTTAAGCCACATCTATTTTGGTAGGTGCAGCATTTACTTTATTTATTTATTTATTTATTTATTTATTTTTTGGTGAGGAAGATTGGCTCTAAGCTAACATCTGTTGCCAATCCTCCTCTTTTTGCTGAGGAAGATTGGCTCTGAGCTAACATCTGTGCCCGTCTTCCTCTATTTTGTATATGGGACGCCGCCACACATGGCTTGAGGAGCAGTGCATCAGTCTGCCCCTGGGGATGCGAACCTGAGAACCTCGGGCCGCCAAAGCGGAGTGCATGAATTTAACCGCTACGACACTAGGCCAGCCCCCAGCATTTACTTTATTGTATGATTTTTACTCTTAAGACGTAGCTTTGTGTAATCTCAATTGAATGCCTGAAGTGCTCAGCTCATTGTCTTTTCCAGCTTGGTCAGAACTTCTGCACTGCATAACTTCACTTGGCCAAAATCTGCAGTATATTTCATGCAGACTTCTGACTCCCATCTATTGCACTGCTCCTTCCCCAGTACTCTGCCCTGCAAACGACAGCTTCCTCTGCAGCCTGGAGCTGCAGGCTCTGCCTCTTCAGTTTAGTGGTACTGCTGCTCAAATTGGGCTCCACCAGCCTGCCTTGCAGCAAGCAAGTGCCCTCAGGCAGAAAACAGGCTGATCCTACAACACTTGGGTGTTTCCTTTCTCTCAAGGACCCAAGTCCTATACTGCCTGTTGTTCAATGCCTGAAATCAGTTGCTTCATATATTTTGTCTGATTTCACAGTTGTTTTCAGTGGTAAGGGGAAGTTTAGTACTTGTTACAATGTCATGACCAGAAGTAGACGTTTCATTGAAACGTCTGAAATTCATTGACTTTTAATTCAGATGAGTGCTACCCCCTCTGTAAGTGCCTCAGACAGTTTCTTCTCCTATGAAATCATCCTATCTGTTATTTTACTATGTTGTCATTATTTGTTTGCAAGTTACTTGAGCAGTATGTTATTCCTGAAATCAGGTATCATGTCTTTTCTTTGCATTCATTGTGCCTAGTATATCATGTAAATTTTAAGAATATGAAAAATAGTTTTTGAATAAATGAAGAATCCTTTTGCCTCACTCTGTAAATTACAGCTGCAATGTTTCTTCTTTTTACTGTTTAATTCCAGTTTCATTTGTGTCTAGACTCAGAATAAGCAGAGAAATGTTCAAATATTATACAAGAAACTCTATGGTTACTAAATGATTGGAAAACTACTAATGAAACCATTAGGATGAATTGCACAATGATTACTTAATTTCCTACTCTTGGAATGATCCCAATAGAAGTTGCCTGCCAACAGTATAATTTAGGAACCTCTGAGTACAGGGACTTTTTTCCTACCAATAATGATACAAAGTTTTAATTCATGATAGTGTGACTTAAAATATAAATGTTATGGGGCCGGCCTGGTGGCATAGTGGTTAAGTTCGCATGCTCCACTTCGGTGGCCTGGGGTTTGCGAGTTCGGATTCCAGGCGCGGACCTACACACTGCTTATCAAGCCATGCTGTGGCAGGTGTCCCACATATAAAAAGAGGAAGATGGGCACAGATGTTAGCTCAGGGCCAATCTTCCTCAGTAAAAAGAGGAAGAGTGGCAATAGATGTTAGCTCAGGGCTAATCTTCCTCACCAAAAAAAAAATATACATATATATATACACACATATAAATGTTATGAAATGTATGTGTGTTTTTGTCTGTGCATAATAACACAATAAGAATAGAAAATGCTATCATTCAAACCTCCAACTATGATATTTTTATCTAATAAAATGTAAATTCTCTCTATACATATACTATAACTATTTTATTTAGTTTTGAGGAAACTGGAACTTTAAAAATGATATAAAAATTTTATTTCCCTTTCTTCAGAAAAAATCATTAATTCAGGAACACAAAATTTGTGAATAATAAATGATTTTTTCCAAAAGTAATACTAATACATTTCTCTGTTTAAGGTTAGTTACCGTCATTACCAAATTAATTCAGCATATTATTGAATAATTCTTTCAGATTCGTATTTTTAGCTTGACATATATGATACATACCTCTGTGTTCTTTGGCCATGTACTTTCCCACGTCCTGGGTAGAAAAGAAGCTTTAAAGAGCATCAGAGAAGGTTCCACAATGTTCATATTTCTACTCCTTTTATTCTCTTCTCTTGGCGTGGAATCAGTTGATAAAGATGGATATATAGGAGGAATGCTATTTTCAAATCCTATATGATAGTTATGATCTTCATCTTCCAATTCTCTCTGTGAATCGATTTTATCCAAACTAGTGGGTGATGGAGCTAAAATATGGAGTCTGTAATCATCAGCACCATGGTATTTTCCTGTGGGATTTCCCCACAAGCTTTCTTTATTCATGTTTTGAGGATTTGGTAGCACAGAATGCCTAAAACCAATTATTGGTGCTTTCCTATCTTCGTGACGGGGGAGTTCTGAGCTTTTAGAGGTGAATTCATTAAAGGATATTTGGTGTGTTTCATCTAATGAATGCCTTTTTGAGTCCCAGTTTGGTACACTGGGCATGAAAACAGTGTTTTCTTCAATTTCACTCTGATAGAGTGGGATTTTATTACTGATCTCATCTACTAGCTGATCAAAACCCAGACTGACTTGGCTAGGAAAAAGGCGTTGATTTACAGAGTGAAACTCTTGGTGCTCATGCTGCTCTTCATGTGATTCACTGGGATTTAGATCTGCTTTCCAACAATATGCCATTCTTTATTTTATGTAACTGAGAGGGTTGACTCTGCTCCAAATATCTCCTTGATGATTTTATAAAAGAGGATAGGAATTTTCCTAGAAAAAGCATAAAAGGAAACAAAAAATTCTTTGATTAATTAGAAATAAAAGAGCTTGCAAGAAATATGGTAAATAAATATAAACAGTTGTTTTGAAGTTTCTCCCTAGCAAATGAAATAATTTGTGAGTAATACAAAACTCCATCAGGGCTCACAACGTTAAGTCTGAGGGGAATATTGGCTTCAGACAGATTCATGAAATTCCTGTAACAGAAACATAAGTCCACCTCAATTATAACAGGAGTTTCATGAATCAATCCAATTCAATATTCCCCTTGGGACTCCTTTTCCTACTGAAGACTCACCTGCCTGTTATCTCCCTTTGTGTCCAATCATCTATAAGCATGCCAGCATGCTAAAGTCTCTTTCTTATTAGCTAAAGTCACTTCTTGATCAGCAATTATTCTATCCCTAGAGATAGTCTTAACTTTTTTTCCCCCTCAATAACCAATCATCTTGTAGCTTGGCTAGACCCTTTTCTTCTGCCCCAAACTCTCTAAACCATTGCAAACTTCTTTCATCACTTCTCCAGAACAACTTTCATTAAGTTCAGCAATGAGCTTCACGCCAGCAAATTTAACTGACATTTATCAGTCTCTATTTTAATTTTTCTCTATGTAACATTTGATGCTTTCACCATACTTCTTATTTTAAAATTTCTTGCTTTCCTATGTTGGCTCTCTATGACCCTGTACTCTCCGAGTTCTTTGTTGCTCTTTCTCAAAGACTCCTTTGCCTATTATTCATTTTCCACTTAACTGTTGTCAGAGCATCTTTTCTTCTCAATTATTCTCTCCTTGTAAGTTATTTCATACTTCCTGTGGTTTACATTATCATCTATATGTCAATGACTCCAACCTAAGCCATTCTTAGTATTACCTATTAATATCTCCACTTGGAATTTTTTTAACCTGCAAGAGAAAGTCCAGAACTTAAATCATAATTCACCCAAGAACCTGCTCCTATTCCAGTGTTCTCTGTGACAGAAAATGGCCCAACCATCCACTCAGTTGCTCCGACCAGAAATCAGGGTTTCATCTGGAATCTTCCCTCATCTTTAGTCTTCTGTATCCAATAAACCACCAGTTTTTGTAGAAAATCTTTCTTCCTCTCTCTGTCTACCACCGCCACAATCCTAGTCTATAACTTCATCTTCTCACCTGGAGTGTTGCATTGTCTCTGAAACTGTTTCTACTTTTTCTGCAATCCATTTTTGTATTCTATAATCCATTTTTTATATTATAGTGATGAATTTAAGAGACTAAGTATCTTTCCTGGATATAGCTTTTCAGTGGTTTCTTACTGCCTCAGGATAGCATCTCTAAATGTAACATATGTAAGATTTCTCTTTCCCATTAGATCATTAGTCCATGTTAGTCTTTCTCACTTATCATTCAGTACCTTGTACTTTCACTCAGAGTAGTTGGTCATTTGTATTTGTTGAACAAATGCTTTAATAAATTTTTTAAAATTGTACTTGAATTATAAGAAAATGAAATTGAAAAGTATTTGTGTCACTTTTATGGCTTTATTAATTCCCTTGACAATTATATGCATGTGTGTGCTAAAGATAAAAAAAATTTTTAAAGGATAATTTATTATACTGGTTAACTATCAAATACAATTCTCTATCGATCTGATTTGCAATGGCAAAAGATTTTTATTATATTGGCACTAAAGATTTATTTAAAATTCATAATCACCTAAGGAATAAATGAATTAGATTTATTATACTTCACTCAAGAAATTGAACTGATGGATTTGGGAAAGAATTTCAAGAGATGTAAGTAAAAAGTGTACAGAATGAAGTGTTAACCAGAAAATTAATCTATAAAATGATGTTCCAGACTATTCTAATTTATGGGTCACAGAGATACATTATCTAGCCAGAATCTCTTTTTTAGGAATTGCCATTTTTTCATTTCCATGTTAGTAGTGAAAGCTATGTTTCATTAAAACAAATTATATCCCTTCATCTCTCTTTGTCATGGAACTCAGAATTTGTCAGCAGGTGTGACTTGAACTCTGACAACCATAGTTAATATCCTGTTCCAGTCTTCCTTAGCCTAGCCTGCACTGTCTTAGCTTAAATATGGTAAATGTGGCTATATAAAAGTGACGTTTACAATTTTTGGTGGCTTCAAAATAACTGATTTGAGAGTTTTAAGATTATTTTTTAATTTTGTAGCGTCATTAAGGAGGTCTTTAAATAACGTATCAGTAGTCTGAAGCTGAAATTAAAGATTCCTTTAGGTTATACCACCTCATCATTGTTAATAACAATAATAATAATGATAATGATACCTAACATTTTTTGAGCACCCCCATACTACTGTTCTATGTACAAGTACATGTTTACATGTATTAACATATTTATTCTCATCTCAACCTGTGATATTATTATTGCCACTTAACAAATGAGGAAACTGAGGCACAGAAAGGTGAATCAACTTACCCAAAGTACCCAGAGTTTGTTTTCACAGATTTGTTTTAAATAGGAATTAAAGAGAGGCGTATGGGTGATCGTGCCATACCAATATGCCTGAATTTAAGCACTGCAACACAACATTAACTCAACTCAAACTCTCTACTGAAAAGAGTGGAAAACTTTTAAATTTTTATTAATAACAATATTTTTTCAAGCATTTCTCACAGCACTAAAACTTGAAATGGGTTAGAGGCCTGTCTGAAAAATCTGATTATCATGAGATAAAAGAGAATGAGAAATACTTATTCATATTGAAAATGTAATAAAAACAAAACCTCTTCCAGATCCATTTTTTCAATATTGAATTTGGTGATTTTAAGGAATTTCTGATAATTTTAACTCTCCTATTTACCCTCACAATCTAGAAGCTAGACTATTTCTTAGTTGATAAACAAACAGAAACATTATTTAGTGCCAGCTGGCAAATATCTACACTCTGCATTATGAAGTAATGCATAAAGTAATTAAAAATAATATACCTTGGCTTTGAGGCAGAACTGTACATACAGATTAGCAGCAATCATGACATCATTGAGAGGGCATGGCTCTTGGGTCCTGATTGAAATAAGACTGCAGAAACTATAGAAAATATGCATGGTAGGCAGAATAATGGCCCCCCAAATATTCCCACGTCTTAATCCCATTCTAGAACCTGTGAATATGTTAGGTTACATGGCAAAAAAGAATTAGGGTTGCAGATGCAATTAAGTTTGCTAATCAGCTGACCTTAAAAGAGGGAGATTGTCTGAATGAGCTCGGTATAATCACAAGGATCCTTAAAAGTGGAAGAGGAGGCAGAAGAGAAGTTCAGAATGTGACTGGACAAGGACTCATCCCGCTTTTGCTGGCTTTGAATATGGAAGAATGGGCTATGAGCCAAGGAATGCGAGCCGCCTTTAGAAGCCGGAAAGGGCAAGGAAACAGATTTTCCCCTAGAGCCTCCAGAAAGGAACATAGCTCTTATAACACCTTGATTTTAGCACAATGAGACCCATGTTGTATTTTTCACCTACAGAATCGTGTGATAATAAATTTGTGTTGTTTTGAATCATTAAGTTTGTGATCATTTGTTACAGTAGCAATATAAAATAAATATAATATGCAAACTGGAAGCTGCTTCCTAAATTGATTAGAAAATCAGCGACTAGAAGTATAGCAGACGACACAAAAATAGTCCTCTCTTCTTTGTTGATAAGTTCAGCTAAATTCAGACAGGGATAGTCAACATACATTAGTAATGACAACTTAGTATATACTGCAATTGTTTATAGCTTCCTATCCAATTCAACATCCAAGAGATCAGTTTTTATTGAGGGTTAATTACTGATCTGGCTTCAAGAGAACGTATAGACAAAATTTAGGCACCTTTCAGAGAAAAGGCAGCCCCTGCCATCTGCTACCAATGTCTAAATCTACAGAGGTGCAAATATCATCCAAATAGCCTCCATGTTCAAAATGAGAACAAAAATGTTTATTTTACAAAAGAACAAAGAGTCAAAAGAACCCTTCTGAAAAGGTCTGTTCTTAATCCGAAAAGTCCTGGCTACATCACTGAATATCTGCAGAGGAGAGATGAGAAGATGGGGAAAGGAATAAATGATGAGGTTGAAGAAAAATGATCTTTTTTTCAGATAACAAATTGCAGGCATTGAAAATTTACCAGTTTTTAAAATATATATTAACGTCATGGAAGATAAAGATTGTGCCGACATAAGACATGTCCAAGTCTAATCAAACTAAGCCATCTGTATTTTCAGTAGGGTGGAGGGAAAGTCTACACAGCTGTGGCAGCTAACCTGGTTTCTGAGAAGACTTTGAGCTGGGAAGGATGATCTGAAATTCCCATCTCTCTTCATCTGCTGAGCCAATTATACATATGCAGACATACACACAGATACTTGTATTTTATATAGACACAAACCAGATGTTTCTCAGCTCAATTTGCTGTATGAATACAGAGAAGACCACAACTAATTATATATACATATAATATATATATATGCCTACATATATATGCACACACACACATACAGGATACATAGATACATACAGGTGTACCTCGGAGATAATGCTGGTTCAGTTCCAGACCCCTGCTATAAAGCAAATATCACGATAAAGCAAATCACACGAATTTTTTGGTTTCCCAGTGCATATAAAAGTTATGTTTACGCTAGACTATAGTCTATTAAGTGTGCAAAAGCATCATGTCTAAAAAGACAGTGTATATACCTTATTAAAAATTTTTTTTATTGCTAAATAATGCTAACCATCATCTGAACCTTCAGCGAGTCGTAATCTTTTTGCTGGTGGAGGGTGTTGCCTCAGTGTTGATGGCTGCCGACTGATCAGGGTGGTGGTTGCTGAAGGCTGGGGTGGCTGTGGCAATTTCTTAAATAAGACAAAAGTG
Organism: Diceros bicornis minor; assembly: GCF_020826845.1. Lineage (NCBI taxonomy): Eukaryota > Metazoa > Chordata > Mammalia > Perissodactyla > Rhinocerotidae > Diceros > Diceros bicornis. Next base: position 43,425,357 of record NC_080756.1, read on the forward strand.
AAGTTTGCCGCATCCATTGACTCTTCCGTTCACAAACGATTTTTCTGTAGCGTGTGATGCTGTTTGATAGCATTTTACCCACAGTAGATCTTCTTCCAAAATTGAAGTCAATCCTCTCAAACCCTGCCACTGCTTTACCAACTAAGTTTATGTAATAAATCCTTTGTTGTCATTTCAACAACCTTCACAGCGTCTTCACCAGGAGTAGATTTCACCCCAAGAAACCACTTTCTTTGCTCATCCGTAAGAAGCAACTCCTCATCTGTTAAAGTTTTATCATGAAATTGCAGCAGTTCAGTCACATCTTCAGGCTCCACTTCTAATTCTAGTTCTCTTGCTATTTCTACCACATCTGCAGTTACTTCTCCACTGAAGTCTTGAACCCCTCAAAGTCATCCATGAGAGATGGAATCATTTTCTTCCAAACTCCTATTAATGTTGCTATTTTGACCTCTTCTCATGAATTACGAATGTTCTTAATGGCATCTAGAATGGTGACTCCTTTCCAGAAGGTTTTCAATTGACTTAGCCCACATCCATCAGAGGAATCACTGTTTATGGCAGCTATAGCCTTACAATACGTGTTTCTTAATATTATGTTAGCAGGCATGAAAACAACATTAATCTTGTAGTACATCTTCATCAGAGCTCTTGGGTGACCACATGCATTGTCAATAAGCAGTAATATTTTGAAAAGAATCTTTTTTTTCTGAACAGTAGTTCTCAATAATGGGCTTAAAATCTTCAGTAAACCATGTTGTAAACAGATATGCTGTCATCCAGCCTATGTCGTTCCATTTATAGAGCACAGGCAGAGTAGATTTAGTGTAATTCTTCAGGGCCCAAGAAACTTTGGAATAGTAAATGAGCATTGCCTTCAACTTAAAGTCACCAGCTGCATTAGCCCCTAACAAGAGAGTCAGTCTATCCTTTGAAGCATTGAAGCCAGGCATTGACTTCTCCTTTCTACTATAGAAGTCCTAGATGGCATATCCTTCCAATATATGGCTGTTTTGTCTACATTGAAAATCCATTGTTTAGTGTAGCAACCTTCATTAATTATCTTAGCTAGATCTTCTGGATAACTTGCTGCAGCTTCTACATCAGCACTTTCTGCTTCACCTTGTACTTTTATGTTATGAAAATGGCTTCTTTCCTTAAACCTCATGAACCAACCTCTGCTAGCCTCAAACTTTTCTTCTGCAGCTTTCTCACCTCTCTTAGCCTTCACAGAATTGAAGACAGTTGGGGCCTTGCTCTGGATTAGGTTTTGGCTTAGGGGAGTGTTGTGGCTGGTTTGATAGTCTATCCAGACCACTAAAATTTTCTCATCAGCAATAAGGCCATTTTGCTTTCTTATCATTCATGTGTTAACTTGAATAACACTTTTAATTTCCTTCAAGAACTTTTCCTTTTTGTTCACAATTTGGCTAAACATTTGGTGCAAGAGGCCTAGCTTTTGGCTTATCTCAACTTTCAACATTTTCCTCACTAAGCTTAATCATTTCTAGCTTTTGATTTAAAGTGAGACGTGTGACTCTTCCTTTTACTTGAACACTAAGAGGCTATTTTAGGGTTATTAATTGGCTTAATTTCAATATTGCTGTGTCTCAGGGAGTAGTGAGGCCTGAGGAGAGGAAGAGAGATGAGGGAATGGCTAGTTGATTGGAGCAGTCAGAACACACACCACATTTATCACATAAGTTTGCCATCTTATATGGGTGCATGGTTTGTGGCACCCCAAACAATGAAAATAGTAACACCAAAGATCACTGATCACAGATCACAGATCACCATAACAAATATAATAATAATGAAAAAGTTTTAAATATTGAGAGATTTACCAAAATATGACACAGAAACACAAAGTGAGCAAATGCTGTTGGAAGAAATGGCGCCAATAGACTTGCTCAACGTAGGATTGTCACAACCCTTCATTTTGTAAAAAATGCAATATCTGCAAAGCACAATAAAGTGAAGTGCAATAAAATACAACAAAATATGCTTGTATTTCAAACTTTTTCATCAGAGAAATTAAGCACCTCCTAAGGCCCAGTAATTAGACTAAATCTGTTCACATTTACCATTCCTCTAGCTAAAAATCTGAGAAGCGAGTTCTAACAGCAACCAGGTAAACAATGAGAGGAACCAGAAGAAGCTACAGACATTACTTATGAGTAATCAGTGGAGAGAAACTTCATTCCTAAAGGATGAGTAATTGGAAAAAAAAAATCAACAGAGGTGAGGTGAAAATATTCTGCAAGAAATAAAATGTACCAACCAAGTCACAAAAGGAGAAATTATTTTTGAAAAAATATGCTATAGTATACCTAAGTGTTATAAAAACATATGCTATATTTTTTAATAAAATTAAGAAATGATGAGTTTGATTAAATAAGATATAAAAATAAAATAGAAAATAATATAACAATAAAATGAAGAATAAAGATATAGAGGAAATTGGATGAGAGGGAGATGTTAATAAAGATGGAGCTTAATGAGCTATTGAATGTAAAGAAACTAAAAATTCAGTCACACATTTAAAATATTCATTAAAAGCAGAACTGACACAGCAGAAAACAAAATTTTGAGATAAACATTGAGAAACACTCTATTAATACAGAAGAAAAGGAATTAATGATAGAAATGAGTGAAGAATACTATTGCAATTGCAACAGTCAGAGGAAGGACATCTATCATCATATTATGGAAATTCTAAAAATAAAATGGAACAAATAGAAAGAAGTAAAATGGAAGATTGGAAAAAAAAAATCTACCTGGACTGAATAAAGCTCTGAATATGCATATGAAATCTGCATACCTATATAACATATATACACAAAACCAGGAAAAATTAAGGGAAAAATTGTAAACTTTTAAATTTTAAAAATAAAGCATTTACCCATCAAAAAGAAGAAAGAGGAGGAATAAGAGGAGGGGAGGGGAGAAAAAAAGAAAAAGGAAAGTTAGCCTGGACATAGACTTCACCTTTAAACATCCACTGTCTGAAGACAAGGGAACACAGCTACAGAGTTTTGAGGGCAAATATGTTTTATACTAAGCATTCAGTTTGCCATTTATATGTGACAGCAGCGAAAATATACTTGAATGTATGTAAGTGCTTGGAAATCTTTGTACCCTTCTAATGGAAAAAGTGCATCAGTTGAGAAAATTTTAATCAAAATAAGAATTCAAGAATAGGGAACTAAGAACAAGTATTAAAAATCAGTTAACATTGACTTAGTCTGAATAATTATTGAAAACAATTTTAAATAGAAGTTTTAAAAATTATTCAGTATTAATAAGCTAGGGGAAAAAATCATAGACTATTTCAACTAAAACTGAAAGGAATGCCAAATTTTCTGTCTTACAAGAGGAAAGGGGATTAAAATCTGCTGTTTTCTTTGCACCAAAGATTAAGAAAAAAATGAGTTCATATATATTTATTTGAATGTATATAATTGTTAAATTATATTATGTATTACAGAGACTTAGTTGAAAAACAGCATGTATAATTTCCAAAAACACTAGAAGAATCAAGATTTTATGACATTTACATTATAATCAGTGGGAAAATAGGAAATTAAAAGTATGTATTAAAAACAGAAAGTAGAATGAGGCAAGTAGGATCAATGGCATCTCTAGTGACAGTAAATATAAGTAGCTAATTGGATTAAAAAACAAATATATAATTTTCAACTGTGTAGTTTTTGCAACAGAAACATAAAAAGTATCAAAGCAAAGTTAAGAGAAAGGTATTGCCAAGTATTTCATTCAAACATACATGCACATACACACACACACACAAACACTCACACAGACAAAATGAAGCAAGAGAGACAATATTAGTATCTAGCATCAGAAAACAGAATACAGGGCAAAAACCATCAAGATCATTTTTTTGGAATTTCTAAAGAAGTTATAATAGATGTGGGCATCTATGTATCAAATAAAAGTCTGTGTGTGTGTATGTGTGTGTGTGTACATTGTTTAAGGTGAATTAATGGACACTGTTGGGATCTTGTAACCAACTCAATTTATTAATATTAAATTTCATATTTATATTTTATATGTTTTCCTTTTTCATTTGCCCAAGATTGAATCTTCTAATAAATAGTTCATCAATAAGTCATAGCAGAAAAGAACTTTTTTGGACTTTTTATCCATTCATGATTTTTATAACGGTGAACTACAAATGAAAAGAACATACTTAAACAGATAAAAAATAATTTGCACACACTAAAAACCAAATTTTATTTAATGAAGAAACTTTATGAGCTTTCTCTTTCAAATCAAGAATAGGATAGCTATTCTTTCTATCAAATGATTTTAGAAATTCTGGCCAATGCAATAAGATAAATGAGGATGTAACCATTAGAAAGGAGGAGATTATTATTATTTACAGATGGCATGTTTATGTATGGAGAATGTGTAAAATGTGGAGACATAATATTTCAACATGAGAAGATGTAAAATTATAAAACTTTAAATAAACTTTGGAAGAGTTTATAAATTTAATTCAATACCCTTAATTGGGAAATTGACAAGCTGATTCTAAGGCACTTTGGGGAGGGTAAAGGATAAAAAAACATTAGTAGGGATTTATATTTGAAAAAGGATACATATTTTAAAGACATCATAATTAAAACAATGCCAGTTGAGCAGTTATAGACACATGCATCAAAAAAGCAGAAGAGAAAATGCATTAATAAACCCTAGTATATATCAATTTTTAGTTTAAGTTAGACATGGAGGAAATGTTGGGTTCCTTAGTTGGGGCAGGCACACCTGGTTAATCACTTGGATAAATAAAATCTTAACACTATTAAATATATATTACAATTGTAAAGTAAACTCCATAGGGAATAAAGATCTAAAATGTGGAATGATGAGTGGTTCCTACACCACAGGGAAACACAACTTCGTCATTTGTTACAAGAAGTTGTCAGGAAAACTGCCCAAATATGTTGCTGAGTTACACTAAGGTAAGCATGCTTTTTTTTTTGACAATAGAAGTACATAGAGGCTTTACTGTGCTTTGTGAAAACATAGTGAAAGCATAGTATGCTTTGTAAAATGTCAAGAAAGAGCTATAATTTGCAATATTTTTAAAACTAATTTACTCAAGATTCTTTTTGAGAGCACTTTTATTTTGGTCAGACTCTTGGTCACAAGTGCGAGAAGTCAATGCAAAAAGGGAATGTGATGTGAACTAGGGACATGACCTCTGTCACAACTAAGCTTCTCTTTCTCTCTTTTGAATCTCTTCCTCTCTAAATATATTGGCTTCTGTATTTTCTACAGCAAAATGGACTTTTCCTCCATTGATGGAAAATAGGGGTAAAGTCTTCTGGGAAACATGTCCTTCCTGCATAGCAAATGACGTGAGCTTAAAAATTTAGGGAAGGAATCTGATTGACCTGGCTTGGCTCATATGCACATCCTTTGGGTAAATCACAGGGGTCAGTGGTAGGCAGAGAGTGAATTATTAGAATTAGCCCAGACTATTCCATAAGCATAACTCTATGTCCTGTTAACAGGAGAATGAAAGCCCAGACATGACCAGAATCTTCCAGCCACATTCATTAATATGTTCTGGAAGATTGTCCATCAGAACACATTCTGGAAAATGCTGAATAGCAAGAAAAAGTATAATTTAATAATTACAAGAATTGCAAACACTTATTGAGTGCTAACTTAGAATGTGCAAGGCATTATTTTAAGTGCTATTTTTAACTTATTCAATCCTCATATAAAACTTAAGTCTCATGACAGTCCTTTTAGTAAGCATTATTATTATCTTCATTTTAGAGGAAATTGAGGCACAAAGAATGGAAGCATCTCATGGAGTTCATATAGCTGGGAAATGGAAGAGGTGGGATGAACTCTTATAATCACAAAAAAAGATTACTATATTTTAAAAGATCACCTCAACAATCCACTCTTGATGTTGGTGATTTTGATAAAATCTTTTGGAAAACCAGTATTATAAGAAATTCTTGATCGGTAGTAAGTAATAAATTTAAAGCATGAGGTGAAAAATTAATTATATGGTATTATATTGTATAAAGATTAGAAAACTAAGTACTGTACTTTCAAAATATATATGAAGAAGGATTTTAGCTTTGATTTTTATTTTGGACACTGTTTATGATTTTAAGAAATAGTATATGTATTATTTAATTGTTACATTTAGCAATAGAAAACTATTTGGTAACTCTCAAGTAGAGGTTTAAAGATAATTTGAAATAGCAAAAATATTTAGTTGGCAAAGTCACTGGATATTGATACAAATTAATGAAAATTAATACAAATAGTGAAATGACAATTTACTAAAGTGGACTAGTTTACCACCAAAAAGGGCAGATATGTGAACACTTCATGAAAGGGAAAATTAAATTAAGTCATATGAAAGGCATAGAGAAGGCCTCTACCCTATTCTCTGTCTCAAAGATCAGAAAAAAAATTATACCTGTGTTGTGTAAGTTCTACTCTTTGAGGCAATCAGAATTTGTGTCCTCTTGTTCATAAAATAAATGTTTATTTAGCACCTATTCTGGGCTAGTTGCTGTGCTAGATACTGAAGATATGACCGTGAATGTCACAGCCATGATTTTCCTTTTATGGTGCTAAAAGTCTTGAAAATGATACAAGTCATTTTGAACGTTATATGCATGTTGGAAAAGAAGGCTTTTTTGTTCCTTCTTCAATTCTGAGACTCCAACCAAGTGAAAATAATGAGCTATAGAGTAGTAGTAGGGCACGGCTAATAATGGTGAATTGCACCAAAGAGGGTGCAATTCTTACATAAAATCACCATAAGTTTGAGACAAAGATTAAAAACCTCCTGAGAGCAGTTTTTGTTGAGGATGTATGTGTGTGTGTGAATGCATACATGTGCATGTGTGTGTAATAATGTATTCAGATAATCTGAAACTGGGTATGGGTGTATGTAATTATTTCATTTTATTTCCTTAGACTTGGATAAATTAAAAGCTCATTAGAAACAGGAAAACAGGGTACATCTGAGGGAATTCAACTAAAGCCCAAATGGTCAGAGTACAGATGAAAGGAAAATACACATATCACTAATTTCTCTGGATAAACTTTTTCTTCTTGAAGTTCGAATACACAGTTATGCACTGTAAATGCACACATATAGACACACACATTTACAATGAAAAAATAACCAATCTGATGCTTACGGAATTATTTCAACACTATGGGAGAAGAACATCATCATGAAGACCCTAAGAAAAAGAATTCTCAAAATAATTGAGGAAAAGGGTTGCTGAGTGAGCAAGTGTGTAGACGCTCCATGTACACTTTTAGAGAACAGACTATAGTCTCAAAAGATAGAGGAGAAAAAAGTGGTGACACTGATTTTAATCAGCTAAAGACAAAAAAATGCCTTGTCATGGCCAGTCTGACCATGATGTTCCAACTTGCACTATAATCCAGGTAAGATGTCTATCTCAGAAGATGTTTACCCAAAAGGTAGAGTGTTGATAAGAAAGTGTTCTGAAACAACAAATCTGAATTCAAGCTGTCTGCTCACATAGCTCATTTTCTTGGTTTCCCTCATATACAGTTCTCTAACAGGTAGCTGTCTCCGAAAGCATCATTCTTATTCAAACATGCACAATTATAAGAAAATAATCAGAATGGGAATGGGACCTAAGCAAAAATATCACAACAAAAGAGGAAACCAACATGACCGGGAAAAAATCAGATGCGGTACATAAGCCAGTGTTCAGCAGAACAGTTCTTTCAAGGAGTAGAACAAAATAAAAACGTTCTCATCAAGGAATGGTGAGTAAAGATTGTAGTAAATATATGGATAATTCTAAACTAACACTGGCTGTATAAACAATAATAATTTCTAATTTGGAGATCAAAATAAATTAGATATAATTAAATACTAGACCACAAGGCTATGTAAATTGGGGTTGGGTGATCCAAATTTTAAAAGTTTCTTGTATTGCCCAGGAGGGAGTACAGATGTAGATAACTTTAGATTTTTCAAGAATGTATGTTAAATTTTTAGATGTAACCACTAAGATAATAGAAGGTGTATCTTTCTACCGGTAAAAAGAGAAAAGGAAATGAAAACAACAACAATAACTCTCAATTTGGAAGAAGTTACAACAGTGGCGGGAGAAACATGGAAAATGGTAAATATAAACATTCTCTAAAATGGTAGAAATGAAAAAGTGTATATCAGAAGCACATAAACGTAAATGGTCTGAATAGTTCATGTATTATCTCCAGATTGTTACATTGTGTTAAAAAAGGAAAAAAAAAAAAAGCTATTTGGGTGTACTAGAGACATACCAGATATGCAAGGATAAAGATTGCTTAAAATTAAAAGGATGAAAAAAGATATCCCAGGCAAATAGTAACAACAACAACAGAAAACTGGTGTAGTTATATTAAAAACAGACAAAACAGGCCTACCAGCAAAAAAACATGTCTGGATTCGAAGACAAGCACTTTATAGAAATATAAGATTCAATTTACCTGGTGAGTATCTCAGGTATGTACTAAAAATAACTCCCTCACAGTTTCTACCACAGCACATTGCAGTGCTACAAGAGAAAGTGACATGTGCACCTTCTTAATGGAAGGAATTAATAGAAATCTCACATGATTTACAGATCAATTAGACAAAAATATCATTAAGCAAGTAGAAGATTTGAAAAAAATTAACTAGCTTGATGTAATGAACATCTATAGAATACTGCATTAAATAAATGGAAATTACACATTCTTTTCAAGGACATGTATTGCTTATGGAAATTGAACACATATTTGGCGATTTTTAACATCATTCGAAGTCAGTATTACATGGACTATTTTCTCTGACCTCAATGTAGTTAGATATCAGTAAAAAGATAATTTATAAAAAAAACTCATGTTTTCAACTTCAAAAACATTTCTAAATAACTCAAGAAGAAAAAACAATTACAAAAAAAAAGGAAAATATTTAGAAATACAAAATAAAGTTGTCAAGAAAAGAAACATTTTTGTGTGTGTTAAAAGTTCAAAGAAACACATCACCCTTATTCTATAGCTGAAAATAACTCTTGAAAATACTACATCTAACAGAAAAATAAATCATAATTAGTAACTTAAAAATAGACAAGCGTTATAAAAGGACTGTTGCTAAGAGCTGATAACAGTTAAAATAGATTTATGCCTAAATAATTATAACGATTCATTTTTTGCTATGATTATCTGCATATCATTCCATCAGCTCATAAACTTGGAAAAAAGTAATAATTTAGTTAGAAATACAATGCAATACCTTTCTAGATAGGAAATGGCTATTACATTACTTTTTCTTTCCAAGCTACAAGAGAATTAATTAGACCTTGCTTTTTGCTTACTTGAAGAGGGCTTCCTCAGGATGAAAACAGTCTCAGCTCTGAGAGAAAAGAGGTGGAATCTTGGCCTGGAGGGTCACACTGGCAACAGATGAGCTTGTTCATTCAATGAATCAGTTCACTCTTCTACTTAATATGACCCTTTCTATAGGAGCTGGATGAAGCTATCTCATTTTTTTTGCCAGCTCAACCACGGTACTAATTCCTTATGTTCAATTCACAAACTTGCTTTCTACGTGGCCTAGAGGGCAAGTAGATATGTATGGAGTATGAGTAGCATGTCACGGAAAGAGCCCTTGAGTTGGAATAAGAAAACCTTGATTCAAATCTAAGCTCTTAATGACGTTACTAATGACATAGGTGACATTATTCATATGTAGGTGCCATGTGTTCTTTAACCTCTGAGTCTGTTACCTGATATACAACACTATTTAGATAATGCATTTAAAAAGTTTAACACTATACACAAGTTACGTACTATAATTATTTTTGAAAAGTGAGGTATATCATTTCTATCTTCAATCCCGAGTATCAGAAACCTAACTGTTCACCAGGTCAGAAAGTAAGGGGGCACACATACTGGGTTCACATTGGCTTTCAGAGCTCCCAATGCAAAGGTAGAGCGGACAGGGCAGGAGCCCAACATGGAGTGACAGAACAGAAAGAAAACAGCTGCTTTTCTCCAGCAAGAACTCTAGTCAGCTTGAAGCCCATATGTTAAAAATATCCACCCTTCATTTAATAAGAATTTCCCTTTGGAGTCATCGTCGGCATGCAGTCTATAAACTACCGGCACTAGCTTCAAGACCCTGAAGAAAATACACACAAAGAAAAAATCTGCCAGCAGACATGACTGAAATTGGCTCAAGACTCTGACAGACATGAAAGTGAGCAGTTAGGAGATGATATAAAGAGTATATCAGTGCAACCTATGGGGTCAGCCAGAGAGAGCGAGGGAGAGAAGGGAGTAAAAGAGAGAGAGAGGAAGAGAAGGAATATTCAAGGCATAATGAGTCCTTCAGGAAAGATCTATCTCCTGGGGAATATTTACAAGCTTACTCAGATTTTAAACTCATCTACCATTTAAGTTTCACAATATAATTAAAGATCTACTTTGCCTCAACAATACAGCTGAATTCAAATATTCTCCTATGTATTTGGTTAAGTATAAGAAGTTTATTTCTTTCAATGTCTTACCTGAAGCATACATATTCCTGAAATGAAACATGATCTCATTTCTTTTCAAGAGTGAAATATGCTCCTACAAGCTAAAACACTTCTATTTCAAGGTAACATTATGCTTCCACTGGAAGCTTTTATTCCTGTTTGGCAGGTTTGGCATGTTTTAGGAATCTATTTTTCATCAAACTCTGGAGGGTTATATGGAAAAAAGGAGTTTACATAATGAATACAGGATTTAATCCAAAACTTTAACAATGAATTAGCTTCTCTGTACTAAACAAAGTTTGTGCCAGAAGATACTGAATGGCAATATGCAAACAAAAATATATTTTTGAAAAAAATGTGTAAGGTGGGCATATTTATCCTGAAAGTACTTTTGCTCATGTTATCGTGTATTTGAATGTAGGAGTTGATGGGGATGGTGAATCCAGTGGTTTCAACTCTCAGAAGCAGAGGTGAGCCCTTGAAAATGCTACTCTAGCCACTTTGTGAGTTGGATTATCAAGTTATTTTCTTTACTTAATTAGGACTTAGTATGTTCACGTTTTTTTTTCCTACCTTAGGAAAATGTCAGTTTTGTTTGCTAAACCTCAGGACCCATAGTAAATTTCAATTTAAAAATAAATTTCATTATCTAATCATATTTGGAAGACAGAAATAAAAAGGAATATTTACAAGGTTAGCAAGAAAGTAGATGTGGGTAGTTTGCTATTGTTTTAGAATACTGCTGTTGAAAATGAGCAATAGGTAGAGATTTTGTGGCAACACATGAAATTTTATGATAGGATCCAGGAACTAGGTTCAGCCAGAAGCATGCTGGCTTTATTGGGGAAAGTTTTAGGAACAAAAATATATTGGGTCATTTTTTTGTTACCAAAATATATCATAGCATTCTCATTCTTTTTCTCTTTCTTCCTCTTTTTAATTTTATATATATTTTTAAGACTGATTTTTTGGATGGAAGGATACAGAACAGAAAATTGAGAACTATGTTCACTTTCAGTGCTACTTATAAAAAGATATTTATAATATGAAAGGTTCAAAATTGTACATCTCCCCTCGTACTCCTTTCCTCATAGAGCAACACAAGTGTGAGAGGTTAAGACAGAGTGGAAGCTTAACCTAGAAATGGATGTGGTGCCACAGGAAAATGATTACACCTTTATATTTTAATAATAACCTAGATTGCAATTCTTAACTTGGGGACTCTGGAGAGGCGGAAGAGTTTAAAAATAGCTTTACATGTAGTGATTTTTTCTCAATACATTCATGCTAACACTTGCTATCTCTTTAATTCCTGAACCAAACCATTAATTTTTAAGAGAACAGTCCCTTGAAAAATTGGAAATTTTTGTACTTACAAATCTCTTATTATATACGGGTAGACTCATGTACATTTTGGAGGAGAAACTAAGAGAGTTGGACTGGTTTGAAAAGCAACAATCTAATCTTGGTAAAACTGAAAGATTAGGCTTAGCACGGTTTGATAGTCATTATTTATTAACAAGAAACGGTACCAAAATGTACCTTGTACTTTGTTTTCTTTGAAAGTATGCCCTTCGATACTATCTATTTCCTTACTTAACCTCTATGCTTACCTCTTTTAGGGAACTTTTAACTAAAAATAAAATCATGGGCTGCCTCGTGGCTGAGGGGTTAAAGTTGCGGGCTCTGCTTCTGCGGCAGTGGTTCGTGGGTTCGGACCCTGGGCACAGACCTGCTCTGCTCATCAGCCGTGGTGTGGAGGTATTCCACACACTAAGTGGGGGAAGATTGGCCCAGATGTTAGCTCAGGGCTAATCTTCCTTAATCAAAAAAAGAGGAAGATTGGCAAAAGATGTTACCTCATGGCGAATCTCCCTCACCAAAAAATAAATAAATAAATAAATAAATAAATAAAATAAAACAAAATAAAATCAGATGGACAATTACTTTGTTTTTATAATTTACTTTTTCATGGCTTTGTTCTATGCCTACGACTAAACAAGTAAAGCGTTCTCACCTATGCAGTAGTTGACTCATTTTTCAGGCAAAACATTTAAGACAAAATGCTCAGGCTTCAACACTGAAATTACAAGTCTTTTAGGGAAAAAAGGCAATCTTTATAGTGTCAGTTTATTCAACTTCCTATGTGTTGTGTTAGTCTTATTTTAGGTTATTTCGTCTATGCATTGTCTTGTAAGATGCAAAGTTAAAAATCGTTAGAAACAAGAGTTTAAGCATCTTGGTGGATAGCCTCCTAAAACTTTCCTGCTCATAGCATTAAGAAATCAATGTCCAAGTACGTACAACCTACTAATTGTTCTCTAAATATGTTTATTTCCCCCACTCTGAAATAAGTATAATCTGTTTGGTCTAAGTGCCTTAATTTTTAGAACACACTTGCCAAGATAAGTTCTATGTGTCCTTGTGAGTCAGCCTGCAATCTTGCCTCGAACCTGGGAAAGATTCTTCAACCCTGACCTTCCCAGGAGGATAGTATTTAACAGTCATCTTCAAAATGTAATACAAAGAGTTATGACTCAGAACTTTGAGACTGGCTACACGTATGTTTCCTATATGCTCAGCGTTTTCCCTCCTCCTGATTCTCTTCCTAGTATTATTTGCATAAGCTCTTTCAAAGTAGGACCTCACTTATTAGGTCAAGAAACCTTATGGAGTATCTACTGGGTGCTTAGCAGCTGCTTGATGCTGGGTATAGTGTGACGAACAAGACTGGCAAGGTCTCTGCTGTGAAAATAAATAAATGAAAACTCGGTTAAAATGGAGTCAGGAAGCCCTTAAGGGGGCGCTCTTATGCTCCTACGGCTTATTGCAGCCGCA